>NC_041728.1:68642919-69267919 GCF_004115215.2 Ornithorhynchus anatinus | reverse complement strand
CCATGTGGATCCTGGAACTGTGTCTGATATAAGAAACTTGCATCTACTCCAGTGCTTAGAACAGTGCTTAACAAATACCAAACATTTTTTTTTAAATTTAAAATGCTGCTGCTCATGATGATGAGGAGAAGGAGGGTGAAATGGGTCACTTTTTAAGTAAAAACTGTTTTGGGGGCCCCGTCAGCCAATCGTCAGTCAGTTAATCATCAATCAGTCCATTATATTTATTGAGCGCTTACTGTGTGCAGAGCACTGTACTAAGTGCTTGGGAGAGTACAATATAATAATAATGATAATAATAATAATGGTTCTTGTTAAGCACCAACTATGTGCCAAGCACTATTCTAAGCACTGGGGTTGATAGAAGTTAAATAGGTTGGACACAGTCTCACATGAGGCTCACACTCTTAATCCCCATTTTACAGATGGGGAGTATATATTATATTGTACATTGTTGTACCATACAATACTGAATTATATTGTATATTATATACAACAATATTAATATAACAATCATATAAATTGTTTATATAACAATATACAGACACATTCCCTGCCTACAATGAGCTTATAGTCTAGAAAGGGACACAGGCATTAATATAAATAAGTAAATTATAGATATGCACATCACATGTCCGTGCATTGGACACGCTAATCAACCCTCGTTTGGGGTATCTGAACACCCCTGGAATGGCTATGGATCGCAGATCTCTTGGTACCGAGGACTGGGTTAGAAGGGGAGGGAGGGGACTTACTAAAGAATTACTAATAATGCAGGTGAAAACGTGAACAGCAAACACTCTCCTCCCATTCTGTCTTGAAAGCCTGTGTCAGCCTCTGTATTGGGTCTGTTTCTATTGAAAAACTGGAAAGGGGGATAATCCTAATTGGGTGTGAACTTTATTTTCTGTTTTAGACACAGCTGCCAGAGTTGAACAGTCCAAAAGATGAAAATCAAAGTAAGGGGGAGAAGGCTCTGAGGAACCATAAATGCGTGAATTTTACAAATGGAAAGTTTGAGCTGTGATTATTTCATAAACAAATTTTTGGGCTGTTAGTTCTTTTAATACAGCATCCCATTCCTAGCCCTCACAATCTCCTTTCTTAAAAGAAGAAATCAAAATGAAAGTAAGGTGGTTGTTTAACCCTCTAGATAAAAGATTAAGTACAAGGTCATTTGCTGTAATAAATGAAAAAGTGAAATTATACAGTTGTGTTTACACTTTCCTGAAGAACAAAAAATCAGGGTTGTCGTTTGAGGTATCCTCCTCCTCCTCCTCATCATCTCATCAGTGGTATTTATTGAGCACTCACTGTATGCAGAGCACTGTACTAAGTGCTTGGCGTACAATGTAACATTTAACAGACACATTCCCTGCCCACAAAACGCTTACAGACTAGAGGGGGAGACAGATATTAATATAAATAAATAATTTATAATGTATAATTTATAGATATATATAGAAGTGCTGTGGGGCTGAGGGTGGGAAGAATACTCGATGCCCAAAGGTCACAGATACAAGTGCAGAGATGATGCGGAAAGGAGAGGGAGCCAGGGGAAAGAAGGCTTAATAGGGGAAGGCCTCTTGGAGGAGATGTGACCTTAGGTATATAATGTATGCATGTTGCCCAAATCTTGTGTGAGTGTCTGTGTGCGTGTGTATCTTGTGTGAGTGTCTGTGTGGGTGTGTATACATGCCTGTTTTGCAGTCTTGGGGACAGGATTGTGAGAAGCAGTGTGGTCTAGTGGATAGAGCCGGGACCTGGATTTTAATCCTGGCTCCGCCACTTGACTGCTGTGTGCCCTTGGGCAAACCGCTTCACTTCTCTGTGCCTTAGTTACCTCACCTGGAAAATGGGGATTAAGGCTGAGTCCAGTGTGGGACAGGAACTGTGTCCAATCTGATTACCTTGTATCCAACCCCACAATTAGTACAGTGCCTGGCACATTAGTAAGCACTTAACAAATACTCTGATGATGATGATGATTATTATTATTATCATGGTATTATTATTATTCCCCTCCATCACCCCCAGAATGGAAGTGTAAATAATTTTATTATTTCTTATTTCAGAATGATTTGTTATAGAAATGGACAGGTGAAAAGAAAATCAGTTTTTAAGCATTCGTATAATGTGGGGTCCTTAACACGCTGAATAAATGTTGTTGACCCAGAGTGTGAATGCAATCCTCCCAACCCGCCCAACTTCATTTCCACTTACCCGCCCCCATTTCCCAATTCGTTTCTTTCCCGGAGGTGTTAGAATCTTGAGAACTTTCTGTCACGAACTTGATCAGAGATGAAATAACATTTCCGGAGCATGCCCCAGGGCCAAATTCCTTGTTGGAGGCTGTCTTCTTTTGACACTGCTCATCAAGCGTCACACTACATAAAACATACGTAGGGGTGGGGCGAAGGGTGGGGGAGAGGAGGAACTTTAAAAATCCCAGGTCTTGCTGGTCTTGAAGTCGTGGGGCTTAGTGAATTATAAAGCATGCCCACAGAACACTTTGTAAACCTCGAAGCACATACGTCAACCCTTGAGCCCAGAAGTCTGGCTACATATTTCACAGTGGGGGCTTTTCCACAACCTTTTGGGAGACATCATCTTCCCTTCTTGCTTCACCTCTACTGAAAACTGCCACCTTTTCCCTAAATAAAATGGAGTGCCATTCTCCTGAGCTGGCAGTGTGGTGACTTCTTGGCTTTGTCTTCCCTGTACCTCTCTCCCTCATTTCAGTAGCAGCAATAAATCAATCAATGAAATTTATAGAGCATTTACCGTGTGCAGAATACGGCACTAAATGCTTGAGAGTCCAATGTAACAGTTGGTTGGCACGTTCCCTGGCCACATTGAGCTCACTGTCTAGAGGGGCAGCATGAATAAAAGCCCACAGAGGTCCATGGAGGTCACTGGTTGTTAATGGTGTTGCAGGAAATAGGGGAAGGTGAGACAAGGACTGTCTGATCTACTGTATTGTATCTACTGTAATGCTCAGTACAGGGCCTGGCTTATAGAAAGCATTTAACAAATATCACAATTATTATTACCAATAATAATAATAATGGTAATAATAATGTGACATCATCTTCCTGCCGGGGCTGGATTAGGACAGGAGGTTCATGGGACAAGATAAGGAAAAAGTGAGTTATTCAAGAAACAAATTCTCTCTGATTTTCCTGGCTCAGCACCCTTGCAAGGGAACCAGTGTCTAGGCTCAACATAAGCTAGCATTATTTTTTTAATGGTTTTTCTTAAGCGTTTACTCTGTGCCAGTCACTGTTCTAAGTTCTGGGGTAGATCCAAGTTAATCAGGTTGGACACAGCCCATGTCCCACATGGGTCCCAGTCTTAACCCCCATTTTACAGATGAGGTAACTGAGGGCCAGAGAAGTGAAGTGACTTGCCCAAGGTCACACAACAGATATATGGCAGAGCCGGAATTAGAACCCAGCTTCTAGGCCCATGCACTGTCCACTATGTTATGCCGCTTCTTATATTTTCTCTCATTATTCTTGACATTTTGCTGTTGTCAGTTGCACTGTAACTTCATTTTCATGTTCATCTCCCCTTGTGAGATGATGTATCCTCTTCCTTATTTTGAAAGTACCACCTTCAAGTTTAAATGTGTGATCCCTTGCCATGGAACTGTGGGCTATCAGATCATGGAAAATGCAATCCTAGGTCAGACCAATGGCCCTTCCAGTCCAGAATTCTGTGTCTGAGACAATCAATGTAATCTCAGTGTTCTCTGACTATGGATTTCTGTGACACGTTTTCTTTCTGGATGGCATGTTTTAGTCTTGGACCCTCTGGCCCCATTTCCTCATCCGCATATACTTGCAAAGCAACTTCCACCCTGCACTGGAAATGGAGAGACAGAGAGAGATGGTGCAGGGGAAGTGAAGATGAAGAGACAAAGACACAGCCAGGAAGCCCAGAAGTGGAGAAAACCTCAGGCCACAGAGATAAGGGATTAGAAATAATGGAGGAAGAGGAGGAGAGCAATCTAGCTGCCCAGACCCAGATCACCATTGCCCCCCTGAAGGTCCAGTGGAGCCCACACAGTCTTTCTCTGCCTTCTCCTGAAATAGTTGGTGGAAGCAAAGCCAGGTGGTGGGGAAAAAGAGGCCCTCAGCTCCAGCATCAGAAAGGCTTGCCCGGTAAACTTTGGACATCTTCTGGCCCAGAATCCAGTCTCAAAGCCTGCCTTGGTGAGCGATAATGGTGGGAGGAAAAGGGGAGTCACCTCTCCCTTTGAGCTGGGAAATGGAAGGAATCCAGGAGGGGAGCCATGGCATCTGTCTACCACTGCAGCCATACCTCCTGGGAGTTCACCTTGCAGCAGTTTGCTTGGGTTCCACTTTTCCCAAATACTTGCCTTTCTTTGTCCCTCATCTCTGAGTTCCAGTGGATTTCCTTCTGGGAACAGACACATATTCAAGAGCTTTTGGCATAGCGGATAGAGCACGGGCCTCAGAGTCAAACGGTCATGGGATCTAATTTCAGCTCTGCCTCTTGTCTGCTGTGTGGCCTTGGGCAGAGAAGTCGTTTCACTTCTCTGGGCCTCAGTTACCTCATCTGTAAAATGGGGATTAAGATTGTGAGCTCCCTGTGAGCCGCATACAAGACAGGGACTGAGTCCAACCCAATTTGCGTATATCCACCTCCGCACTTAGTACAGTGCCCTGCACATAGTAAACACTTTACAAATACATTTTAACAAATAGAGTTATTATTATTATTATCTGCATCTGCACTGACTCACCTTTTGTCTGGAGTACCATCATACCTGCCAGAGGCTTTGATCCTGTAGACCTCCTGCGGTCTTGCTTGGCCCGTGGATGACCCTGGTGGAGATGAGGCTGCTTTCTCCAAGCACTGTGGACTGAACTAGGAACATGAGGAAAGATGTTCAGAAGTTCATCTTGGAAGCCATAATAGGTCCTGCCCTCCATCCAAGCGCCAGTCTCAGTCAGATCATTTAGGAAAGAACAGATGGGCTGAATCAAGTAAAGGTCGGGGGGGATCTTGGAGCCATGCTTGTGATTGGATTGAATGTAAGATCCGTGAAGGCAGGGATAGCATCCTTTGCCTATTCGGCAGTCTTCCAATCATTTGGTACGGTATTTAGTAAAATCTGGTATGGTATTTAGTACACATATAGGCTCAATCAATACTGTGTTCTAACACTCTAAGTCACCTCAGCCTCTGATTTCTCACTGGAGAGCACTTCCAGTTCCTCCCTGTCCTTTTTTTCTTTGAGGTGAATGGCCAAATCTTCCCCGCACAAATAATTTAAACCCCCAATAATTCTTGGGGCTAATCTCAGAAAAGTCCCACGCGAGCCCTGGCAAGATGATAGAGTTGGGCCTAGCTGAGTCACAGCAAAGGGAACTGGCATGCCCTTTAGGTAGATACAGGGTTGGGCCACCCCTTAGGGTATTTGAACATGCCTTTCTGCGGAGGAATGTCAAATGTATCTCAAACAATCAAACAATCAATCAGTGGCATTTATTGAGCACTTACTATGTGCAGAGCACCATATTAAGTGCTAGGGAGAGTATGATACAATAGAAGTAGCAGATCCGATCCCTGCTCATGAGCTTACAGACCAGAGGAGATAGTCTCCTTGTCCAGTATGAAGGAAGACAGTCTGTGGCCATCCATGATTGGTAGAACCGGGCTGGGCTCAGAAAGTGATGGCTTTATTTCAGGAGGGCCCTGCAGGTTAAATGCCCTCCACCACCCCTCTCTGTAAAGCACAGTGAATTTCAGCCCCACATTCAGTGTAGTTCTGTATGGTATTTGTTAAGCGCTTTCTATGTGCCAGGCACTGTACAGAGAGCTTGGCACTTAGTACTAACACTCTAAGTCACCTCAGCCTCTGAGTTCTCATCGGAGAGCATTTCTAGTTCCTTCCCCGCCCTCTTTCTCTTTGAGGTGAACTGCTAAGTCTTCCCTGCACAAATAATTTAAACCCCCAACAATTCTCGGGGCTAATCCTCTTCATCAACCACCAAACCTCAGATGGGTTCAGGCAGGCCAGCTCTGGGCCACAAACATTTTTCAAGCACAACTTAGTGTGCTTATGACTTCCAGAATTAAATCACAGCAATCTTACAGTTCTCAGACCATCAAGTGCCCTAAGGGATGATTTTCCATAACCAGGATCTCTTTCCAACTCCACAGGAGTTTCCCAATATCCAGGGCTGGTGCTTATCATTTGGATGCTCTGTGTGAGGTGGGGGTGGGCAGGGGGGTGTTTTATTGAGAGGGTCTGCCTGCTGTAGATCCCACTCCTTAAACTGCCCCCTTCCTAAGGACTCCTCCCTCCCCAAAGTTTGGGCTAGGACAGGGAGGCTTATGGAGCAGAAATACCGAAACAGGAAACCGGACTCTTGGTACTCTCCTTTCCACTGTCCCCTCAGCCCGGGACCTGCCAAAGACCTGTGCCACTGGGATGTAAGGGAGAGGGAAAGGGGGGACTCCCTCAGAGTCTCTGGACTTAGGGGTTCTACCAATCATGGATGGCCACAGACTGTCTTCCTTCATACTGGACAAGGAGACTATCTCCTCTGGTCTGTAAGCTCATGAGCAGGGATCGGATCTGCTACTTCTATTGTATCATACTCTCCCTAGCACTTAATATGGTGCTCTGCACATAGTAAGTGCTCAATAAATGCCACTGATTGATTGTTTGATTGTTTGAGATACATTTGACATAAACCACTTGAAGCAGGGTGGCCTGTTGGAAAGACCCCGGGCCAGGGAGTCAGAGGATGTGGGTTCTAATCCTGGCTCTGCCACTTGTCTGCTATGTGACCTTGGGCAAGTGTCTTAACTTCTGAGTGTTTCAGTGACTTCATCTGTAAAATGGGGATAAAGACTATGAGCCGCATATGGCACTTGGACTGTGTCCAATCCGACAAGCTTGTGTCTAACCCAGCACTTGGTACAGTGCCTGGCACAAAGCCAGTGCTTAACAAATGCCATTAAAAACCAAACCAAACTCATTTTATCAGAATCACCTGTTGGTGATGTTGAATTATGTCAGCCTGTTCAAGGTTAGTAAGAGGATTACAGTGAAGTAAAGGACAAACTACATTTCCCATTAGACAAAGGGGTTGACTCATTCATTTGTTCAATAGTATTTATTGAATGCTTACTATTTGCAGAGCACTGTACTAAGCGCTTGGAATGTACAATTCAGCAACAGATAGAGACAATCTCTGCCCACTAACGGGCTCACATTTTGCACCACATTAGGCGACCGTCTTGGGTGGAGCCAAGTCCTGAGTTCTCCGGAGAGTGGGAAGAAATGTCTGGATTTTTTTTTTCTCTTTGAACCCTTTCTTTTAATTGAGGATTCTCTTTCTCTACCTCTGCAGGGTTGTCTTTATACACATAAAACCCAGGTCTCCTAACTAAGCTGATAGCAAGGTAGGCCAGCTAAGTGGCCTCCCTTTTGGAGGCTTCTTGATGTAAATCTTAATTGTGATCCAAATGAAATCCATGTTATTTATCTTGCCTGTTTATGGGGACAGCTCAGTCATGTAAGATCACTGTTGGCAGGGAGTTTATCTACTTTGCCAAGCATTTAATACAGTGCTCTGTACTCAGTAAGCACTTAGTAAATACCATTGATGATGATGATGACCAACCACCGAGACCTATAGAGCTTCATCCATGGGATCCTGGGTGGAATTTCTAGGTCCATACATTCCTTCAATCTTTAAAAAAACAGGATAGCTGGAATTAGTCTTAATAGCTCCCCTCTAGAGCATAACCTCCTTGTGGGCCAGGAAGTGTCTACCAACTCTTTTGTATTGTACTCTCCCAAGCAATTAATGCAGTGCTCTGCTCACAGTAAATGCTCAATAAATATCACTAATTGATTGAGGTGTGGAGAAGCAGGATGGCGTAGTGGATAGAGCCTGGGCCTGGCAGTCAGAAGGTCATGGGTTCTAATCCTGGCTCTGCCATTTGTCTGCTGTGTGATCTTGGGCAGGTCACTTCACTTCTCTAGGCCTCAGTAACCTCATCTATAAAATGGGGATTGAGACTCTGAGCCCTATGTGAGGCAGGGATTGTTTCCAACCTGCTTGTTTGTATGCACCCCGGTGCTTAATACAGTGCTTGGCACATAGGAAGTATTTAACAAATATCATAATTATTATTCCAGTGCTTAGAACAGTGCTTGGCACATATTAAGCTCTTAACAAATACCATCATTATTATATAACAATGTGGTCCTGAATTCCAGGAAGGTGAATGTGAAGTTCTCTTTCAGATCCTAACCCTGACATTTTGCTAAATTAACTACTCTGACTTCTTGAAATCCTAGACTGTTTCACTGGGATGACCCCTGAACCTCCCACTTGCTCCAGAGGCTTGGCAGTCCTCGGTCAGGTCAGTGTGAAGTCTGGCATGACATCTGAGCCGTGGGATTTGGTGGCAAGAACCATGGCAGAGGGAAGCGTGGTGCCAAAATTTTTAAATGACATAAAAGTATCTAGTACCATACCAGAACCAGAAGGGGTCAGTCCAGCTGAAAATCAGACCATTCTGTACAAAACCAGATGTCTGCTCACCCTAATTACTCATGTGGGATGGGGCCTGGAATCAACCAATTAATAATAATGATAATAATAGTATTTATTAAGCACTTTGTTAAGCCAATCAGGTTGGACACAGTCCCTATTCTGTATGGGGCTCATAGTCTCAATCCCCATTTCACAGATGAGGGAACTGAGGCATAAAGAAATAAAGTCCAACGTCATACAGCAGACAAGTAGCAGAGCCGGGATTAGAACCCATGACCTTCTGACTCCCAGGCCCATGCTCTATATTATTGAACACCTACTTGTAAGGAACACTGTACAATGCAGGACATTGATCTCCCAAAAACAGGAGAAAATAATAATAACAACAAAAATAAGAGATTTGGTTCCTTCCCTCAGGGTGCTTACAGTCTAGCTGGGGAGACAGATCCAAATTGCTGAAAAATGGTGGCAAAAAGAGAAACACCCATATATTGGTTGTTAGCGAGGCTTTCCCCTTCTAGACTGTAAGCTTCTGGTGGGCAGGGATCGAATTTACCAACTCTATTGTATTGCACTCTCCCAAGTCCTTAGTATGGTGCTCTGCACACAGTAAGTACTAAATAAATACTTTTGATTGATTGACTATGGCAGCAGAGATACATAATATATTATAAATCAACGTGTATTGAAATACAATAACAGTAGCGTTATTTGTTAAGAGCTGTTCTAAGCACTGGGGTAGATGCAAGGTAATCAGGTTAGACACAGTCCATGTCCCACAGCGGGACTCTCAGTCTTAATCCCCACTTTACATATGAGGTAATTGAGGCTCGGAGAAGTGAAGTGACTTGCCCAAGCTTACACAGCAGACATCTGGCAGAGACAGGATTAGAAATCAGCGCTTAACAAATAACACCATTAACTCATGTCCTCTGACTCCCAGGCCTCTGCTCTTTCCACGGCTCCATGTTGCTTCTCTAGACATCAGGGCTAAGGGAGGATGAAGAAATGTACATCAGTCAGTCAATCATTGTATTTATTGAGCACTAACTAAGTGCAGAGCAAAGTATTAAGTGCTTGGAAGAGTATGATACAACAGAATTAACAGATACATTCCCTGCCCATAACAAGTTTACAGCCTAGAGGGATGCTAAAGCAAGTTAGGCTGACGGCATCTGAGAAGGAATTAATCAGGGAATGAGGACTGCAGGACATGTATTTTCAGGAAGATTTTGAAGGTGGGGAGAACCGTAGTCTGGTGGTTTCGAGGTTGGAGGTTGGGGGAGGGGGCAGTTCCAGGCAGGAGACCCCACCCCTACCCCATAAATCCCCTAAGACCCTGAGTCCCCCTCGGCCCCGTCACTGACTGGGGGCTCTTCTGGATGAGAGCTGCTCTTGCTGCCCTTGCTAGTGGGTAGAGCCTGGGCCTGGGAGTCAGAGGACCTGGTTCTAATCCTGGCTCCACAACTTGTCTGCTGCATGATCTCGGCCAAGTCCCTTAATTTCTCTGTGCCTCATTTTCCTCATCTATAAAATGGGGATTAAGACTGTGAGCCCCACATGGGACAGGGACTGTATCCAACCATATTAACTGGCCTAGTGCTTACTTAGTATAGTGCCTGGCACATTGTTTTGTCTTATGCTGTCGAGTCGTTTCAGACCTAAAGTGAGTGCATGGACACATCTCTCCCAGAATGTCCCGCTCTCCATCTGCAATCATACCAGTAGTATAACCATAGAGTTTTTTTGGTAAAAAATATGGAAGTGGTTGACTATTGCCTCCTTCCGCACAGGAAACTTGAGTCTCCGCCCTTGCTCTCTCCCATGCCACTGCTGCCCAGCATAGGGGAGTTTTAACTTGTAGCAGATTGCCTTCCATTGGCTAGCTACTGGCCAAGATAGGGATGGATTGGGTATGCCTCTGCTTGACTCTCTCTTTCGTAGTTGAGACTGGTAAAGTACTGAAACCTCTCCAGGTGCCATCCTGAGAGGGTAGCCCGGCACATAGTAGGTGCTTAATAAATACCATTAAAAGAAAAGGAAAGTGCCAGGAAACTAACATGACCTAGTAGAAAGATTATAGGGTGGGGATTAGGAGATCTGAACATCTGAAGCCTAATCTCAGCTCTGCCACTGACCTGTTATGTGACCTTGGTCAAGTCACTCAACCTCTTTCTCCCTCAGTTTCCTGAACTGTAAAATAGGGATAAAATATTTACTCTTCCTAGTTCTTAAACTGAGGACAGAGACAGCCCAATTTGATTATTTTGTGTCTTTCCCAGATTTTAACACAGTGTTTGACAAGTAAGTGACCAATAAACGCCCAAATAATAAGAATAAGGGTGTGTGCAAGAGGTCAGAGAGGCAATGGAGATCAAATTGACAAGATTTATGACTGACAATATGTGGGTTGAAGAAGAGAGCTGAGTCAAGGATAACACCAAGGATGAGGGCTTGTGAGACAGGGAGAATGATGGTTTTATCAGTAGTGATGGGAAAGGGGTGTGGAGAAGGGCTCTCAACTAATGAAATGTGATCAATCAATCAATATTGATTTGTTGAGAGTTTACTGTGTGCCGAGTACTGTTCTAAACACTTGGGAGAGTACAATACAACGGAATTGGTAGATACGGTCCCCACCCATTAATGTACAGTCTAGAGGGATCAGCTAATGGCAAGGACTGTGTCTTCCACTCTAATTGTATGTTTTCAAGTCCCCAGTACAGTGTTCTACACTCAGTAGGTGCCCTAGAATTACTTGCTATATTGTACTCTCCCAAGTGCTTAGTACATGCTTTGCACACAGTGTTTAATAAATACCATTGACTGACTGACTGATTGACCAAGGAAGCATCTAGTACAAGGTTCTACACATAGGAGGTTTTCAGAAAAGTAATCTGCACACCATAGGTGTCCAGTATAGTGCCTTGTAGTCAGTAGAGAGCTAGTATTCTACTGTGCACAGAGAAGTACTGTCAGTGATGATGATGATGCTGGTCACTATTACAAAAAACAATCCTGTTTCTATATATATATATTTTTTGCATGTCACCCTTTCAAAGCAAACTTCTCCAAAAAACAACACAACCTGTCATGACATGAAATGAGTCAGTGGTTTCCCATAACACTAATCTTCTCCTATCCCCACTCCCCAACCCTACTCTCAAACTTCATGGTCTGTTACCATGGAGGGTTTTCTCATTTCCCCATCTTGGATGGATATCTGATTTGGTTTCCAGCAGATGCATCCAGCCTGCACTTCACAAAATATTATTCTGAAACCTAAATAATCAGACCCATTCTGTAGTGCAATGCCTTTGTTTGTATTTTAAATTGGATTAGCGCTCAGTAATTAGCCCCTCCTGGATAATTCTGAAGCATTTCCTCTTTTTAGGATTCTGGTTTTAGGTCCTCCTTTTTTTGTGTCAAACAATTCTGCCCCTCAAATAAACCTTTAAACCCATCCCAAAAAATAATCCCAAGATTTAGGGGAAGATTTATGAGCGAAAACATGATTCCCATGGCTAATAAAGTCTACAAATCTAACTGTACAGACCAGAGGAATTAGTTAGATTCTAAGCTCATTGTGGGCAGGGAATATGTCTGTTATTTTGTTATATTGTACTCTCCCATGTGCTTAGTTCAGTGATCTGCCCATGGAAAGCGGTAAATCAGTGCGATGGACTATGTTGCCAGAGTATGTCCTTGTTATGCTGAAACTGGAAACATTTCTGAGCTGTGGGAGACTCGAGACTCAAAAGAAACAGAAAAGCTTTCTAGCACCTTTCATCTGCCATGCTTTAAGTACTTTACAAACAGTGATCTCACTAACCCGCCAAGCTCCCCAGCAAGGTAGGTGGGAAATATTAGCTCCATGTGACCGAGGGTCCAAGACTATTCCATGTCTTGTGTGAAGGCAGCCTACAAAGCAATATTGAAACCTAAAACCAGAACACGATACCCAAGTCTTTTCAGCTGAGGAAAGATTCCCTAGCTGCCTCTTTTACAAATAATTATCAATTATGAAAACAGCGTTGGCTCATATAATTCAAGTTCACTATGAATTGCTGTTTCTTAAGAGAAAACTAAGCTTTTGAGCCTTCTCTGGCTAATTAGAAGGTAACTCTACCCAACTTTCCATTGCTCTCTGACCAGAATGTGCCACAGGAATAAAGACATTGAAAAGAATAAAAGTCTTTATGTTCATTCTTGAATTGTGTTTGCAAACCTCAGTGAAGAAGCATGAAATCAACTTTGCACTCATTACAGAATGGGAAATGTCGTAGACAAAAATCTTGAGCCTCTTTCAGTCTTAAGTAGCGTCTCATAAATCAGGTTTCTCTAGCAGCAATTTCACTTCTGAATGGAGAAGCAGCATGGCCTAGGGAAAAGAACACGGGCCTGGGAGTGAGAAGACCTGGGTTCAAATCCTGGCTCTGCCACTTACCAGCTGTATGACTACTTAATTTCTCTGTGCCTCATTTACTTCATCTGTAAAAGTGGTGGAGCTGGGATGAGAACTCCTGACCTTCTGACTCCCAAGCCTGTGTTCTCTCCACTACACCATGCTGCTTTACATACAATAGGCAGAAAACACCATTCCAGGTCCTTGGAATCATGCCTACAGGTGCTCCCATACAGAACTCCGATGACCCCGCTCGGGAAATAGAAGAGCGGTCTTTCGGTCCATGGATGTGGCTGAGGGCGAGACTGCATCCAAGAATGTGTCTTTTGGAGGAGAATCTCTCGCACACTTACCCTCTTTGTCTATGAAAAGAGCATCTTCTCTGGATTCTTGCCACTCCAGAGAGCAATGCCCAGACCTCCAGAGGTTAAGAGGGGAAAGGTCCGTCCTGCTGGGCCATTGTCCGGCAGTGCAAGGGTAGACAAAGAGATAGACCATGTAATCCAAAGGATTACAGCAGGGTGTTTAGGAGACAGACAGAGCAGGGTGCTCACATGGCATCAAGATTTAGCCCACCACCGGGCAATCATGTAAGCCCATCAAACGGCAGGGACCGTCTCTATCTGTTGCCGACTTGTTCATTCCAAGCGCTTAGTACAGTGCTCTGCACATAGTAAGCGCTCAATAAATATTACTGAATGAAAGGTCTCACACTTTCTCTCTGGCTAGGAGATCTACCCTTCCCACAGATAAGCGTCTACTTACTCTATGGTTGCCCCTCTCAGGGTCACACCTAGAGAGTTTCCAGTACTCTACCAGTCTCAACTATGGAAGGGAGAATCAAGCAGAGGCCTAGCCATTCATTCCTAGCTTGGTCGGGGCTAGCGAGTGGAAGGCAATCTGCTACAAGTCAAAACTCCCCACTGCTGGGCAGCAGCAGCATGGGAGAGAATCTGGGCAGAGGCTCAAGTTTACTGCGCGGAAGGAGGTGACGGTAAACCACTTCTGTATTTTTACGAAGATAACTCCTGGATATACTACCGGAACAATTGCAGATTGGGGTGGGGCGTTCTGGGAGAGAGTTGTCCATGCATCTCTATGAGTTGGAGGCGACTCACAGCATAAGATAGGTCTCTGTGATTCTCTCCCATGTGCTTAATACAGTACTCTGCACACAGTAGTGCTCAATGAAACAGTGCCTGGCACATAGTAAGAGCTTAACAAATGTCATTGTTATAATAATTATTGTTAATAATAAATACCCTTGATCGATTGGTACCGCAGCCATCTTCTAGGCAGTTCCTCCCCTGCCATCTATGTGTCCTATTGACTGTCATGTTTCTCCATGTCTAGGGCTAAATGTACCCCTTCCACTGATGAGTGTCTCCTTACTCTATTGTGCTCTCCCACAGGTAGTGCTCAATAAATACCACTGATTGATTGATACCACAGCCAACTTTTAAAACAGCTCCAGCCCACTGTTGTGTATGTGCCCTATTGCCCTTCGAATAGACGATGGGGCTACAGTGAGGCTCTGGAACAGAGATAGACCACCAACACTGATGCAGTGCTCACTGACTGCATCACACCTCTGACTGAAGGTTGGCAGAAAAATGGTCCAGCTCTGGATCAGGTCAATTAATTCATTCAGTTGAAGTTACTGAGAGTTTACTGTGTGCAGAACACTGTACTAAGTGCCCAGGAGAATGCAGCATAACAATAAACAGACACTTCTGTTCACAACGAGCTTACAGTCTAGAGGAGAAGCCAGCCCACCTCAGGTCATCACTAGCTCGTCGTGGGTAAGGAATGTGTCTGGTTATTGTTGTATGGTATTCTCCCAAGCGCTTAGTACAGTGCTCAGCACACAGTGAATGCTCAATACATACAATTGACTGAGTGGCCTTCAGAAGATCAGGTTGTTACCCAGACAGGCTCAGATTTTCAGGTCTGGACTACACTGGCACTTGGATCTGTGACAATTGGACATTGATATTTGCCTCACGCCCAACCCCACAGCACTTATGCTCATTTTTAAAAATTATATGTTATTTATTTATATTAACATCTGCTTCCCCCTCTAGACAGTAAGCTCATTATGAGCAGAAAATGTCTCTGCTAATTCTGTTGTATTGTACTCTCCCAAGCACTTTGTACAGTTCACTGCTCATAGTAAACAATAAATACCTTTGATTGTTTGATCGATTGACTGGCCTGGGACAACTGGGAGTGGCTCGGGCCCTGGTCCCTGAACCCACCCTGGAGCGAGTCCCTTCTTGGGTCCTCCGAGGCAGCTGGGGACTCCAGGCTGGGCTGAGACCTCAGGACTGCTTCAGCCTGGACCAGGGCTCGAAGTCCCCCACCCTGTCCCAGAGTTAGTCTGAAACTGAACTAGTATCAAACCATTTCCCTCCACCTCCACCATCACCTGCCCGTCTAATAACCTGGCCACTTATTTTATTGGGAAAATTGAAACCATCAGGGGTGCTCTCCCTAAAATCTCCCCTGTTCCTTCCCAGTTTCTCCTTCCTCCTATACCCCTACTTCTACTCTCTCATCTTTCCCAGCAGTATCTCAAGAAATTTCTCTCCTCTCAAAATCCACTCCCTCCACTGGTGCCTCCAACCCCATCTCTTCTTACCTTTTCAAAACACTTGCCCAATCCCTTCTTCCCTCCCTGACTGCCATCTTTAACTATTCACTCTCCAATGGCTTCTTCCCCAGAGTTTTAAAAATTCTCATGTCTCCCCATCCTAAAAGAAAACACCTCCCTTGATCCCACGATTCCCTCCGATTATCATCCCGTCTTCCTCCCAACATTCCTTTTCAAACTCATGGCCTCCACTGCCTCTCCTCCAATTTTCTGCTTGATGCCTTCCAATCTGACTTCCGTCCCCTTTACCAAAACTGCCCTTTCAAAGGACACCAGTGATCTCCTCATGCCAGATACAATGGTCTCTACTTCATCCTTATCCTCCTCGACCTCTAAGCTGCCTTCGATACTGTGGACTATCCCCTTCTCCTGGAAACATTGTTTAACCTTGGCTTCACTGGCACTGTCCTCTCCTGGTTGTTCTCTCTCTCTGGCTACTCATTTTCAGTCTCTGTCACAAGCAGCGGGGAAGCAGCTTGGCTCAGTGGAAAGAGCCCGGGCTTGGGAGTCAGAGGTCATGGGTTTGAATCCCGGATCTGCCACTTGTCAGCTGGGTGACTGTAGGCAAGTCACTTAACTTCTCTGTGCCTCAGTACCTTCATCTGTAAAATGGGGATTAAGACTGTGAGCCTCATGTGGGACAATCTGATTATCCTGTATCTACCCCAGCACTTAGAACAGTGCTCTGCACATAGTAAGCGCTTAACAAATACCAACATTATTATTATTATTATTACAAGCTCCTCCTCTGCCTCCCAAACCCAAGAGGGTGAGTTCCTCAAGGTTCAGTTCTGGGTCCCCTTCTATTCTCCATCTACACCCACTACCTTGGAGAACTCATCCACTCCCATGGATCATCTCTGTGATCCATCCATCTCTATGAACCATTTCTATGCAGATGACTCCCAAATCTACATCTCTAGCCCTGATTTTTCTCCTTCCCTGAAGTTTTGTGTTTCCTCCTGCCTTGAGGACATCACTACTTTAATGGCCCACTGTCCCATCGACACCTCAATCTTAACATGTCCAAAACAGACTCCTCATCTTTCCACCTAAACCCTGTCATCCCCCAGACTATCCCATCACTGCAGACAGCACTACCATCCATCCTGTCTCGCAAGTCCATTATCTTGGCATTACCCTCTACATATGTCTCTCATTCAACCCACACAAACAACCTGTCACCAAATTTTGTCGGTTCTACCTTCAGAACATTGCCAAAATTCACTCTTTCCTCTCCATCCAAGCACATTAGTCCAACCATTCATCCAAGCACAGAGAAGCAGCATGGTGTAGTGGATAGAGCATGGGTTTGGGAGTCAGAAGACTATGGTTTCTAATCCCAGCTCCGCCACTTGTTTGCTGTGTGACCTCAGGCAAGTCGCTTCACTTCTCTGGGCCTCAGTGACAATCTGTAAAATGGGGATTGAGACTTGAGCTCCACGTGGGACAGGAAACTGTGTCCAAACCGATTTGCTTGTATCCACCCCAGTGCTTAATACAGTCCCTGACACAAATAAGCACTTAACAAATATAATTATATTATCCTATCCCACCTTTACTACCGCATCAGCCTCCTTGCTAATCTCCCTGACTCCTGTCTCTCCTCACTCCAGTCCATACTTCACTTTGCAGGTCATTTTTCAAAAAAAAGACATTCAGTCCATGTTTCCCCACTCCTCCAAGAACCTTCAGTGGTTGCCCATCCACCTCCACATCAAACAGAAACTCCTTACCTTACTTTAAAGCACTCAGGCACCTTGCCCCTGCCTATCTAACCTTGCTGATTTCCTTGTACAATCCAGCATGTTCACTTCACTCACCTACAGCCAGATTGTTCACTGTGCCCCGATCTTGTCCATCTCCCCACACCTCTTTCCCACATCCTCCCTCTAGCCTGAACTCCTTCCCCTTCCATGTCAGACAGGCCATAATTCTCCACCTTCAAAGCCTTATTAAAATCACATCTTCAAGAGGCCTTCCTCAACTCGGCCCTCATTTCCCCAACTCCCTCTCCCTTCTATATCACCCCTGAACTTGGATTTGTCCCTTTCTTTCACCCCACCCTCAGCCCCACACCACTTATGGACATATCTTTAATTTATCTTCATGTTCGTCTCCCCCTTTAGATTGTAAGCTCTTTGTGAGCAGGGAAAAGGTCTGCCAACTCTCTTATAAAGTACTCTCCCAAGCGCTCTGCACACACTGTAATCTCCACATTGTAAGCGCTCAATAAATACGATGGATTGAACGGGACTGTGAGGGCAGGAAGAATGGAATGGGGCCACCAGACAGCTGTTCATCTCGGTGAATTTTACTCCTTGTCCGGCTACCAAGCCAAACAATAGCTTCCTTCGGTGATTTCCATCACCCTAAGAACTTGGCAGCGTTGTGCCTTTCATATCCACCTCCCGCGTCCTTAAGGGAGATCACCTCTCTCGACACAACTGGAACTGCGGTATCTCTCTCGCTCACGGTATTCTCCAGTGACGATCCGGTTACCAAAACATGGGATGTTTTCTCAGCCGGGGTCATGGCAGACTCTTCCAGCTCCTTCTTAGAAATGACTCTTCTTCCTAGCATCTCCATGACTTGTTCCAGGGCCAAAGAAATGGGTTGTGAATGGCTTTTGGCAGTTGCTTCCTGTCATCTCGACTTGATGGACTTTTTCCATTTTCGTTCTTCCCTGAGTCTTTATTTCCAGCTTTCTCTTCGCAAATGATCCTTGAGCCTTGGAGCCTGCCTCACTCAGGGAGGAGTGACAGAAATAAAGTGAGTGACATTAACACCCCAATCCTGTAAATCCCCTTCCCATGTTCCCAAAACATTCCTCCTGCGTGCAGTGAGATGACCCCCACGCCTCCCCCGATCTCAGCTATCATCATCCTTTTAGAAAAACCCCCAAATATTACAATAGAGGCTTCGGCGTCAGCCCCTCTGGCTCTGTCCCAGAGGCACCAGAAGTCGAAAAGACCATTACACCAGAGGGCGAGCTTGAATTTTTCAGGTCTCCATTTGGTCACTTTTGATGAGAAATGTTGACAGGACACGGATGCTGAGAGAAGAACACCAGGGGATGGCTGGGAAGACAGGCCAGCCATTTGAATCTCGGCAATCATTTCCTGGAAGATCAGAAGAGGCTTCTTTGGTCTCTAGTCTGGCCCCCCTATGAGTCTGGTGGGGGTTTGGGGGATTTCCTGTGGTGAAAAAAAACTGCCTTTCTGAGAACTCGGGGAACCCCCACTCAAAGGATCAGTGCATCGCCTTTGGCGTTGGAATTGCTGAAGGAAGCCTGGTGTGATTCATTTTCACGTCTCTTTCTCCTGTTATATTGTAAGCTCCTTGTGGGCAGGGATTGTGTCTACCTTTTCTACTGTAGTGTCCTCTCTGAAGCACTTAGTAGAGTGCTCTGGGCAAAGCAAGACTCAAAAAAATTCCCTGACTCACTGAAACACCTTTTCTAAGTTTGGTGCTCTTGAATTTATTCCCTTCTTGTGCCATTTTGTCTTTTTTCCCTTAATCTGATTTTCTTTGTCTTCACTCCCCGAACCAGTGCATTCCCCAATGATTTTATGTCCCTCTCGGAGAACTGGGCTTGGATCACTTGGCCTATTGCATTTGGGTGAAGCCCACGCTGTCGTGAACAAGATGTAGCTTTGGCTCAAACTGGACAAGAGTCCTGGGCACTGGCCCAGGTGGCCAGCTGTCTCTGTGTGTCATCCACCCTAATAATAATAATAATGCTGGCATTTGTTAAGTGCTTACTATGTGCAGAGCACTGTTCTAAGCGCTGGGGTAGATACAGGGTAATCAGGTTGTCCCATGTGAGGCTCATGGTCTTAATCCCCATTTTACAGATGACGTAACTGAGGTACTGAGAAGTTAAGCGACTTGTTCCCTGTCACCCAGCTAAGTGGCAGATCCAGGATTCGAACCCATGACCTCTGACTCCAAGCCCGTGTTCTTTCCACTGAGCCACGCTGCTTCACCCTACTTTCCATGGCTATCAGAAGCTCACCTTAACATGCGGAAGGTGCAGGGAGGTTACATGAGCTGCCCAGAGTTCTAATCCCTCCCCCATCTCTTGCCTGCTGTATGACCTTGGGCAAGTAGCTAATCTTTTTTTTTTAATGGTATTTATTAAGCGCTTTCCATGTGCCAGGAACTGCTCTAAGCTCTGGGATAGATATGAGCTAATCAGGTTGAACACTGTCCATGTCCCATAAGGGGGTCATAATCTTAATCCCCATTTCACCTTTGAGGAAACTGAGGAACAGAGACATGAAGTGACTTGCCCAAGGTCATGCAGGAGACAAGAGGCAGAGCCGAGATTAGAATCCAGTTCCTTCTGACTCCCAGGACTGTGCTCTTTCTACGAGGCCATGCTGCTTCACGTCTATATGTACCCACCCTCCTCATGATGTCAATGTAGAAGAATGTGGTTAACTGATGACTTCCAAGAACCCAGTGTCCTGTACCCTTTCCTACAGTAGATACAACAGCTTAAGACATGAGAATTCCCTTTGCATAGGCACACAGAAGGGAGGGGAAAATAGGATGGGGAGATGAGAGGTTGGTTAGGGAAGATTTCTTGAGAGAGGTGTGATTTTAGTAGGTGGGGAGAGTGGGGATCTGTTGGATATGAAGGGGGAAGGAGATCTAGGTAGGAGGGAGGATTCAAGTAAAGGGCTGATGGGTGAGAGAGACACGATCGAGGTACAGTGATGAAGTTGCCATTATCAGAGAAGAGGGTTCTCACCCTCTACTGGACTGGACTGGACTGGAGTGAGGTTATAGAGGGGTTCCCATGCAATTCTGCTGGTTGGTGGAGGGAGAGGCTGAGGAGGTTGCTGAATTGGCTTCCAGCACCTAGGTTGGAGGGGAAGACAGCTTGAAGTTGGTGAGCAGAGCTCAGGGATAAAGATGATGCTTTGGACAGAGAGAGAAGAGCAGGCACAGTGTACTAAACACAGACGTAGATACTAGAGAATTAGGTTGGACACTGTTCATGTTCCATATAGGGCACACAATCTTAATCCCCATTTAAAGTTGAGGTCACTGAGGCACAGAGAGGTAACTGAAACTCATTTTGCTAACTCTTCTCCCTCTGTGGGAATGGGGCTGCAGCCTTAGACAATACACCCTTAGTCAATCCCAACCCCTGATTTCAGACTGTTATCACATTCCCCAGAGACAGTAATCCATACTGAAGCTAGACTCATCTGAATTCCATCTCTGCTCTCGGGCCATCTTCCTCCCACTCATGACCTCTTGCAGAGAGGAGAAGGCGAATGCTCGATTGATTGATAGACAGTGTAGAGAAGTGGCCAGCTACAGCAGAAGAGAAGGAGGAGGCAGAGGAGGAAAAGGGAATGAAGGGTGAAAAGAATGAGGAAAAGCAGTAGCATATCCTGCCCACAAAGATGGTATTGGAGACATAAATTAACGTATTTGCAATGAGAGTGGTCAAAATACATGAGTACACATAGGTATGCTAAGGAGAAGCTAAACAGGTCACAAATGTTAGAGTTAGCTGGAGGGATGAAATGCCCAGGGGTGCCTGAGAAATTAATCACAGAAAGCTTGTTATGGAAGGTGGGACTTTAGAAGGGCTTTGAATGTAGAGAGAACTGGGATCTGTCTTATGTGAGGAGAGAAAGGGTTCCAATCTGGGGGAACCAGGTGAGAGAGTGGACAGAGCTGGGAGAGTCGAAAATGAGGTATAGCGAGAAGGTCGGCTTGGGACTAACCAAGGTTGTGGGTTGGGGAATGGTGGGTGAAGAGAGGTGGAGATAATGCTGGAAAGCCTTGCAGCCAACTGTGAGGAGAGGAGGAAGTCAGGGAGGAGGAGGAGGAGCCTGGCCAAGAGCCCTCCTCATTTCTTAGCCCCCACGGGATGGAGACATGGCAGCTGATGGTCACTCTCTTCCCCTGCAGCCTCTCTGAACAAAACAGGCAGTTCTATTCCACTGGTAAAATTAGCTGTGACATTTACATGTTTGTGGGTATTTTGTGGGGGACCTTATCTGAATGGCAGCTGTGAAGCACTTTCTTGGCCAAGGTACATTCTCCTCCAGCACCTTTGAGAAATAGTGTTTCGCTCTCCCAAGACCAGCTCTAGCCAAGATCAGCTTTATGCCCTCCTTCCAGAGTCCTGGGAGAAAGCAAAGGCAGAAGTTCAGAGAGCCCAGATGGCACAAAGGAGATCAGGTGTGAACAGTATAAGTAAAAGCATTGCCCTTCTGATCTTTTCCCAGAAGGCAATATGTCTTTTTTATATGGTACTTCTTAAGTGCTTACTATGTGCCGGGCACTATACTAAGCGCTGGGGCAGTTACAGGTTAATTAGGCTGGACACAGTCCCTGTCCCACATAGAGCTCACAATCTTAATCCCTATTTTACAGATGAGGGAACTGAGGTCCAGAGAAATGAAATGATTGCCCGTCACAAAGCAGAAAGTGGTGGAGCCAGGATTAGAACCCAGGTCCTTCTGACTCCTAGGCCCATGCTCTATCCACTAGGCCACTCTGCTTCTCAACACCACTTTCTTCTGAGGCACTCTCTGTGACTTTTTTCCCTTGGGCATTCCCAAGAATGGGGAAATCCCCAATGCTTATCCCTGATCCCAGAGCCACTTTCAGATCTGCCTTGTGATGCCCTGCACTCCAGATTTGTAAGGAACTGGGGCCTGTCCCAGGTTTGGACAGCAATCCAACTATTTGCCTCTCAATAAGCACAACTGCAGCTGAGTCGGCTCTTCTAAGCTCTCTGAACCACTGTCAAGTGGACTGGGGGGAAATGGCCAAGTTTTAGCAACCTGGTTCTGCTGATGTCCCGTAAACCCTCTAGAAGCGGAAATGGCAACGGTATCCCAGAATCATGTGGGGCATGGTGACACTCGCTTGCTCCCTCTTACCTGGGCCAATCCACTGTGCAAATTTCCTAGGTGGAAAAGCCCCAGTTTCCTTTTGGCCTGGTCAGAGGGAGCAAGGCTGAGGTGAGCAAACAGACCACGGATCCATCGATGGTATTTACTGAACCTCTGTCTTCTGCACGCAAAGCATTCGATACCGTGCTCTTGGGGGAGTACAACCAAAGCAGTACACGTATTCCATTCCCTCAAAGATTCTACAACCTAATCCCACAGAGAAAGAAACTTCCAAGTCTGTTGTGAGTTGAGAGACCGGATAAGAAGTGGCTTGTACACCAGCACAGGTGTCTCTCTACTCTACTTTTTCTCTCCGATGGGGTGCAGCCGGTGATGAACCCCCCCAGGCCATTCAGAGATGGAAGTTTCTGGAAGCCTCTAACTCAAGGGAGCCTCTACTTTCCCCAATATCCCTCCCAAGGGAAAGCTGTTAACATTACCTTTCAGGCATTTTACTCTCCCAAGCGCTTAGTACAGTGCTTTGCACACAATAAGCATTCAGTAAATATGACTGAATGAACAAATGAATGAGCTGGCGCATAGTCAATTCCAAGAGAAGAATAGGGGAAAAGGAGGTGGGAGCCATAAAAATTATAAAAAGATAGCGATTCTTAAACTGTGGGCCCCCGAGGGACAGGGACCAAGTTTAATTCCCATCTGTGAACTCTTTCCCATTGCTTAGCACTCAATAAATCCTAATCACTATTACTATTATGAAAACCCCCTGAGATGTGGAATAAAGGGCTTTTCAATAGAGCAAACTTCTTGGGATGTTCAGTTTGTAAGTAGGGCCAACTTCTGATCTGCTGCTGGAACAAAAAGAAGCTAACCCCTTAGCCAACTGAAGTCAAGGAGAGACCTGTGAAGGGGGTCACAGGGGATTCTGCTAAAATCCAATCCCAGCTTGATCACCTGACTGCTGTGAGACCTTGGGCAAGTCACTTAACTTCTCTCTGCCTCACTTACCTCATCTATAAAATGGGGATTAAGACCCTGAGCCCTATGTGAGATATGGACTGCATCCAACCTGAGTAGCTTGTATCTACCCCAACACTCAGTACAGTTTCTGGCACATAGTACGCCCTTAACAAATATCATAAAAAAGAAAAGATAAGAACAGCATATAGGGGGTGGAGAATCTTGGGTCAAAGTAAGGATGAGTGCAAGACTTGGGAAATGCGGTATTTATTCCGGAATTTAGTCGAAGAGTCTGCTGTATCAAGTTACTGTTACTGTTTGAAACCTCTATACCGAGTAAATACATTCAGTTCTGCTCGATGTGAGTTTTCACTAGAACTGTGTTTTGGCTAGAACTGTGTCTGGGATTTAGGGAAAGTTGGTCCCCAACACAAATCTGTCTGGTTACTGCATGCGGTTGTGTTGGAAGACACAGCTGGCACATATGTGTGTGGCATCGGAACTGGTGAATCCTGTGGCCGGGAGTGCAAGTAAAAAAGTTTTCTTACTGAAGCCAGGGATTTAAAACAGCTTCAGCTGTGGCAGTGAGGGGCCGGTGCCCAGGGGTCGATGCCCAGGGACAGTGCCTAGGGGCCACGGGGGCAGCTTGCTGGAGAATGGCTCAGATGAGCTACCACATCCTCCGGGGCCGTGCTGACCTTGCTGCTGGAGGCCAACTGGTTGTCGGGGCCCCGTGCTGCAGCGTAGGGCAGTGGCCAATTTGCGGCCAATCTGCTCCTTTGCAGGCACAATCACTCACAAGACCCCCAAGCCAGCAAGGGGTCTCCCAGCCCTGCCATGGCGTTTTTGGTCCAGAGTCCCCTCCAACAAATCCTGGACACAACAAGCCAGCCCCACTCCTGCACCATAGCACAGGAGGCAAGAATTCAGAGAGGAACATTCGCCCTGGAACTTACTGTTTTACTGATCCCGGTGGTTCCAGACTGTTCTTGGTTATTTCCACTACTGTCTTCACTGTGAAATTTCCTTTCTGCAGAATTTTGCAAGAATGCAATGTTTAGGTTACAGGAGAACCAAGGGCCCTGTATATCAGTTCATACCCTGAAAGAAAATCTGTATTTGGTAGATGGTGAACCCCATGAAAGTTTGGAGAGACATGTCATCTTGTGCAAGTCCCTCCCAACTATAGCTCCAGGTCCTGCCATGGGCAGGGCCAGTGAGATGAACCCCAAATGCTTCTCGCGACTTTTAGCAGGACTTAATTTAAACAGCAGATGATGCGGGCAGCTGTCTACTGGGGCATTCTGAGGAAACAATAGCTGGAAACCTCATAAATGACCAGACAGTGGCTGTTAAAACACTGTTTTGATTAAGATGCTGGTGTTAAACAGGGGAACTGGAACTCAAAGAGTAACCATAATGTCCAGTGGATCCATGTGGGTGATCAGGGACATCCTGAAATGATTTACCAGTCCCAGTGGACTCAACACTGAAAATTCTGGAGGAGAGACCACTGAGGTCTACACAACTGGCCTGAAGGATCTGTCTGTTGGCTCTGGACAACCGTGCATATTGGTCTGTAGAATGCCGGGAAAATGGCTTTCTCCAGAGTCACTGTGGTCAGTCCCCGACTTCATCTGGTAAGGGCAGAACGTCAGACATTTGAGTCATCCTTGAAGTGGGAGAAACATTTCAGGAACTGGTTGCATTCTTTTGAGCCCTTCTGCAGAATTTTTTAGCAGTCGATTTCTCCCTCTCAAGTCAGGGAGAGTTGTTTCTGAGGGGCAAAAGAGAGTGAAACTCCTCTTCTCTATTCCTTGATTCTCTCCTTCATCTTCTTAATCTGCCAAGTTCCTTTACCCGATCAAGATGATGACAGTAGTATAGTGTTTAGTACAGTGCCTGGCACTTAGCGAATGCTTAACGAATTCCATAAATAAAAGGAAAAAAGTGTGGGCAGGGTCCAGAACAGCCTGGGAAAAACAGGTGGGGTCTGCACAGCCTAGAAAGAAGTGGGGGTTTGGCATTTATCGAGTTAAAATGACCCTTGAAAACAGCTATAGAAAGATCCAGAACAGATGATATAGGTTAAACACACCCATTCTGGGGTTTTAAAAAATATTTGTCAAGCACTTATTATG
The DNA here is from genome assembly GCF_004115215.2 of Ornithorhynchus anatinus. Taxonomy (NCBI): domain Eukaryota; kingdom Metazoa; phylum Chordata; class Mammalia; order Monotremata; family Ornithorhynchidae; genus Ornithorhynchus; species Ornithorhynchus anatinus. Next base: position 69,242,324 of record NC_041728.1, on the reverse strand, counting down.
TACCAGGTACTATACTAAGTGGTGTGGTAGATACACTCTAATCAGGTTGGACACAGTCCCCGTCCCACATGGGGCTCACAACTTTAGTCCCCGTTTTACAGATAAGGTAACTATGGCACAGAGAAGTGAAGTGACCTGTCCAAGATTACACAGAAGACAAGTGATGGAGATGGGATTAGAAACTTCAGACTCCTAGGCTTTTGCTCTATCCACTAGGCCACACTGATTGTTTTGGTTCAACTAAATTCACTGGCTGCTTTCTAACTCTCCTGTTTCGGTACTTTCCAAGTGCTTAGTACAGTTCTTTGCACACAGTAAGTGCTCAAGAAATACGATTGAATGAATGAATGAATGGTATAGGGCAGACCCAGACAGGATGCTCTATAGCCAGACAGAAAGTGGTATAGATCCAGTCAGGATGCAATAGGCCAAGCCAGCACACTGGTCTATCCAAGGCCCCACTGGGGAAGCAGAGAGGCTAGTCAGGAAGTTTGGCCCAGCCACACGCAAAGGGCTTAGGAATGGCCTCAGACTGGGCTTTCTGCACCATGGAGTGAGACTGGAAATGTTATTAGAAAGGACTCTCTCATAGTCTTCCTCTAATGCTGTCTGGGCCCAGTGGAATCAAGAAGATTTGGAAGCAAGTCTGAGGACTTAAGCAGTCCCATCACAGCATGAGCCCGGGGGAGCTGGGGAGTTAGGGAAGATGCTAGATTTGGCACGAGGGAGAGGGGAGGGCAGGATGGAGGCCCCCCTGCCAGGAACCAGTTGTTCCAGATATTTAACTCCCTCCTCAAGCCCCCTGCACCCACACCTCCCCCACCTCTTACCCCTAATGATCTGATCACCTACTTTATTGAGAAAATAGAAACCATTAAGCATGACCTCCCTAAAACCTCCCATGCTCCTCCCCAGTCCCTTCTTCCTCCTGCCCCTCCTTCAACTCTCCCAACTTTCCCAGCAGTATCACAACAAGAGATCTCCTGCTTTCTCTCAAAATCTACCCCCTCTACCTGCACATGTGACCCCATCCCTTCACACATCATCAAAACACTTACCCCACCTTTCTTCTTCCCTCCCCGACCACCATCTTCAGCTGTTAGCTCTCTAGTGGCTTCTTCTCCACTGCTTTCAAACATGTCTATGTCTCCCCATCCTAAAAAAACCCTCCCTTGACCCCACACCTCCTTCCAGGTATTGCCTCATCTCACTCCTACCATTCCTCACCCAACTCCTTGAGCAAGTTGTCTACATCCACTGTCTTCAAGTTTCTCTCCTCAATTCTCTCTTTGATCCCCTCCAATCTGGCTTCCATATCCCCTTTACTCCACAGAAACTGCCCTTTCAAAGGTCACAGATTATCTCCTTCTTGCCAAATCCCACAGCCTCTACTCCATCCCAATACTCTTTGACTTCTCAGCTACCTTCAACATTGTCAACCATTCCCTTCTCCTGGAAACGTTATCCAACCTTGGCTTTACTGACACTGTCCTCTCCTGGTTCTCTTCCTATCTCTCTGGATGCTTATTCTCAGTCTCTTTCCCGGGCTCCTCTGCTAGCCATGGGAGTCCCTCAAAGTTTAGTACTGGGGCCCTTTCTAGTCTCCATCTATACCAACTCCCTTGGAGAATCCATTCACTCTCATGGCTTCAACTACCACCTCTTTGCTGATGATTCTCAAAGATCTATTTCCAGCGCTGATCTCTCTCCCTCTCTCTTGCATTTCCTCCTGCCTTCAAAACATCTCTACTTGGATGTCCTGCCATCACTTTAAACTTAAAATATCAAATCCAGAACTTCCAATCTTCCCATCCAAAACCTGTCTTTTCCCTTGACTTTCCCATCACTGTAGACAGCACCACCATCCTTTCTGTTTCTCAAACCCACAACCTTGGCATTATCCTTGACTCCTCTCTTTCATTGTTTGTTTTTTTTAATGGTATTTGTTACATGCTTCCCATGTGCCAGGCACTGTACTAAGCACTGGAGTAGATACAAGATTATCAGGATGGACACAGTTCATGTCCCACATGGGGCTCACAATCTTAATCCCCATTTTGTAGATGAGGTAACTCAGGCAAAGAGAAGTGAAGTAACTTGCCCAAGGTCACACAGCAGACAAGTGGCAGAATGAGGATTAGAACCTAGGTCCTTCTGACTCCCCAAATCCCTCCCAATCTACTCAGCCAAACTGCCACTATGGCTGTTTAGGCACCCAACTGCATCAATCTCCTCACAGATCACCCTCCCTCCAGTCTCCCCTTTCTCCAGTTCACACTTCACTTTGCTACCTCGATCCATATCCTAAAACACAACTCCCCACTCCTCCAAAATCTCCAATGGCTACCTATTCTTCTTCACATCAAGCAGAAACTCTTGATCTTTGGCTTTAAGGCACTTAATCAACTCTCTACCCCTTACTTACTCTCATTTCTCTCCCACTATGACATATATTGCATCCTTTGCTCCTCTCAATGCCAATCTACTCAATGTACCTCAATCTTGTCTTTCACCATCAACTGCTTGCCGGCACCTTCTCACCTTCCTGGAACAAACTCTCCCTTCATATTCGGCAGAACACTGTTGTTCCTATCTTCAAGGTCTTTCTGAAATTACATCTCCTCCAGAAGCCCTTCCCTGAATAGCTCTCATCTCCCCACCTATTTTCCCTTCCTACTGCCACATCAGCACTTCTACATTACATAATCAGTCAACCAATCGGTGGAATTTATTGGGCATTTACTGTGTGCAGAACACTGTATTAAGCACTTGGGAAAATACAACAGAGTTTGTAGACACTTTCTCTCCCTACAAGGATCTTATAGTCTACAGGGAGAGAGAGAGACAATTCATTCTATCACTAAATCCTGTCAGTTCAACCTCCACAACTGAGCTAAAATCAGCCCTTTCCTCTCCATCCAAACTGTTGCCAGGTTAATCCAAGCATTTATCTTATCCTGCTTTGATTACTGTATCAGCCTCCTTGCTGACCTCCCTGCATCCTGTCTCTCCCCACTCCAGTCCATACTTCACTTTGCTGTCCAGATCATTTTTCAACAAAATCACATTCCCTGTTTCCCCACTTCTCAAAACCCTACAGTGGTTGCCCTCCACCTCTGCATCAAACAGTAACTCTTTACCATTGGCTTTAAAGCATTAAATCACCTGGCCCTCTCGTATCTTACCTCACTACTCTTCTTCTACAACCCAGCCCATACACTTCGTTCATCTAATGCTAACCTTCTTACTGTACCTTGATCTCTCCTATCTCACCACTGACCTCTTGCCCATGTCCTGTTTCTGGCTTGGAACGCCCTCTCTTCTCATATTTCGAGAAGGAGGATATGCTGAGAAGCAGCACGGCTTAGTGGAAAGAGCACGGGTTTGGGAGTCAGAGGAGGTAGGTTCTAATCCCGGCTCTTTCACTTGTCTTCTCTGTGACCTTGGGCAAGGCACTTCACTTCTCTGTGCCTCAGTTACCTCATCTGTAAAATAGGGATTAAGACTGTGAGCCCCATGTGGGACAACTTAATTACTTTGTATCTACCCCAGCACTTTGAACAGTATTTGGTACATACTAAGTGTTTAACAAATACCATTAGTATTATCCTAGAGAAAATTACTCTCCCCTACTTCACAGCTTTATTGAAGGCACATCTCCTTCAAGAGGCCTTCCCTGACCTGAAAAAAAATCCCTTTTTTTCTTCCACACCCTCTGCTCTTCTGCATCTCCGTGACTTGCTCCCTTTATCCATGCCTTATCCCAGCCCCACAGCACTTATTTACATATCTGTAATTCATGTATTTATGTTGATGTCAGTCTCCCCTTCTCCACTGTAAGCTGATTGTGGGCAGGGAATGGGCCTGTTATATTGTACTCTTCCAAGTGCTTAATACAGTCCTCTGCACCCAGTAAGTGCTCAATAAACAAGGTTGATTGATTAATTGATGGGGATAGGGCAGGGGCATGGGCAGATGGAATGACTCTGGCTCAAAGCAAACACAGGTGAAAAAAGTCAAATCTCAGCCTTTTCCTCCCTAATGGGGCTCTTCTTGTTGTTTAGGTTGGCCTGTGGTATAATGTAAAGCTCACAGCTCACCCTTTCCAGCCCCTGGCAGGAAGGGCCTGCAAGCATAGTCCATGGTGACTAGTTCTCTTATGAGACTCACGTGGGGTCCTCAGGAGGTGGAATTAAGATGAGGAGTGGGAGGGAAGAGGCGCAAAGATGGGGAAAGAGAAAAATGGGTAAAGGGAGAGTGGCTCACCATCTTTATCTATGCTGCTACAGCTTCCACCATTTTCCCCTCCACCATACTTAACCCCAGGATGGGGCAGAAGAGCTGGGCAGCAGTGAAGAGGGCAGCTGCTAATAAAAATAAAAATAATGATGATAATAATACTAATAATTGTGGTATTTGCTAGGCATTTATTAGGTGCCAAACACTGTACCAAGCACTGGGTCGATATACAATAATCAGGTCCCATGTGGGGCTCACAATCCAAGTCGGAGGGAGAAGTCCCCATTTTGCGGATGAGGGAAATGAGGCCCAAAGAAGTGAAGTGACTTGCCCAAGGTCACACAGAAGACAAATGGCAGAATCAGGATTAGAACCCAGTTCCTCTGACTCCCAGGCCCTTGTTCTTTTCACTAGGCCACACTGCTGAGACCAAAAAGGAAGCTGGGCAGCTTCCTCTTTCTCCTGCTATTCTTCTTCTCTCTCATTCTGATCTTTCTTCTTTTATTCCTCCTCTTTTTCCTTCCTTCTTCCTCCCTGCAGCCATGTCACCATCACTGCTGCCGCCGCTTGAAAGCTTGTGGTATCTCCTCCCACCACCATGACTAAAGGCAGGACAGAACTCTGAAATTTGTGATTGACCCACCCGAAGCAGGACACCTGGTCACAATAAAAAAGTCACAAGTCCCAATTTAGGAGGGTTGGGTCAGGTTTGTGTCTGCAGAACACTTGCAAATGGGGAGAGAAATGAGAAACAGCATGGTCTAAAAGATACAGCACGGGCCTGACAGTCAGAAGGACCTGGGTTCTAGTCCTGGCTCTGCCACTTGCCTGCTATATTACCTTAGGCAAGTCACTTCACTTCTCTGTGCCTCAGTTACCTCATCTGTAAAACGGGGATTAAGATTCTGAGACCCATGTGAGACAGGGATTATGTCCAACATGATTAGCTTCTACCTCAGTGCATACTGAGTGTTTAATAAATACCATAAAAAATGCCAAAGAAGAGAGGGGAACCCTCAGAGTCTCCATGACATGTTAGGGAAAGACTCCAATGGCTTTTTCTCCACTGCTTTCAAACATTCCCATGACACCCCTACCCTAAAAAAACCACCTCCCTTGACCCATGGCTCCCTCCTGTTATCGCCCCATCTCCCTCCTACCATTCCTCTTCAAACTCCTAGAGAGACTTGTCTACTCCCGCTGCCTCACATTCCTCTTTTCTGGCCTGGAATGCCCTTCCCTCTCCTCAACTCTGACAGAAAATTACTCTCCCACCCTTCAAAGCCTTATTCGAAAGGTACATCTCTTCCAAGAAGACTTCCCAGACTAAGCCCTACTTTTCCTCACCTCCCACTCCCTTCTGTATCACCCTTACTTGCTCTCTTTGCTCTTCCCCTTTCCCAGCCCCACAGCATTTATGCACATATCTGTAACTTTATTTATTTGTATTGATGCCTTTCTCTCCCTCTCTAGAGTGTAAGCTCATTGTGGGTAGGGAATGTGACTGTTTATTGTTGTGTTGTATTCTCCCAAGCGCTTAGTACAGTGCTCTGCATGCAGTAAGTGCTCAATAAATATGACTGAATGAATAAATGAATGAATGAACGGTGCATGTGAACAGCATTGATCTTTTCGGGCACAGTGGCTGTGGAGGCATAGTTCTTTGGTCCCGAGCCTCCGGAGAAAGTTCCCAGGAGGCTCTTTGGGGATGCCACGAGGCAGTGGAGATGTATTTTCAGCATAAGCAGGATTATGCTTTCTCTGGAGGTTAGCCCTAGAGCCAGAGCAGGCTGGAGCAAAGTGAATGTGAGCATCATGCTGGATTAGAGCCGTAGGTGGGGTTCCCTGGAAAGTTTCCCCAAAGAATCGGGCAGTGGTGAGGCACCACTGGAATACCAAGGCATTCTGTAGCGTGACCTGCTCACTATCTCACGGTCCAGAACAACAGGGCCCAGGACATGGGTGTGCCCTTGCTGACCCACTGGACCATTCGCTAACCTCCCCAGGAAACTTTCCTCTGGCAAGGAATAATTCTTCCTTTTAAGAAGTGAATCATGACCCTCTCCAGCCCCGTTTGTTCAGGATTAGGTGATTTTCTCTTTATAAGTGAAATGCATTTTAATATCCTTAGGCACTAACAGAATCTCTGTGGAAAAACAAAACGGTGAAAAAAAAAGTCATGATTTCCTCATTAGAACTTAACTTATGAACAATTAGTGACGCAACCCCCTGTGGGAGGGGGAAAAGAGTTCCAGAGCAAGGATGGGTCTTGTAAGATTACCAAAATCCCAGGAGCCAATATTTGCAGACTAACAAATAACTAGCAAACAAAGACTTTCAGTCTTGTCCTAGTTTCCCAAGGAATAATTAAATCAATGCTGTCTGAAAACTCACAAGGCTTTAAGGACATTGAGTGCTGCAGCATTTCACTTAATAACCAGTAGGAAGCCCAGGTCAAATCCACATCTGCTATTTCACCTCCTCTCTACTTTACTGCTCTCCCGCAAGGATGGGAGAGAATCCTGCTTCCAAAGGATAGAATGACAGGACACAATGTCGGGCTTCCACCCTCTTTTCAACTCCCACTCCCGTCTTCCCTCTTGAGACAGATAAAGTCAGTTGGGGAAACTGAGACTGACACATATTGTGATTTTAAAGGGAAACAGTCTAGTCTGTCACCATGATGAAAAAATCATCCATCTGACTGACCATCCAGAAAGTCTGCATCACCCCATACACATCTTTCTTCCAGGGTAAGGCCAGATGATGTCTCCAAAATCAGGATTAAAGCCCACAGAACCCATTGCAGAGGGCAAATACAGAAACGTTGTTCATCACATCCCCACCTCTGGAGTAAAGGAGGTATCTGACGAAGCTTGAGGGTGGCGACTTCAAAATAAACCAAAGGAAACACATCTTCATTCAGCAGAAGGTACGTGTATGGAATTCATTTCCACCAGGAAGTTGTATATACCAAAAAGGACAGTAAATTTTTTAAAAATGTGTGGATAAATTCATGGATGGGTAATCAACCCATAATGGATCACTAGAAGGAAAGATAGGGACGTAGAGGGGAAAGGTGGATACGTAGGATGGTAAAATCTAACCATGAGGATGGGGGTTTAGGATGGCAACTGTCCCATGATTCCTGGACTGGATGGGTGTGGATCTTCTCCAGGAACCACAGCGGACAAAGGCCGATGTCCCACTTGATCTGCCTCCTGATTTGGGGAACAGTTTGGGGAGCACCTTGAAGAAGTTCTGGCAGAGTTCTTGTTCTACCAGCTCCATCTTTCTCTTTTATCTTTTTGTTTTTCAGGAAAGATAACCTCTGTTCCCCTCCTGCCCCGACTAGATTATGGGAAAACCTAGCCCATGGGGTTGGGGAGATAAGAATGTCTAAAAACTAAAGCTACACAAAAAAACTGTTGCAGGCACAGAGTGATGACAGAAGTTTAGAGGCTGTTCCTTTCCCTTGGCATCAGTGAGGTGACCAGAATACCAAGCCTAGGAGAGTAGTCATATGAAGCTCCCCTGGGTCAGCCCAGGATCACATAGCTAATAATATCAATAAGAACTGTGGTATTTATTAAATGTTTACTTTGTGGTAAACACTGTACTGAGCACTGGTGTGAATTCAAGATAGTCAGGTCAGATACAGTCTAAGATACAGGGGCTCAGTCTAAGTAGGAGGGATAACAGAGATTGAATCCCCATTTTACAGAAAAAGAAATGGAGGCCCAGAGAAGCAGTGTGGTTTAGTGGAAAGAGTCCGGGCTTGGGAATCAGAGGATGTGGGTTCTAATCCCCGCTCTGCCACTTGTCTGTTGTGTGACTTTGGGCAAGTCACTTAACTTCTCTGTGCCTCACTTACCTCATCTGTAAAATAGGGATTAAGACTGTGAGCCCCAGATGGGACAACCTGCTATCTTGTATCTACCCCAGTGCTTAGAACAGTGCTTGGCACATAGTAAGCACTTAACGAATACCATTATTATTATCAAGTGACTTGTTGGTGGCCGCACAGCAGGACATTGGAAGAGCCAGGGTTGGAGTCCAGATCCTCAGATTTCCAGGTCTCTGCTCTTTCCACTAAGCCACACTGCTTCAGGTGCATATTTTGGCTGCAGATCCTTCCCAGCGTAGCCACAGGCCCCATACCTCTGTCCATCAACCCTTCACTTGTTGGAACGGCTAAGATGATGACTGGATTTGGAAAACGACAAAGAGAGTGCCCGTGTAGTTTTAGACTTCTGTGGGCTAGGCAGCGTGTTCCCAGAAAGCCTAGTGTTTTCACCCACCCTGTACCATGGCTCCTGGTCATCCCCACCTCTTGTCTGCTCTGCCATCTTGCAAGACCTGGGGGAGCATGGGTAGACCTGTGGAACAGCCATGAAAAGAGACATCACAGGGACCAGGGGCCAGAGAAGGAGACGTGTCACCTGAGAGCAGGCGGGGGACAGTGCTGGTGAAACCCCAGACCAGCCACACCCTCACTCTTCTCTTAGCGCTCTGGCCCCGGTTTTCTTCGAAAATGCTTTCCAAATCAGGGCCTGTTTCCTGGACGCCGACCAGAAGGCCGAGTCATCGGTATTGAACCCAAGGAGTCGCTTGAGGATAAGTACCTACATTCAGCCAGAAAAAAGAAGTCACTGCTGGGTTTTAGGCTACTTTCCCACATGGTCCACTGGTTCCAACATGGTCCAGTGGGTGACTCTGGGCACCCACTCCCACAGCAGCAGCAGCTGCAACCTTTCTGCTCCCCCTCAAGACTCCGCCACCCCCAGAAGAAACCCTCAGAGCTGATCTCCTCATATTCCTGAGGACGGGGAGAACTTGGAAGAAGAGAGTGTGAGGACAAAAGAATTGAGCCTGGGACCTCAAAATCAATCCACATCTGGAATGCCACAAGCAAACTACAGTGCTCGACACACAGTCGGTGCTCAATAAACACGATCGAATGATCTCCGCAAAGAAGGACAATCTATTGATCAATCACTGGTGTTTATTGAGCACTTAGTGTCTGCAGAGCACTGTACTAAGTGCTTGGGTGAGTACGATATAACAGAGTTGGTAGACACATTCTTGCATTCACTCAATCGTATTACTGAACGCTTACTTTGCACAGAGCACCGTGCAACTGTGAACACACTGGGAAGTGGGCTGGGATTATTTTACACGTGCATCACAACGAAGACTTCATCAGATAAGTTCTAGGCAAATTCCCAAATCTGGGGCCAAATTGCAATATCGGTAACAGAATTGTCCTCTATTTTTACTTCAAGAGCCAGAGTTATACGATACCTACCTTTTGTTGTTTTAACAACCAATCAACAAGCAAGATGATCAAGGAGAGGGAGAAGCCTAGACTGCGAGGGTTAGGACTCTTCAGTCTGGAAAGATGAAAGCGAATGTGATTTAAGCTTAAACATCATGAAGGGTTGTAGTGGGGGCAGGGGGAGTTGAATTGTTGTTCACCAAATCTCGTTTCATTCACTCAGTAGTTTGAAGGTAGAAGATTTAAAGCAAATCTAAGGAAATGGCACCCACAGGCAAAGATATGAGTAGGTTCAAGAGAGGTTTGGTGTGATATGGTCGGGAGATCCCTCACTGTTTATCAGGAGAGAAAAGTTGGGAACTTAGGGGGAAAATTTAGGGATACTCGAAGGTCTGAGCAGGGTTACATACCTCAGTGGTTTCCAGGGCAAGATGGATTCTTAGAAGGAAAAGTAAGGGATGGGAGTTGGGTCTATCTAAAACCATGAAGATGAACATTCAAGAGGGCAGCTATCGCTCAGTTCATTCCAAGTGTCCCTCAAAGCCACTCTCTGTGATGAAATCCCCGACTATAAGGATCACTAACTGTTTCAGGGTGAGCTCTTTGTGGACAGGGATTGTCACTTGATTGTCATATTGCACTTTCCCAAGCGCTTAGTACAGTGCTCTGCACACAGTAAGTGCTTAATAAATACGACTGAATGAATGAATGAATTCCCTCCGACCTTCTGGACTTTCTGGTTCACTTCCCTGAGGAAACAAAAATAAAGACTGTGTGAGGAGACAGAGGTGAGGGATGGAAAGGCCAGAGGCCGAACCAAGCCACTCCCTCATGTCACTGAGAGATCTTCAACCAACTCTCTGCCTCCCTTCCCCCACCCATTTGGATTGTTCAGAAAACATCTCCTTTGGCCAAGAATTGCATCGCTGTTGGTCTCCACTTGAAGGGGGAGAAGTTCTAGAAAGTTTGAGCAACATAGTATCTGGCTGCTATTGTTATTTTTTTTTAAGAAAAAAGTTGTTGTATGAGAAAGCCCGCTGGAAAGCAAATGGCTGACCTTTATGCTAGATTTATACAAAACAAGGAAATTAAATGCAAATGCTCCACTTCTACAATGCAAAGTGTGCAATTTTTGAAATTAAAATGTAACAGTGGACCAGCTGGAACACCCATTAATTCTGTTAAGGAAGGGTGGGGCTATATTAAATATTAATATACAATCATCTTTGCTCATTATTGAAGTTGCTTTGCTCTCTTGGTTAAAGCAGAAAAAGGTATGTATTATATAATTGTGGCTCTTGAAATGGCAGACAACTCTACTACCGATAAGGCAGTTTGACACCAGGTTTCGGAATTTACCTAGAACTGGCCTGCTGAAGTCTTCGCTGGGAGGCATACATGAGATATTTCCAGTCCACTTCTCAGTGTGTACACACTTACACAGCAGAAGCACAGGAGAATGAGGCAATAAAATTGGAGGGTACCAGAGCAAACTTCAGTGACCCAGAATAAATTTCAACCCAACCACAGCTTGAAAATGGCTTAATTCTTACTTGCTACATGATTTAAATTAGGCCTATAAAACTGTTGTCAATTCCCACCATTTACTTTGGCACTAAGCCTAGCCATCTCTTTCTATCCCAGCTATGCTTATCTCCTTCTCCTGCTCCCCCACATCTTAAATTGAGCAAAATTTATAGTTTGCAATACGATATATTCCTGCAAAATCCAAACAAAAGAGGACTGGTGAGACGGATTGTTTTAAACTCACGGCTGATTTCCTTTAGGCCTGTGCTGTTTTCTTTATGGACCTGGGCAGACTGGCCTGAGGAGAGAGGCCTTCTTCTTAAGTCAGGTATTATCAATTGGCATCTCAAGGAAAGTCTTAACCCTCAGGTTTCCTGGCCGAATTAAAGCCAAAACCTAGTTAAGTGGTTACTGTTGCCCCGCCCTAATAGTTTGGCCGGTAAACTCAGAGCTCTTCAACTTTATAATCCATCTCCGTAGGAAGTAAAAAAACTGAATTGTTGAGTGGGCTTTATCTTCTGAGTTTCCAAGAAATGCTATAGTTTTGCAGTGAAACCGTTGCTTATTATTTCTAGGGCTCATTTTACCATTTCACTTGTACAGTGCTCTTCTATTTTCACTTCCGTGTTTTCCTTCCCTTATCTTGAAAAAACAGACTGGACATCAAGGTTGGAAAGGTTACAGTAGTTATCACAACATTGTGAGTGCTGCCAGAGACAGAATCTTGGGCTGGATGGACCACCGGGCCTGACCCAGTAATAAAATTGTAGATGACAAATATAGTTCTCAAAATGAGAGTTTGGGTCATTTCATTTATTCTCTATTATTTCCCTAGACTGAAAGTTCGCTGTGGTGAGGGAACGTGTCTACCCGTGGCCTAGTGGATAGAGCCCGGGCCTGGGGATCAGAAGGACCTGGGTTTTCATCCCAGCTCCGCCACTTGTCTGCTGTGTGACTTTGGGCAAGTCACTTCGCTTCTCTGGGTCTCAATTCTCTCATATGTAAAATGGGGATTAAGACCATGAGCACCATGTGGGACAGGGAGTGTATCCAATCCAATTTCTTCTATCCACCCCAGCATTTAGTAAGCATTTAACAAATACCACAATTATTATTACTCTCCCAAGCCTTAGTACAGTGCTCGGCACATAGTAAGCACTCAATAAAATACCACTGATTGATTGACTGATGTTCTACACACCCAAACCCACTTCCCAGGTAAGTGATGAGGAGAAAAATGAATGACTTCCTCCTCTTTGCTTCAAACTGGAACAGTATTTTGAGAAGATGGCAATCTGACATTTCAGGAAGGAGTAGCACTTGAATGACTAAACTCTGGTGGGAAATGCTATTTATGTAAGAGTTATTTGATCGCTTTTAGGAACTAAAAAGAAGCAGCCATTGGTTGAAATGGCGCTCATTCAGTTAACGCTGCCATTAAACTAGTTTCAGATAATTTTTTCCAGTATAGCTGTAATCGTATTTACTGGGTTAGTGATATAGAACTTATGTTAAACAGGCCCGTATCTTCAAATACAGGCAGTATAAATGTCAGAGTATCAGCAAATTTCCATCTGCAACACTTCAAGCACTAACACGGAATCCCAAACCTTATTAAGCTCTAGTATTTTTGCTATTACTTGAGTTTCATATGTACATGGTGTTATCAGTCCAGTATAATTCAAATCAAACTCAAGCTGTCACGGGTGTTTGCCAAGAAATGACATCATTGTGCTTTGCCATCAGGATCCTTGCTGTTCATGGTTGATGAGACAGTGTTTATTTCACAAACTTTCCAGCAATTAGGATTCTTGTTTAAGCATCTCGCGTGAGTGCTGATATCCCAGCGTGCATGCAGGCAGTTAGGCGAAGACCCACGGGGTCAAACTGTTCCGTGGGTCCAAGAGGTTGGCTGGCTTTCGAAAGTATGATTATGATTATTGATTCCATATTGGCCTTGATGGCATAGTGGAGAGAGCGCAGGCCTGGGAATCAGAAGGTCAGGGGTTCTAATCCCGGCTTCACCACTTGTCTGCTGTGTCACCTTGGGTAAGTCACTTCAGTTCTCTGGGCCTCAGATACTTCATCTGTAAAATGGGGATTAAGACTGAGAGCTCCATTTGGGACTAATTATTAATACTATGACCCTGGAGTTAATGGTTGGTAATTTCTGAAGCCCTGGCTAGCCATCTCACAACATGTGTTCCTGGCCCGATTGGAACCGGGCCAAAGAGTGTATACGGCTCATTTCAATCCACCACCAGTACCAGATAAACAACTCAAGGGTAGGGCCTGCGGAGAGTGGGCAGTCTAAGCAAATTATTTTATGAGGAGGTGTACCGTGGCACTGGCTGATGGACTGCTGAAGAGGCAGCACTCTCACTCCAAGCTTCCAACCCTCCTGAACGCAGAGGATGCCCCCAGATATTTCCTGCCTCATCAAAACTAGGCTCGCCAAGAGTCTGAGAATTTCCATCATTCCTTTTTCTTCTCCCTGGGATTCATTTCCCCCTACTAACATTTTTGAGCCACCTTAGCTCTGTTTAACTTGCAATCTAGACTTTTGTACCTATTTACTGCCATACTCTTACCATACTCTTCTTTCTCCTGTGAATAAATTATGTCTGCCCCCCCGATGAAGCCCCTCATTTCCCCGGCTCCCTCTCCCTTCTGCAGCATCTATGCACTTGGCTCTGTGACCTCTGGGGATTTGATATCTGCCCCACCCTCAACCCCACAGAATTTATGTACCTATCTTTAAATTATATATGATAAATTATTTATTTACATTAAAGTCCTTCCCTCTAGACTATAAGCTAATTGTAGGCAGAGAACATGTCCGCCAACTCTGTTGTCTTGTACTCTCCCAAGAGCTTAGAACAGTGCTCTGTACATAGTAAGCATTCAATAAATACCATTGATTGACTGATTGACTGCATCCCCCATTATATTTTAAGACCCTTAGGAGCATAGATTATGATTCCTTTACCCACTGTTCTCTCTCCAAGTGCTTAGTGAAGGACCTTGCAGAAGTAGGTGCTCAATAAATACTATTAATTGATTGATTCATTGAGGGATTTTAACCTTATGGCACAAAACAAACAAAAAAAACAGATTTATGTGAACACACTATAGTAGTAATATTATAAATTGCATTTATGGAATACCCACTGCCTGAAATACACTGCACTACGTGCTGGCAAAATGCTGACATATTTTCTGTCACCTGGAGATTACTAATGGGGTAGAGTAACATACAAGTATTTATAGACAGAGTAATCAAATGAATAATGGAATGCCCAGATTACTAAGAGTATTTGGTATACTGGTATAAGTAAGTACATAAATGTTGGAGATGGCTAATGGGTTTGCACTACTTGGGATGTTGGAATTAATCAGGGAAGGCCTGTAGCAGAAGGTGGACTTTCAGGAGGCCTCTAAATCTGGAGAAGGTTGTGGTCTGACAGATTTGTGTGCAAGTGGGAGTTCCAAACCAGGGAAAAGTCACAAGCAGGGGGAAAGAGGAAAGAGAAATGAGACTGAGGTACAGTTAGTAAGTGGATTTAAGAGGTATGAGGACCGCAGATTGAGGAGTAGTGGTCAAGGACAGCAGATCTGTAAGATGGGGTGAGTTAGTGGAGAGGAGAACTAGGTTATCACCATGTCAGCAAAATAAAAGCCCCGATAGTGTTTTGAGGCAGAGTGTATGGTTCACAGTGTCACAGGCAGCCAAGAGGTCACGGAAAATTAGAGCCCAATAGATTTGGTTATAAGGAAATCGTACCTCAGAGAGTATATGTAGTTTTAGTGAAGTGAACAGGTTGAAAGCCTGATTGTAGAGGAGTCCAGGAGAGAACTGGTAGAGAGGAAGTGAAGGAGATGTGGGTAAACAACCTCTTTCAGGAGTTTGGCTAAAAATGGGAGCAGGGAGACAGGGAGGCGGAGGGGGCAGTGGGATAAAGCAGCATGGTGTAGCAGTTAGAGTATGGGTCTGGGAGTCAGAAGGTCGAGGGTTCTAATTCTGGGTCTACCACTTGTCTGCTATGTGACCTTGAGCAAGTCACTTCATTTCTCTGTGGCTCAGTTACCTCATCTGGAAAGTGGGGATTGAGATTGGGGGCACCATGTGGGACAGGGACTGTGTCTAACCTGAATTGTTTGTATCTACACCAGTGCTTAGTACAGTGCCTGGTACATAGTAGGTGTTTAACAAATACCACAATTATTAAATATTATTTTGAAGAGGAGGCTTTCTAAGTATTGGGGGGTTGGACATGTTTGGAGGCAGAAGGGAAGGAGCCAACAGAAAGTGATAGGTTGAAGATAGCAGTGAGGGACAGGAGAAGGACTGGGACAAGTGCCCACGAGATGGAAGAGATTGTTCAACACAAATTGGTTTTATCAAACACACTGGCACTGACTGACAAACTCATATCATCAATTAGTGTTTTCTTCAAAACGCAAAGAACAACTATAGTTAGATACTTCTTCGCCCTGTGGCTAATAAGGGCACGGAATTCATTACCACCACAAAATATGTAGCTTAAAAGCACCAGTAGGTTTAAGAGGGAATTGATTAAATTCATAGACAGCTGGAATATCTCTCCCTAATCATCTAAATGGATGTCCTAGAAGGCATCCGTCTCATAGTTCTCCTGAGCATCCTGGTGCCATAGTTGGAGATAGAACTCTGACTTGGATTGGCCATAACCTAGTCTAGTGATGGCTTTGCTTTGCTTTGCTTTTATTTGCAGAGATGTGGGAAATTTGGTTTGGGGGAAGCAGGTAATCTGGATCACATTAGCCCGTTACCCAAATGTTTCTCCACAGTTACGTGGGAGAAGCCAGGACAAGCAAATTTCTAGGCAATAACTTTTGGCATTTTTAATCTGATTTCAACAGTGGAGCATACTTACTTTGTTCCTATGAGAAACTGTATGGCATAATAGTAGGGTAGAGAGCTGATTATCTGAGCTAATTACCCTGAGATTAGTTTAGGTCATTGAGAATTTTGCTGGCCAAGTACAGTTGGTATCCTGAACAGTAATGAGTCAAACTGTATTTCATTTTCTGGACATTTTTAGGATTATCTGAATTAACTTTGGTTCTTTGATTTTCCCTAGGGACAGACCAAATTTACTTCTGTTTAGCTACCCAATCCCATTGTTTGGATAATCAGCTTTCCACTTAAACTCAAGCATGTTTTGTGAAGAAGGTGAAACAGTGACAACAAAATGTCACCACTATCATTATCATAGCTTCAGGCTTTTCAGCCTCTACAGACTCTCCTGTTCTCCCAATTTGCTTTCCCATCACACTTCCCCAGCAAATTGCCCTTCAGGAAGCAGAAAAGATGTTTGTTTTCTAGGTTTCTGCCAACACAGGACACTGTGAGGTTGTCAGATGGGAAAGTTCAACCACACAAGGCAGGAGGGCCGGGTCGGCATGATCGTCCACCATTTCTTTCTTTCCACGGAGGGGTGACCGGAGCAATTATCCTAAGAAGACATCATGAAACAGCCTAAAACACCTCACCTTCTGCTTCCACCCACATTTGCAGTAGCCCCAGAAAAACAGCATGCTGATAATAATCATGATGATGATAGGGATATTAGTTAAGTGATTACTATGCCAGGCACTATACTAAATGCTGGAATAGATAGAACATAATCAGGTTGGACACAGTCCCTGTCCCACATAGAGCTCCCATCTTAATTCCCTTTTTGCAGATGAGGAAACTGTAGCACAGAGAACTGAAGTGACTTACCCAAGGCCACACAGCAGACAAGTGGCAGAGCTGGAATTAGAACCCTGGTCCTTCTGAATCCCAGACCAGTGGTCTGTCCACTAGACCATGATATTTCTCTGCTGCTCAGCAGAGAACAGTGCAGGTCATTCATTCATTCAATAGTATTTATTGAGCGCTTACTATGTGCAGAGCACTGTACTAAGTGCTTGGAATGTACAATTCAGCAACAGATAGAGACAATCCTTGCCCAGTGATGGACTCACAGTCTAAACGGGGGAGATAGACAGCAAAGCAAAACAGAACAAAACAAAACAAGACAACATCATCAAGATAAATAGAATTAAGGAGATACACACCTCATTAACAAAATAAATAGGATAATAAATAATATATACAAATGAGCACAGTGCTGAGGGGAGGGGAAGAAGGAAGAGGAAAGGGCAGAAGAGAGGGGAGAGGAAGGGGGAGTAGAAAGAAAAGGGGGGCTCAGTCTGGGAAGGCCTCCTGGAGGAGGTGAGCTCTCAGTAGGGCTTTGAAGAGGGAAGAGAGTTAGTTTGGCAGATGTGAGGAGGGAGGGCATTCCAGGACAGCAGTAGGACATGGGCCAGGGGTCGACGGCAGGATAGGCGTGAACGGGGGACAGTGAGGAGGCGAGCCGCAGAGGAGCGGAGTGTATGGGGTGGGCAGGAGAAAGAGAGAAGGGAGGTGAGGTAGGAGGGGGCAAGGGGATAGAGAGCCTTGAAGCCCAGAGTGAGGAGTTTTGTTTCATGTGAAGGTTGATGGGCAACCACTGGAGGTTTTTGAGGAGGAGAGTGACATGCCCTGAACTATTCTGTAGGAAGATGATCGTGTCAGCGGAATGAAGAATAGACTGGAGTAGGGAGAGACAGGAGGAAGGGAGATCAGAGAGGAGGCTGATGCAGTAATCCAGTAGGGATATGATGAGAGATTTTACCAGCAAGGAAGCAGTTTGGGTGGAGAGGAAAGGGCAGATATTGGTGATATTGTGAAGGTGACAGTGAATGGCCATATTCAGCTATCCCTCTCCTAGCTGCTGGAGTCATCCTGAGAGCCATGAGGCCTTTCCTCATTTCTAGCTCCTCAGTCAATCAATCACTGCTATTTATTGATTGGAGAGGGAGAGGGGGGGAGAGGAGGAGAGATGTACCAGTAAATGCCCCCAGGTTACATCAGGGAGGGACAGGCCAGGCCTCTCTTCCTGCCCCTCGTTGTACCAGCGGTCCTCCTGGCTCCTGTTTCCATTCATTCATTCTTTCATTCATTCACTCAATCGTATTTTTTGAGTGCTTACTGTGTGCAGAGCACGGTGCTAAGCACTTGGGAGAGTACAATACAACAACGAATAGCACATTCCCTGCCCACAACAAGCTTACAGTATAGAGCCAGGGAGACAGACAATAATAAAAATAAATAAATGACATCTATGTATATTAAGTGCTGTGGGGTTGGAAGGGGAAATGAAGAAAGGGAGCAAGTCAGGGTGACACAAAAGGGAAAGGGAGACGAGGAAAGGGGGGCTTAGTCAGGGAAGGCCTTTTGGAGGAGATGGGCCCTAAGTAAAGCTTTGAAGGAAGGGGGAGTAGTGGTCTGTCAGAGGGCAGTGAGAAGGGCCTGAGAAGAGGAGATAGCACAGGCATGGGTCAAGAACAGAGTCTGCATTTTCCCTCAGCATCTCCCCAGCAACAACCCTACCAGACCCTTTCCAACAACAGCCCCCCGGATTCTCTCCAAGTCCCCTCAGACACTCCCCGACAACAGCCCCCTCAGACTCTCCCTCACAGTAGCCCCCTCAGACCGTCCCCAATAACAGCTCAGATCCTCCCCTCACAACAGCCTCTTCAGACCCTCCTCAACAACAACCCACTCAGTCAGCCCTAGAAAGAGGGAATCTGAAACCCTCCAATCTCCTGAGAAACAAAACTGAAACATAAATTAAAGGATCACCGAGTTCTACCTTCTTGCGTGCCTTGTTGACTGCTGCTAAAGACGGATTGTTCTTTAAGCTGTGCTCTTGAGAGGTGAGCTGAGGAAATGACATTTAACCCCAGGAGTGCGTTGACTTGGCTCACCCAGCTTCTAATGCTATACCTTGCACCCACAGGGTCAAACTTCCCCATAAACTTTAGTCTACCCGCCCACTTGTTAAGGCTTTGACACCTTCAAACCTGTTAGTTTATCTAGAACAGAAGCTTGATCGGGGCCAACTTTCAGTACAGGGAACGAGAAGAAAAAGAAGGCCTCTTTACGTATTTGCAGAGCGATCCGTGGAATCCCAACCCCGAAGCCCAGGCAGTCCAAGCCCGAGTCATCGACTTTCCGAGAACGCCAGTGGACCGGTGCGTTGCAGACCGAGCGTGGAGTGTTTGGGATCTGGGAGCTGCCTCCTTGCTCTTTGTCAGCATCTGAGACAGGGGACCATGAAAGGAGGACTGTGCAGCCATAATCTGCGCATTCTGCCTGCTCCGTGCTTGGGGCAGCGGTCGTCGATACTAGGAAACAGAGAGGCCCAAGGGGCCGGCTGGGGGAGCTGTCATTTTCAGAGAGATCACGACCGATATCGATCGTTAGTTCTTCGGAGAGCATAGTTATTCCGGCTGGCACTCTGGGCAAACAGCCCTGCCAGCTTCAAGAGCTGGAAAAACGCCCGGCTTATATTTCAACTTCTCTCGCTATAACTCCTGAAGCAGTGAAGAGAGCCAACAGGAACTCTGACAGGACACAGAACTGCATCTTCAGAATAGGGGCTGGGTTTTGAAGATCTCAACTGGGCAGGAGAGGCTGATGGGAACGGTGAATTCAGCCGAGGAATACGACTTGCCTACTCGTGTTTGGGGATGGGAGCGTCCACGCTTTGTCTCGAGAAAGAGACTCTTGAAAGCTTCGAGCCTGGGGGTGGCGAGGTGTCCTAGGAAAGGGAAGAGCTTTGTGCCTTCAAAGGTTTGTCGCTCCAGTGCAGCCCCTCTGTTAGTCCTTGACTCTGGAACCAGCGGTGAACTGGGCATTATGATCAGATTTTGCCAACCCCATTTTGTAATCCAATTACGGGGAATGGGCTGTGCGTGATTCAGTTCAAAAACAAAGACTGTGGCATAAATGAATCCTGGCACGTAGGCTGGCTTTAGGTGAACCTATAATTAAGTTGGGAAATGAAGCATCAGCAGACATCCATTTCGGCCGGGGAGACGGTTTCACCGTGGAAATGAAAATTTAAAGCAATAGGTATTAAAGAGATAAAACTCCACTGACACGATGCTGAGAATATGAATACACAGATAGGAATTTAGAGACAAAGATTCATTCTTTCATTCATTCATCAATCATATTTAGAGAGCACTTACAGTGTGCAGAACACCGTTTTAAGCAGTTGGAAGAGTACACTGAAACAAGGATTGTGATCCCTGATTGGGTAATGGGAAGGGGGAAATCGAGGAGAGCTTTCTGGAGGAGGTGGATATGAATGGCCATTTTTCTGCTAACATGAGAAAAAAGCAGCTTGCCTGAGCTCTGGGATGACCTAGTTGGAAGATTGTGACAGAAGAAGTACTGCCATTAAAATGGAAGCAGATCCATTTGCTTGTTCAGACCAAACACCCTGCCATGAATGTTTACGCTGCATTTGTCCAAAATTGCATCTGCTGAGCAGTTCTTTAATTTTGATTTCTGCAACATTTTAGGAAGTGAGAGGGCTAAACTTGGGAACCTTCCAGCTGTGAAAAGCCCCAAAGATTTTTGATTTTTTCACTGGATTCCCCAACCCCTCTACTGTCCCATTATTCATTCATTCAATAGTATTTATTGAGCGCTTACTATGTGCAGAGCACTGTACTAAGCGCTTGGAATGAACAAGTCGGCAACAGAGTCAGTCCCTGCCGTTTGACGGGCTTACGGTCTAATTGGGGGACAGTCTCAGACAGGGTTGTGGAAGGCAAAACAATCTATCAATCAATCAATCATTGGTATTAATTGACCCCTTACTGGGTGCAGAGCATTGTGTTAAGTGCTTGGGGGACAGTACAATATAAAGGCAGCGGTACTAGATGAGAATGCAATTTGGGCTGTGTTTTCACGATGCCTTTGTTCCAGGTCGTCCTGTTGACCTTTTACGACCTTCCAAATGGAAGAATTGAACTGTCAGGTTGCTTTTAAAATGCAAAGGTTTGAATTTGATGATAGTGACGTTTTTGGCTTTCCAGCCACCTCCTGATAGGTTCTCCACAAAAAGAACTCATTTGTGACAATGTCAAGATGGAGAAACGTTAAGCATTAAATATGAGGCACAGTGTCATTTAGTGGACACTGCCTGAGAGTCAAAAGGACCTGGGTCCTAATCCTGGCTCTGCCACACATCTGCTGTGAGATTTTGGGCAAGTCACTTTGCTTCTCTGTGTCTCAGTTAGCCCCATTTGTAAAATGAGGATTAAGAGTGTGAGCCCTACTTGGGACAGGGACTATGACCAAGCTAATTACCTTTTATCTTGTTGTTGTTGTTGTCTTATGCTGTCGAGTCGTGTCCGACTCATAGCGACGCCATAGACACATCTTTCCCAGAATGCCCCACTTCCATCTGCAATCATTCTGGTAGCATATCCATAGAGTTTTCTTGGTAAAAAAGTCTAGAGAATAGAAGAGAGACTTTAAAAATAAGTGAAGAAAAGCTTCAAACACTGTGGTTTAGCAATGGGCCCTTGGGAGACACCTGCAGAACACAGATCAGACTGGCGGGAACAATCAGAATTGCTGTTTTTGTCCTTTTTTCTTGGACAAGAGTTGGGGGAAGATTGTTTCACCAGGGAGAGTTTGGGGTAGGGGAGAAAGAAAACAACATCAAACACTGTGGGTAACAAATGTAGCCACACAACAAAGGGCAAGCTTTGCATGAAGTGCTCTGGTCTAGCGGAAAGAGCAGGGGCCTGGGAGTCAGAAGGGCTCTAATCTGGGCTCCACCCCTTGTCTGCTGTGTGACCTTGGCAAGTCACTTCACTTTTCTGTGTCTCAGTTAGCTCATCTGTAAAATAGGGATTGAGACTATGAGCCCTACTTGGGACAGCAACTGTGTTCAACCTGGTTATCTTGTATCTACCCCAGCAATTAATATAGTGCCTGACACATAGTAAACACTTAATTAATACCATTCAAAAAAATATGACGTGAGGTGGGAGGAACGATCACATTGGATATATCAGCCACACCCACACCCACCCATAAAATCTCACCATCGGTAGTATCACTTTGAACTTGAAGGACAGACACACACACCTACTCTTCGAATTCAAAGATGAGGCTAGTAGGGCTGTGAAAGAGTTAATGCAAGGTGCAGAGTTAGTAAACATTTAGCTTCCTTGACTGCCCCATTAACATCTAGTAAAACTTTATCTGTTTCTGGGAAACCCTGTGTTTGACCAACAGGCTCACTTCTCTAATCCTAGGTAGGAAGCATTAAAATGAAATACTCACATAACATTACTCTCCTCCAGTTCTTTCCACTTGCCTGTAGCTCTTGGGGGCCTAATTATTAGAGGTACAGGATTGTGAGTGCTCAACTTCCCTTGGAAGTGCAAAATTAACTTGCAAAATAATGACTAGGGAAATGAGTCTGCTGAAAATCAGAGGAGTTGCCAGACGTTTCATTTACAACATCCATGAGATCGAACCCCAGATATTTGGGTTGGAATTTCAACATCAATTCTCAGGGCACGTAAGGTGTTGCTCCACACGCAAGGCAATGATGAATTTAAGTTAACCACCCCCTTCCCCCCTCAAAAATTGGTGCTTTAAGAATGAAAAAAAATAAAGCTTTCTATGGGAAATTATACTCACTTGCTCTGACACCCTCTCTCACTTTGCCTTCTATTCCTTAATCAGGTCCTTCTCACTCGCTCATCCACACTCTGTTTCACTTTCATTCATTCAGTCATATTTATTGGGTGTTTACTGTGTGCAGAGCACTGTACTAAGCGCTTAAGCCTTCCTCACACTGGCTTCTCTTTCCATTGAAGCTACCAGCGTGAGTAAGCCTTGGAACTCTCCTGTTAGCGAGCCTCTCCAGGACTCTCAATGTCTGGGTGGCCCACTCAATCAATCATATATACTGGACGCCTACCATATGCAGAGCTCTGCCCTAAGCACTTTGGACAGTACAATACAGAGGGAGGCGACACGACATGGGAGTCAAGTAATCCTGATTCCAGTTTCAGCTCTTCTCCTGGCCCGCTGCTGTGTGACCTTAGTCAAGTCACTTAATCTCTTAAGGCCTCAGTTTCCTCATTGGTACCTTCCAGGGATGTTGTGAGGATGAAATGAGATTATCAATGTAAAAACACAGTAGAAAAATGAAAGAGCTATACAAATACAAGATGTTACTTCCAGCCCTTCACTGACCAAGAAGCTCCTTCATTATCCACTTGGCTCTTTTCATTTAGTGGTATTTATTGAGTGCTTACTATGTGCAGAGCACTGTACTAAGCGCTTGGAATGTACAATTAGGCAACAGATAGAGACAACCCCTGCCCAATGACGGGTTTACAGACTAATAGGCTCTTGTCACCCCGGGGCTCGAAGTCCACTTTGGAGCTAAAGCTAAAGCTAACCTTTGACCTCATGACACTGTGCTGTCTTGGGCCCAAGATGGGTTTTGAACTCTGAGATTCAGGAGGGCCAAAATAGCTCCAGAGTGATTTAGGAACAGAGTGGCAGCCATGGACAGCCTCTGGCTTGGAACTTTCTTCGGCTTCACATCCAATGCCACGACTCTCCATCTTTAAAGTTTTATTAAAGTCACCTCTCCTCCAAAGGGTTACTCTGACAAAGCCCTCATTTCCTCTACTCCTTCTCCCTTCCGTGTCGTCCTTGATCTTGGATTTGCATCTTTTACTCACCCTACCCTCAGCCCTATATCGCTTATGTACATATCTATAAATTGTTTATTTTTATTAATGTCTGTCTCACCCCCTCGACTGAAAGCTCACTGTGGGCAGCGCATATGTCTACCAACTCTGTTGTATTGCATTCTCCTGGGCGCTTAGTACAGTATTCTGCACACAGTAGGTGCTCAATAAATACCATTAATTGATTGAGAGACATAATTTATGTTAATGTCTGCTTCCCCCTCTAGACAGTAAGCTCCTTGTGGGTAAAGATCATGTCTACTAACTATATTGTACTCTCCCAAGTGCTTACTACAGTGATTGATTGATTGATTAAGAATGGAGGTCAGTGTGCAAGTTGGATGGGAAGAAAGCGACACTGCTAATGGCTGTATTAAAGACAGAGACATCTATCCATAGTGTCTGACAGGAGTTTCCTAGACAAACAAGGGCCTTGGGCTAAGAGGGACATTTTCCCTCTACAAAAATAGCAGGAAAGAGTCTCTCTAGAAACGTTCACTTCAAAATACCCCTGCCCTTCACACACCTGTCCAGAGGGTTCTCCTGCCTTCTGTATGAGAATTCCAAATCCCCGGTGGGAGCAAATGCCATTCATCGGTTTACTGAATCTAATGCAGCATAGAGTAAAGGATAAAGCAGGGGCCTGGGAGTCAGAAGGGCGTGGGTTCTAATCCCCGTTCCGCCTCTTGTCTGCGTGTGACTTTGGGCAAGTCACTTCACTTCTCTGGCCCTCAGTTACCTCATCTGTAAAATGGGGATTGGGACATGGGTTGGGACAAGGACTGTGTCCAACCTGATTTGCTTGTATCCACCCCAGCACTTAGTACAGTGCCCAACACATAATAAGCACTTAACAAATACCATCATTATTATTAAACTGTAGTTCTGCCTCTTTGGGGATAACTTTGGAACAGGTTAGAGAGGGAGGCCAGTTTCACGGACTGGCTGCAGGAGGGCTTCTTCCACTTAAAACAGCGGGGTAGTCGGGGCACCCGCTAGAGAATGAGGTGGGGGTTGGAGGTTGGGGGTCGGCACCCGCTAGAGAATGAGGTCCTCCTGATGCCTTCTCCCTCTGGGCTCCCCCAGCCACCTGTTAGAACTGAAGCCCCAAGCCAACCCAAAAGCAGCTCTCTGTCACCCCCACCCCTCTCTCGGCCACGCTGGATCCTAGGACCTATCTGTAAGCTCATTGTGTGCAGAGGATGTGTCTGTTTTTTGTAATATTGTGCTCTCCCAAGCCCTTAGTACTGTGCTCTGCATACATTAAGCGCTCAATCAATACGATTGAATGAATGAATGAATTCTGCAGAGGGAATCCAGAGCTCTCCGTCCATCCTGGCATGCTGGAGAAGGAAGCCACAGGCACGGAAGGCTAGGATCATTAATAACCAATCCATGGTATTTATTGAGTGCTTATACTGGAGCACTGACCTAAACACTAGGGAGAGTATAAGTCAACAGAGTTAGTAGAGATGTTTCCTGATCACAATGAGCTTACTGTCTTTAGGGGGATTCAAACATTTAAAATAAATAAATAATTTACAGATATGAACCTAAGTGCCATGGGGCGGAAGGTAGGGTGAATACTAAATGCCCAAAAGGGACAGATCCAAGTGCTGAGGTGATTCGGGAGGGAGAAGGAGTAAGAGAAAAGAGGACTTAATTTGGGAAGTCCTCTTGGAGGAAATGTGACTTTAATAAGGCATTGAAAGTGAGGAGAGCGGTGGTCTGGCGTATTTGGACGGGGTAGGGAGTTCCAGGCCAGAGGGAGGATGTGGAAAAGGGGTCTGTGGTGAGATAGACCAGATTGGAGTAGAGTGAGCAACCTGGCGCTAGAGAATTGAAGAGTGTTGGTTGGGCTGAAGTAGATCAGTGATCACTGTCCTAAGGGGGCCCAGTACAGTCCTCTGGATAAGGACACACAAAATTTAAGGAGGGGAGAAGAGTGCCTCAGGCTGACCTCCCCACAATTTAAAATCAGGGCCGGGGCTACGCTCCGGGTGACTATTATCGCATTACGAGCGCGCGCTCGGCAGAAATGTGGTTTAAATTACTCATTTCTTGCCCGAGTAGAGTAAATCGCCTCAGCTACACGCTAACAAAAAATGAGACAGTCCACATACTTGGAAAGCTCAGGGGGGATTGAATCATGCGCTGTCGCTTTAAAACTCGCCTCCACCCTTCAGCATTACCACCTATCAGTGGCCTGCAGCACATGCACTGAGGCAAGAGGCATCGCGTGCAAACGTTACCATAACCCAAGGCTTAACATAAACTACAGGCTCCCAGGTCATTGGGAAATAACAGGTATATCCGGTTGTTCCTTTTGTACTCGCCTGCACACAAATTAAAAGCTCATGGAAAGCCGCAATAATCAGAGCCGGGGAGGGAGTAAGGGAGAGGGCCGGGGGGAGGAGGGCTTACAGAATCACGCTATTTATCTTTCAGGGAATCCAAGGGCAGAGCTTGTTTGTGTGTGCTTCACACCTCGGCCTGCCGTGGCTGGGGGCAGGCGGAGGGAAGCAAGCAAGCAAGCGGCAGGCCGGGCCTACAGCAGACTCCTGCTGGCCCTCTCCCTTCTCTGTGGCCTACAGCAGACTCCTGCTGCCCCTCTCCCTTCTCCGTCTCTCTTTATCTTGGATCCGCACCTTTTACTCACCCTCAGCCCCCCAGCACTGATGTACCTATCAGTAAATTAGTTATATTAATGCCTGTCTCCCCCTCTAGACCGTAAGCTCCTTGTGGGCAGGACACTTGGCTACCAACTCTGTTGTAGTATATTCTCCCAGGTGCTTAGTACAGTGAGCTGGACACAGGAAACGCTCAATAAGTACTATTAATCGACTGATATCCAGAATTTATTCTGATGTCTGTTTCCGCCTCCAGGCACAAAGCATTGGCTGGGATCAGTTCAGGGAAAGGAAGCCTTAAGTGGGTCACCAAGGGATGGGGGTCTAGGAGGGCAACCGGCTCACAGTTTCTCCAGTCAATCGTCAATCAATCAATGGTAGTTATTGAGCGCTTACTTTGTGCAGAGCACTATACAAAAACTGGGCTTGATGCCCAGGTGCCTGTGTTAGTCGGTCAGTCAGTTGTATTTATTGAACATTTACTTTGTGCAGAGCACTGTAGTAAGTGCTTGGGAGAGAATAATAATAATAATAATTATGGTATTTTTTAAGCACTTACTATGTGCTAAGCACTGTTTTAAGCGCTGGGGTAGATTCAAAATAATCAGGCTGTCCCACGTGGAGCTCACAGTCTTAATCCCCATTTTACAGATGAGGGAAATGAAGCACAGAGAAGTTAAGTGACCTGCCCAAGAACATACAGCAGACAAGCGGCGGACCCGGGATTAGAACCATGTCCTCTGACTCCCAAGCCTGTGCTTTTTCCACTAAGCCAAGCTGTTTCTCATGACAACAGAGTTGGTAGACACGGTCCTCGCCCACAAGGAGCTTACAGCCTGAAGGGAGAGACTGATGTTAATATAAATAAATAAATTACGGATGTGTACATAAGTGCCGTGGGGCCTAGGGAGAGATGAACCATCTAAAAAAACGCCTTCTTGGTGGTCCTCTCCGGCTGGACTCCGGGAAAGCGTGCGGGAGAAACGGCCCATTGTGGCTCATTGCCACTTGCCAGGCATTCATTCTCTACTCCCACCCCCTGCCTTAGACCTCAGCCACCTCTAGGGCATTCTTGATGATGGGGCATCACCTTCTGTAAGGAAAAATCATTACTCACCTATGGTTCTGCTTCCTGGCCCAGAAATCATCACCATCTTTCTCACTGGCTGGTAAATGTCACCAAATATCCTTGGGGCTGGAGTAGTTTTCATCAGTCAATCAGGCGAGTCTCCTCCTGACATGGATTCAGAAGTTTATTCATTCCTTCATTCAATAGCATCTACAGAGCGCTCACTGTGTGCAAAGCATGCCACTAAACGCTTGGGAAAGTACAATTTAACAATAAACAGACATAGTCCCGGCCCACAACGAGCGAGCTTTTGCAATTTTCTGCCTTTGCTTTGGGGGTGATATTCCGGCAACCATCTGGGCTGGCCTTCCCCTTGCCGTGGGGATCTATGAAATCAGGAAGAAATTTATCTTGGTATTTCAAACCTAACACCTGCTTGGAACCTGGGTAACTTGGTCCTGTAGTGAAGTTTCTCAATACTACAACCTTGCCCAGGATTAAGGAATGCAACACATGCTCCAGAATGTCCATTTTCACAATGACTCGTTGCAAGAATGGTCGACTCCCCTATCGTTTGGCACCCGGGAAATCGAGAGAACGTACCAGTGCCGTGCGGAACAGGAATACCGTGAATCTGGATTGTCTTGGATCTACCCCAGAGCTTGGCACATAATGCGAGCTTTATAAATGCCAGAGTTATCATGACTATTATGTGGAACATAGGTGAATCCTTAAAGCTAGATATTCCTGACAAAATCCCGAGAATGGTTTGGGAATCTTGGATGGCTCCGAGTTAGACTTTTCTGCAGCAGGACCCAAACAGACTAAAGCTAACTGATTCATGTGCAACGGGCATGGAGGAGAGGGAGAGGGAAGGGTGCCGGTGGAGAACTAGCAGCAGCAGCAGCAGATTGGCACCAGTCTGAGAAGCAGCACGGCCTAGTGGATAGAGCACTGGCATTGACTGGATTACCCTTTCAGTTCCTTCTCCGGTGCCCTACTGACACACAGAATCACTTAGGATGAGGCCAAGATCCCTGCACCCTTCAAAAAAGGACCTGGATTCTAATCCTGCCTCCGCCACTGGTCTGCCGGGTGGCCTCGGGCAAATCCTTTAACTTCTCTGTGCTTCAGTTACCTCATCTGTAAAATGGGGATTAAGACGGTGAGCCTTTCGTGGGACAGTGACTGCGTCCAACCTGGATTACCCTGTATCTACTCCACTTCTCAGTACAGTGCCTGGCACATAGTAAGCACTGAACAAATACTATTAGAAAGAAAAAAAGGCCCGAAACAAAGCTTGGAAGACCTGGGTTGAGGCCATCCGGCCATTTGCCTCAGGAGGGAATGTGATATTGGATTTCTGGGTGCTGCCTATTTTCAATGGCATCAGTGACAACTCATGACTTGCTAGATCCCTAAATTATTTTAGGTGCTGCTGAGCCCCCTGGTGGCTGGTTGGCCGCCCAAACGTTGCTTCCAGGGATTGTTGGGAGTGTGGGGATCGAGGAGGTGTAAACACCCTACGGTTGGACATCTCAAATTCTTCCACATGGCGGGAAATCCTTACCACCCTTCTGCTCGCGCGAAGGTTCCTTTAGGGTTTCCCCAGCTGAAGTTCTAGGAGACTAGGAAATGTGGGCCTCTAGTAGTAAAAATAATAACGTTATGTGTTAAGCATTACTATGTACTATGTATAAGTGCTGGGATACTATTAAGATAACCAGGTTGGACATAGTCTTCGTCCCACATGGGGCTCCCAGTTTAAGTAGGAGGGACGAAAGGTACTTAATCTCCATTTTACAGAAAGATGAAACAGAAACACAGAGAAGTGGAGCGATTTGCCCAAGGTCACACAGCGGGGAAGTGGCAGAGCTGGGATTAGGACTCCGGTCCTCTGACTCCCAAGCCCGTACTCTTTCCTTTATGCCAAGATGCCCGTTGACTCGATTACCCTTGAAGCTCCTTCTCCAGTGCCCTACTGGAATCATTTAGGATGAGGCCAAGGTCCCTGCACCCTCCAAGTGACAACACGTGGGAAAACACTCAAAAGCATTTTTTACCCACCCTCTAAATTGAAAATTGCAGCACGAGTAGCCTGAACAAGTGCACCTAACAAATGAATGAAACCAAATGTCCTAAATGGATGGGGTTTGCGTAAAGCAGAATGAAATATATTAACTAGAAACAAGTTGGGGATCACGATGATTTTGAAGGAACAAGGGGCGGAGAAACTAGCAACCTTCTAACCAGGCTTACCTTCTAAATGTACCTCGCTGCGATTCTCCTGCCTCCATTCCCTAGCTCACGCTGCCTTCAGCCCGCCGATCCCGAGGACTGGGACATCCTCCCCGACTTTAACAGACTGCCGCTCTCTCCATATTCAAAGCCCTCCTGAAATCTCACCTCCTCCAACAAGCCTTCCCTGGTTAACTCCCAAATTCGTATAAACCCATTAGCCATTTCTAGCACCAGTGAACTTACTTCTACTCCTCCTCAGCATTTATACATCCTTTCAGTTGTTTATTTCGATTGCTCCATGTCTATGACCGTCTTCCCCTTTAGAGTACAAGCTTCTCAAGGGCAGCAAAGGGACTACCTCTTTGCTTTTTACTTCCCAAGGGTTAGCACACTGCATCGCACCTAATAGGCTCTCAGTCTGTGCTGCTGCTGCTGCTTTGGCTGTTACCACCCCCACGTTGACTTTCACAGCCAGAAATGGTTCTCTTCGCCTGGTCTCCTCATCTTCTTAAATCCAGAGGGAGAGAGATGGAAAGATACCATTCGTTCTGGGGAATCCATCCTTCTGTTGAATCAGAATCCCGACTGGCTTCAAGGTACTTCCTCATGGGCCTCACCTTACCTCTCTGCTGCCTTTACATTCTATTCCCCAACACCCTGCCTTCGCTCCTGCCAAGCCAATCTTCGAACTACACCTCGCTCGCGACCCTCCCACCTCCATCCCCTTGCTGTTCCCCGCAGCTTGGACCTCCCTCCCTTCCAACATCAGACAGACCACAGCTCTGGCCACAGAGCTGTGCAACTTTGGGCCAGTCACTTAACTTCTCGGCGCCTCAGTTCCCTCATCTGTAAAATGGGGATGAAGACTGTGAGCCTCATGTGGGACAACCTGATTACCTTGTCTCTACTACCCCAGTGCTCAGAACAGTGCTTGGCACATAGTAAGCGCTTAACAAATACCATCATCATCATCATCATTTTAATTTTTAGATTGTGAGCCTTAGATAGTGAATCCCTTAGGGGCTGGGGACAGTGTCTAATTCTCACTGTGTCTTTTTTCCCAGTCCTTAGCACTGTGCTTTACAGCCAGTAAAGCCCTAAAAAATATCATGGCTCCTATTACTGTTGGGGGGGCTGCAGTTCACCCCAACCTGCAAGGAGAAACCTAAGGGAGGAGCGAAAGGCCCCAGTATTCCAACGGCTCACTCCAATGGAGTTGGCAAATCTCTAACAGGTGCTGGCTGAACAAAGGGATCCAAAGAAAACCACAGAGAAAAGGAATAATTGTTATATGTGCTAATAGCAACTGGGCAAGAGAAGAGAAGAAATACCTCTGGCAGCAGAGAAAGAGGGCAATTGTGAGAACTCACACGAAATAGAGTTAATTAACTGGACAAGAGCGTCTCAGAAGACTTTTGGACAACGCAAGTTCCTTGAACAGAGGCTGTCTTCTTTAATTGTAAATGTTTAGGACTAGCATTCTGAGTTGAAGGCAATGCTACTGAGAGGTATTTTCTTGGCACATGGGTGTGGCCGGCGTGGCCGACAATTCTAGTTCAAAGCTTATCATATCCCGTCTTGACTCCTGCATCAGTCTCCTCGCTGATTGCCCTGCCTTCAGTCTCTCCCCCAATCCATTGTGCCTGGTTCATTTTTCTAAAAATTGTTCTCAGAAACTCCTCACTATCAGATTCAAGGCACTCAACTGGACCTCTCCTCCTTATTTATCCTCATTCTTTCCCACACCTCTGCCTGCACACTTCGCTCCTCTAATGCCAACCTACTCACTATCCCTCACTCTCACCTCGCCTAACATCGACCCCTTCCTTATGCCTTCCCTCTTGACTGGAAGTCCCTCATGCCTCATACCTGACAGATCAGCACCCTCCCCATATTCAAAACCCTACTAAAAAAAAAAAAATCCTATCTCCTCCAGGAAGCCTTCCATGATTATGTTCTCATCTTCCCACACCCCATTTTCCCTCCCTTCCTCACACATGCACTTAGTCCTAACCCCTGAGCACTTAGGTACTCATCCCACCCCCATAGGGCTTATGTATCAATCCTGCTAGTTCCCTCACCTCCTTCTCAAAATCCACCCCCTCCACCTAGGTCTCTGTCTCTGACTCTATCCCTTCGCACCTTATCAAATCACTTGCCCCTCCTTTCTTCCCTTCCAGGCGCCATCTTCAACCGTTCACTCTCCAATGACATAATAATGATAACTGTGGAATTTGTTAAGTGCTTACTTTTTTCCAGGCACTGTATTAAGCCCTGCGGTGGATGCAAGTAAATAGCGTTGGACACAGTTCCTGTCTCATGTGGGGCTCAGAGTCTCAATCCCCATTTTACAGATGAGGTACCTGAGGTGCAGAGAAGTGAAATGACTTGCCCAAGGTCACACAGCAGACACGTGGCAGAGCAGAGATTAGAACTCATAACCTTCTGACTCCCAGCCTGTGCTTTATCCACTAAGCCACACTCGCTGCTTCTCGTGGAGACTTCTTCCCCCCGTCAAACATTCTCACATCTCCCCATCCAATGCTCCCCATCTCCTATGCTCCCCTCCCTTGACTCCTCGGCTCCCTCCAGTTATCGTTCTATCCTCCCTCCTATCATTCCTCTCCAAATTCCTTGAGTGGGTTGACTATACCCATTGCCTCCAATTTCCTCTCCTCCAATTCTCTCCTTGACCCCCCTCCGATCCAACTTCTGCTCCCTTTAGTCCCTGAAAACTGCCCTCTCTAAGTCTCACCCATGACCTCCTTCTTGCCAGATCCAATAGCCTTGCTGATTTCCCACTACAACCATCTTGCACGTTTCTCTCCTCCCATGTCCACGTATTCACTGTACCTCAGTGTTGCCTAACTCCCCCCGGCCCCTTGACCGCATCCTCCCTCTCTCCTGGAACGCCCTACCCATTCGTAGCAGATAGATCACCACTCTCCCCACCTCCAAAGTCCTCCTAAAATCACAACTCTGTTATATAGTTCTCTCCCAAGTGCTTAGGACAGTGCTTAGATACTAAGTGATTGATTGATCTCCTCCAAGAGGTCTTCCCAACTAAACACTCATCTCCCTGACTCACCTTCCCTTTGGCATGATCTATGCACTCGTATCTGTACCCTTTAAGCCCCTGATACTCACCCCGACCCTCAGCCCCATTTATTTGTCTATAACCATAGTTTCTTTTAAAGTCTATCTCCCCCGTGTCTATTAACTCAGGTGTACCATACTCTCCCAAACGTTTTGTAGCGGTCCCTGTGCACAGAAATACCTCAACAAATAACCACTGATAAACTGGAATGAATTTCCACCACCAAAATCACAGGCAGGTCAGGCTCCAAGGAAGCAGCCTGGTCATCCCAGATGGCCCCAAGCAGATACTTTCACCCATCCCTACCTGATTCCAAGAGCGGGACCCTGCTCCGGGGTCCGGGGCCGCTTCCCAGGCGCAGGTCCTCTACTGTGGATTGATGGAAGTCACGCAGGAGTGCCCAGTACGGGCTTTCGGAAAGACCTTTGCAAAGAGGCCTGCCCAAACCCAGTCTCTGCAGCTAGTTTTCCAGCCCTGCCTGCCTGAATTTCTTCTGCAGCAGAGGTGAAAAAAAAAAAAATGAGTGGGGGTTTGGGGGAGGGCAGATGGGACGGGTAAGGGGAGAGGATGTAATTTTATTCATTTATATTGATGTCTATTTATATTGATGTCTCTGTCCCCCCCCCCCCCCCCCAACCTCCTCTAGTCTGTGAGCTCACTGTGGTCAGGGATTGTCCCTCTTTATTGTTGTACTGTACTTTCCCGAGCGCTTAGTACAGTGCTCTGCCCCCAATAAGCGCTCGATAAGTACGACTGAATGAATGAACGAGCTACGGATCTTTGCGTGGTTTAGTGGAAAGAGCACGGGCTTGGGAGTCAGAGGTCGTGGGTTCTAATCCCTCCTCCGCCACTTGTCAGCTGTGTGACTTGGGGCAAGTCACTTCACTTCTCTGGGCCTCAGTTCCCTCATCTGGTAAATGGGGATGAAGATTGTGAGCCTCATGTGGGACAACCTGATTACCTTGTATACCCCAGCGCTCGGCACACGGTAAGCGCTTAACAAATACCAACATTATTATTAATAAATGCCATTATTGCTATTCTTATTTCTCTCCCCCACACACGCAGGCAGAGAAAGGTGAAGGGGGGAGGAGAAAGAGTGCGGGGTGGGGAGGAAGGGGGAGGGGGCGCTGGGGAATGCCGGTGAACAGGTGAGCCCCAGAGGGAGGCTGGAAGGGAGGAGGATGGTCCGGGTCATGCGGGGGGACGCGCACGGAAGGATGAGCGCGTTTCGCACGCTAGGCACTGCAAGGCACACTCCGCACGCAAAGGCAAGCCTCTCGACCCCCGGGAAGTTTCGTGACGGCGCCTCTCCGAGCGGTTCCACCCCCGCTCCCTTCCCCCGCTCTTCCTCTGAAGCTGCAGGAGGGATCTCCCCCCCCCCCCCCCCCCAGGGAAGGAGGGAGGAATGGGACAGACAGCTGCAGGAGGATTGCTAAATCATAATCATAATCATAATGGTATTTGTTAAGCGTTTACTATGTCAGCTGGGTGACTTGGGGCAAGTCACTTCACTTCTCCGTGCCTCAGTTACCTCATCTGTAAAATGGGGATTAACTGCGAGCCTCCCGTGGGGCAACCTGATTACTCTGTATCTCCCCAGCGCTTAGAACAGTGCTCTGCACATAGTAAGCGCTTAACAAATACCAACATTAT
Organism: Ornithorhynchus anatinus; assembly: GCF_004115215.2. Lineage (NCBI taxonomy): Eukaryota > Metazoa > Chordata > Mammalia > Monotremata > Ornithorhynchidae > Ornithorhynchus > Ornithorhynchus anatinus. The sequence continues at coordinate 69,207,933 of NC_041728.1, read as the reverse complement.
TATTATTATTATGTACCAAGCACCGTTCTGAGCGCTGGGGAAGATAAAGGTTATAACGATGGTATTTGTCAAGCGCTTACTAATACAAGGTTATAATGACGGTATTTGTTAAGCGCTTACTATGTGCCAAGCATTGGTTATCGGGGCTGTCCCACTTGGGGCTCCCAGGCTTCATCCCCATTTTACAGATGAGGGGACTGAGACCCAGAGAAGTGAAGTGACTTGCCCCAAGTCACGCAGCTGACTGCACACAGTCGGCGCTCAATAAATACGACTGAACGGATAATAATAAAAATAATGTTGGTATTTGTTAAGCGTTTACAATATGCAGAGCACTGTTCTAAGCGCTGGGGTAGATACAGGTCATCAGGTTGTCCCACGTGAGGCTCACAGTCTTCATCCCCATTTTACAGATGAGGTAACTGAGGCACAGAGAAGTTAAGCGACATGCCCACCGTCACACAGCTGACAAGTGGCAGAGCTAGGTTTCGAACCCATGACCTCTAACTCCCAAGACCGGGCTCTTTCCACTGCGCCACGCTGCTGGAAGATGGGGATTAGAACCCACGATCTCTGACTCCCAAGCCAGTTATCTTTCCACTAAGTCCACCCTCGGGTCGGAGCTGCTGCTGGAGAATGGGGAGAGGGATTTTTTGGGGGGGGGGGGCGGGGGGCTGGAGAGTCCAGCAATGCGGGTGTCCGCACCATACGGTTCGCATCAGATTTGCTGGAAAAAAAAAAGAATGGTATTTATTAATCGCTTACTATGTGCCAAGCACCGTTCTAAGCGCCGAAGTAGATACAAAGTGGACAGAGTCTGGACTTGGGAGTCAGAAGGTCATGGGTTCTAATTCCGACTCCGCCACTTGTCTGCTGTGTGATCTGGGGCAAGTGACTTCGCTTCTCTGTGCCTCAGTTCCCTCACCTGTAAAATGGGGATTAAGACTGTGAGCCCCATATGGGGCAACCTGATGACCTTACATCCACCCCAGCGCTTAGAACAGTGCTTGGCACATAGTAAGCGCTTAACAAATATCATCATCATCATCATCATCCCACGTGGGGCTCACAGCCTTCACCCTCATTTTACGGATGAGGTCACTGAGGCCCAGAGAAGTGAAGTGTCTTGCCCAAAGTCGCACAGTGGACGCGTGGCGAGGGCGGGATTGGAACTCAGGACCTGCTGACTCCCACTAAGCCCCGCTGCTCCTCTGACAGCACCTTCTCGGGGAAGATGCTGGGCTTTTCGGGGGCTCGTTGGGAAACAACCCCTCAGGCCGCAAACACTGGGCATTGGGGGCACCTCGGACTGGAATGGCGCACATGGCCAGGTTGAGGGGGTCTGCCTTTTTGGGGGGGCGGGGGGCAGAAAACCTGTCCAGGAGGGACGATGGACACCCGAAGGGACTTCTCCCGAGGTCCAGCTGAGGAGGTCCTCGACCCCCAGGGCTGCTCGCAGCAGATTGGGGTTCATTTGGGCTGGTGGGGGGCAAGAGGGCACGGACACCCGGACGCTTGTTCAGTCTGAGTCCAGCCGACGTCATTCATTCATTCGTATTTATTGAGCGCTTCCTATGTGCGGAGCACTGTACTAAGCGCTTGAATAATGATGGCATTTGTTAAGCGATTACTCTGTCCCGAGCACTGTGCTAAGTGCTGGGGGAGGTACAAGACAATCGGGTGGTCCCACGTGGGGCTCACAGTCTTCATCCCCATTTTACAGATGAGGGAACTGAGGCCCAGAGACGTGTAGGGACTTGCCCAAAGTCACACAGCTGACAAGTGGAGCAGGGATTAGAACCCACGACCTCTGACTGCCAAGCCCGGGCTCTTTCCACTGAGCCACGCTGCTTCCCCGGGCGGGGGAGGGGCGGCGGGATCCACGGAGCTGGAGGCGGTGTGCCTGGGGTAATAAGGATAATAATAATAATAACGATATTTCATTCAATAGTATTTATTGAGCGCTTACTATGTGCGGAGCTCTGTACTAAGCGCTCTTGGAATGTACAATTCGGCAACAGATAGAGACAATCCCTGCCCAATGCCTGCCTCACAGTGTGTTAAACGCTTACTATGTGCCAAGCACTGTTCTAAGCGCTGGGGAGGGGGGGCGCGAAATGGGGGAGGAGGAGATAGGTTATCGGGATGTCCCAGTTGGGTCTCACAGTCTTCATCCCCATTTTCCAGAAAAGATCACTGAGGCCCAGAGAAGCGAAGGGACTTGCCCAGAGTCACATGGCTGACAAGTGACGGAGCGGGGATTAGAACCCACGACCTCTGACGCCCAAGCCCGGGCTCTTGCCACTGAGTCACGCCGGTTCTCACAGTAAGCTCTGCCCCTTGTCTGCTTGGGCAAGTCACTTCACTTCTCGGGGCCTCAGTGACCTCATCTGTAAAATGGGGATGAAGACCGTGAGCCCCATGTGGGACAGGGACTGTGTCCATCCCAGTTACCTTCTATCTACCTCAGCGCTTCGTACAGTGCCTTGCACATAGTAAGCGCTTAACAAATACCATAATTGCTACTATTACTAAGCCACGTTGCTTTTCCCCACGGGGATCCCACTCCCCCCATTCTCCATTCCCCGACCTTGTCCTTCTGCCCCTTATCCGACAATCCCGGCTGGGGAGAAGTAGCCTGGCCTAGTAGCTAGAACCCGGGAGTCACAAGGTCATGGGTTCTAATGCCGACTCGGCCACTTAAAAATGATAATAATAATAATAATGGTATTTGTTAAGCGCTTACTATGTGCCAAGCACTGTTCTAAGCGCGGGTGGGAGGGGGGGAAGGGGGATACGAGGTGATCAGGTTGTCCCACGTGGGTCTCACAATCTTCACCCTCATTTTTCAGATGAGGGAACTGAGGCACAGAGAGGTTAAGTGATTTGCCCAGAGTCACACAGCAGACAAGTGGCAGAGGCGGGATTAGAAGCCATGGCCTCTGACTCCCCAGCCCGGGCTCTTTCCACCGAGCCACGCTGCTCCCTAATGATGTAGGTATTTGTTAAGCGCGTACTATGTGCCACTGAGCCACGCTGCGTGTCCTTGGCCAAGTCCTTGGGAAGCAGCGTGGCTCAGTGGAAAGAGCCTGGGTTTCGGAGTCAGAGGTCATGAGTTCGACGCCCGGCTCTGCCACTCGTCAGCTGGGTGACTGTGGGCGAGTCACTTCACTTCTCTGTGCCTCAGTGACCTCATCTGTAAAATGGGGATTAACTGTGAGCCTCACGTGGGACCACCCGATTACCCTATATCTCCCCCAGCGCTTAGAACAGTGCTCGGCACATAGTAAGCGCTTAACAAATGCCAACATTATTATTATTATTAAGTCACTTCACTTCTTCGGGCCTCAGGTCTCTCATCTGGCAAAAAAATGGGGGAAGCAGCGTGTCTCAGTGGAAAGAGCCCGGTTTTGGGAGTAGGAGGTTGTGGGTTCTAATCCCGCCTCCGCCTCTTGTCAGCCGTGTGAGCTGGGGCAAGTCACTTCACTTAAGAGAAGCAGCATGGCTCAGTGGAAAGGGCACTGGCTTTGGAGTCAGAGGTCATGAGTTCGAATCCCAGCTCTGCCACTTGTCAGCTGTGTGACTGTGGGCAAGTCACTTCACTTCTCTGTGCCTCAGTTCCCTCATCTGCAAAATGGGGATTAAGACTGTGAGCCCCAGGTGGGACCACCTGATTCCCCTGTGTCTACCCCACCGCTTAGAAGAGTGGTCGGCACATAGTAAGCGCTTAACAAATACCAACATTATTATTATTATTATTATTATTATTCTCTGGGCCTCAGAGACCTCACCTGGAAAATGGGGATGAAGACTGTGAGCCCCACGGGGGACCACCTGGTGACCTTGCCTCCATCCCAGCCCTTAGAACAGTGCTTGGTACATCGTAAGCGCTTAACAAATACCATCGTCAACGTTATTATTAAGAACGTGAGCCCAGTGTGGGACGGGGACCGTGTCCGATCGATTTGTAACTACCCTAGCGCTTAGAAGAGCGCTTGGCACCATCATTAACAAACACCATCATTATTAGGATTCTGGGCCGCTCTTTGGCCCGAGCCGGGTCTGCCCCTTCCAGACTCGGTGCCGGGGCTACTGCTGGGCAGCTCCCTCCGTCCCCCCGTCCCTCCCTCCCTCCCTCCCTCCGTCCGTCCCTCCCCCGGCCCCTCCCCCGTTGTGCCCAGCTCCCTTATATCGCGGGCTGCGGCCCCGGGAGCCCCGAGGCGGCTTGCCCCGGGAGGATGGTCCTTGCGCCCCTGCCCCCCGAGGGACCCGGTGGGGACGCCAGAAGCCGGCCCGGGACCTGACCCGCCCCGGGACCCCGGAGCCAGGTCCACCCGGCCCCCACCCCGCACAGCCCCCGCCGTCGCCAGGTCAGTGCCCCCGCCCGAGGAGGGGGCCCAGCGCGGGGCCAACCTCTCCTCTCCGCGCCCGGAGATGGTGCCCAGGGACCCCGTGCAACCAGTGCGCCCGGGATGCCCTCGCTGCGCCCCGGGGAGTCGAGGGGGCGAGGGGAGGCAGGGGGCGGCGGGGAGGGCACCTTCCCCTGGCCACCGGGTCCCTCTCCACCCGTTCCCCTCCCGGCCCCTCCTCATTCATTCAATAGTATTTATAGAGCGCTCATTATGTGCAGAGCACTGTACCAAGCGCCCTGGAGGTCGGGGGGCGGAGAAAGGGGGCAGCTGGGGACGAACCTCCCCTCTCCGCGCCCGGAGATGATGCCCAAGGACCCCCGTGCAACTAGTGCGCCCGGGACCCAAGCGCCCCTCGCTGCGCCCCGGGGAGCCGAGGGGGCGAGGGGAGGCAGGGGGCGGCGGGGAGGGCACCTTCCCCCGGCCACCAGATCCCTCCCCACCCGTTCCCCTCCCGTCCCCTCCTCCGGCCCGCCGGCGCCAACCTAAGCGCCCTGGGGGTCGGGGGGCGGAGAAGGGGAGAGTAGAGAGCTAACGTCCCCTCTCCGCGCCCGGAGATGGTGCCCAGGACCCCGTGCAACCAGTGCGCCCGGAACGCCCGTGCGCTCCTCGCTGAGCCCCGGGGAGCAAAGGGGGCGAGGGGAGGCGGGGGCGGCGGGGAGGGCACCTTCCCCTGGCCATCGGGTCCCCCTCCACCCATCCCCTCCGGTCCCCTCCTCCGCCCTGCCGGCTCCAACCTAAGCGCCCCGGGGGCCGGAGGAGTGGGGAGTGGAGAGCTAACCTCCCCTCTCCGCGCCCGGAGATGGTGCGCCGAGGACCCCGGGCAACCGGTGCGCCCGGGAGCCGTGCGCCCCTCGCTGCGCCCCGGGGAGCCGAGGGGGCGAGGGGAGGCAGGGGCCGGCGGGGAGGGCACCTTTTCCTGGTGACCCCGCTCCCTCCGCACCCCTCGTCCCCTCCTCCGGACCGTCGGGGTCCGGGGGTGGGGAGGGGGCAAGTGGCGGGGGGCGGGGGAAGGCGGGGTCCCCCCGCGCCCGGCGATGGCTTGCCGAGGACCCCCCGGGCGCGGAGAGGGGCCGGGGGTGCGGGTGGGTGAGGCCGTCCGTCCTCCTGTCCCCGCAGGATGACCGCGTCCGTGGAGGGTGAGGCGGGGCGGCCGGACCCGACGGCGGCGGCGGCGGCGGCGCAGCTGGTGAGCCCGGCGCAGCTGGTGACCCTGGCGCTGCTGCTGACCCTGCTGGCGGCCTGGGTCCGGCGCGGATCGGGGCGCGTTCGCCGGGACGGGCTCCGGACCCCTCCGGGCCCCTTCCCGTGGCCCCTGGTGGGCAACCTGGTGCAGCTGGGCAGCGCCCCGCACCTGGCCCTGGGCGCGCTGGCCGGGCGCTACGGCTCGGTGTTCCGGCTGCGCCTGGGGGCCCGGCCGGCGGTGGTGCTCAGCGGGCAGCGCGCCATCCGCCAGGCCCTGCTGCGCCAGGCCGGGGACTTCTCCGGCCGGCCGGCCTTCCCGTCGTTCGGCGAGGTGTCCGGCGGCCGCAGCCTGGCCTTCGGGCCCTACTCGGCCGGCTGGAGGGCGCGGCGCAAGCTGGCCCAGGGCGCGGTGCGGGCCTTGTCCGGCCGGGCGGGCCTGGAGCGGCCGGTGCTGGGCGAGGCGCGGGAGCTGGTGCGCCGGCTGGCCCGGGGCTGCGCGGGGGGCGCCTCGCTGGACCCGGCCCCTCCGGCCGGCCTGGCCGTGGCCAACGTCATGCGCGCCCTCTGCTTCGGCGGACCGGCCGACGGCTCCCCCGACGGCTCCCTCGACGGCTCCCCCGACGGCTCCCTCGACGGCTCCCCCGACGGCTCCCTCGAAGGCTCCCCCGACGGCTCCCTCGACGGTCCCCCCGACGACTCCCCCGACGACTCCTCCGACGGCTCCTCCCCCGACGGTCCCCCCGACGTCCCCTGCGAGGACTTCGGCCGCACGGTGGGCGCCGGGGGGCTGGTGGACGCGCTGCCCTGGCTGCGCCGCTTCCCCAACCCCGCACGCTCGGCCTTCCGAGACTTCCAGCGCTTCAACCGACGCTTCTACGGCTTCGTCCTCCGCCGGTGCCGGCGCCGCCGCCGCCGGCCCGCCCCGCCGCCCGGCCGCCCGCCCCGGCACATGCTCGACGCCCTCCTCGGCGCCGCCCGCGCCCAACGGCCCCCGCTGCCCTTCGACCAAGTGCCCCCCACCCTCACCGACATCTTCGGCGCCAGCCAGGACACCCTCTCCACAGCCCTCCACTGGCTGCTCCTCCTCTTCGTCAGGTAAAGTACTCCCCGTCCGTCCGTCCATCTGTCTGTTCTTCGGCCCATCCTTCCTTCCATCCATCCGTCCATCTATCCATCCATCCATCCATCCATCCGTCTGTCCGTCTGTCCGTCCGTCCATCTATCCATCCTTCCATCCATCTATCCATCAATCGACCACATTGGATTCACTGAGAGCCTAGTAAGAACAAGCATAAGAAGAATCCATCCCTCAACCCACATATCTTCAAGCCATCCAACAGAGAGGGATTCACTGACAACCTTAATACATGATAATAATAATAATTGTGGTATTGGTTAAGCGCTTACTATGTGCTGAGCACTGTTCTAAGTGCTGGCACTGGCTGCTGCTCCTCTTCCTCCGGTAATTCTCTCCCCCTCCACCCGCCTTCAAGCCTTCTGTCCATCCATCCATCCATCCATCCATCCATCCATCCATCCATCCATCTATCTGAAGGGGATTCACTGAGAGCTTAGTAAGAATAAGAATAATCCATCCCTCAACCCATCTTCAAGATGTCCATTGGAGAGGGATTCACTGAGCGCCTAGTAGTAATAATTATGGTATTTATTAAGTGCTTACTATGTGCCAAGCACTGTTCTGGCAAGTGCTGGCACTGGCTGCTCCTCCTCTTCATCAGATAATTGCTCCCCCTCCACGTGTCCTCAGGCCATCTAGCAGAGGGGGATTCACTGAGAGCCTAAAGCGCTTAGAACAGTGCTCTGCACACAGTAAGTGCTCAATAAAAACAATTGAATGAATGAAGCGGAGCATCTGTCCGGCCGGTGCCACGTCCACACTCCCCCCCCAGCTTCCCGCCAAAAAGCTGGTTCGGGGAGGTGACCCTGGAGCTCACTCGCTCATTTGGTGTGTTTCTGGTCGACGTGGTGGTGGTGGTAGTAATGGGGGGATCTTGAGGACCCTCAAGGAACCCCTGGACAATGGCTTAAGACCAGTTCCATGGTGGGGCTGGGCTGCCCCCTGTCCCTTTCCCTTCCTTTCCTCATCCGCGGCCTGATCCGGGAATTCCCTTTCCTTCATTCCATCGTATTTATTGGCACTTACTGCGTGCAGAGGACTGAACTAAGCGCTTTGGAGAGGACGATGCAACAATAAACAGATTCAATCCCTGCCCACAACAAGCTTGCCCCGCTGACACTTCTCGGGTTGTCGGCAGGGCATGAGGGGTGATGAAAGGGTTCTGCAAAGCCATTGGGGAACCCGCTTTAGAGGCGCCCTTCCTCCCCGTTCAGGACAGCTCCCACCTTCCGACCCCCATGAATAGCCGACCCCCACAGGGGCGGAACAAGGCTCTGGACGTTCGCTTGGCCCATGGCCAGGCAGCAGGGCCCCTCTGGGAAACCCTCAGCCTTCCTCCCCGACCCAATGCGAGGGTTTCAGCCCTTGGTTCTGAAGGAATGGGGAGTGGATGCTGCAGAGCGAGGTTCCAGGAGAACCCCCAGGGAATGTCACTGCTTTATCGTTGTATTACACTTTCCCAAAAGCTTAGTACAGTGCTGTGCACACAGTATGCTCTCAAAGAAATACGACCGAATAAACGAATGGAGACCCAGGCCGAGCAGGGAGCCTTGGGAGCCCCATCTCAATGAACCAAGGGCCGAAAACACAACACCCAGTGCACGAGCGATGGAGTAGCAGGGAACTGGGGAGATAAAAAAGTGGGGAGAAGAGGGAGAAGGCGAAGCAGAGCAGAACAAGACAGCTGCAGTGATCCCTTCCAGCCCAGTAATTTCAACCTGGGAGAGCTCCAGTAGAGTATCGACTGCATTCATTCATTCATTTGATCGTATTTATCACTTTAGGATTCCTTGAAGCGAGATAAAGACCCTGGTCAGCCTTTCACCTGCCCTCTATTTATGACGACTGTAATATGTCCCTTTATTGGGTTTGGGTGACTTGGGTTAAAAGTATCTGAAGCCTGTATTCCAGATCTGTAGAACAGGCATGGTGTTAATGGTTTCCCTTTGAAGGGGAAGGGTCAGATTCAGAAGCGTGGGTATATTGCCTCCGATTTGAAACGTCCCTGAAAATCTCAGGAGCTCACATTGTGTTCTTTATTGGCTATAGTATTTATTAAATGCTTACAGTGTGCTAAGTGCTGTGAGACACAACGTGGCCTAGCCGAAAGAGAACGGGCCTGGGAGTCGGAGGGCCTGGATTCTAATTCCAGCTCCACCGCTTGTCTGCTGTGGGACCTTGGACAAGTCACTGGAGTGAATCAGGTTGGTCAGTCCATGTCCCAGACGGGACTCACAGGCTTAATCCCCATTTTACAGATGAAGTAACTGAGGCACAGAAAAGTGAAGCGATTTGTCCGAGGTCACTCAGCAGACAAGCGGCAGAGCTGGGATTAGAAAGAACCCAGGTCCCCATGTCTCCCAGGCCTCTGCTGTTGCCACTAGGCCACACTTCGTCTCTCTACTACTGAATACTTACCTAATGACTTTACCTTTGGGCTGTTTTCCAAGGCTGGCTTCCTTTAGACACCAAGTCCAAAGGGATTTCCTCCAAACCGTCAGCTGTACAGAATATAAGTGGAACGTTTTAACCTTCCGAAACAAATATTTTTCCTTCGACTACTGCGTCACTCCTCCCACACCTCCCTGCGTCTACTTTTTCCTCTCTCCAGTCCACATCGCACCCTGCCGTTTGTATCATTTTTTCTAAAACACCGTTCTTTTGCACCTCTCACCTCCCCACCGCAACCCCTGCCAAAGACCTTCAGTGGGTGTTTGTTCCTCTTCAGAGTTCTTGACCAACAGCTTCGAGGCATTCAACCAACTCTCTCTCCCCTCTATTTTTTCTCACTCTTGTCCCACTGTGCCCCAGCTTGCACGCTTTGTTCCGCAGGAGCCAACCTCCTCACAGGGCCTCGTTCTTGGCTCTCACTGCCGACCCCTTGCTCACACCCTCCCAACTGCCCGGAACTTCCTCCCCTTTCACACCTGGTGGACCGCTCAGTCACAGCTCTCTCCACCTTCAAAGGCCAGCAGACATCCCATCTCTTTCTGAAGGCCTTCCCTTAGTGGATAAAGCCCGGACTTGGGAGTCGGGAGGTCATGGGTTCTCATCCCAGCTCTGCCACGTATCTGCTGTGTGACCTTGGGCAAGTCACTTCACTTCTCTGGGCCTCTCTTACCTCGTATGTAAAGTAGGGATTAAGACTGTGAGCCCTATGTGGGACAGGGACTCTGTTCAACCTGATTAACTCGCATCTACCCCGGTGCTGAGAACGGTGCTTGGCACATAGTAAGCCCTTAACCAGTACTCTTATTTATTATTGTTGTCATTATACTCCATCTCCCCACCCTACATCTGCTCCAACTCCTGCTTCAGCATTTCCTCAATACCTCAGCAATTGGGCACCCCACACTCTGTTCACACTTAGAGACGTGTCTTTATACTCATTTCCTCCTACCTGTAATTTCTTTCAGTGTCTCTCTTCCCCAGCTAGACTGTAAGCTCCCTGATGGGAGGAATCATTTCTACTGGCACCCTTACATCTTCACAAGCACTTAGTACGTCGCTCTGCACACAGAGAAGCAGTGTGGTCTAATGGATAGAGCAAGGGCCTGAGAGTCAGAAGGACCCAGGTTCTAATCCCCGCTCTGCCACTCGTCTGGCTGCACCCACCTTGGGCAAATCACTTAACTTCTCTGAGCCTCAGCTCACTCATCTGTAAAACGGGGATTAAGACTGTGAGCCCCACATGGTCATGGACCGTGTCCAAGCTGATAAACTTTGATTTATTTTTATGGTGCTTAATTGCTTACTAGGTGCCAAGCACTCTACTAAATCCTGGGGTAGATAGAAGCTAATCAGGTTGTATCTATCCCAGCACCTAGTAAAGTGCCTCAAACATAGTAAGTGCTGAACAAATAGTATTTAAAAAACAAACAAAAAGCAAAACGGTAAGCACTTAGTAAATACTCCTGATTGGGGGAAAAAAACCTGTATATATCTTCAATTCCCAGTGGAATGTTTTGTGCCATTTAGGGAAATCAAAGAGAAAGAAGACATTGCCAAGGGACTCAAAGTTTGGTTTTTGGGTTTTTTTTTTTTTTTTTATAGTTTTTAGGTCAAAGTGAAGGGAAACTTAAGAGGTGCTTTTCTACCTGAGGATTGGTCTAGGTGTCATCCTCTATAGTTCAAATCCACTACCATGCCATAGTCTCTGTATCTGCCCCTGAAGAAATGCTTAAGTTAAGCCAGCTGTTGATGTGGGATACATCCCCAAGGGTTAAGAGGAATTCCTTCCCCCACAAGGGCATGATTGACAGCGGCAGGATGAGACTATAATACATGGATGATAGGAGTCTCTAGAGCCACCAGGAATCACCTTATCCCATTATTCTCTTTGGCGCTTTGTGAAACAGGTTCCCCAAAGTGCAAGCTGAAGTGCAAGAAGAACTGGACAGAGTCGTGGGCAGGGAGCGCCTGCCGTGTATGGCCGATCAGCCAACGTTGCCCTACCTTATGGCCTTCCTATACGAGGCCATGCGCTTCAGCAGTTTCGTGCCTCTCACCATCCCTCACGCCACCACATCCGACACCTCGATCCTGGGGTTCCACATTCCCAAGGACACGGTGGTGCTCATCAACCAGTGGTCGGTGAATCACGACCCGGTGACATGGCGTAACCCGGAGGATTTCTGTCCAGCCAGGTTTCTGGACAAGAATGGGTTCGTGGACAAGGATCTGGCCAGCAGCGTGATGATCTTCTCGCTGGGCAAACGGCGGTGCATCGGAGAAGAGCTCTCCAAGCTACAGCTGTTTCTCTTCACTGCCATCCTCGCCCACCAGTGCAATTTCATCGCCGATCCGGACGAGATCGCCAAAGTGAAGTTCAGCTACGGGTTGACTATCAAACCCAAGCCATTTAAAATCAATGTTACCCTTAGAGAGTCGATGGAGCTTCTGGATAAGGCTGTCCAAAGACTGCAAGAGGAAGAAGACAGCCAGTGAAAGGTGTGCAGCCTTGTAGTAGGGAGGAAAAAGACCCTTCTTCTGCTTGTCTCCCTCTGCCATGGACGGGGTCCGCGGGCTGCGCGTGGGAGAGAGTGACCCCAAGAGGACTACTCATGAGCCCGAGAAGTGAGGGGAAGCCTCTCTTGGAACCAGACGAACGACTGACAAGAAGACCCGAGGGCTGTGGAGTAAATGGTCGAGGAGAGCCGGGAAATGCGGCGCTGACACCGAAAGGCTTAAGCTTTAGAAGGCAAAATGTGATTTAGGGAAAGGAAGCGCAAGGAAGACCGCCGGGCTCCATCGGAGGGCTCTCCCAACACAATCCTTTGAAATCCATAAGGGTCCCTTCAAGAAAACTGGGTTCTAGTCCTCGTTGCCCGGTGTCGCTTCCTCAGCTCTCGATTTGGGTTTGGAGAGATTTTTCAGATTGGGGTCAAGGCGTTTGTTTCGAGAGGGGAATGGGAGGTTGGTCTCTCCCCTACTGTGTTAGTAGGGTGGGTTCTAATGCTTTACGGTGATCATTGAGTGGCAGCTCGTTACCATTTCAGGCTCATGTCTTCTTGCCTTGTACTTTCGAAAGTATTTGTGAATATGTGTTAAGGAAACAAAGATCTGATTACAAGCACAATGATATTTCAGAGCAGATGTGAATATAAGGCACTGATTTCATTACTTCTCAAGTGTGAATTAAAATGGTCACATCACCGAATTGTACTCAACGCGCACAAATAAGCACTTCTACATTTATTCATAAGCTGCAAAGAAGTATTGATAAAAGAGATGGTATAGGAACTGATTAAGGGTGGCGTATCTTTTCTCACCTAAAAATCCATTCTGAGCTCCCAAAATGTTTTCTTTAATCATCGCGGGGGGGAAAAACCACAATAACATCTGGATTTGTAATCTAACCAACTGTCCTTACACCTGCATTTCAAACCTTACCCGGCAAACATGCTTGTCTCCATTCAAAGTTAGTGGAAATTCTGAGCTGGATGGTGAATGAATGAGAAAATTAGATGTTTTCCAAGTTTCTGCTCCTCTCCACCTCTCCAACTGCTTTGGAAATACCAGATAATGACACCGTAAACATACCACACCTGACCGTTTAATTATCAATGAATGGTTCCAAACGACAAGACAGATGTAATAGAATTGTCTCCTTCAAAGTGAAGTTGACAAATGTATCAGAAAGATACATGTTTCGGCTCAACCTCTTTTAAATTCAGCAGATAATAAAATCAGAGAGTTTTGTTCTAGTAAAAGGAAAGTTAAGATGTCCCATCCCCTTAGCCTCCTTGAATTTTAATTTTTTGAACTTCAAGGACCTGGAATTTAGAAAAAGAATGTCAGACAAGCCACGTTTTAACGCTAATGGAGACTAGCTTCTTTGTCGATAGTATTTCACCTGGAGGTAGGCTTAACTCAGAAATGTTCAAAAAGTGCAGAGGCATTTTCCTTGTCAATTTTGAAGGTTAAGCAGCATCAAGAAAAGTCATGGAACAATTCCCGTCAGTTTTCCTCTAGTACAGGGGCTGCCCCATCTCGCAGAACGTTGCACTAAGGAAAACCCGGCCTGTCTCTGGTCAACGCCGGCCCAGTGCTCACGGTCCTTCCTCCTGTCACCGCGTCCTGCTGGATCCAGACAGAAGAACCAAATGGAAAGAGCCGTTCCTTTCCTACCACAGTGTTCTGCCCCAAACACCCTTCCAACAAGGAATGGCTATGTTAACTTTTATGTGAAAGGTGTTTGCCCCCTTTTGCTTTACTGCACAATCTACAAAGAAAACACCATGGTAAAGACCAATGGTTTGGGTCTCGTTTTCCTTGTTTTGTGGCTCTACTGGGCTCTACTGCCGATGGAGTGTTGTCATCTTGTAACATGAGGCATGATCTCCACTTAAGATGATTCCTCAAGCTTATTTGATCATCAACCAAATTTCAAAGGTATTTATTGAGTACTTACTATGTGCAAAGCACTCTACTAAGAGCTCGAATGAGGTGCCTTCTTAAAAACCAATCTTTGAATTTAATGGAAGGGGATTGCTTTTTTAAAAAAATCTAATAGGAGTCATCTCAGGTATGTTTTGTGGGTTAGGTAAAAATATTTCATATCCCAGAACTTAGCCTTTATCTGTGAAATGCAATTACAAACCTATTCTTTTCTTTGGGTCTACATTAGATCACAGGATTGCAAAACATCTCTTCTGTGCCTTTAAAACTGTGATGTATTTAGGTGACAAAAAAATGCATGTTGGACGAGTGACCGCAATTCGGGGTTAGCATTTCATTTAAGCTTTTGTTATTTTTGTACTTTTTTCAGTAAGCTTTATACGTGTATATAAATAGCTGTTACCATGCCTTTTGTTGAAAGTGATGTGCAAAGGTTTTTAAACAGAATGAGTCCTTGTGGGCACGGTATACTCCCATTAGTAGTTCCCTTTTCAAATATACATTTTAACTAAATCTTCAGATTGCTACCTGTAATCACCAGGATGGAGCATTGTATTCCCAAAAAGAGCAATAAAAATCATTCTTAAAATGATGCCATTTCTTGGTTTCTGGTTAAGTAGAGCTGCCCTATTCCCTCAAGAATAAATGTAGTGTTTTTCAACAAATATTCTGGGAGTTCCACCTTTCCCTGTTCTTCATCTCTCTAGAGACAAGGGATTTTACAGTCTATCCTGATGCTCAGTATTATTTATTGACTCCACCCCTGCTGTGGGTAAAACTCTGTCCTGAGCACTTGGGAGGATACCTTAGAGTAAACAGGCAGGATCCCTAAGGAGTTTACAATTTAGCTGCGGAGGTAGCCGTAAAATAATTTACAGAGAGAAGGGAAGGGGTATGTATATATGAGTTGGTGCTCAAGTCAAGGTACGTAAGGTACGTTCACGGTCACCAAAGGAGTTTGTGAACACAGTCGTGGTTGGGTACAGAAATACTGATCACAGGTGTGGGAATAGAAACTGAGATTAGAAGAAGCAGAACCTGAAGAAACTGAGAAGCGGCGTGGCTTAGTGGAAAGAGTCCGGGTTTGGGAGTCAGAAGTCGTGGGTTCTAATCTCAGGTCTGTCACTTTGCTGTGTGACTTTGGGTAAATCACAACTTTTCTGTGACTCAGTTACCTCATTTGTAAATTGGGGATTAAGACTGTGAGCCCCACGTGGGACAACCTAATTTCCTTGTATCTACCTCAGCGCTTAGAACAGTGCTTGTACATAGTAAGCACTTAATAAGTACCATAATTATTATTAGGGATTAATTATGACAATCCCAACTACTGCCATATCCAATTTCCTTCTGAACTTTAATCTTTTGGACTATAGGAATTTCGATTCACAGTATGGAATCATGCAAAATAGAAATCAGAAACACAGTTTCTGAAGGTTCATTCGTGGGGGCAGCAAGATCTTAACCCTTGAATTTTTTCCACAGAAAAACCACAGATAATACTTTTTTTTCAAGTGAAGCACAGGACTTGCAGCTCACTAATCCTTTCCCCTTGAGTTTAATTTTTCTGGACATACACACAAGTTACGAAGGAGGGGAGTGTCTAATAAAAGCAGGGCAGGGAATTTTGCAACTGGGTTTAAAAGCAGAAAATCCCTTCACCACTAATCCGTTCACCCCACTGGGTCGGAAACCCTCCAGATGCACAAGAACCTGCCTGATGAGGATCTTCAGGCTCCCGCATCCTCAGAGCCACCGGGAAAGTTCCAAAATAGCTGTGGGCTCTGACACCTCACATTTCTGTGAATGCAGGAAGAAGAATAAAGAAATGATAATAATAATAATTATGGTATTTGTTAACCGCTTACTATGTGCCAAGCACTGTTCTAAGCACTGGAGATTGGATTTCAGAGGTGAATGTCATTGTGACCTGGCAAATTGTCACTTCTGCCGCACCAAAGAGAGGCCAGAGGGAAATTCACTAGGGAAGATGCTCACAATTCCATATCGATTATAGCATTTATCAAGGATTTTGGATTTGTAAAACACTATAAAGTGCTAGCTGGTTGTGGTCAGGGAATGTGTCTGCTAACTCTGTTGCCTTGTGCTCTCCCAAGGACTTAGTAGAATGCTCTGCACACAATAAGTGCTCAATAAATACTATTGATGATGATGATGATGGATGATTTTTAAATTATTTATTTAATGGTACTTTTTAATGGCAAAGTAGATAGAGCACAGGCCTGGAGCCAGGAGATCAAGAGTTCTAATTACAGCTCCACCACTACTTGTCTGCTGTATGACCTTGGGCAAGTCATTTCGCTTCTCTGTGTCTCAGTTATCTATAAAATGGGGATTGAGACTGTATCCAACCCGATTTGTTTGTATCCACCCCAGTGCTTAGTACAGTGCCTGGCACATATAAGTGCTTAGTAAATACCATAATTAAGTAATTGTTATGTGCCAGGCACTCTTCTAAGTACTAGGTTAGATACAAGGTAATCAGGTTGGATACAGTTCATATACCACATGGGGCTCACAGTCTTAAACCCCATTTTACAAATGAAGTAACTGAGGCCCAGAGAAGTGAGGGGACTTGCCCAAGGTCACACAGCCAAAAAGTGGTGGAGCTGAGATTAGAACCCCGGTCCTTCTGACTCCCAGGCCCAGACCCTATCCATAAAGCCATGCTGCTGACGGTGGGGGTATTTGGACCTTGATTATCCTCCCTGGCCGTCACATAGAAGACAGAAAGAATAAAAAGGAAGCGATGATAGTTAATAACTCTGGGCCCCGGGACTTTCTTGATTGGAATTTTCCGTGCTCTTCAGCAGCCACAACTTTACGCAAGCTCCAGATGTCGATCGGGAGCTGCTGCCCACCCATGTACCTGCTGGACCAGGGACAAAGGGCCTGCCCCGAGTGGACCGGTAAGTCTCTCTAAACCGGGTGCTCCCAGACTGTAGGAGATTGGAACCAGATGAGGCCTTTTGTTCTGGCGACTGCCTGTATTAAGGTCCTTTTCAGAAAGAGCCTATTTTTCCAGGAAAAGCCACTTTTCAGGACATGCTGGGGGGCAGCTATAGATATTGAAAGTCACTCATTTCTATGCAAAGAGACTTATGGCTTTTTTGATTATTTCATAAATTTCCATGGGACAAGTGGGAGTTTGATAAATGCCATTGACTGATTGATTGATTGGGTCCGGGGGCAGGGCAAAAACCAGTGGGCTACTCTGTGGTTTTCTTTGCAGGCAAAATAGTGGCTATCGAGCTTGCATTTATAACAGAGACCCAAAATCCCCCAAGGAGCTGTGGGTGGGTAAGGAAGTGTATTCACAATATGGCCTCCATCTCCCTGCCTGCTTTAGAAAAGCCCATCACCGGGAGATCCCCAGCGCTTCTTAATCTCAGGCTCTTCATCGTCCCTCTTGCCTTCAGCTACCACCTCCTTGTGGGCGACTCCCAAATCTACCTTGCTGGTTCCGAACTCGCTCCAGCTGCAATCTTGACCTTCCCCTTCTCACCAGGTCATTGACACCACCAGCACCTCAAGCGTATCAAGGCCAAAGCTGAACGTGTCACCTTTCCTCCTAAACTCACTCCCTTAACCTTCCCATCTCTGCCAGTATCCTCCCTGTCCAAGAAGGCCATGATTCCTTGGGGTAAATCAGTCAATCAATTATCTTTACTGAGTGCCTACTGATATTGTCATTAGCAGAGAACAGCAGAAACAGACCACACACTGCCTGCTCACAAATAATTTACAATCTAGGGAGGTAGACACAGAAATGATTTGTAGATAGTGGGAACCTTTGGACGAACAAAGATAAAATTAGTAGAGGATCATTTATGTCAGGATGAAATACCTAAATACATCAGAGCAATAATAATAATAATTATGGGGCTT
Source organism: Ornithorhynchus anatinus (assembly GCF_004115215.2). Classification (NCBI taxonomy): domain Eukaryota; kingdom Metazoa; phylum Chordata; class Mammalia; order Monotremata; family Ornithorhynchidae; genus Ornithorhynchus; species Ornithorhynchus anatinus. The sequence continues at coordinate 69,190,392 of NC_041728.1, read as the reverse complement.
GTTAAGTGCTTACTATGTGCCAAGCACCATTCTAAGCACTGGGGTGGATACAAGGTAATTAGGTTGGGCACAGTCCCTATCTCACCTGGGGCTCGCAGTCTTAATCCCCATTTTACAGATGAGGTAATCGAGGCTCAAGGTCACACAGCCGACAAGTCGGGAAGCGTGATGACCTTCTGACTCCCAGGCCCGTCCACTATGCCAGGCTGTTTCTCACAGAGTAAATATATTAATTTATGTATACAGACATGTCCCAGTTTACAATCAGAGCATATAAAAGAATTTCAGATTTTTTTTTAGAGGTTTTGGAACAGAGCCCAATTTATATGTACGTCTGTGGGAATACGTACCAACACAACCACGGGAGTGCTGGGAATTTGGAAACCTTCACCATATGGCTAAAATCCACCTTTTCATCCTCATCCATACCACTACCACCTTAATCCAAGCACTTATTCTATCCTGCCTTGATTACTGTATCAGCCCCCTTGCCGACTTCCCTGCCTCCTGTCTCTTCCCCCTCCTGTCCACACTTCATTCTGCTGTCCAGATCATTTTTCTACAGAAGCGTTCAGGCAATGTTTCCCACTTTTCAAGAACCTCCAGTGGCCGGCCATCCACTTCCACGTCCAACAGAAATTCCTTACCGTTGCCTTTAAAGCGCTCAATCGCCTTGTGTCCCCTCCTACCTCACCTCACTGATCTCCTATTACAATCCAGTCCACATATTTTGCTCCTCTTATGCCAACCTACTCACTGTACCTCGATCCCGTCTATCTCGCCACCGACCTCTCGCTCTCATCCTGCCTCTGGCCTGCAACGCCCTCCCTCTTTACATCCAACAGACAATTACCCTCTCCACCTTTGAAGCCTTATTGAAAGCACATCTCCTTCAAAAGGTCCTCCCCAAAACCTCTTTTTCTCTTTTCCCACTCCCTTCTGTGACGCCTTGATCTGTTCTCTTTATTCGTCCCCTCTCTCGGCCCCATAGCACTTAGGCATATACCATAATTTATTTATTTATATTAATGTCTGCCTCCCCCTCTAGTCTGTGAGCTCATTGTGGGCAGGGAATATGTCTACCTAGCCTATCTTGTACTCTCCCAAGCGCTTAGTACAGTGCTTTGCACACAAAGTGCTTATTAAATACAATTTATTGTTAACAGTTGATTGACCTGGGTTCTAATCTCTTCTTTACCACTTGCCTGCTGTGTTACCTTGGGCAAATCACTTATCTTCTCTGTGCCTTAGTTTCCTTATCTATAAAATGGGAATTTAAAATCTTACTACCTCCCTGTTAAACTGTGAGCCCCATGTAATGATTATGACATTTGTTAAGAACTTACTATGTGCCAGGCCCCATACAAAGTGCCAGAGTGGATATAAACAAATTGGGTTGGACACAGTCCCTGTCCCAGGTAGGGCTCATAGTGTCCATCCCCATTTTACAGGTGAGGTAATTGAAACTCAATCAAGTGAAGTGACTTGCCCAAGGTCACACAGCAGACAAGTGGTGGAGCTGGGATTAGAAACCATGACCTTCTGACTCCCAGGTCCGTGCTCTAGCCCCTACACCACGTTGCTTCTCACTACACCACGTTGCTTCAACAAATGTCACTCCTATTTCTAGTAGAAGGCGAAAAAGCAGGGTGGGAGAAGTGGGTGAAGAGATCAGGTAAATACCCAGTACGTGTTCATAAATACCACTGGCAGATTGATCAATCAATCACTCACTTGCTCCCTCCTACCTTACCTCTCTGCTCTCCTAATAATAATAATAATAATTCTGGTATTTGTGAAGCATTTACTAGGTGCCAGGCACTGTACTAAGTACTGGGGTGGATACAAGCAAATCGGGTTGGACACAGTCCTTGTCCCATATGCGGCTCACAGTCTCAATCCCCATTTTCCAGATGAGGTAACTGAGGCCCAGAGAAATGAAGTGATTTGACCCAGGTCACAGAGCACACAAATGGTGGAGCCAGAATTAGAACCCAGGACCTTCTGATTTCCAGGCCCTTGCTCTATCCACTACACCGTGCTGCTTCTCAATAATGGAAGTAGAGCATCAGTTTAAGTCACTGTCTCCTCAACCCAGCTGTCCTGTTTGATGGATCCAGTGGTACCTTTGACCGAGGGGCCGCTCCACTGTTTCCCTGCTCACTGCTGCCGTGTCCAGTGCTCCCTATTGATTGTCTGGCTGGGGAGAGAGTGAGAGGCAGAGTACCACAAAGCTGGGGCTTGGACTGGGGCACGATGAGAACCAACCTCAACTCCCTAGCCCAGCCAAAGGACTTGGTCTCATCCCTTTGCTCATTTCCACAGCCTCATTTGCCCTCTCCACTCCCTCCCCGGGGCCAACCCTTCATTTTGACAAACGAGTCTCTAATAGGCACCAGACAGCTTACTTGCATTTCCAATGATATGACTGTCCTGATCTGACTGATAAAGCCAAAGTTGTGGAGTGAAATTCAGTTGTGCAGCCTACCGCAGTGCCTCCGAGTGTCCTTTTAGTGGAGATGAGTACATTAAACACGACGAAATGAAGCTTCAATTCAGTGATGATCGCTTTGCTGAAACGACTGAGGGTGGGTTCACCCAGGGACATTAGTCTCTCTCACAGGCCGCTTAAAGAAACGTCAGCTCCGCTACCATGATACCACACTAACAGGCTTCCAGGTGGTTGGCTTCTCTCTGGGCTTGGAGGCAATAGGAAAGCAGAACCAGAGTATCTCACCCTCCTTCCCTTTATGACACTCCAAGTGGAGACTGGAGACTGGTCCTAGCTTGGGAACGGATTCCCGAGTCAGGATCCGTGGGACAGACCTCTCCAGGGTTAAAGCAAAACCTCGGAAAACATGGCTGGGCAGAAGCGGGACAGGTGCTCTCGGCCCCTGGCTGCTGGGTGGTTTTCAGACTTGCTCGGACACCATTCGATTGCCCGTCATGGCCGGCCTGTCCACTGGAAGTCAGGCCCTTCCTCCCTGTGGCTCCGATCATCCCATCCGATCCAACCCCAGTCCATTGGCATTGACTCAGTGCCTTTCCCAGAGGCCTTGGCCTGTTTGCCTCCACCAGTGATACCTTGAATTTATACAAAGTATAATTTTAATTTTCCAGAACACTTTAATATTACTGAACTCACTTTTGTCCTCACAACATCCCTGTGAGATATGGAGAGGCAAGTATTAGCATCCTCATTTTACAGATGAGGAAACCGAGACCAGCGAGGCAGCTGAGATCACAGAACTAGCTGGAGCCAGAACCTGGTCTCTTTCCACTTGGCTTCTTTCCATTAGACCACATCACCTCCCTATTTAATTCCTAGTTTGTTCCGCAATAAAAATCTCAATTGCTTAAATACTGATATTCGGAAGTGCCCAGAAGGCTCTTTGGATTAATCTGCTTGGGCTCCATGAGGGTGTAGGTCCCTGGCAGAGCCAAAATCACCAGAGGGACTCGAGCCTGGGAAGCTGTCAGGGGAGTGAGCGCCTTCCGTGCCAACATGCTCTCCTTGTGGCTTCCCTGTCCCTCCCAGCCCGGCAAACAAGCCCGCCTCTCCTCCGGTTTGTTCATTCATGTTCATCTGGGTCCTGGCTCCACCTTCACCGGGCCTTCGGGGCCTTGGCTCCTGACCTTCTGGGAGAGCGGGGCTGTTGGGAATGCGACATCTCCAAGGATTTGAGAAGGTTGGACTGGTTTTGGATAATAATAATAATAATAACCGTGGTATTTGTTAAATGCTTACAGTGTGCCAGGCACTGTACTAAGCACTGGGGTGGATACAAGGAAATCATGTTGGACACAGTTCCTATCCCACAAGGGGCTCAAGTCCCGATCCCACAAGTCTCAATCCCCGTTTTACAGATGAGGTAAATGAGGCCCAGAGAAGAGAAGTAACTTTCCCCAGGTCACACAGCAGAGAAGTGGCAGAACTAGGATTAGAACCTATGACCTTCTGACTTCCAGGCCTGTGCTCTAACCACTACATCATGTGACTGTTTTCTGAGCCTCCTGGGCATAGGAAGAAATGTTCTTGGGTTCTTGGTCTTTTCATCCTGTTCTGTCTTTCCAGATGAAATCCCTCTTCAGGGGTCCATCGCCTGCACCCCAGCCCCCTTTGAGACTGAGAGCCCCCTGAGGGCCAGGGTTTGAGACCTCTTTATTACCCTTTATTTATGGTGTTCTTTCCCAGCGCTCAGGATGGGGCTTCACCTGCAGTAGGTGCTCAAGAAATGCCACGGAATGAACGAGGCTCTAGTGGCACGGTCCCATGCCCAAACTTGCTTTCCCCTCCACGTGTCTTGGGGTTCCTGGCAGAGTGAACTCGAGCAGTTGCTCTAATGGGCCCGAACAGAGGAGCCCTCCAGGAAAGCTTTCTAGGGAATCTTCCAAGTGGCAGAAAAACATAAAGGAAGTTTTATCACCGTGTTCTCCCTGGGAGAGGCTCTTGTTCAACGTCCTCTCTTTCTCTCTCTCTGTCTTCCTCTCTTCCTTCTTACCAACTCCCCCTCTCCCCTAGCCTTGTGGAGAGGCCACTGTCTTCCCATGCATATGGGAAATCAAAGCGTCCCAGAAACTCAACTGCAGATTGGCTCCAACTGACCAAACGGTAAGCAGTGAAAGACAAAGGAAACCCCTCTCTTTTGCCCAAGAACAGAGGGTTGCTGGGTCCGATTCAAACGGAATTGCGATGGGAGGCTGGATTTGGCTTTTTCCCAGAGATGAGGGCTTGCAGAAGAGATAGGGAGGCTGAGGTAATGCCAGCATGGGCTAGCGTTGTATCTCCCAGCCTGTCCTAGATGAAGATGCCAGTTCCTGCTTTCCTAGTTGCCCCTGGTGACTCATTGCAGATTTTTGGTACCCTTTTGTTTCAATGTCAAATGGTCTAATATTTCAACAGAATTCATGTGTCACGGTCTGACACTGTCTTTTCATTCATTCAGTCATGCTTATTGAGCACTTACTGTGTGCAGAGCACTGGACTAAGGGCTTGGAAAATACAATTCAGCAACAAAGAGAGACAATCCCTGCCCACAATGGGCTTTTCCATTATAGATCTTGCCACACGCCTAATTATTCGCTCTACTTGTTTCCCGCATGACCTAGTGGAAAGAACATGGGCCTGGGAAACGGGGGACCCAGATTCTAACCCTGACTCCCACCATTTGCTTGCTGTGTGACCTTGGGCAAATCCCTTAACTTCTCTGTGCTTCAGTTTCCTCATCGGTAAAATGGGATAAAATACCAGTCCTCCCTCTCCCTTAGGCTGTGAGCCCCATGAAGGACAGGGACTGTATCAGACCAGATTGTGTTGTGTCCTCCCCAGAGTTTAACACAATGCTCAGTGCATAGTAAGTGTTTCACAAATATAGCTATCATTACAGATATTATTCCACATTTCTGGATTAAACCTCCTCTTACTCCTCTCCCTCCCATCCAGTGCTCCTGAGGAGGGGACTCTTTAGGGATTCTTCTGGAAGCTCATGTCAGAGCAGGAACTTGGTGCTGAAGAAGAGCGGGAGCCAAGCTGAAGCCTCTTCAGAGGATGAAGCGTCACCTGCCTTCCTTTCTGGGAATAAGCAAGGAGATATTCTCCATTTAGACCATACAGCAACCCTGGGCCCTCCCTTCTTAATCACCATCCATGGTATTTATTGAGTGCTTACTGTGTGCAGAGCCCTCTTCTAAGGGCTTGGGAGAATCCAATGCAACAGAGTTGGCCGACATATTCCCTTTCTTCTTCTAGACAGGAGGGCTCACGTCATGCCCGTGAAATTGAGGCAGGTGTACCAACGCCAGACTCCCACAGGACAAAACAAAATGTTCCTCTTACTGAAAACATCTTTCACCCCTGTCAATCAGCAGCAAACCTACCTGTTGGGACACTTAGTCTCCAGGTAATTTGAACACAGAGGCAGCAAATTAGTTTTTGTAACCATTTCAGGTTGCAGCACGTCTGAGCGGCACGAACAATGGGGAAATCTGAATTGACATCCGAGTCAGAGAACAATGATGTTCAAACTCATTCCTTTGCACTTCTCCATGCCTTCTGAGGAACCCAAAGCAGTGGGCATATGTCTGCCCCATCCCCTCTCCAGTTTGTGCCTCTGTCACCTCCCAGAAGCCCTGCACTCTCGGGACAGAACTATGACAAACACAGTGTTGAACTTCAGTTTTCGACTCCTATTATCGGTGGCCCTGGGATAGATGACTTGGTTATCATAAGGTCCTGAAAATCCCCGAGCTTCCAATGTGATTTGGCTGTATGAGACTGGAATAAGATTTCCTGGAGGTCTTCCCCACGGGATGAAAGCCTGGGTAGCACGCAGCAGTGAGAGTTGTCCCTGGCCACACTTCCCTCTTCTTCCCATTTCATCTAAACCCTTGCCCGAGGCAAGGGGCACTCCAAGAACATGAAAGGAAGCATTTGCTAGTGCCTGATAATTAGGGAAACCATAAAAATGAAAGTCAAAACTGGGGGCTCCCCACCCCGGTGACTGCCCTGTATAGTAATAATGATAACTGTGGTATTTGTTAAGTGCATACTATATACCGAGCACTGTACTAAGCGCTGGAGTACGAGCAAATCGGGTTGGACACAGTACCTGTCCCTCATGGGGCTCACAGTCTTAATCTCCATTTTACGTATAAGGTAACTGAGGCACAGAGAAATGAAGTGGCTTGCCCAAGCTCACACAGCAGACAAGTGGCAGAGCCAGGATTGGAACCCAGGTCCTTCTGACTCCCTGAACCCGGTGGCCCTTTAGCAATTATAAAAGATAACAAATACTTGTGGCATGTGTTAAGCCCTCTCCATGTGCCCAGCTCTGTGGTAGTTAGACTGTGAGTGGTCACAGGGCCTGTCCCACCGGGGGCCGCAGTCTAAGAGGGAAGGAGGGAGAGTGGGTATCGAATCCCCATTTTACAAATGAGGAAATTGAAGCAGAGAGAAGTTCAGTGATGTTGACACATAAGCACAGCAGTCAACTGGTAGAGTGGGGATTAGAAGTCAGGCGTTCTAACTCCCAGTCCTGTGTATTTTCCACTAGGTCATTCTGAGATGGAGGAGGAAGGAATGGGTAGTTTATACCTGCAACGGTTTCTGGGATTTGTAGTCCCAGGTATCAAGGAGGAAGACAGCATTACTCAGAATGGCCTGGGAGCGCAATCTCAGGCTAAATCTTCATATCTCTGTATCTTTATTTATATAGACTCTGCCTCTTATCAGCTGTGTGTCCTTAGGCAAGTCATTGGACTTCTCTGTACTTCAGTTACCTCCTCTGTAAAATGGGGTTTAAGTCTGTGAGCCCCATACGGGACAATCTGATTACCTTGTATCCACCCCAGTGCTTAGAACAGTACTTGGCATACAGTAAAAGCTCTTAACAATTACCATTATTATTATTATATCCTCTAAGACTATAAGCTCATCGAGGGCAGGGACTGTATCTGTTTATTGTTATATTGTACTCTCCCAAGTGCTTCATATAGAGGTCTGCGCACTGTAAGCATTCAATAAATATGATTGAATGAATGAATATATCTCCCTCAGAACATTTGAAATCTGGTCTAAGCCACACTGGAAAAGTCTGAAGCCTCCAAAACATCACATTTTTCTTTAAGTACCTTAACTTATGCTGTAAGTCTTCAATGGCCCTACCTGAATCATGCCAGTGGGGACCTACCTGGAGGTTGTGGCGGAAGTATCCTTGGAAGTCTTAAGTCTGCAGCGGCCAACCTGGCAGTGGCTGGGGACTGATGACTTCCTCTCATCCACCACCATGGCCTTCCCGGGATGTCACTGGTGCCAGCTGTACCTCGATTTCATCTGTCTCGACGACAACCTCTCGCCCACAGCCTGCCTCTGCCCTGGAACTCCCCACCTCTTCACGTCCAACAGACGATCACTCTCCCCCGTTCAAAGCCTTATCAAAGGCACATCTTCTCCAAGAGGCCTTCCCCAACTAAGCCCTCATTTCATCTTCTCCCACTCATTCATTCATTCATTCATTCAATAGTATTTATTGAGCACTTACTATGTGCAGAGCACTGTACTAAGCGCTTGGAATGTACAGATAGAGACAATCCCTGCCCATCGATGGGCTTACAGTCTAACTGGGGGAGACAGATGGACGAAAACAAGGGGATGTACACCTCATTAACAAAATCAATAGGGTAATAAAAATGTATAGAAAAATATACACTCCCTTCTGTGTTGTCCTCACACTTGGATTTCCACCCTCTATTCACCCTTCCCTCAGCCCTACCACATTTATATATGTATCCTAATCCATAATTAACGTCTCCCCGCTTTAGACCGTAAGCTCCTTGTGGGCAGGGGACACGCCTACCCACTCTGTTATGTTGTATTCTCCCAAGTGCTTAGTACAGTGCTTTTCAAAAAGTAAGCACTTGATAAATATGATCGGTTGATTGATTGGCTGCTAAGGAGGCAGGATTCTTCAGCTCAGCGGCCACCTCCACTCCCAGCTCCCATCCCCCAGCAAAAGCGGAATGGCCCCAGTCCTGTTGGCTAGGATTCTGGTAGTGGAGACAGTGGCCAAACCTTAATGACCATCTTCAACCTAAAGTGGCACTTCAGGTTCACCTTCATTTACAAGTGTGAAAACCGGGGCTATCGACAGCAAGAGGGAAGAGTGGGGCTCTGTGGTGTGCTCACGGTCCTCCCCGTCCCCTGCCATTTCTGTCAGTAGTCAGCCCCACCTGAAGCAGTGTGGCCTAGTGGAAAGAGCATGGGTCTGGGAGTCAGAGGACCTGGGTTCTAATCCAGCTTCCACCACTGTGAGAACTTGGGTAAATCACTTAACTTCTCTGGGCCTCACCTTATCTGTAAAGTGGGGATTAAGACTGTGACTGTGTCCAACCTGCCTAACTTGTATCTACCCCAGTATTTAGGATAGTGCTTGGCACACAGTAAGTGCTTAACAAATACCAAAGAAAAAACAACAACAAAAAACTTGGTTTTCAGTTTAGCTCTCATCCACTGGGACGGTGCCTTTGACGCAGAAAGTAATCAAACCAGGCACGTTCCAGGACAGCCCCAGTGCAACAGCACCCCAGTTTCTATCCCAACTGTAACTCTACCTCCCGTATCTGCCGGTTCTATCGGACTTGACTAAAGAGTTGCACATGGGCTGGAGGCGGAAGCATTGAGCTTTTCTGTGGTTTCGGATTCTAGAAAAGACTGATCCTCTGTTTTGTTCTGTTTAGGGTTGTACTGTGTTTCCTAATCCTGCCCCTTCAAGGGCACCACAGCCCTGGAAGGCAAAGGAAACCCACAGCCGGAGAATCCAGGAGAGAAAGAAAATGTCCGTAAGCCCTTCTGCTTTGTGGGCAGGAATGTGTCTGTCCCATGCGCTTAGTACAGTGCTCCATGGACAGAATGAACGTTTTCAGGATTGCACTTCCTGGCCCATCTCAGAGATGGGCCATCTTGCACGGATCTTGTCTGCCAGATTGCAAGGTCCTTGTGCCCAAAGACTATTTCTTTCACATGGATTACACTCTCCCAGTCTCCCAGAAATCTTATCTGTTCACAGTAGGTGCTCAATACAGTGCTTTGCCCAACAGCAGGCACCCAGTACAGTGTTCTGCAAGCAATAGGTGATCAGTAAAGTGCCCTTCATGCAACCGAAGCCCAGTGCAGTATTCTGCATACAGTAGAAGTCCAGAATGGTGCTCTGCACAATGTATATAGCTGTCTTTCATTTTTAAAGATGAAGCTATGGACAGTAAGATCCCTTCCTTAGGTGCTTAGGGTGACTGCAAGATCCCTTCCTTAGGTGCTTAGCGTGACTGAAAAGATCAGTGTGTGACCAACACTTCGTGCGCCCTTCCCACATCTTCCCTCAGCTTTTATGATATTTCTTAAATGCTTACTCTGTGCCAGGCATTGTTCTAAGTGCTGGGTTAGATATGAGCTAATCAGTTTGGACACAGTCCACGTCCCACATGGGTATCACAGTCTTAATCCCCATTTTATGGCTGAGATAACTGAGGCACAGAGAAGCTAAGTGATTTGCCCCAGGTCACAATTGGTGGAGCCACAATTAGAACCCAGGTCCTTCTGACTCCCAGGTTCATGCTGTTTCCACGCTGCTTTCCTCTGGCCTGGAATTGCCTCACGTTCCATATCTCACAGACCACCCCTTTCCCCATCCTCAAAATGCTGCTAAAGTCATATTTTCTCCATAGGCCTTTCCTGACTAACCCGCCTTTCCCCATCCTACTCGTCCTCCCTTTAGCATCACCAATACATTCTATCCCCAGCCCCACAGCACTTTTATAGACCCCCATCTAGACTGTAAGCTCGTTATGGGCAGGGAATGTGTCCGCTGATTCCGCTGTATTGTATTCTCCCAAGTGTTTAGTACAGTGCTCTGCACATAGTAAGGACTCAGTAAATACCTTGATTAACTGATCTCCTGATACTCTGCTGTGTTCCCTATTTGTAATTTATTTTAATGTCTGTCTCCCCCACTAGACTGTAAGCTCCTTGAGGGTTGGAATCATATCTACTAACTCTATTGTATTGTAGTCTCCCAAGGGCTTACTACAGTGCTCTGCAGAGTAAGCATGCAAGAATTACCACTGATCGATTGCCCCTTTGTCTGAACTAAGAATAGATTTATACTGCATTAAAGAATTTGTTCCATACTGAGCTATTCCCTAGCCTTCTTTTTGGTTTTCCAATCTTCGCGAAGCTTTTGTTCAAAAAGAGCAGGCCTTTTCACAATTGCTGCATGCCAGGCTGATCTGTCGACTGCAGTAAACTCCCCAAAGCCCCATCACTCTAATAATAATAATTGTGGTATTTGTTAATCATTTATTTTGTGCCAGACTCTCTACTAAGCGCTGGGGTGGATACAAGCAAATGGGGTTGGACACAGTCCCTGTGCCACTTGGGGCTCACAGTCTTAACCCCCATTTTATATATGAGGGAATTGAGGCCCAGAGAAGTCAAGTGACTTGCCCAAGGTCACACAGCAGACAAGTGGCAGAGCTGGAATTAGAACCCGGGTTATTCTGACTCCCAGGCCCGGGCTCTATTTGGTAGGCTTCTCTATTGCACTGTTTAAGACTGTGCTTTGCTCTATCTTTATATCATTTGTTCTGCCCTTCTGCTTTGTGTGTACCCGTTTTAGTTCATAATTAGGTATTGTGCATTTATCCTTTCTTCTCATGTTTTTCCCAGTAGAATTTTGTGAGCATTACTCCATTGCCAATAATCCTGTCCTGCCACTCGGGTTGAATAAGGTTTGCAGACGACATCCATGAAACTTCTCTAGACGTTGGACTTGTCTTCTGAAGTAGGTTCAGAGTTTGATTAATGCAGACTAAAGCTGCTTAAATATCCTGCATTTATCCTTTCTTCTCCTGTGTTCTTCCCAGCAGTGCAGTGAGCATTTCAGGGGAGGCAGCGTGGCCTAATGACTAGGTTGTTAATGAGGTGTACATCTCCTTGATTCTATTTATCTTGATGATGTTCTCGTCTTGTTTTTGTTGTGTTCTGTTTTGCTTTGCTGTCTCCTCCGTTTAGATTGTGAGCCCGTCATTGGGCAGGGATTGTCTCTATCTGTTGCCGAATTGTACATTCCAAGTGTTTAGTGCAATGCTCTGCACATAGTAAGTGCTCAATAAATACTAATGAATGAATGAATGAATGAATACAGCACAGCCCTGGGATTCAGTAGGACCTGGGTTCTGAAGTAGAAATAACTTAAGGGGACAATGTAGTCCAAACACTTATCAATTCATCTGTCTTCTCATTTGTTTCCTGGCCTCCACTCTCTCCATTCTATACCACTTATCGATTCCCACTGACTGGAGAGAGGGGCCAGCATGGGCCCGGGAGTCAGAAGGACCTGGGTTCTAGTCCCGGCTCCGCCACTTGTCTGCCGTGTGCCCTTGGGCAAGTTACTTCCCTTCTCTGTGCTCAGTTCTCTCAACTGTAAAATGGGGATTAATACCATGAGCCCACGTGGGACATGGACTATGTCCAACCTCATCTTCTTGTATCTGTTGTAGTGTTTAGTACAGAACCTGGCACATAGCAAGCACTTAACAAATGCTATAAAATAGGACGTGTCATAGAATAATAATAATTATGGTACTTGTTAAAAACTTAGTATGGGTCAAGAACCCTGAGGTAGATGTAATCTAACAGGACACTGGTCTAGGAATTTATCAATTCCAGCTTGATGACTGCAACTGTCTTCTCATTCGTTTCCTGGCCTCCACTCTCCAGCGTGGCTCAGTGGAAAGAGCCTGGGCTTTGGAGTCAGAGCTCATGAGTTCGAATCCCAGCTCTGCCACCTGTCAGCTGTGTGACTGTGGGCAAGTCACTTAACTTCTCTGTGCCTCAGTTACCTCATCTGTAAAATGAGGATGAAGACTGTGAGCCCCACGTGGGACAACCTGATTCCCCTGTGTCTACCCCAGCGCTTAGAACAGTGCTCTGCACATAGTGAGCACTTAACAAATACCAACATTATTATTATTACTACACTACCTGCATCATTTTTATTAATAATAATAATTGTTGCATTTGTTCAACTCTTACTATGTGCCCAATACTCTACTAAGCTATACCCACTATATTGGGATAGGTACAAGTTAGAGCAGAGGCAGTCTTTGTCCCAAATAGGGCTCACATTCTAGAAAAGAGCAACAGGTTTTGAACCCCCAATTTACAGATGAGGAAACTGAGGCCTCAGAGAAGTTAAATTACTTGCCCAAGATCACATATTGGGCAAGTGACAGGGCCCAGTTAGAACCCAGTTTCTCTAACTTCCAGGTGGGTATTCCTTCCACTAGACCATGCTGCTTTTCTAAAACTTGGTTCTTTACACATCTTCCTATTCCTCAAACACTTCTGATGGGAATCCAGTCTGCTCTGCCTCAAGCAGAAACTTCTAGCTTCAAGGCACTCCATAAGGTTTAACTCTCTTACTTATCCACTCTCTTCTAACTATGCTCCAGCTTACACTCTTCATTCTTCTCATGCTAACTCACTCACTCTGCCTCATTCTCATCTCTTCTGGAGACCTCTCCCAGAATAAGTACAAACCCAATCTGACATTTCCTCCCAGTCAAACACCCCAAAATGGTCAATAAGCAGCATGGCTCAGTGGAAAGAACATGGGCTTGGGAGTCAGAGGTCATGGGTTCGAATCCCGGCTCCGCCGCTTGTCAGCTTGTGACTGTGGGCAAGTCACTTAACTTCTCTGTGCCTCAGTTACCTCATCTGTAAAATGGGGATTAAGACTGTGAGCCTCACGTGGGACAACCTGATTACCCTGTATCTCCCCCAGCGCTTAGAACAGTGCTCTGCACATAGTAAGCCCTTAACAAATACCAACATTATTATTATTACATAAATACTACTTAATGCCACATTTCCAGGATTCTCTGGGGGGGATAGGGGTGAGGGTGGGGGGGTAGTGGGGGTTACCATTGAAACTGGTGCAAAAGATGCTTTACATCCAAAAAATTTACTTCATTCTCTGATATTAGTATCTTACTTGAAGGAGTTCATGTTAAATAAAATGTATTTCAATAATACACTGCTTCTTCACAGACCCATGAAAAACAAAATTAAGACAAGGCTAAATGGGGGTTTTCTGGCTCATTACATTTAAGCCAAATATTTTCAATAAGTGAATACCTTGAAAAAACACATGTAATGGTAAGATAATTAGCTCACAGAAAAAGGACATAGACTCTACAAAGTAAACACTGCTGATCAACTCCAGTCTTTAGGTCGGATTTGTTGATGGAATCGTTAAACATTGTGCCGGATTAGCTTTACCCCACTGCCAGCAGTGAAGAGGCATTTTGAAAAAACAGGGTTCTCACCCCCAGGGTGGATCACCCAGCCCCCTCTCCCCCCCCATCCTCGCCAGGGAAAACACGATACCCCGAATCAAACTGAGGCACCGAGCAGAATGCCGGTAAACCGTTTGTTTTGAAGTCTCAGCCGTAGTTACAAAGGGTCTGCAGGGTGCTCGGAAGGAATCGTGCTTGGTTTACTTATTCTTCAAAGAGTGGACCACGTTTTCTAAGTCAAGCTGGGCCTGTTTATCCTAAGAAAGAAATACAGATAGACGGTGAGTTCTCCTGGGAGTGTTGGAGCCCACATTGTTTTAACGCCCGTTGTGAGCGGAGCTATTTCTTGGAGAGAATGAACCATGAACATGAGGATTTCCCTTTCTGCTACCTTAAGAGGTGAGTAGTGCCCGTTGTTAGGTAGGGATTGTCTCAATCTGTTGCTGAACTGTACTTTCCAAGCATTAGCGCTCAATAAATATGATTGAATATGAATGATCACTTCCCCAGCCCCAGTGTAAAGATCCATAATTTATTTACTTATATTAATGTCTGTCTCCCCCTCTAGATTGTAAGCTCCTTGTGGGCAGGGAACATGCCTGCCAACTCTGGGTACTGTACTCTCCCGGGCTCTGCACAAATAAGTGCTTAATAAATACCACTGGTTGATATCTAGAAATTATATATTATAAATTATTTATACTAATGCCTGTCTCCCCCTCTACACTGTAAGTTCACTGTGGACAGGGAATATGTCTGCCAACTCTGTTGTACTGCACTCTCCAAGGCTCCTTGCACAGTCAGTGCTTAATAAATACCATTGACTGATATCTGATATCTAGAAATTACATATTATAAACTATTTATACTAATGCCTGTCTCCCCCTCTACACTGTAAGTTCACTGTGGGCAGGGAACATGTCTGCCAACTCTGTTGTACTGCACTCCCCAAGGCTCCTTGCACAGTAAGTGCTTAATAAATACCATTGACTGATATCTAGAAATTATATATTATAAATTATTTATATTAATGCCTGATATGACTGATAGCTGATATGAATGATTAATGACTATCTAGAAATTATATATTATAAATTATACTAATGCCTGTCTCCCCCTCTACACTGTAACCTCACTATTTGTAATTTATTTTAATATCTGTCTCCCCTTCTAGACTAGGGTGGGCAGGGAATGTGCCTACCAACTCAGTTGTATTGTCCTCTCCCAGGTGCACAATACACCTGGGATGTTCAATGTGTGAAGAGCTCTCAACAAATACCACTGATTGGATTGTTTCTTCTCCATTCATTCATTCAACTGTATTTATTGAGCGCTTACTGTGTGCAGGGCACTATACGAAGCTCTTGGGAGAGTACCATATAACAATAAACAGACACATTCCCTGCCCACAGGGAGATTAAAATCTAGAAGGGGAGACAAACATTAATATAAATTACAGATATGGATGTAAGTAATGTGGGATTCTCCAAAGTCCTGGGGGTATGTGAGGGGCTGCTGAGCACCCCGTCAAATCTTCTCACTCCATGTTACCAGCTGAGCACAGGGAGCCTTGAAACTCGTCCATGGGCAAGAGGACCATTCGGTAATAATAATAATACTTATGGTATTTGTTAAGCACTTACTAAGTACTAGGCACTGTATAACGCACTGGGGTAAATACGAGCAAATCGGGTTGGAAACAGACCCTGTTCCACGTGGGGCACACAGTCTCAATCCCCATTTTCCAGACGAAGTAACTGAGGTGCAGAGAAGTCAAATGACTTGACCAAGGCCACACAGCAGACACGTGGAAGAGCCAGGATTAGAACCCATGACCTCTGACTCCCAGGACCATGCTCTATCCACTAACAGCTATTTGGCTTGTCATTCGGTGGCTTTTCGTTGAGCTCTGTCACCTTATTGGACATTCTCTGAACCTTTTTATCATTACCAAGAACATACAAGGCACACAACCCACTCCTGTCTGAATCAAACAGAAACTTCTGACTACTGACTGTAATCACAGCCCTTAGGACAGTGCTTGACACATAGTTCGCTCTTAACAAATACCATTATTATTATCTCCTCTTCCATATTTATCTACTCATTCTTCCCACTACTCCTTAGCCGGTTTTCTTCATCCCTCCCAGGCAAGCCTTCTCACTGGGCCTTGATTTTGAATCTCCCGTCTAGACTGTAAGCTCTTTGTGGGCAAAGATCATGTCTACCAACTCTGTTGTATTTTCCTAAGCACTTAGTTCAGTGTTCTACACACAGTAAGCACTCAATAAATACGACCGCTTGATCGATTCTGTCTCCGATCCCATGCTCGCCCTTCTCCTTCCGCTTTCAAATCCACCAGATCCCGGCTCTCTCCATCTTCAGAGTCCTCTGGAAATCCTTCCTCCTCCTCTTTCTCCAACAGGCTTTTGCCATTTAATATTACTTCTGCTCAGGTCATGGCCTCCTATCACATCAGGACTTTCACCCGCTTCCCCCCATGCCATGCTCACAACCACTGGCAGCACTTCTGTTCAGATGCGTCGACACAGAAGCAGCATGGCATAGTGGATAGAGCATGGGTCCGGGAGTCAGAAGATCATGTGTACTATTCCCAGCTCCGCCACCTGTCTGCTGTGTGACCTTGGAAAGTCACTTTACTTCTCTGTACCTCAGTAACCCTATCCGTAAAATGGGGATCAAGACTGTGAGCTCCACATGGGACAGGTCCAACCCGGTTTGCTTGTACCCACCCCAGCACTTAGTGCAGTGGCTGGCACATAATAAGCGCTTAACAAATCTTGTCTTTTGTCGCCAAGTTACTTCCAACTCGTAGTGACACCAAAGACACATCTGTCCCAGAACGCCCTGCTCTCCACCTGCAGTAGTTCTGGTAGTGGATCCATAGAGTTTTCTGGGTAAAAATACGGTAACGGCTGACCATTGCCTCCTTCAAGGCAGTCTCCATCCTCGACTCTCTCCCATACCGCTGCTGCCCAACACGGGTGAGTTTTGACTTGTAGCAGATTGACTTCCACTAGCTACCCACTACCCGAGCTAGGAATGGAATGGGTAGGCCTCTGTTCCAGTCTCCCTCCTGTAGCCGAGACTGGTAGAGTTCTGGAAACTCTCCAGGTGCAATCCTGAGAAGGGCCTTAACGAATACCATTGTTATTATCATTATTTCAGCAATCACAAATCCACTTTTCTATTTTATTCTTCCTCCTTTCTGTGAATGACTCTATGTCTCTCTCCCCATTTAAACTAGAGAGAAGTAGCGTGGCTCAGTGGAAAGATCAAGGGCTCAGGAGTCAGAGGCCATGGGTTCTAATCCCAGCTCTGCCACCTGTCAGCTGTGTGACTTTGGTGCCTCACCGACCTCATCTGTAAAATGGGGATTAAGACTGTGAGCCTCATGTGGGACAACCTGATTACCCTGTATCTATCCCAGTGCTTAGAACAGTGCTCGGCACATAGTAAGTGCTTAACAAATACCAATATTATTATTATGAGATCCTTGAGGGCAGGGATTGTGTCTTCTACCGCTACAGTTCTTTCCTGTATATGTAGTTCACTGCTCTGCACATAGCAAGGGTTTGATGAATACAATTCTACACTGTAAGCTCGTTGTGGGCAGGGAATGTATCTCTTTATTGCTATATTGCACTCGCCCAAGGGCTCAGTTCAGTGTTTTGCACACAGTAGCACTCAAGTATGATTGAATGAATGAATCAATACAATTGACTGATCTTCCAACCCTGCATTGACTGTATCCAGACAAACATGTGTCGACGTTCTTCCCTAATTCCGTGATAGCGTTTTAGCCAAAATGTGTGGTGTAAACACATTCTGTGACAGAACTGACAGTACTCTGGATTTGGCATGACTTGGGAAAAAAAAGTGCTAATTATCTTTCTGTTCATTTGTTCACGTTACCCCACAAGATCCCTGTGTAGGGAAGAGGGGGATTGTCATTAGTCCTATTTTTCAGAGGGGGAAACTGAGGTAGGAGGTGGTTAAAGCCCCGAGGTGAGGGACCTCAGAGGTCTAGAGATGCTGGCTGAGGGGTGGACTGCTGATAGGCTGCTAAAACTTCACCCCTAATACCACGGGAAGCAGCGTGACATAGTGGACAGAGCATGGGCCTGGGAGTCAGAAGGTTGTGGGTTCTTATCCCAGCTCCTCCACTTGTCTACTGTGTGACTTTGGGCAAGTCACTTCACTTCTCTGGGCCTCAGTTACCTCACTTTAAGTCTCACGTGGGACACGGTCTGTGTCCAACCCGATTTGATTGTATCCAACCCAATGCTTAGTACAGTGCCTGGCACACAGTAAGTGCTTAACAAATACCAGAATTATTATTATTCTTAAGAACAGGACGGTAAGCTAGGCCACAGTAGAAGAGTCAAGGCCTGGGGCTGAGAGGGCAAGAGACTGTCATAACCAGAGGTGGAGACAAAGCAGGAAGTCTCTCTGGCTAGGGTGACGCAGGGCACAGAATGCAGATACAAATGGCCATGGGGCGAGGGTGGAAATAGGCCACAGATGGCGAGGGGCAGGATGTGGACAGCTGCCTGGGCTCTGAAACGAAACCCTACATTATATAACTCTTCCTGGCTTCTTTGAGGTGACAAAGAGTCAGCTTCCACTCCCAAAGCCCCTTCTCCACCAAGACGATCCTAGCTAGAACATTTCTGTTAGTAAGCGCCCCAAATTGCCCAGGTGCCCATAGGAACCAGACGGGAGTGTGACAACATTCCACCCCCAGATTGTTTACACACTTTAATTTGGACTGGAAGTTGGGTCGGTGTCACCTAGAGCTGGCCCTCCTTTCTCCTGAGGCTGCTGTGCTTGCCCTTTCCGCCCTGAGATCAGCCCTCTTTCCGCTGGAGCAGTTCATTCATTCATTCAATAGTATTTATTGAGCGCTTACTATGTGCAGAGCACTGTACTAAGCACTTGGAATGAACAAGTCGGCAACAGATAGAGACAGTCCCTGCCGTTTGACGGGCTTACGGTCTAATCGGGGGAGACGGACAGACAAGAATAATGGCAATAAATAGAGTCGAGGGGAAGAACATCTCGTAAAACAATGGTAACTAAATAGAATCGAGGCGATGTACATTTCATTAACAAAATAAATAGGGTAACGAAAATATATACAGTTGAGTGGATGAGTACAGTGCTGAGGGGATGGGAAGGGAGAGGGGGAGCAGCAGAGGGAGATGGGGGGAAAAGAGGGTTAAGCTGCGGAGAGGTGAAGGGGGGGCGGTAGAGGGAGTAGAGAGAGAAGAGGAGCTCAGTCTGGGAAGGCCTCTTGGAGGAGGTGAGTTTTAAGTAGGGTTTTGAAGAGGAGAAGAGAATCAGTTTGGCGGAGGTGAGGAGGGAGGCGTTCCAGGACTGCGGGAGGACGTGGCCCGGGGGTCGACGGCGGGATAGGCGAGACCGAGGGACGGTGAGGAGGTGGGCGGCGGAGGAGCGGAGCGTGCGGGGTGGGCGGTAGAAAGAGAGAAGGGAGGAGAGGTAGGAAGGGGCAAGGTGATGTAGAACCTTGAAGCCTAGAGTGAGGAGTTTTTGTTTGGAGCGGAGGTCGATAGGCAACCACTGGAGTTGTTTAAGAAGGAGAGTGACATGCCCAGATCGTTTCTGCGGGAAGATGAGCCGGGCAGCGGAGTGAAGAATAAACTGGAGCGGCGGGAGAGAGGAGGAAGGGAGATCAGAGAGAAGGCTGACACAGTAGTCTAGACGGGATATAACGAGAGCCCGTAGCAGTAAGGTAGCCGTCTGGGTGGAGAGGAAGGAGCGGATCTTGGCGATATTGTAAAGGTGAAACCGGCAGGTCTTGGTAATGGATAGGATGTGTGGGGTGAACGAGAGAGACGAGTCAAGGATGACACCGAGATCACGGGCCTGAGAGAAGGGACGGTGATAGGGAAGTCTGGGAGAGGACCGGGTTTGGGAGGGAAGATGAGGAGCTCAGTCTTGCTCATGTTGAGTTTTAGGTGGCGGGCCGACATCCAGGTGGAGACGTCCCGGAGGCGGGAGGAGATGCGAGCCTGAAGGAAGGGGGAGAGGACAGGGGCGGAGATGTAGATCTGCGTGCCATCTGCGTAGAGATGGTAGTCAAAGCCGTGAGAGCGAATGAGTTCACCGAGGGAGTGAGTGTAAATGGAGAACAGAAGAGGGCCGAGAACTGACCCTTGAGAAATTCGAAGGATGGGAGGGGGAGGAGGCGCCAGCGAAGGAGACCGAGAATGACCGGCCAGAGAGGTAAGAGGAGAACCGGGAGAGGACGGAGTCCGTGAAGCCAAGGTGAGATAAGGTATGGAGGAGGAGGGGATGGTCGACAGTGTCAAAGGCAGCAGAGAGGTCGAGGAGGATTAGAATGGAGTAGGAGCCATTGGATTTGGCAAGAAGGAGGTCATGGGTGACCTTAGAGAGAGCAGTCTCGGTAGAGTGGAGGGGACGGAAGCCAGATTGGAGGGGGTCCAGGAGAGAATGGGAGTTAAGGAATTCTAAGCAGTTGACCCTGGAGGTCAGGGAAGATGGAAGGAGATGAGAGAGAGCCTTCTGGGAAGGCTGCTGGCACGGGTCCCACAGCTCCCAGCGGGGGTCTTCATCCAAACTATACCCTCCTTGTGCCCGCCAGAGCAGTCAATATTGCCCGTGGCCTCCAGCAATGCAGCTCTCCATTGGCCCATCTGCAAGCTGGTGGTCGGTGGGGAGGGGGGCACTGTCTTTAGGTGGTCCTGCCACCTTCTGACCAAAAGTCATCAGGGGAATATGCGCTCGCCACCCTCCCTCCACACTCAGCTGGACACCAGTCAGCTGGTTCTTGTTCACACGGACTCTAAGTCCTTACATACCCTTTAAGCCCTTGACATCCTTGGACATTCTCTGAACCATTTAATCATTACCGAGAACATGCAAGGTATACCATAAAATGGTTACCCACTCTGCATCGAGCAGAAATTTCTGACCACTGGAGGTGATCTCCCCCTCCATTCTTATCTCCTCCCTTACATACGCTTTAAGCCCTTGATATCCACCCCCTCCTCAGCCCCTTATGTACATATTCCTAATTTATTTATTTTAATGTCCATCTCCCCGTCTGGATTGCAAGGTCGTTGTGGGCAGGAAACATGTCTACCAACTCTGTTGTACTGTACTCTCCTAAGCGCTTAATACGGTGCTCAGCACACAGAAAGCACTTGATAAATACCACTGATGGAATGAGTGATTATTTCTAGGCCTGAGATCAGGAAGCCATCTGCCGTCCCTTCTCTTCTGCACATAGTAAGCGCTTAACAAATACCAACATTACTCATAGGGGTCAGAGTACATGTTTTCTACTTACTACCTGCCACTTCTGCTGGGGAAAGAGACTTCTCTGGGAAACCCACCCTCTCTCCACCACCAGAACATCTTATCCATTTGTTTTGCTGGTCCAGGGGAGTGAACTAGCTACACTGAATGCTGAAGGGTACCGCTTGCATATTTTTAAATTAAATTATGGTTGCTTAAATTTTTGAATTTCATTTCAGTTATTTTTTCAAATGTCAAATGAGCAAGGAGTATCATTTCTGATATGAAACATCAGAGAAAGTGACAAACTGTATTGCAGTGTAATAGTGGGACAACATTTTGTTTTTATCTCCAGTTCCAAGGTCAGCAGTACGCTGCACTCTTCCCCTAAGGACTTGAGCATTTTGAAAGGCAGGTAAGGACTGTACTAAGCTTTGGGGTAGATACAAGCTAATCAGGTTGGACCACAGTCCATGTCCCATATGAGACTCACGGTCTTAATCTCCATTTTACAGATGAGGTAACCGAGGCACAGAGAATTGGTATTTGTTAAGCGCTTACTATGTGCCGAGCACTGTTCTAAGCGCTGGGGTAGACACAGGGGAATCAGGTTGTCCCACGTGGGGCTCACAGTCTTAATCCCCATTTTACAGATGAGGGAACTGAGGCACCGAGAAGTTAAGTGACTTGCCCAAAGTCACACAGCTGGCAAGTGGCAGAGCTGGGGTTCGAACCCATGACCTCTGACTCCAAAGCCCGTGCTCTTTCCAGTGAGCCACGCTGCTTCTCTAACAGAGAACAGAGAAGTTAAATGACTTACCCAAGGACACACAGCAGACAAGTGGCGGAGCCAGGATTAGAACCCAGGTTCTAAAGTTGCCAAAATTTCTTCCAAAACAGGAAGAGGGATTGTCTCTGTTGCCGAATTGTACATTCCAAGTGCTTAGTACAGTGCTCTGCATAGATAAATACTATTGAATGAATGAATATCTTGGTTTTCATGATGGATTTTTTTTTTAAAATCAACTCCCTCTCTCCAACGGGAAGTTCCGAGATTCCTGTCAGATACAGTACACGCTTGGCAGGATTGCCACTGAGAACGCACTGGCCCAGCCTCCTCGGCATTATATACCCAAAGTGGAGCGTGCCTACCCCAGTCTAACAAGCAGACTAAAAGGGAATTCTGATGGAGACTGATGGACTATCCCATCAGGAATGACGGCTCAGCATCAGTCCTGAGACTTTAGGACCGAAAACTTGTACAGAGGAGTTGATTCTAGTGCTGCTGGCTTCTCCCTGTCAGTCACGTTCCCACTGAGGCAGAAGTGAGGAGGTGAGCAGGAGTGCAGCTTTCACCAACAACAGGCGGGGCCGGGACCTATGAATTCCCCAAACTGTGGCTTATTTTAATATCTGCCTTCCCCCTTAGGCTGTAAGCTCCTTGAGGGTAGGGATCGTGCCCATCAATCAATCACATTTTTATTGAGCGTTTACTACGTGCAGAGCATTGAACTAGGCTTGGGAGAGTACAATACAACAGGATAATAATGTTGGTATTTGTTAAGCACTTACTACGTGCAGAGCACTGTTCTAAGCGCTGGGGAAGATACAAGGTAATCAGGTCGTCCCACGTGAGGCTCACAGTTAATCCCCATTTTGCAGATGAGGCAACTGAGGCACAGAGAAGTTAAGTGACTTGCCCACAGTCACCCAGCTGACAAGTGGCAGAGCCGGGAGTAGAACCCATGACCTCTGACTCCGAAGCCCAGGCTCTTTCCACTGAGCCACGCTGCTTCCCCTGCTCATAATGAGCTTATAGTCTTCCAACTCTATTGTATTGTGCACTCCTTAGCACACTCAGTACAGTGCTCTGCACAAAGTAAGCGCTTGATAAATACCATCGATTGATTGATTGAATGGGGGGAGGAGGAGGAAAGAAAGAACACATCTCGTCTCCTCGTCTGGCCTGGAAAAGGCAAACTGTGGATGTAAATCTTGCTCCAAAAGCTTTGGGGTGAATCTAAGGATTTGTCCCCCTCTCTGCCAATATCTCAAAGGCTCTCTCCCCTTCCCCCCACTTCTAAGTAGGGTCGGGGAGATAGTTAATAGTTTCCCTAGAATTCCCTTATGCCTCCTCCTTTTCCATTACTTGCCATTTTTCATGTGACTGGAGTCTGTCATAAAACAGAGAATTCTAGATTACCACATTTTCGGGTTTCTCCTGAAATAGGCCATCATTTCTCAACATGTTCATCTGTCACCAGTCACGGTATTTGAAAGGACTGGGAGAGAACGGGTTGACAATTTCTGAAGCTTCTTGTTAGCCCTGAAAAATAATAATCCTGTTCTCACTCCCTCCTCCCGTCCTAATCCTTGTGGACTTCAACCTCGACGCTAACGATCTCACAGACTCTGTAAGCCACCCACTTCCTCTCCTTCCTCTCCTTGGCTGACTTCTTAGCGGCCCCTCACCTCAGCCACTCACAGGCATGGCTCCGCCATTGATATAATAATAATAATGTTGGTATTTGTTAAGCGCTTACTATGTGCAGAGCACTGTTCTAAGCGCTGGGGTAGATACAGGGTAATCAGGTTGTCCCACGTGAGGCTCACAGTTAATCCCCATTTTACAGATGAGGTAACTGAGGCACAGAGAAGTTAAGTGACTTGCCCACAGTCACACAGCTGACAAGTGGCAGAGCCGGGGGTCGAACCCATGACCTCTGACTCCGAAGCCCAGGCTCTTTCCACTGAGCAACGCTGCTTCCCCGCTATAATCACCTCACACCTCGCCAACTCTGCCCTCCCACTTTCTGACCACCTTTTAACCCATCACTTGACCCACACCCTCTGCCCTTCACTCTGTATCACAACCTCCATTCTCTTGACCCACCCCACCTGTCTAAGGCCCTCTGGACTCCTTGCCTGAACTTTCTCCCACCCCTCCCACTCCTAAATGCAATGATACACACCTTCAACTCCCATACCCGCCTTCCCTTCATCAGTCTCACGTCTCCAACCCACAGCCCCGGATCGCGGCCACAGTCCGTTTCCTCCTCTCCTGCACTGGAGTGCCTAAATGCAGTTGGCGGAAATCATGGCTCTGGGCTGACTTCTATCACTACAAGTTCACCCTCTCGTGCTTGATCTCAGCTTTGTTTTCTGTGAATCAATCAATGGCAATAATAGTAATTATGGTATTTGTTAAGCGTTTACTATGTCCTAAGCACTGTTCTAAGCACTGGGGAAGATATGAGGTAATCAGGTTGGAATAAGCACTCAAGAAAATACCATATAATAGTACAGTACAATGCATTAGAGTTGGTAGACACACTCCCTGCCCTTCTGTTCTTCCCTCAGTGACTCACATACCCACCGCATGCCCCACTGGCTCTTCCAAACCTTCAACTCCCACCTGAAATGACAATGACTCTCTCCGCCTTCATAGAATTATTGAAGGCACATCTCCTCTAAAGGCCTTCCCTGATTAAGACCTCCTTTCCTCTTCTCCCACTCCCTTCTCTGTCACCCTGACTCACTCTCTTTATTCACTCTCATTATTCATCCTTAAAGAAGCAATGTGGCTTAATGGAAAGAGCACAGGCTTGGGAGTCAGAGGTCGTGGGTTCTAATCCCGGCTCCGCCTCTTGTCAGCTGTATGACTTTGGGCAAGTCACTTACTTCTCTGTGCCTCAGGTACCTCATCTGTGAAATGGGGATTAAGCCTGTGAGCGCCATGTGGGACAACTTGATTACCTTGTATCTATCCCAGCACTACAATAGTGCTTGGCACATAGTAAGTGCTTAACAAATACCATTATTATCATTATTGCTATTATTATCTCCTGTCACGGCCCCATATCTGTCTTTTATTTATTTATATTAATGCCTGTCTCCCCTTCTAGACTCTAAGCTCATTGTGGGCAGGGACTGCGTCTTTTTACTATTCCACTGTCCTCTCCCAAGAGCTCAGTACATTGCTCTGCACACAGTACGTACTCAATAAATATGATTGAATGAATGAATTTCACCAACGACTGTGTTGATCAAATCAAAGCCACCAGGCAGGAACACCCCTAGATCTCCTGATTATCCTCCAGACACTCTACTCCTGCTTCCTTATCTTCTCCTGCTTTCCCAGCTGCCTCCAGCTTTTAGCTCCTTGAATCCATTCCCTCTCCCTGTACCTCTGATCTTTTCCCTGCTCAGCTCCTAAAATCCTTTGCTCCTATTCTCCTTCCCTCCATCACTGCCACCTTCAACTTCTCACTCTCCAATGGCTCCTTTCCCTCTGCCTTGAAACACATGCAGGTCGCCCCCAATTAAAAAAAAAGAAGCTCTCTTTCAATCCCTTCAGCTATCCCCTCCATTCTTTTTTTTTTAATGGTATTTGTTAAGTGCTTAATACGTGTCAAGTACTAAGCATTGGGGTTGATAAAAGCTAATTAGGTTGGATACAGTCCAGGTCACACATGAGGTTCAGTCTTAATTCCCATTCTACAAATGAGGTAACTGAGGCAAAGAGAAGTGAAGTGACTTACTTGCCCGAGATCACACAGTAAGGTACGTGGTGGAGCTGGAATTAGAAGCCAGGTCTTCTGACTCCCAGGCCCAGCCTCTTCTCACTAGGCCACACTGCTTCTCCTGTCCCCACTCCTACAAAGAACTGCATTTGCCCGCGGCCTTATTTCTTCTCCACCAACTCCTTTCTTGACTTTTTGACCTCTTTACTCCAATGAGACTGCTCTCTCCCAGGTCACAGTGACCTCCTGATAGCCAAGATCAAAGGCATGAACTCTATCCTGATCCTCCTCAACCTTTCTGTTGTCTTTGACATCTTGGATCACCCAGTAAAGTTGAAGGCTAATTGTGTATTAGTTTCCATTTCTGACCCCACTAAGGCTTCTCTGAAATTGCAAGGATATTCTCCAAGGATAAGAAAATCATGGGGAAGTCTACTCGGCACGGTTAATTCAAATCGCATGACTAATTGGAGAATTTCGGTCAAAAGTCAACTCTGGCACCTTAATCATTTCCTTCTTTGACGACCCCGAGTTAGTCCCTCCCCTCTACTTTGGTAAGCGCTTACTGTGTGCCAGGCACTGTATTCATTCATTTATTCATTCATTCAATCGTATATATCAAGCACTTTCTGTGTACAGAGCACTGTATTAAGCAGTTGGGAGAGTACAATATAGCAATAAAAAGTGACAAACCCTGCCAAAACGAGCTAACAGACATCAATACAAATAAACAGACATCAATATAAATAAATAAGATTACAGATATATACATAAGTGCTATGGGGTGGGGAGAGGGGAAGAGCAAAGGGAGCAAGTCAGGGCAATGCAGAAGGGAGTGAAAGATGAGGAAAAGTGGAATTTAGTCAGGGAAGGCTTCTTGGAGGAGATGTGCCTTCAGTAAGACTTTGAAGCGGGGGAGAGTAATTGTCTCGCGGATTTGAGGAGGGAGGCATTCCAGGCCAGAGGTAGGACGTGGACCACTATACTAAGCGCTGGGGTAGATACAAGCTAATCAGGTTGAACATAGTCCATGGCCCACCCGAGGCTCAGAGTTGTAATTCCCATTTTATAGATGAGGTAGCTGAAGCACAGAGAAGTGAAATGACTTGCCCAGGGTCAAAAAGCAGACAAGTGGCAGAGCCGACACTAGATCCCAGGTCTTTCTGACTCCCAGGCCCGTGCTTTACTGCTTTTCAAGACAAGCTGAGGACAAGTGGCAGAGCTAGGATTAGAAACCAGGTCCTTCTGACTTCCAGACCCATGTTCTCTCCAATGTACCATGCTACTTCTGGTAATAAAGGCACCCAGTCCAGGTGAAGGTTTTTAAAGCAACATCACGAGAAATGCTTCTGTTGTGATTTTCTTGAACTGGTTGGGCCCTTGTGATCTGTTTACTATATAGTGTCATTAATGACTATATTAATGTATTATATTTATGTGTTAGTTAATATATTAAGACACCGATGACTTGGCATAAATGGCTGTCCCTCTCCTCTGTGGTGAAAACCTGAGACATGATGGTTTACGTAAGGGGGACACATTTTCCCAATCTCCCTCTCTCTCTCTCACACACACACAAAAAAAAAAAACAACCCAGAAGATTCCTCAATCCCTCAGTGTCCACTACCCAGTATTTCCTTGGGGTGGAGGTGGGGTCGAAACAATGGTAGAAACAAATTTTCCAGGGGATTTCCCACAAGATATAATGGGGTTTTTCAAGGGAAACTGTGAAATTCTGCTCAGAGCACAAGGGCGTCCACCACAGTACTTCAGAGCCATCTCTATTTAAGATCATGCTAATTTTTAAAAATCATTTTAAATTGAAGGTATCCTGCCAAGGTAAATGTAATTGGGTTAAGTACGCAAAACGGTATGATTACTTATAATAATAATAATCGTGGTATTTGTGAAGTGCTTACTGTGTACCAGGCACTATACTAAGCGCTGGAGTAGATAAAAGGTAATTGGGTCGGACATAGGCCCCGCCTCATACAGAGCTCACAGTTTTCATCCCTATTTTACAGGTAACTGCAAATACAGAGAAGTGAAGTGATTTGCCCAAGGTCACACAGCAGACAAGTGGCAGAGCCAGGATTGTTGGCGCCAACTGGGAATTGATGAGGAACCCTCACACGCTGCAGAGAAGCAGTGTGGCTCGGTGGAAAGAGCACGGGCTTGGGAGTCAGAGGTCATGGGTTCGAATGCCGGCTCTGCCGCTTGTCAGCTTGTGACTGTGGGCAAGTCACTTCACTTCTCTGTGCCTCAGTTCCCTCATCTGTAAAATGGGGATGAAGACTGTGAGCCTCACGAGGGACAACCTGATTACCCTGTGTCTACCCCAGCACTTAGAACAGTGCTCTGCACATAGTAAACACTTAACAAATACCAACATTAACCCTGCCAGGATGTAGTGGAGGGGATCCACTATTAGCTGGCCTCACCATAGCGACCGAGATGATTTTTCCCCTAATAAGAGACTCATCTGATTGGCCTCACCAAGCGTTTGTAAGACATAAGCTCGCACTAAGTCTGTGCAGTTGACTGTGGGCAGAGGAGGAAGTGACTAACTTCTCTCCATCCTGTGGGCGGTGCTCATGCCAAGCGGGTGATAAAATGGGAGCCCCAGGGTAAGGCGGTGGGTTTTCTGTAGAAAGGTCTTTCAACTGCGGTTTCCTCTATGGGGGTCTTTGGATTTTTCTACAGAGGTTTTTTTTTACAGGGTTGTTCCGCCAGGGACAAGCGTTTCCTATAACATACAAATATTTACTTATATTAATGTCTGTCTTTCCCTCTAGACTGTAAGCTTGTCGTGGGCAGGGAATGTGTCTATTTATTGCTACATCGTTCTCTCCCAATTGCTTAGTACAGTGCTCTGCACACAATAAGCGCTCAATAAATATGACTGAATGAATGAAAGAAGGGGTCCAGGTAATAAACTCAGCTCTCTTCACCAAATGGGTGTCATTGACTGTCTCCCCCGATTAGACTGTAAGCCCATCAATGGGCAGGGATTGTCTCTATCTGTTGCTGAATTGTACATTCCAAGCGCTTAGTACAGTGCTCTGCACATAGTAAGCACTCAGTAAATACTACTGAATGAATGAATGACTGTCAGGTAACCTGGATCTGCTTCAAGCCAGTGCCCAAATACCTCTGCGGTCATTTGTGGATGGGAAATGGGGGAGGAGTCCCTTGGGGTTCTGGATAACAACAGTGACTCCTTTCTCCTGAAAGATGGGTAGCTTTTTCCTCTAGGAATAGCTTTGTAAAATAATCCCATTCCTTCTTTAAATGCATAGGGAAATGACACTTTAGGAGAAGAATAAAATGATGCAAAAGGGAATGGATGCTGTTTCACACCACCCTAGACTGCTGAGGAGAGGAAGCTTCCAGGCAAAGCACTCGTGAGCCAACCCTCAACGCGGACTGTGCAACTGATGATTCAGACGGAAGTGGAAAGCACTGGTCTGGGGTTCCGACCTTCTGCTCCTCCAGGATTGTCAAGGAGGCTGCAGAAGGAGCGGGTCATTCCCAGAACCAACTCCACTTTGTGTCTATACACTCCAGTGCTTAGTACAGTTCCTGACACATAGTAAATGCCTAAAAATACCACAATTATTATTATTATTATTTCCCCCCACCCCATCTCTGGTCTGCTCTTCCTGCAGCCTCCCCCGACCTAGCCTCCTGACCACCCTCCTAGCCTCTAATAATAATAATGATAATTATGGTATTTGTTAAGCACTAAGTAGGTACCAGGCACTTTACTAAGTGCTGTGGTGTATACAAGCAGAGTGGGCTGGACACTGTACTACATGGGGCTCACAGTCTCAATCCCCATTTTACAGATGAGGGAATTGAGGCACAGAAAAGAGAAGTCAATTGCCCAAGGTCACACAGCAGACGATTGGAGAAGTGGGATTAGAACACTTGACTTTCTGATTCTAGGCCCGTGCTCTATCCACTACATCGTGCTGCTTCCCAATGGACTCCCGCCTTTCAGGGAAATCTGAGATGACCAAGAACCCTATGCTTGATAAATGATGCTACTGCTCCTGCTGCTGCTGCTGATGATGAGGAGGAGGATGGCTGCCCACCTAGAGAGCTCCTCCAGGTCCACCAGCCTCTATCGGAGGCAGCCTCAGAGAGATACCCTTAACATCAAGCCTGTCTCTAGACTGTAAGTCCATTGTGGGCAGGGATCGTCTCTCTTCATTGCTGTACTGTACTTTCCAAGAGCTTAGTACAGTGCTCTGCACACAGTAAATGCTCAATAAATATGATCGAATGAACTGAATGAATGAATGAGTCATCATCATCGCCATCATCGCAATGTTCAGTGGGTTGAGGAAACTCTAGGTGGGATGCTTTAGTGTAAAGCAGAGGTGAGCAGGCACGACCTACCACTAGAGCAAGAAATTGGAGGACATGGAGGATGGGTAAGAGTTAGTGGACTTGGGTTCAGGGGAGAACAAGGCGCCCTACGGGGTTCTGCACTCACCTCGACGTTCACATTCGGAAGCATCAAAGCACAGTCACAGTATTTCAGAGCATCGCTTTTCTGCCCGAGATCTCTGTAGCACTGCAAGTTGGAAATACGGAGACCATTTTAAAATCTAACTTACCAGCAACATACCATTTCCAAACAAGCACTTTCAAAACGAGTTTTACGGTTTACCTTAGCCATAAAGACATAATTCATCTTGGAAAAACCTGGCTTTATTTCTTCGGCCTGGTTAAAAAAGGGAAAAAAAAGTGGGGAGGGGAGGGGGGAAGGAGCAAAAGAACATGGTGAGATTTGAATGCAAACAATGCAAATTTCCTTAGGTTTGTCGGTTCCATCTTTATAGGCCCAAACCTTTGCTCTCTGTTTAGACTGACTAGCAGTAAAATCTTGATCTACCTAGTAGATGAGGGCAGAGTTGCTATCTGCAGAGAAGCTGTGAGCCTCAAAGTGATTTTAAGCAGAGGCTTGCGGTCACGGCATGCAAATCCTACAGTGTCTGACCAGTCAATGACTTAAAAATGTGGCCCTAATACTGCACAACAAAGTATTTTGCTTGAAACACTTTTGTGGGTAGTTGCCGATGTAAGAGGAATTTTAAGAGAACCAGCTCCGTTCCCGGAATGGAAGTGATGTGCCGTCATTGTGGATGTACAGTGAAAAGACAAAAAAAAATCCCAGCATTTGAGATTTTATCTCCTTGGGTATCATGGACCACAGCACGTCGCTCCCTCATCTGAAGCACTTAAGTCCTAGAAACGATTCCGACCCTGCTCTGCAAAGTGGCCACACAGGTGACCCCAGCCCACCCCACAGATAATCGCCACCTAGAACAAGACCACAGAGTGCCATCCCATCTCTCTTCTCATTGAAGAACGTTGAAGACCGAGCACCCCGAGCACTGACGGACTATGCCACAGCATGGCCTAGTGGCAACAGCCCGGGCTTGGGAGTCAGAGGATGTGGGTTCTAATCCCACCTCTGCCACTTGTCTGCTGTGTGACCTTGGCAGGTCACAACTTCTCTGTGGCTCAGTTACCTCATCTGTAAAATTGGGATTGCGACTGTGAGCCTCACGTGGGACAACCTGATCATCTATCCCAGTGCTTAGAACAGCGCTTGGCACAAAGTAAGTGCCTAACAAATACCATGATTATTATTATTATTATGCCAAAGACTCCCTCCTTCCCCTGAGTCCTCCCGCTAATTAAGAGTCTATCGCTAGCAGGTGTGGAATTAAGAGTCTGTGACTAGATGGAGGTGGAATCCAGATAAAATGAATAGGAAGGACCAACTGTCGCAGAGTTTAAATTCTTCTCTCTCAGTGAACGGAACTCAGTTCCAATTAGGGACTCTTGGGACAGCCCACCAGTGGACGCGGCATCAGCTCGATTCTCACCTAAAGCCAGTGCTCCCTGTTTTGTTTTGATTTTTAATGGAATTTGTTAAACACTTACTATGAGCCAGGCACTGTACAAAGCGATCCAAACTAATCTGGTTGGACACAGTCCAAGTCCCACGTGAGACTCAGTCTTAATCCCCATTTTACAGATGAGGTAACTGAGGTCTAGAGAAGTGAAGTGGCTTGCCCGAGGTCACACAGCAGATGAGTGGCAGAGGCGGGATTAGAATTCTGATCCTTCTGACTTGCAGGTCTGTGCTCTACCCATTTGTCCATGCTGCTTCTCCAAGTTTGTATTTCTCTACTGTCTTTCAGGCCTGGGTTAATACTCCCAAACTTCTTCGGCCATTCCTCAACTTCCTCTTCTCTTCTGGAGGGGCCTGATACGTTCTTCAACAGAACTTCTATCTGCTGACCCCTTTGGATTTAAGTAGAAACTACTGGACTCGGATGACAATGTGGTGATCGAGTGGCAGTGGAGTTCACTACAGCACGAGAGGCAGTGTGGCTTAGTGGAAAGAGCCCGGGTTTGGGAGACAGAGGAAGTGGGTTCTAATCCCGGCTCCACCACTTGTCTGCTCTGTGACTTTGGGCAAGTCACTCACTACTCTGTGCCTCAGTTACCTCAGCTGTAAAATGGGGATTAAGGCTATGAGCCCCACGTGGGACAACCTGATTACCTTGTACCTATCCCAGCGCTTAGAACAGAGCTTCACACGTAGTAAATGCGAATACCAATATTGCTATTATTAATAATAATTAGGATACAGCCACTTAGGGAATGCCATCCTGTGCCCTAGAGCTGAGTCACTGGCCTGGGGCAGTTGGTTTTCAGGTTCTTTAATTTTGGGGCCAACTGGGGGTCAAAAAGAAACCTATTTTTTCCCAGGCATTTGATAATATTAATAATACTTCTAATAATAAAAATAATATTTGTTAAGCACACATTATATGCCAAGCACTATATTAAGCACTGGGGTAGATTCAAGATAATCACATCGAGAAAAGTCCCTGTCGCACATGGGGCTCACGGTCTATGTAAGAGGGAGAATGGACGATGAGGAAACTGACGCCCAGATAAATAAAGTGACTTGCCCTAGGTCACACAGCAAGCAAGTGGCAGAGTTAGGATTAGAACCCAGATCCTCTTATTCCCAGGCCCATACCCTTTCCACTAGGCCACACCCCTCCCTTCTTGATTGGCAAGCTTCTTTTTTTTTTAGAGAAGTAGACTGACTCAGTGGAAAGAGCCCGGGCTTGGGAGTCAGAGGTCATGGGTTCTAATCCTGGCTCTGCTGCTTGTCAGCTATGTGACTTTGGGCAAGTCACTTAATTTCTCTGTGCCTCAGTTACCTCATCTGTAAAATGGGGATTAAGACCGTAAGCCCCACTTGGGACAACCTGATCACCTTGTATTCTTCCCAGTGCTTAGAACTGTGCTTCGCACATAGTAAGTGCTTAACAAATATTATTATTATTATTATTATTATTATTCTTTTTCTGAGCTACCATGCCTGCTGAGAAGAAACATTTGCCAATGCCAGCTTTGCCAGCCAGGATGTGAAGGCAGAAACTTCTTACTCACTTCTATGTTTACCTAATAGGATTAATCCTCGCCCTAGCAGATGGACCCTGGTGTGCCTCCCAACAGGGAATAAACTGTAAACTGGTACTGGATCCCCAACCCTGCGACTGCCGATGTGAAAAGGTCTGAATCACAAGCACCAACTCCAAGGTGGGGTCGGCCCCCACAGTGTGGTGATCTGGACTCCCAGCCTGGCTCCTTGAGGGATACCTAACTGTGGGGGTCCCTCAAGGTTCAGTTCTGGGTCCCCTTCTGTTCTCCATCTACAAACACTCTCCCGGAGAATTCATTCGCTCTCGTGGCTTCAACTACCATCTCTTTGTGAATGATTCCCAAAGCCATATTTCCAGCTCTAATCTTTTTCTTTCTCTGCAATCTTGTATTTCCTCCTGACTTGAGGACATCTCCACTTGGATGTCCCACTGACACCTTAACATTTCCAAAACAGAACTCTTCATCTTCTCACCCAAACCCTGTCTTCCCCAGACTTTCCCATCACTAGAGATGGCACCACCATCCTTCCTGTCTCAAAAGCCCATAACTTTGGCATTATCCTTGACTGCTCTCTCTCATTCAACCCACATATTCAATCCATCGTTAAATCCTGTCGGTTCCACCTTCACAACATTGCTAAAATCCACCCTTTCCTCTCCATCCAAACTAATAATAATAATAATGTTGGTATTTGTTAAGCGCTTACTCTGTGCCGAGCACTGTTCTAAGCGCTGAGGTAGACACAAGGGAATCAGGTTGTCCCACGTGGGGCTCACAGTCTTAATCCCCATTTTACAGATGAGGTAACTGAGGCACAGAGAAGTTAACTGACTTGCCCACAGTCACACAGCTGACAAGGGGCGGAGCTGGGATTCGTCAAACTGTGACCAATGTAATCCAATCACTTATCTTATCCTGCCTTGATTACTGTATCAGTCTCCTTGCTGACACTCCTGCCTCCTGTCTCTCCCCACTCCAGTCTACACTTCACTCTGCTGCCCGGATCATTTTTCTACAAAAAAGTTCAGGCCAACTCCACACCCATCTACCTCTGCATCAAAAAGAAACTCCTCACCATTGTGGCTTTAAAGCAGTCCACGACCTTGGCCACTGCCTTACTTTGCTACCCTTCTACTACAGCCCAGCCCGCACACTTCGCTCTTTTAATGCTCACTTTCTCACTGTACCTTGATCTCACCTATCTCGCTGCTGACTTTTTGCCCACATCCTCCCTTTGGCCTGGAATACCTTCCCTCTTCATATCCAACAGACAATAACTCTCCCTTGCCTTATAAGCCTTACTGAAGGCTCTAAGAGGCTTTCCCTAAGCCCTCCTTTCCTCTTCTCCCACTCCTTTCTGCAGTGCCCTGACTTGCTCCCTTTCTTCATCACTGATCCAGCCCCAGAGCACTTATGTGCATATCTGTAATTTATTTATTTATATTAATGTCTGTCTCCCCTTCTAACTGCAAGCTCACTGTGGTCAGGGAATGTGTCTGTTTATTGTTATATTTACTCTCCCAAGCATTTAGTACAGTGCTCTGCACACAGTAAGCAATTAATAAATAAAATTGACTGACAGACTGACATCCCCGGTCTTAGAGAAGGGCCCAGGAGTTCCCACCAGCACTGGCAAAGTCCCCTAAATGGTGGCTTGTTGAGCTGACAGCTCTTTCTCTTTTTTCTTGTTTGTTTATGATACTTAATAGTAGTAATAATAATCGTGGCATTTGTTAAGCGCTTACGTTGTGCCAGGCTCTGTACTAAGCGCTGGGGTTGATACGAGCAAATCAGGTTGGACACAGTCTCTGTCCCATGTGGAGCTCACAGTCTCAATCCCCATTTTATAGATGAGGTAACTGAGGCCCAGAGAAGTGAAGTGACTTTCACAAAGTCACCCAGCAAACAACTGGTAGCACGGTTTAGTGGATAGAGCATAGGCCTGGGAGTCAGAAGGTCATGGGTCCTAATCCCGGCTCTGCCACTTGTATGCTGTGTGACCTTGGGCAAGTCACTTCACTTCTCTGGGCCTCCGTTACCTCATCTGTAAAATGGGGATTGAGACTGTGAGCCCCACATGGGACAGAGACTGTGTCCAACCTGATTTGCTCGTATCAACCCCAGCGCTTAGTACAGAGCCTGGCACATAGTTAAGCGCTTAACAAATACCATCATCATCATTATTATTCTCTAGGCCTCAGTTCCCTCATCTGTAAAATGGGGATTAAGAGTGTGAGCCCCATGAGGAACAGAGCCTGTGTCCCACCTGATTCACTTAGAACAGTGCTTGGCACATAGTAAGCGCTTAACGAGTACCATAATTATTATTATTATTATACCATGCTGCTTCTCATGCTGCTTGTTTGTTAAGTGCTTATTACATGGCGGGCACTGTACTAAGCGCTGGGATAGATACAAGATAATTAGGTTACACACAATCCTTGTCCCACACAGACCTTACAATCTTAAACCTGTCCCCTCCTAATCCCCTTCAAAGACACTGCCTCCTTTACACCCCTGCACTCCAAATGAGAAGCTGGCACCCGTGGTCTGAATCCCGACAGCACTGCTGATTCATTATTTCCATAAATAAAAATAATAATAATTATTATGGGATTTGTTCAGTGCTTACTATGTGCCAGGCACTGTACTAAGCCCTGGGGCGGGGCGGGGGGGGGACACACAAGCAAATCGGATTGGACCCAGTCCCTGTCCCACGTGGGGCTCACTATCTTAATTCCCATTTTACAGATGAGGTAACTGAGGCCCAGAGAATGAAGGCACTTGCTCAAGGTCACATAGCAGACCAGTGGCAGAGCCAAGATTAGAATCCATGACCTTCTGACTCCCAGACCCAGGCACATGGAAGGATGCGCTTGAGCGCTAGAATGCTTGTGCATATAAACAGGCTCAATAAATACTGCTGATCGACTGGGTCAAATCCTGGTACTTGGACACTTCGGAAGTAAACAGATAGTTTGAATGTACCTTCAGGAAGTTAATCAGAGCTTCCTCTATAGTTGAAGTCGGTGGGGACTCAAAGATAGTAGCTGCCATTTTCTTTTCAATCCAAGACAATTTAGCGACCTACAAAAACAGTAATCATTAGGGCTGCTTATCTCTGGGTAGAGCTGGATTCTCATATCCTACTGAATAACAAAATTATTTGCTTTACAGGGAAAAAACCCAAAGCTTTTTTGGCATATGTTCCTAAAGAAAATTCAGGCTTAAATCCAGCCTAAAAACTAATAGTTGGAATGATGGTGAAAGGGAACACCGGAAATGGGCTTGAAGAGAGGAGATGGCCGAGATATGGTAAGCTCACTGGCCCAACTGCATCACGGTCCTGACTGTGAAGACAGTCCTGCTCTGGGGGATTCATCGGTTCCTTTAAAGCTGGAGCCCAATTGCAGGTTTTGAATTTTGAAATATATATAAAAAAAAGCTTCTGCTCCATTTGCCCAAGGGCGTATCTATTTCCTTACCAGATTCTGTGACATTGAGTCTGATTCACAGTCAGTGGTGACAGTGTCTGACATGAACAACAGCTGGATTCTAGGTAAGAGCTGATGATAAAGGAAAAGAACTTACACTATAGCAATATCTCCCTTTTAGGTAATGTACAAACGGTTCCTCTGGTATAAGTTCAGCGGCTTTCATCAGATGTTTCTGAAAGGAATCAGACGAAAGGGAAACATTTCCTATACCTTCTCTCGGGGTTGAGGGTGGGAGGGGTAACAGAAAACCCAGTTCCAGACCCGCAGAGTGCGTTTCAGTGGATAACTCAACTCTGACCGAAGTTCCACATTAGTAGACATGCAGCTCAGCCCCTCAAAATGACCACTTGTTTGCTTCACCCCCAAATGACCACTCATGTGAGAAAACTCTGTCCTTGTTTCCCAGCTGGATTCTCTTCTTGAGACCGAGTTGATTCCTAGTTTGCAGAGAGAAGGTCCACCTTCGAGCTGTGGGCCTGAAATTCACCTCTCCCCGAACTCCTGCCTCACTGTGGGCAGGGAATGTGTCTGTTTATTGTTATAGTGTACTCTCCCAAGTGCTTAGTACAGCACTTTGCACACAGTAAGGGCTCAACAAATATGGACTGAATGAATGAAGATGCATTTCCTTTCCTGACTTTCAAACTCACCTGGAAGAGAAAGGCGTAATGGACTTTGTTCTGGAGTCCTTCCAGTTCGGAAATGTGGCCACACAGAACAGCATACCTGGAAACGGCATCCCAATGAAAAGAGTGAGAGAACTCTCCTCCGCTACCGATATATTGCACATTTAAAAACTCTCATTGTTAGCTTACAAATAATGTCAGTCAGTCGATCAATCGTATTTATTGAGCACTTGCTGTGTGCAGAGTATTGTACTCTTGGGAGTACACTTGGGAGGGTACAAAATAACAGACATATTCCCTGCCCACAATAAGCTTACAGTCTAGAGGATAATGGGTGTCAAAATATGACTGGCAAGTCAAATGTGACAGAAAAAAAACTTAAATACTTTCCTTAAATGATTACACATTGGTACCGGTATATGTTAAAAACCCCCAACAATTCACCAAAGTACTAAATCCC
The DNA here is from genome assembly GCF_004115215.2 of Ornithorhynchus anatinus. NCBI lineage: Eukaryota > Metazoa > Chordata > Mammalia > Monotremata > Ornithorhynchidae > Ornithorhynchus > Ornithorhynchus anatinus. The sequence goes on along the minus strand of NC_041728.1, from coordinate 69,152,645 downwards.
TGATATTGGTCATGTATGTCTCACAGGGGAAAAAAATGAAAAAAATTACCATAGAGCATTTGAATGGATCTAGGCAGTCGGGTTTTCACATGGAAATTTGTACTCCCCAGTGAATCGTTTCCTCCAAAAATGAGGTTCAAACTAACATATCCTGACCCAGTGAAGGAAGACTTCCTGCAAAAACAGCACGGCCTCGTCGAAAGGACACCGGCTTGGGAATCAGAGGACCTGGTTCCTAATCCCAGCTCTGTCACTTGTCTGCTGTGTGACCTTGGGCAAGTTACTTCACTATCTCTGTGCCTTAGTTACCTCATCTGTAAAATGGGGAATAAGACTGTGAGCTCTATGTGGGAGAAGGACAGTGTCCAGCCTGATTATCTCATATCTGCTCCAGTGCTTGGTACAGTGCCTGGCACATAGTAAGCGCTAACAAATACCTTTAATAAAAAAAAAGCAGGTATTTGTCATGATGCCAGAATTGCACTGCAATTGCTTGACTTCGAAATGGGGATAGAGGGAAATGGGTGCCCAGGGGCACTGTGGGTAGTAAGAGAAGTTATGGTATTTATTGAGTGTTCTCGGGGTGCAATGAACATTACAAAGCATTTGGGAAGTGGTGACAGAAAGAAGAAATATTCCCTGCCCCAAAAAAGCTTACACTCTAATGGGGAAGACCAATATGATTTTAGAGTCATCATCTTGGTCTAGTGGAAAGAGCATGGGCCTGGGAGACAGGAGACCTGGGTTCTAATCCTGTTTCTCCAACTTGCTGAGTGTTCTAAGGCAATTCACTTAACTTCTCTGGGCCTCAATGTCCTCATCTGCAAAACCGGAATGAAATACCTCTCCTCCTTCCCTGTGTAAGTCGGGGACTCTGCCTGACCTGCTTACTTTGCCCAGCATTTAGTAAAGTGCTTGGCCATGGCAAGCACTTAAGAAACACAATTATTATTATTATTATTATTATTAAATAATTGAAAGTACAAATGAATAAACACAATAACACAAGTGCTGAAGAGTGGAACAAATAAGCACAGAAGTACTAGATTGGCGAGATGAGATTCCACAATACTCATTTTAAAGCCCTTTCCCTTTCTTAGTCAAGGAACTGTGCTAGAGCACCTCTACATTCAATCAGCTGCATTTACTGAGCGCTTACTGGGTGCAGAACACTGTACTAAGTGCTCGGGAGAGTACAATATAACAATATAACAGACACCTCTGCCCACAAAGATCTTACATGGCCCTGAATCATTCAATCATTCTTATTTATTGAGCACTTACTGTGTGCAGAGCACTGTACTAAGCACTTGGTATACACATTCTCTGCCCCCTACTGAACTGTGTGGAAACACACCATTCTGGTGAGATTTGATTGTTATAAAAAGCGATGATCACCTTTCTTAGGGCTTTGCCTGGCTATGTTAACTGCAATCAACTATGTTAATTGGAAGGGGGTAAAAACTCTATGGATACACAACCAGAAGAATTGCAGAAGGAGGTGGGGTGTTTCGGAAGAGATGTGTCCATGGCATCGCTATGGCTCAGAGATGACTCGACAGCATAAGACAAGAAACACCGAGCAACTAAGGTGGGCTTTGGCTGGTTACATTCAGCTAGTTTAATCTGACTGAAAAATTCGGGTTTATTATCCAGACTGGGGCATCTATAAACCTAAAGGATGGCATTTATTGAGCATTTACTGTGGGAAGAACACTGTGCTTAGGACTTGGGAGCATAAAATACAACAGAGTTGGGAGTTGAGAACCCTGTCCCCAAGGAGCTTACAGTCTAGTAGGGGGGAAAGACAACTAAATGAATTACAGGTAGGAGAAATGGCATAGTATGAAGATGTGTACACAACTACTGTGGAGCCAGGGGTGGTGTGACTATCAAGTGCTTAGGGGGTACATTCTCTTTCAGGATCGTACCTGGAGAGTTTCCAGTAGTCTACCAGTCTCAATTATGGGAGGGAGAATCAAGCAGAGGCCTACTCATTCCATTCCTAGCTCGGGCAGTGGCTAGCGAGTGGAAGGCAATCTGCCACAAGCCCAAACTCACCTACGCTGGGCAGCAGCAGCATGGGAGAGAGCCGAGGGTGGAGACTCTAGTTTACTGCGTGGAAGGAGGCAACGGTAAACCACTTCTGTATTTTTATCGAGAAAACTCTATGGATCCACTACCGGCATGACTGCGGATGGAGGTGGGGCCTTCTGGGAGAGATGTGTCCATGGAGTCGCTATTGGGTCGGATACGACTCGATAGCCTAAGACAAGAAGAGGGGTACATATCCGAGTGCACAGGTGATGGATGAGGGAAAGCTTATAGGGGAAATGAGGGCTGAGTGAGGGAAGGCTTCTTGGAGACGTGATTTTAATAAGGCTTTGAAGATGGGCAGAATGGTGAGCTGTCGTATACGAAGGGAAAGAGAGTTTCACGCCAAAGAGAGGACAAAGGCAAGGGGTCAGTGACGAGATCGAGATGCTGTGTGGTCTTGGGCAAGTCACTTCACTGGGCCTCAGTTATCTCATCTGTAAAATGGGGATTGAGACTGTGAGCCCCAGATGGGACAGGGAGGGGCTGTGTGTACACTCCAGGGCTTAGTATAGTGCCTGGCATATGGTAAATACTTAACAAATACCACAATTATTATTATTATTATTATTATTACTACTGTGAGTGGGATGACAATTAGTCACTGTAGTGAGAGGACAGTAACTAGACCGTAAGCCTGTCAATGGGCAGGACTGTCTCTATCTGTTGCTGATTTGTACATTCCAAGTGCTTAGTACAGTGCTCTGCACATAGTAAGCGCTCAATAAATACTACTGAAATACTAATGAATGAATAAAACAAAACAGTTCTGCATTTTCTTTAAGAAAAAAACCTGAATGTGAAAAGCTCATACAATTAATACTTTCAAGTGAAAAATACAGGCCATCATTAACCTATCTGGTGTTCTAGAAAAAGTCAGCCTTCGATACCCTTAAAATTTCAGGAGATGGTGGTTCCAGATATAATTTATTATCATCCCTACTGATTCAAGTAATGTGTGCGCAATGTTAATTGAAACATAATAATGATAGGTATCTTATTGAGGTTAATTATCAAGACTAAGTTCCTTGTGGGTAGGGAACATATCTACCAACTCTTGTATAATTATACTTTGCCAAACGTTTAGTACGGTGCTCTGCACAAAGTAAGCTCTCAGTAAATACAAGTCATTGCCTGAGCTAAGTAGACTCTCCAATACTAGTGACTGATAAATGTGACCCCTAGTAGGGACCTGAACTGTCCATTTGAAAGGAGTCCTCTTGTGACTACCTGGGCTACAGTGCTTAGGGGAGACACTGGAATAGGTACAGCCTCAATTAAGGTAAATGCCTTAAAAAGTTTCTTCAACCAGTTGCGACTGCCCAATTTTGTGGAGAACAGTAACTGCTTAAAAGACACGTAATAAAAACCTAGCCAGCCACCTTGGTTCCCTAGTCCATTACATAAGATGCAAAATTAGTTACTTAGGGAGACAGTTAAAACAGATCCAACTGGTGGGTTTTTTCATCTCCTTTCATCTTTTGGATTTCAATGATCAATTTAGTGGACCTTGGATACATATGTGCTTACCCATGATTTTTCCAGAACTTTGTGCGTGACCAAACACTAAACACAATTCCCACAGGACAACTGTCACCCAATTACTTCATTCCCAGAACAGTCTGTATCCTGAGAGTCCCCAATAAAATCCCTGGTCTGGGTGGAAATGAAAAGATGTACTGGGCAAGCCTCAGTAAGGTGCATCCATTTCACAAACACGATTATACGGCGTGAACTATTTTAAGTTGATCTTTTTCTGTCATCATCAATTAATTACTCTTCCATTTTTGCCATCCATGCTGAAAGAGCCAAGAATGCTTGCAAAATTTTCAACTTTCATGATGACAGAATCGAATTTAGGATGTAGAAATCTGAAGACTGCATGGCTGTTATTATTCATATGTAAACTCTGGAAAAAATATGTCCACTGATGTTTTTAGTATGGTATCAAATAACCAAACATAATTCCTGATGATGTGGAAGGCAGAACAGAACTTTAAAATTTGAAACCACACTGAAATCGTGTACATTGAATTAGCGCCAGCGGTTAATGAAAAGAACCACTTTATTATGAAGAGAGATCCATCACAATAAAACTTCAACCTCCATGTGAAAAAATTTTTAAATGTTTATATGCAAAAAAATACATTTTCTAGCAATGCTAAGTACTTACAAATAGAAAGGATGATTATTTTTTCATTCCATTTGTGTGCATTTCTTAATGTCACTTTAATAGATAAACAAGTATTTTTACCCCTGACAATTGATAGCTCTTGGGGGCCTCAGTATCATATATATTTTAATGATGCAAACTGTTCACTGCATTTGGAATATGGAGAAACATGAAATTAAAATGAAAAGGTTGCCTTGACTACCACATCCGCCTCTCTGATGACCTCTCTGCCTGTTTCCTCTCTCCACTCCAATCCATTCTTCCCTCTGCTGCCTGGATAATTTTTCTAAAAAAAATCAGTGCATGTTTCCCCACTCCTCAAGAACCTCCAGGGGTTGCCCATCCACCTCCGCATTAAACAGAAACTCCTTACTATAGGCTTTAAACCACTCAATCACCTTGCCTCACAGATTTCCTACCATAATCCAGCCCGCTGACTTTGCCCCTGTCTTGCTGCTGACCCCTCGCCCATGTCCTCCCTCTGGCCTGGAACTCCTCTCCCTCTATATCCAGCAGACCACCATTCTCCCCACCTTCAAAGCCCCACTAAAATCGTATCTCCTCATTTTACAGATGAGGGAACTGAGGCACAGTGAAGTTCAGTGACTTGCTCAAGGACACACAGCAGACAAGCGGAGGAGACGGGATTAGAACCCATGACCTTCTGACTCCCAGGATCGTGCTCCATCCACTAGGTCACACTGCTTCTCATTCCCTCTACTCCCTCCTCCTCCTGTGTTGCCTAATCACTCGGATCTGTCCCCTTCCATCCATTCAATTACATTTACTGAGCACTTACTGTGAGCAGAGCACTGTACTAAGCACTTGGGAGAGTACAATACAACAATAACAGACACATTCCCTGCCCAAAAAGATCTTACAATCTGATTGTGGGGGAGGAGGTGAGGGGGGAAAGGACAGACCCAACCTCAACCCCACAACACAGGCACATATCTGCAATCTTTTTTTTAAAATGTCTGTCTCCCCCTTTTTACTGTAAGCTCCTTGTGAGCAGGGAACACGTCTACCAACTTCGTTGTATTGTACTCGCCCAAGAACAGTACAGTGTACTGCACACAGTAAATGCTCAATAAATACCACTGATTGATTGATTGCTTGCTTGAACCTCAATCTCATCTATCTCCCTGCTAACCCCTTGCCCATTTCCTCCCTCCAGCCTGGAACTCCCTCCCCCAAGACCACCGCTGACCCCACCTTCAAAGCCTTATTAAAAATACCTCTCTTCCAAGACGCCTTCGGTGACTAAGCTCTCATTTCCCCCATTCCCTCTCCCTTCTGCGTCGCCCATGCCCTCAAATCTGTACCCCTTAAGCATCTGATATTCACCCATCCTCAGGCCCACATTACCGCATACGTATCCATAATTTATGGATTATCTATAATTTATGTGGCCTGTTGCCCCACCTAGACCATAAGGTCCTCGAAGATAAGAAATGTTTGTACTATTATATTGTACTCTCCCAAGAGTTCAGTGCTCTGCACGCAGTAAGTGGTCGATACATAACACTGAGCTGACCGACCGATCCTGTAGCGAAAAATATAGTGCAGGGTTTTTAAAAAAAATTTAGCAGAATGCCATAATGTTCACCCTTGCGAGACTGGCTGGGAAAATCTTTTGCCGTTCTAAAATTGTTGTGATTATACTCTCACAAGACAGTATTTTTGTCTTGTACTCTCCCAAGGGGTTGGTACAGTGCTCAGCAGGCAGAATGCGCTCAATAAATAGGACTGGATGTAGAAATGAATGATTATCTGTCCTTTGGATGCCCACTTTAGAAAGGAAGTTAATGCACATCAGGATAGCACCACTCAGGTGTGTTCACCATCTAGCAGCCCAAATATGAATCACGTCACTTTTCCAGCAGAGTCTGGCAAGAGTTCTGAAATTTTTCATTCTTCTTCTAAAACATTCCTCTTGAACAGTTCCCCAGGGCACTAGCAAACTCTTTGCTGGTGATGTTTCTGGGCTCCTGATGCCATCCTTTTCCTGCCACAGATACCGTCCTGCTCACGCGTGACCTAGAGAAAGCCTCTGGGCCACGTCCAAGCAATCCATCCTAAGGATTCATTTCTGTTCTCTTTCCATTTCCCTTTTAGTCATATTCGCTCAACTGTGTGAGCTGGTAGCTTATTTGCACCTGAAACCAAATGGAAACATTCCCATACCAAGAATTTTTCATTTCTCCACTGTTCTAAGCACAAGTAGAACAATTTTAAGGTTAATAACGCACATATGGAGCAAGATGAATATTCCCAATATTTCTGGTTGATCCATCACCAGTTCTATTTTGGTATTTTTAATGCTTTTTAAAATGACAGAAATTGATTTTGGTGGTAGTCCTGCTGTATGATAGAAATCGGTATTTCTTGTGGATAGGGAATGTTGCTTCCGGCTTTCTTGTATTGTAGTCTACCAAAAGCTTAGTTCAGTGCTCTGCATGCAGTAAGTGTTTGATACTTAAAGCTGAGCTGACTGATCGATCCTGTAGTGAAAAATACAGTATATATTTTTTGCTATAGCCCTGCTGTACCATATGGCCTATCTCTTGCCATAGAAGTGACTGCACTTTCTAATCCCGGCTCCACCACTTGTCTGCTGGGTGACCCTGGACATATCACTTAAATTCTCTGCGCCTCAGTTACCTCATCCGATAAAATGGGGATTAAAAGTGTGAGCCCAATCTGGGACAAGGACTGTATCCAACTTGATTAGCTTGCATCTACCTCAGCGCTTAGAACAGTGCTTGGCATATAGCAAGTACTTCACAAGTACCATATTATTATTCTTATTATTTCCTCACACATATGCTTGTTGTAAAGTATTTAAACCATGAAAACTTCTAAACTTTTCATAGAAAATGCCAGAGTTTACTCAAATGAAGTATGAAGAATTAATGAATCAAGAGAATTAAGTTCCATCTCCTAGCTTAGACATAGAATTAGAATCAAAGAAATTAAATTCTATCATTGTTTGGCAAGCTGGTTTAGAGTACAAAACTGGTTTGGAGGTGAATGGTGAACACCCCTATGTCCCTCATAAAGACAGCTTCATCTTCACCTTCTTATTCTAATTACCACCTCAGGCAGCATGGAACCCACAGCGGGCGGAATTTCCTCAGCATTCTGACACGTTAGCATGGCGCAGTAGATCGAGCATGGGCTTGGGGGTAACAAGGTCCTGGATTCTGCTGTGTGGCCTTGGGCAAGTCATTTCACTTCTCTGGGCCTCAGTTACCTCATCTGGAAAATGGAGACTGAGACTGTGAGCCACGTGGGAGAGAGACTGTGTCCAAACCGATTTACTTGTATCTACTCCAGTGCTTAGTACAGTGGCACATAGTAAGCGCTTAACAAATGCCTCAGTGATTATTATTATGCTCCTGGACCAGGCGAGAAGTCCTGCTGCCAGCCTGATGGGCAACACCTGAATTAGGGGTGGGAATAATAATAATGAGGACTACAAGGACAGGGAATCAATTAATCGATGGTATTTATTGAGCCCTTCCTATGTGCAGAGTACTGGACTGAGTGCTTAGGAGAGCACAGTTCAACAGAGTTGGTAGAAACACTCCCTGCCTAAGGTGAGTTTCCAGTCTAAAGATGAGCTTACAGTCTAGCGACGCAGCCTGGGAGTCGAGGTGGTCAATCTCGGACCTAGGAGCACCCAGAGTGATGAGGAGAAGACTGGGAGTGGGAAGTAGAGCTGAAAGGAATGGGTCCCTCTTCCACCAATGTTTCTGCCCAGAAAGGGGGCAGCATAGCATGAGTCAAGGACCTACTTGGACACAAAATAACAAGAATTACAATTATGGTATCTGTTAAAGAGCTTACTATATGCCAGCACTGTGGTAAACTCTGGAGTAGATACCAGATCATCATATCGGAACTGATCCCTGTCCACATGAGGCTTACGCACTTGGTCCTCATTTTACAGATGAGGAAACTGAGGCCCCGAGAAGTGAAGTGACGTGCCCAAAGTTTCCCAGCAGACTAGCCGTGAAACCGGGATTGGAACTCAGGCCCTCAGATTCCCAGAACCATGCTCTTCATTCATTCAAATCATTCGATCTTTTTTATTGAGTGCTTACTGTGTGCAGAGCACTGTTCTACACTACAACAATAAACACACACGTTCCTTGCCCACAATCAGCTTACAGTCTAGATGGGGGGAGACGCACATTTAATATATAAAAAAATTACAGATATGTACATAAGTGCTGTGGGGTTGGGAGGGGGGAAGAACAGAGGGAGCAAGTCAGGGTGACACAGAAGGGAGAGGAAGAAGAGGAAGGGGGGGCTTAGTCAGGGAAAGCCTCCTGGAGGAGATGGGCCTTCAATAAGGCTTTGAAGTGGAACGAGAGTAACTGTATGTAGGATTTGAGGAAGGAGGCCAAAGGCAGGATGTGGGCCAGGGGCTGGCAGTGAGATAGGCAAGAGTGAGGTACAGTGAGAAGGTTAGCATTAAAGGAGTGAAGCATGTAGGCTGGGTTGTAGCAGGAGAATTGTGAGGTGAGGAAGAAAGGGGTAAGGTAGTGGAGTGCTTTAAAGTCAATGGTGAGGAGTTTTTGTTTGATGTGGAGATGGATGGGAAACCACTGGAGTTTTCTGAGGAGTGGGGGGACATGTCCTGAACATGTTTGTAGAAAAATGACCCGGGCAGCAGAGTGAAGTATGGACCGGAGTGGGGAGAGACAGGAGGCTGAGAGGTCAGCAAAGATGCTGATGCAGTGATCTGGGTGGGATAGGATGAGTGACTGGATTAACGTGGTAGCAATTTGGATGGAGAGTTTGGAAAGTTTGGTAGCAGTTTGGATGGATCTTTCTACTAGGCACTAAACCTCCAGGCTGGTGGTGTCCTATTGGCCTTTTTCATATCCCTGGGTAAATAAGTGGAAAGCAAGACATTAAGGGACAAATAATACAGTGGTGCTGGATCCCCTTGCTTTCTAAGGACAGATCTCCAATAGTAGCCATCCTGAGAAGAATATGACCTTAAGAGGCCGGGGGGGGGGGGGGGGGAACCAATCAAATATATTTATTGAGTGTTTACTGTGTGGAGAACACAGTACAAGGAGCTTGAGAGAGTACAGTATAACAGAGTTGGTAGACACATTCTCTGCTCACCACAAGCTTACAGTCTAGAAAAGGACTCTGAATCCTCTGATTCTAGAGGAAAAATTCATTTCTACTGTTCATTCACTTACTCGCCATTAAATGAAGCCGAGCTAAACCAAGAAGTAGAAATTGGAATCAAGAGTGCCCATGTCACCTTTAGAAGACTGAAAGAATAAGGCGACGAGACAGCAAGGTGTCTATCAAATTAACAGTCGGCGATGCTGAGAGAGTGTTCAACTTTCTAAAAGGTTGCAAGGCCTGGATGCATCATCCAAGGCACTTCAGCTTCTCCAAAAGTTTCATCAGCATCACCTGTCTCCCATCCTCCCCATAGGGTGGTAAGGCAGAGTTATCAGTAATGCGATCCTAGCACCCAGCTCACCAACAATGAGGCAACTTGCTCACTTTGAAACAGCTTCACCCTGTTGGACAAGAAATTCCATCTTTCTGGTGAAGTGAAATTTAACATACAAAAGCAGAGGGTCAGAGAAGCAGCACGGCCTAGTGGAAGAAGCACGAGCCAGGGAGTCAGAGGACCCGGGCTCTAATCCCAGCTCTGCCACTCATCTGCTGTGTGACCTCAGGCAAGTCACTTCACTTCTCTGAGCCTCTATGACCTTAATCTGTAAAATGTAAAATAAGACTGTGAGCTTCATGCATGATATGAACTGTGTCCAAGCTGATTAGCTTGTATCGACCCCAGGTACATAGTGAGCACTTCAGAAATACCATTAAAAAAAAGCATCTTAAGGATCTAAAGATCAGCCCGGTGGCCAGCCATCAAGGGAGGGGCTGCATTCCTTGAACAAAAGCTTTGGAAGGGCAGGAAGAGAAGAGACAGAGTGAAAAATAAGCAAAAGGTACTGCCGGTATCAAACACAGCCATGGGACAAAAGACAGGTTCGGCATGAACTGAGTGTGGAATGAACAGTCAGCTACACGTGGATCTTTTTGGTTCCACAGACTCACAGTGGCATGCAGTGAACGGTGAAGTAAATTGTTTAACACGAATAAAGGTCTGTACCAAGCCTCACGCCAAACAACTTTAGCCTCCACCAGGAGAAAAACCACAAGAGGAGCAGAAAAACAGAATGTCACCCAACAGCCTCTGCCGTCCCCAGTGGAACTGAGTTACAGATGATGGCTGCTGTTGTTTGTCCTACTTTGTTCTGATAAAAATAATAATATGAATAACAATAATAATCACCATACTGGTGAAGCTCCTACTATATGCCAAACACTGAATAAACACTGGAGAAGATACTAAATTACCAAGTCAGACACGGTCCCTGTCCCACATGTGGCTCTCAGTTTAAGTTGTAAGTTTTATACTCTCTCAAGGGCTTAGTATAGTGCTCTGCACACAGTAAGCACTAATTCATTCATTCAATAGTATTTCTTGAATGCTTACTATGTGCAGAACACTGTACTAAGTGCTTGGAATGTACAATTCGGAAACAGATTGAGACAATCCCTGCTCAATAACAGGCTCACAGTCTAAACGGGGGAGACAGACAGCAAAGCAAAGCAAAACAGAACAAAGCGAAACAAGACAACACAATCAAGATAAATAGAATCAAGGAGATATACACCTCATTAACAAATAGGGTAATAAATAATATATACAAATGAGCACAGAGCTGAGGAGAGGGAGGGGGGAAAGGGGAGGGGCAGAGGGTGGAGGGGGAGCAGAGGGAAAAGGGGGGAGCTCCGCTTGAGAAAGCCTCTTGGAAGAGGTAAGCTCTCAGTAGGGCTTTGAAGAGGGGAAGAGAATTAGTTTGGCGGAGGTGAGGAGGGAGGACATTCCAGGACAGCGGAAGGACGTGGGCCAGAGGTCGATGGCGGGACAGGCGTGAAGGGAGACGGTGAGGAGGTGAGCGGCAGAGGAGCGGAGCATATGGGGTGGGCAGTGGAAAGAGAGAAGGGAGGTGAGGTAGGAGGGGGCAAGGGGATGGAGAGCTTTGAAGCCAATAGTGAGGAGTTTTTGTTTCGTGCGGAGGTTGATAGGCAACCACTGGAGGTTTTTAAGGAGGGGAGTGACATGCCCAGAGTGCTTCTGTAGGAAGATGATCCGGGCAGCGGAATGAAGAATAGACTGGAGTGGGGAGAGACAGGAGGAAGGGAGATCAGAGAGAAGGCTGACATAACAATCCAGTTGGGATATTATGAGAGCCTGTACCAGTAGGATAGCCATTTGGATGGAGAGGAAAGGGCGGATCTTGGCGATATTGTAAAGATGAGACCGGCAGGTGTTGGTGACGGATTGGATGGGTGGGGTGAATGATGATCACTTAATAGATATGATTGAATAATAATAGTAATCATGGTATTCGTTAAGCGCTTACTATGCACCAGGCACTGTTTTAAGCACTAGGGTAGATACAACATAATCAGGTTGCCCCATGTGGGGCTCACAGTCCTAATAACCATTTAACAGATGAGGTCACTGAGGCACAGAGAAGTTAAATGACTTGCCCAAGGTCACAGAGCAGACAAGTGGTGGTAAACAGGTATTCATTTATTTATTTATAATGGAATTTGTTGAGCCCTTACTATGTGCCAGGCTGTACTATATGCTGGGGTAAATACAAGTGAATCAGGTTGGACACAATCCCCATTTCACAGATGAGGAAACTGGGGCCCAGAGAAGCAAAGCAATTTGTCCAAGGCCTTGCAGCAGGGAATTGGTGGAGCCGGGGTGAGAAGCTCCCTCTTTTGCCCCATCTGCTAACATTCCAAGCAGCTTGGCAACAGGCACAAGGCTCCAGCTGCAGCGACTCCTAGATGCTCTCTTCACTGAACGCGACTTGGGTTCAGAGGTGTGTGGTTTTGGAAGCATGAATAGAAAAAGGGAGGTAGCATTGGAAACACCAGAAAGGCACGCTGCTCTAGCTAAGCATGACATTAGATGAGCTGCCATATTTATGCCACCTCAGCCCAAGGGTTTCATTTTGTAATGTGTCGTCACATTCAAATGGCGTGCACTGCCTGATTTACACACCCTGTCCACCTGTAAGGACAGGTTCTCGCTACTGACTATGGAGGGCAGATATCTATGAATATTGCAAAATAGCTGCTAGGCCAGTGGCTGATATTTTCAGTTTCCTGGACAGCGTTATTCATGAAGGGTGTAATTTTGTCTCATGAATATTTTATTGAAAATCAAATCTCATTTTTTTCCACAAATGATAAAATTATGAATTTCCTCCTAATTGACCTCAAAGTTCAGCCTCCTATGGGTTATGGTAGTAGGTTTGGTTATTAATGTCTTCATTCTGACTATTTTCCATAATCCATTTGAAAGATTAATGAGGACACCGATAGGGGAAAGAATTTCACCAAAATTTGGACTCTATTTTTTAAGCTGTCGGTATGAACCAGAGCCTTATCTAAATCCAAAATGGTTCTTTGTGGCAAATTTCCTTTCCTTTCAATATCTGTTCTCCCTCCCATTTAGACTGTGAGCCCACTTAGGACAGCTATTTGTTTCACAAATAAACAGTGTGACTGCTTGTCTTTATCTAGAACAGGATGCTACAGTGGTGCACACCAAGAACTCAGGATGTTTACAAGAGCCACACTGCCATGAACTTGCGGTCTGAAGTCATCACACTCGAATGCCACAGTCCGACTCAGTAAGCATTTCCGAAAGAGCTAGTCCTGTCAGCATCGTAGATTTTTGCAAGTGACAAGTTTTTCTGTCTCTAAAATTTTGCGAATCTTAGCAGGAGCAAGGAGAAGGTGAAAGCTCAACACTTTTATTTCTGTTACTATATTCTGTGCTCTCCAAAGATGCTATATTTCTTGCAGTGTAAGCTTTTTTTGGGCAGAGAATGTGTCTGCCAACTCTGTTGTATTGTACTTTCCCAAGTGTTTAGTACAGTCCTCTGCTCATAGTAAGCACTCAATAGAGACGTAGCGTGGTTTAGCGGAAAGAGCCCGGGCTTGGAAGTCAGAGGACGTGGGTTCTAATCACGGCTCCGCCACTTGTCTGCTCTATGACCTTGGGCAAGCTACTTAACTTCTCTGTGCCTCAGTCACCTCATCGGTAAAATGGGGATTAATAATAATGTTGGTATTTGTTAAGCGCTTACTATGTGCAGAGCACTGTTCTAAGCGCTGGCGGAGATACAGGGTCATCAGGTTGTCCCACGTGAGGCTCACAGTCTTCATCTCCATTTTACAGATGAGGTAACTGAGGCACAAAGAAGTTAAGTGAGCTACCCACAGTCACACAACTGACAAGTGGCAGAGTCAGGATTCAAACCCATGACCTCTGACTCCCAAGCCTGTGCTTTTTCCACTGAACCATGCTGGATTAAGACTGTGAGCCCCATGTGGGACAACTGGATTACCTTGTATCTACCTCAGCACTTATAACAGTGCTTGGCACATAATAAGCATTTAAAAAATATCATCACTATTATTATAATATATAAAAGCACCCCCACAAGTTATGATAATATGTGTCTGACACAAGTAGCATTGACAATTCTTTGAAAAAATTCCTGTGATGAAGAGACTAAAAATAACAATTACGACAATTTTTAAGTGGTATTAAAAGCAGTGGGCAGAAAGAGAGTGGGGGCGGTGAAAACTAGAAGGGAGAGGAACAAGACAGAAGGGAGAAAGAAGGGAAGAGGAAGAAGGAAGGGAAGAGAGAAAGCAAGCGGGAAGAGTGGCTAAAAATAGGAGAAAGAGAAAAGAAAGACAACTTTGACTGTACTGAGATTTTGAGTCCTTCAGTTACTCAGATATAGTCATTACATCTGCAAACCAGAAATTGTAGATCCAAAGAATTCTCAGCAACAAAGAAGGGTGGAAAAGAAGGCTAAAAACAATCATTCCTTCAATTCAGCAGGACACCATTATTTCTCTGAAATCAGTATTAGGTTTCATGGGTGCTGAGTTTTCTTGGCTTGGTAATAACAGAGCGGTATTAATGTGGTGAACAGAGAACTAAATTATTTACACAAGCTTCTAAGCTAAACTTTCAGAGACGTCCAGGGCTATAATCCCTTCCTGATAGTTGCATTATATATTATTTCTAAACAGAGTACACTACAAACCAGAGTAAGACACAGGAAGCTTTGATGACAGGTTATAAAACAACATACTTTCTTCTGCTCAAGGCAGAAACAGCCCGAAGGATTAGGTTTTTTTGGACCTGAACTGACAAATCATATTTTTTTCCCCCGACGCTGTTATTTTCCCAGGGCTTGTATAAACAAGACGACGTCACATCTGAGCAAAAATTTTGCCAGTGAACGTAAATGTTTGTTAAACATTTAAAATGTACCAAGCACTGTTCTAAGCGCTGGGGAAGACACAAGATAATTAGGTCCCACATGGGGCTCACAATCTTACTAGGAGGGAGCACAACATAAAATGATCTACCTATTTGCCGGGAATCTTATCTTGTTCGACCGCTGCTTGAACTACAATTTTCCTACCGCCAGCTATCTCACAGGGGACAGAGAACATACTTTCTTGCAGACCGTAAGCTCGTTGTGCGCAGGGAATGTGTCCGTTTATTGTTACATTGTACTTTCCCAAGATCTTAATATGGTACTTTACACACAGTAAGCGAGTTATGTCGTAGGGGCAAGAGATCGGACTTTCTTGTAGCCGTAAGCTCACTGTGGGCAGGGCATGTGTCCGTTTATTAATAATAAAGTTGGTATTTGTTAAGCGCTTACTATGTGCGAAGCACTGTTCTAAGCGCTGGGGTAGATACAGGGTAATCGGGTTGTCCCACGTGAGGCTCACAGTTAATCCCCATTTTACAGATGAGGTCACTGAGGCACGGAGAAGTTAAGTGACTTGCCCACAGTCACACAGCTGCCAAGTGGCAGAGCTGGGATTCGAACCCATGACCTATGACTTCCAAGCCTGGGCTCTTTCCACTGAGCCACGCTGCTTCTCTAAGTTTATTGTTATACTGTATTCTTCCAAGAGCTTAGTACAGTACTGTATACCCAGAAGCGCTCAATAAATTCAACTGACTGAACGACCGAGCTACATCTCCAGCTATATAAAGGGGACAACCGACTTTCTTGTAGACTGTAAGCTCACTGTGGGCAAGGAATGTGGGCATTTATGGTTATACTGTACTCTCCCAAGCTCTGCACCCAGGAAGTGGTCAATAAATACCACTGACTGACTGACAACTGGCTATCTCCAGTTACGTTGTAGGGGGCCGGGGAAGACTCTTGCTTGTAGAAAATGCTTTTATCCTCCTTGAATCTGAGTGGGGCCAACAGTCTATTTGGCATCCACCTAAGCTTCTCGAAGGCACACCGACTCTACTACGTAGGGCCCCGCGTCCAGGACACGCTCAATAGATACTATTGATCAACTGATCGATTACAGGCTTCGACTCAGCGAGCGAACTGCAGGGGTACGAAGAACCCCGTCCACACAGTAGCAGCTCACGGCCTTGCTTACAAGTGAGGAGATTCTGCTGTTTTCGGAGGGACACGTGGGCTTCTGTAACCCAGCTGGATCTGCAGTTCAATAGGAAGCTTGTTGTACTTTCTAATCCTCGTATGGACATGAACACACTGATACTGACAGGTATACCATCAGATGTGCAATGAACCCCATGGGATGGGTGTCAAAGGAGTGGAAACCATTCCGAATCTGTCTCCTACCGAATACACAGCTAAAAAGCCATAAGGCGAATTGTACTTTCCAAGCGCTTAGTACAGTGCGCTGTACATAGAAAGCGCTCAATAAGTACGGTTGAATGAATAAGGAACTACTAGGGAAACTGCCCTTATTAGGAAATTGCCTAAATTGCCAACAGGGGAGCCGTACAGTCTCGTGGAAAAAGCACAGCCCTATGAGTCAGTAGATCTGGGTTCTAATCCTGGCTCTGCCACCTGTCTGCTGTGCGACCTTAGGCAAGTCACTTCTCTTCTCTGTGCCTCAGTTTCCTCAACTGTACAATAGGGATTCAATATTTAGACCATGAACCTCATGTGGGACAGGGGCTGTGTCTCACTGGACTACTTGAATCCACCCCAGCACTTAGTGCTGATACATAGTTAGCACTTAAATATCATTTTTTTTTAAAGGAATTTAAAAAACCCAACTCAATATACATCGATCAATGGTATTTACTGGGCACATTCCATATGCAGAGCACTGTACTAAGTGCTTGAGAATACAATACTATAGAATTAGCAGACGTGTTCCCTGCCCATAATAAGCTTACTGTATAGAGGGGGAGACAAATACATCCTTGGAATTTCATTCATTCATTCATGCCAACATTCTCTCCAGAAATAATTTTCCAGAGATGCGTATATAACTCAATCAATCACTGGTAGCGATCGAGTGCTTGCTGAGTGCAGAGCACTGTCTAAACTCCTGCCTGTAGCAACCGAGTATGAAGAAAACTTTCTCTATTCTCTAGACTTACCACAGTTGACAGTATCCATTAGTGGGAGCCATTTGGAAAGCTTTTTCAGCCACATTCTTTCCTGGGAAAGGAAACACAGTTGAACCATAAAATGCCTTCTTTAGATAAACTGAACAAAAACAGCCAGCCAGCATTAAGGCAATGGAAAAGGGATTCTGAGCTTCCTGACTCTAACCTTCAGAAGAAAATCAATTGATCCAAAGAATAAAAAAACAAAAACTGAGGACTTAAATATTTTCTGGGACGTGATAACTCTACAGTTGTAGTGCTGCAATTCGACATTGAGATTTGAGGTTCAGTTTTGAGTTAAGGTTCCTTGTGGGCAGGAATGACATCCACCAACTCTGCTGCACTGTATCTTCCCAAGTGCTTAGTACAGTGTTCTGAACACAGTAATCGCTCAATAAATACCACTGATTGATTTAATGTCTGATCTGAGCAGTCCCCCTGAAGCTCCTGAGAATAAGTGTGCAAAGGACATTTGTTTCCTTCTGCATTCTCCTCTCAAACTAGGCTTAAGCTAGTGGCCTCTGTAGCTCACAGCCCAATTTCCAATGCGGTTCTCTTCAAAAGGGCTCTTCCACCATCCTAACCATCTTCCTTCTGCTCCCATCTTCCAAAACCAGAGACAGTCATTTCTGCTATAACACCGGCTGTCACGACATGATTTGGGTAGAATCCGATGGCTTAAACAGGGAATAGTCTTCTCACAACACGAGGCTCCTCTGGCTGTAACAGAAGCTTGTGCAGTAGAAAGAAACAGAGGAAGAAATGGCTACGTCCATGTGGACCATTTCAGTCATGGTGCGCAGCTACAATGCTTCTCAGCCTTAGTCTTCACAAAGTACTTTGTGTTTTTGCAACTTTATGACATTTATACAATAAAGTAACAAAGCATCTTGTGATGATGATGATGACGATGATGGTATTTGTTAAGCGCTTACTATGTGTGAAGCACTGTTCTAAGCTCTGGGGGAGGGATACAAGGTAATCAGGTTGTCCTGCCTGGGGCTCACGGCCTTAATCCCCATTTTACAGGTGAGGTAACTGAGGCACAGAGAAGTTGTGACTTGCCCAAAGTCATACAGCTGACAAGTGGTGGATCCAGGATTAGAACCCACGATCCCTGACTCCCAAGCTCATGCTCTTTCCACTAAGCCCCGCTGCTAGCTGTATGACCCTGGGCAAGTCACTTAAATTCTCTGTGCCTCAGTTTCCTCATCAGCACATTGGGGATGAGATGCCTGTTCTGTAAGCCTCAGATCATCCTGATTCTACCCTAGCCCTCAGTACAATGATTAGCACATAGTAAGTGCTTAACAGAAATCAAAATGATCATTATTCTATTTACTAAAGCTACCAGACAGGTTGATAGAGATGATTTTTTCCAACAAAGGCAGAATAGAGAGCTGGATTTTTGCATTAGCATAAGCTGTTCCTTTCTCTGAGAAAAAGCCCATAAGCAGAATGTCATTAACCTAATATCATTAAATCAACCTCAGATCACTGACTTGTGGTTTAACACTTGTTCTTCACTCGCACGATTAAAATCTAAAGTGATCTGGTTCCTGCTGTCCTGCGTACCACCCATCATTTTATTGTGATTCCCTTGAAAGGCATCATCTTATATCGTGTCTCTTCATGTATAAGTTACAAGGGCTCTCTGACTTTCCCCGTCTCATTTCCTGCAACTATACTTGCCTAAATAAGCTTGGCCACCTTGCTCTTTCAAATTGGTTTTCCCCAAGCTTTAAATTTCAGAAGGAGCAGAGGGCCACTTGAACAAAGATTGGTTCTTCTGCTGCTGGATGCCGCCACGATTGTCGATTGTGCCGGGACCTCCTCTCCCTTGGAGCTGCACCTTGGATCGCCGGTCCCCTTATTCCCAGCTGATTCTTCCTCTTCTGGATGCCGCCATGTGGGCTCGGGACCTCCTCTCCTCTGGAGCCACGTCTTGGATCACCGGTCCCCTTATTCCCGGTTGGTTCTTCTGCCGCCGGACGCCGACACAATTGCGCCGGGATCTCCTCTCCCTCGGAGCCATGCCTCGGACCACCAGTCCCCTTATTCCCGGCTGAATCTTCTTCCTTCGATGCCGCCACATGGGCCTGGGACCTCCTCTCCCTTGGAGCTGTGCCCCGAACCACTGGTCCCCCTTATTCTCAGCTGAATCTTCCTCCTCTAGACACAGACACGGATGCGCCGGGGTCTCTCTTCCTGAGAAGCCCGCACTACCAGACTTCAGTGACCTGCCTCTGGGCTCATGGTCGTCTCCCCAACCCCGACTTCTGCACCCCTGCCCAAGGATTCTGACACCGAGAACCCCCTTCCCCCCAACGCCACCGCAGGCCCCACAGCCACCAGAACCACAAGTAGCTCCCAGACCTTCCCCATCTTTCTCTGACCTTCCTACTTCCAATCCCCCTGGTCTAGCACCCCCTCAAAGCCCAGCCAGGTAGCAAACCTGGACCGTGAGTCTCTGTACTCCCCAGCACCTTCCCCAGAGTCGTGGGACATTGTGCTCCCCTCCTCCGCCCCTGGAGTCATGGGATATTGTGCCCCCCGTTCCCCGCCCCTCGGGCCATGGGACATTGTGTCTCCCCCGTTTAGACCGTGAGCCCGTCAGTGGGCAGGGAATGTCTCTATCTGTTTCCCCTTGACTCTATTTATTGCCATTGTTCTCGTCTGTCCGTCTCCCCCGATTAGACTGTAAGCTCGTCAAACGGCAGGGACTGTCTCTATCTGTTGCCGACTTGTTCATTCCAAGCGCTTAGTACAGTGCTCTGCACATAGTAAGCGCTCAATAAATACTATAAATAAATAATAATAATAATAATAATCTGTTGCTGAATTGTACATTCCAAGCACTTAGTACAGTGCTCTGCACATAGTAAATGCTCAATAAATACTATTGAATGAATGAACGAATGAATTGAAATTTATCTGGACTTTAAAAGTGGGGGCTGTCTCAGGGCTTGATTAGGGTCAATTCAAAATATCATTCCCACTAAGAAATATGGCCAGAGTTGAAGGTCAGAAACATCGAGTGCTAGGTTGCTGACAATCAGTAATTACGTAGGTATCATTTCGGGGGTGGTTTTGGCGCACCTACCGATATTTGCCCACCTCTTCTTTTCTTCAGTATTTGAAGAGTTCTGAACTGCATCTCCGTAAGCTTGAGCCAATCGCCAGATGAACTCAACCTCTTCTCCAAACTACAACAGAGGAATCCCAGGAACATTTGTTCAAGGGTGGGAAGGTTAGAGACCAGCCTTGTTAAATCGCCTTTCTCTGCCTTCCCCCTCTAACCTGGAGTCTCCCTCTGGACTGCAAATTCCTTGTGGGCAAGGAACGTGTCTACCAATTCTGTTATACTGTACCCTCCCAAGGGCTTGATACATGGAAAGCGCTCAATAAATTCTATAGATTGATTTCCTCTCCTCTGTGAGGCATTCAATTCATTTGTTCGTTCATTCAGTCGTATTTCATTCATTCCATCATATTTATCGAGTGCTTACCATGTGCAGAGCACCATACTAAGTGCTTGGAAGAGTATGATATGATATGAACAGACACATTCCTTGCCTATGATGAGCTTACAGTCTAGAGAAGGAGGTAGACATTAAGATAAATAAGTTACAGATTTAAAAATTAGAAATAAGTAGTTCTGACTTCCGGGCCCGTACTCTATCCAGTGGGCCATGCTGATTCCGTTCCAATTTGGCATGGGAGGCCCAAAATGATTGGGA
The DNA here is from genome assembly GCF_004115215.2 of Ornithorhynchus anatinus. Classification (NCBI taxonomy): domain Eukaryota; kingdom Metazoa; phylum Chordata; class Mammalia; order Monotremata; family Ornithorhynchidae; genus Ornithorhynchus; species Ornithorhynchus anatinus. The sequence goes on along the minus strand of NC_041728.1, from coordinate 69,132,067 downwards.
TCAGGCAGGGATTAGTTTTTGGCCAGATGCACAGTCTCTAGTTGACTGACAGCTCGGAAGGCTGATGGCTCTATGTTGCCCTCCTTTTCCCAGTCCCTGGAGATTGCCCCTGGGTCCCCGGGACGGCAGTGCTGGCCAAGGAATGAGAAGCAGCATGCTCCAGTGGATAGAGAGCAGGCCTGGGAGTCAGAGGACCTGCGTCCTAATCCCGGCTCCACCGCTTGTCTATGTGACCGTGGGCAAGTCATTTCACTTCTCTGTACCTCAGTGTCCTCATCTGCACCTCAGGGATTCAATACCTGTTCTCCCTCCTACTTAGACCATGAGCCCTACGTGGGACCTGATTCTCTCATATCTACCCCAGTGCTTAGTATAGGGCTTGGCACATAGTATGCGCTTCAGAAATACCAGTGTTTTTTTTAATGGCATCTAAGCACTTACTATGTGTCAAACTGACTGTTCTAAGCGCTGAGGTAGATACAGGTGAGTTTGGACACAGTCCCTGTCCCACATGGGGCTCACAATCTAAGTAATAATAACAATTAACTATGGTATTTTTTAAGCGCTTACTATGTGCAAAGCGCCATTCTAAGAGCTGGGGAGGATACAAGGTTATCAGGTTGTCCCACGTGGGGCTCGCAGTCTTAATCCCCATTTTACAGATGGGGTAACTGAGGCACAGAGAAGTTAAGTGACTCACCCAAAGTCACACAGCTGACAAGTGGTGGAGCTGGGATTAGAACCCATGACCTAACCCAGGCTCTTTCCACTAAGTCACGAGGGAGAACAGAAGAATTAAGGCATGGAGAAGTGACTTTCCCAAGGTCACACAGCAAGCATTTGGCAGAGCCAGGATTAGAGCTCAGGTCTCCTTATTCTCAGGCCCATGCTCTTTCCACTGGGTCAGGCTGCTTCTCGGCAGTTAGTGTTATTAAACCTACCTTTAGCCAGGGCCTGGAAATTGGCTCTATTTACCCAGTGATTAAGTAAAGGAATGTGAGCCCCAGGCAGGACAGAGACTATTTCTGAACTAATTAACTTGTACCTAACCCAGCGCTTAGAGCAGTGATTGAAACACAGTGAGCGCTTAACAAATACCATAAAAAAAGGGAACATAGCAATTCTTAGATTGTGCGATTTCCAATCTAAGTCTCCCACCCACATATTTCCATGACTTCCCACATGGAGAGTCTCTCCCAGTGCTTAGTATGGTTTTTAATGCTTTTACATTTTTCTGGAATTTTCTAGCAGGGGTTACCTTATCATCATCATTATCATCAATTCCAAGGCAGAAAATAATAATAACAATATAGTACTTGGTAAGCAGTCACTATGTGCCAAGCACTGTTCTAAGCACTGAGTAGATACAGGTTAATCAAATTGAACACAATCCTTGTCCCATGGGGTTTACACTCCTAATCCCCATTTTACAGATGAAGTAACTGAGGCCCAGAGAACTGAAGTGACTTGCTCAAGGTCACACAGCAGACAAATGGCAGAACTGGACCGAGAACCCCAGGTCCCTCTGACTCTCAGGCCCATATTCTAGCCATTAAGTCACTTCGTATTATTTGGTCTTAGAGTGACTAGGGTCTCCAGCTGAATTATTAAACCAAACCAAAACAGAGAATGACATTTTGCCACACTTCTCTTACCTTCTCTTCATTCTCGAGTAACAGCTTTAAAATATCCTTTCTATCAATTTCTCGTTTTCTGTGCAGGGTGTCTACTTCATTGAGAAAGGCATCAAATTCTTTGATTTGAATTTTGTTCATAGGAACTTTTTCTTCTTCAGATTCCGTGTCACGGGCTGTGAGATAGCTAAAATGGAAGAAACGAGAGTCAACTCCTCTGAAGGTTATCGTACAGACCATAAATGTCTTCAATCTCTTACAATAATTCCCCGATTCTAAAAATATCTAAGAATGCCACATCCAACCATATAAGTAAATCTGGCTTAAATATTTCAAATTCTAAATTCACTGATTAATAATTGTGATGTTTGTTAAGTGCTTACTATGTGCCAAACACTGTACTAAGGGCTGGAACAGATAAAATACAAACAGATTTGACTCAGTTCTTGCTCCATATGGGGTTCACATTGATTACTTTTACAAAACTCAATGATTTAATGATATGGTCAAATATGAGATTACATAAAACTAGTAATTGAATTCTGAGAATGAATGGATTATTCACCGGCAAACCCTCTTAAGAGAAGAATATATGAGAATAATAACTACATTTTTGTAAAGAATTTAATTCAAGGATTTGAGGAAAATGGTGAATTTTTCAGTGAATGGACAGTAATTTACAACCTCTAAGAGGATATCGATTCTCTTATTTAAGGACCTCGGCTATAATTGTGAATTCTTTAAGCATTCCCCTCTCCTGTCCCTTCTTCAACTATCCCATGGCTCCCAGCAGTATCTCTAGAGGAAATCTCCCACCTTCTCTCAAAATCCACCCCCTCCATCTGGGCATCTGACCCAATTCCTTTGCACCTGGTCAAAACACTTGCCCCCTCTCTTCTTCTCTCCCTAACTACCATCTTTAACTGTTCATTCGCCAGTCAGTTTCTTCTCCAGTTTTTGAATATGCCCATATCTCCCGTTTCCTAAAAAAACCCCTCCCTTGACCCACGGCTCCCTCCAGTTATCGCTCCATCTCCCTCCTACCATTCTTCTCCAAACTCCTTGACTGAGTTGTCTATACCGCTGTCTCAAGTTCCTCCCCTCCACAATTCTCTTCCTGACTCCCTCCAATCTGGAGTCGTTCCCTTCACTCCACAGAAACTGCCCGCTCGAAGGTCATCAATGAGCTCCTTCTAGCAAAATAGAATTATAAATGTGTACATATATACACAAGTGCTGTGGGGTGGGGGGGGGGTAGAACAAAGGGGGCGAATCAGGGCAATGAGGAGGGAAGGGGAGCTGAGGAAAAGGGGGGGTTAGTCTGGGAAGGCCTTCTGGAGGAGGTGAGTCTTCAGTAGGGCTTTGAAGGGGGGAAGCATGATTGTTTAGTGGATTTGAGGAGGAAGGACATTCCAGGCCACAGGCAGGATGTGGGCCAGGGGTCGAAAACGGAACAGGCTAGAACGAGGCACAGTGAAAAGGTTAGCGGCAGAGAAGGGGACTGTGTGGGCTGGGCTGTAGAAGGAGAGAAGGGAGGTGAGGTAGGAGGGGGCAAGGGGATGGAGAACTTTCAAGCCAATAGTGAGGAGTTTCTGCTTGATAAGGAGGTTGCTAGGCAAACACTGGATCATCCCACCCAAACCCTGTCCTCCCACTCACTTTCCCGTCACTGTTGATAGCACCACCATCCTTCCTTTCTCACAAGCCCATAACCTTAGCGTTATCCTTGACTTCCCTCTCTCATTCAACCCACATATTCGAGGCATCACTAAATCCTGTCAGTTCTACCTTCACAAAATCACTAAAAACCGCCCCTTCCTCTCCATCCAAATGGCTACCTCATTAATGCAAGCACTTATCCTATCCCACCTTGATTGCTGTATCACCCTCCTTGCCGACCTCCCTGCCTTCTGTCTCTCCCTCCTCCAGTCCATACTCCACTCTCCTACTACAACGCAACTGTGTGCTAAGCACTGTACTAGGCGCTGGGGTTGATACAAGATAATCAGATTCTTAGACCACGGGCCTGGAAGTCAGAAGGACCTGAGTTCTAATCCCAGCTCCACCATTTGTCCGGTGTTAGCCTTGGACAAGTCACTTCACTTCTCAGTGCCTCCGTTATGTCATCTGTAAAATGGGGATTAAGACTGCGAGTCCCAGGTGGGACAGGGACTCTGTCCAACCTGATTAACTTGTATCTATCCCAGTGCTTAGAACAGTGCTGGAACATAGGCAGCGCTTTAAGCGAATATCCCCCCCAAAAATTCACCTCCCAAATTTGGTGTTTCTAAACCTGTAGTTACTTTCTCTTTACCATTACTTCATAGATCTGTCTTCCACTTCAACTCCATAGCTATCATCCATCATCCTAGTTCAAGCCCTCACTGCCTCCCTGACAGATTACTGGTTTCCCCACACACAGTCTCTTCCCTCTTCAGTCTATACTACAGACACATACCCTACACACATATCTCGCCTCCTATCTTTTGTTGCCAATCCTCTCCCAGCCTTCTTATTTTTAGATTGGGAGTCTACCCCATGGAGCGGGGAGTGTGCCTCATTCCCACCGATCTAGCCTATCCCAGCGCACTGGACAGTGCTTTACACACAGTAAGTGCTTAATAAATACTACAATTACCGTTATTCATTCATTCATTCATATTTATTGAGCACTTACTGTGTGCAGAGCACTGTATTAAGCTGTTGGGAAGTACAATTCAGCAACAAATAGAGAGAATTCCTGCCCACAACGGGCTCACAGTCTAGAATGGGGAAGGCAGACATCAAAACAAGCAAATAGGCATCAGTAGCATCATTATAAATAAATAGAATTATAGGTATAGACACATCATTAATAAATATAAATAGAATTATAATTATAAATACATATATATATACACATACAAGTGCTGTGGGGCGGGGAGAGGGGTAGAGCAAAAATAGTGAGTAGGGGAGATGGGGAGGGAGAGTAGAGGAAAAGGGGGGCTGAGCTGGGAGGAGGTGAGCTCTCAGTAGGGCTTTGAAGGGGGAAAGTGTGCTAGTTTGGCGGATGTGAGGAGGGAGGACATTCCAGGCCAGAGGTAGGACATGGGCCAGAGGTCAACGGCGGGACAGGCAAGATCGAGGCATGGTGAGAAGGTTAGCACCAGAGGAGCGGAGTGTGCGGGCTGGGATGGAGAAGGAGAGAAGGGAGGTGAGATAAGAAGGGGCAAGGTGATGGAGAGTATTATTACTATTATACCACTATGTATATCTTTCCAAAACACTAACTGGCAGACATCTTCAAAACCCTTTTAAAAAACCTCCAAAGGCTTTTTCCTTCTTCTCATTCCAACCCCAAACTCCTATTGTTTTAATGAGATGTTCGTCCCCTTGATTCTATTTATTGCCATTGTTCTTGTCTGTCCATCTCCCCCGATTAGACTGTAAGCCCATCAAAGTGCAGGGACTGTCTCTGTTACCGATTTGTACATTCCAAGCGCTTAGTACAGTGCTCTGCACATAGTAAGTGCTCAATAAATACTATTGAATGAATGAATAACTATTGGCTTCAAGGTTCGAGAAGCAGTGTAGTCTAGTGGAATGAACAAGGGGCTGGGAGTCAGAAAGACCTGGGTTCTAATCCCAGCTCTGCCACTTGTCCGCTCTATGACCTTGAACAAGTTGCTTCACTTCCAATCGATCAATCGATCATACCTATTGAGTGCTCAATGTGTGCACTGTACCTAGTGCTTGGAGGAGTACAATATAACAGACACATTCCCCGTCCACAATGAGCTTGCAGTCTAAAGGGGCAGACAGGTGTTAATATAAATAAATTATGAATACATACATAAGTGCTGTGGGGCTCATGGGGTTGCGGGGAGCGGGTGAATAAAGGGAGCAAGCCAGGATGATGCAGAAGGGAGTGGCAGAAAAGAAAATGAGGGCTTAGGGAAGGCCTCTTGTTTATCATTGGTGCGCAGTCTCTTATTCTTTCACAAATATTGACTATTGGGCCATTTGCCAATTATATCATTATATTTTTGGCAGTAGTAATAATAATATAATAATAATATAAAATATTATTATAGTAATATAATAATAATGAGAAGCAGCGTGGCTCAGTGGAAAGAGCCTGGGCTTCGGAGTCAGAGGTCATGAGTTCGACTCCCCGGCTCTGCCACTTGTCAGCTGTGTGACTGTGGGCGAGTCACGTAACATCTCTGTGCCTCAGTTACCTCAATTGTAAAATGGGGATTAACTGTGAGCCTCACGTGGGACAACCTGATTACCCTGTACCTAGCCTAGTGCTTAGAATAGTGCTCTGCACATAGTAAGCGCTTAACAGATACCAACGTTATTATTATTATTATTATTAATAATAATGGTATTTGTTAAGCACTTATTATATGCCAAGGACTATTCTAAGCACTGGGATGGACGCAAGGTAATCAGGTTGGACAGACTCCCTGCCCCACATGAGGCTCACCCTCCTAATCCCTATTGTAACTGAGGTCCAGAGAAGTGAAATGACTTGCCCTAGGTCACACAGCATACAAGTGGCAGATCCGGGATTAGAACCCATGACCTCTGCCTCCCAAGCCTGTACTCTTGCCACTAGGTCATGCTGCTTCAAGTAGCATAGCTGAGTGGAGGGAGCATGGGCCTGGGAGTCAGAAGGTCGTGGGTTCTAATCGGGGCTCTGCCACTTATCTGCTGTGTGACCTTGGGTAAGTCACTGCACTGGGCCTCAGTTCCCTTATCTGTGACTGAGACTGTGAGTCCAACCTAATTTGCTTGTCTCCACCCCACGCTTAGTACAGTGCCGGGGAAATAGTAAGTGCTTAACAAATAACATCATTATTACCACTGGCAATGTTGCTATCTCTCCCATTAGAGTGTTAGAGGTAGATTAGAGGTTCTCCTCTAGAACCACATTTTTTTTTAACTTTTAAGTGTGCATTTCCCCAAGGACCTAATACATCATTCTACAGAACAGTCAATTAGTGCTGCTTTAGCTGCTGCTGGCCAGATACTCTCCCCAACCTGGAAACCACGGGGACCTTAACTCATCCTGAAGACCCTCCAGTATCTGGTCTGCAGACCCATCAGGCAAAGTGGAGCTACATGGGTTCCATACGACCCCAGACACAAACATCCAACACCGTCCTGCGGGATGCTCACTACAATCAACGTGGGGGACTCAGAGATCCCCATCCCCCTACCAAGAGAACATCGGCTACAAGACAGCGGGACGAGGCTACTGAAGCAGAAGGAGCCCTAGGGAGTGTGCATCATCGCTCGACACTTTATATCGATAATGCTAGAATGGAAATTATAGTACCTGCTTTCCCTCTAATTTCATATCCAACTTCAGAGTTCTCTATAAACTTCCCAGAGAGCTGGGATTCTACCTCTGAAATGCCAGGAGATGTGAGCTAATCCTCTAGATTGTGAGTTCGTTGCGGACAGGGAACGTATCTACCTACTCTGTTATACTGTAGAGCTTGGATCAGTGCTAAAAGACTCAGTAAATTTGATCAACAGATTGATTGACAGTGGTGCTTCTCTGTCTTTCTTTTTTTCCGGGAAGGGAAAGAAGTATGTGAATATAGCGGATCTCCTCCATTAATGGACATAAAAGAAAGCACGTGATATTACACTATGATCATTAATAGAAACATTAGACTTGATAAAGCTTGCTTAATAGGTTTAAGCTATTAGATTGCTTCAGGCAAAGAGCACTGTAGGCAACCAAGAACAAATTACACATTGTAAGGAGAGCAGTAAGGTTTCTTTTTTTTTGGTATGTCATCTTCTTTCTTGTCAAACTGAACTCTGATACTCATCTAAAATAATATACGGTAAAGTTTTAACAACTTGGAAATGATTAGAGCTAACATGGCAGAGACTAAATGCTTATTGTAAAAGGGATTACAAGTTACTGCATGATATTGTCAATGGGAGAGTAACCATTTCTGGGCAGGACATCAAACTTCTCAAAGGTGTTTCATTTATTCACAGGGAATCGAAGTTTCATGGATTCCATTCTTGCCAAATGCAAGAAATATTCCCCCTGGAATGCCATGTAGCTTTAAGTGAACACTAGTCACTAAAGTCTGTTAGAGATTTTCATAACAAGTACCATAAAGCGGCATTTCAGATTCAATCATAGAATTTGGATTCTGGGTCCTGCCTTCTCTTTTCCCTGCTTTCCACAATCCAGGAAATGCTTACTACATCTCCACAGAAGTGGAAGAGTGAGGTGGGAGAGTGTAACCGAGCCAATGTTATGGTGGTGAGCAGATCACAGTGCACCTCCCGCTTCGCTTTCCCCTCCGATCTCACCCCATTCAGCTTGGGCCCGCTGTCCGAAGATGCCAGTCTGGCAGTGGAGGGCTGATTCCCCTCTCCTGCTAGGCTTCTTGGACGCACCATCGCTTGCAGACACCCAGTCTGGGACCCTCAAACCCCTGTGGTCCCCCAGTACTGCTCTGAGGGGCAGGACCCCCCTAAGGATTCACCCTGGCTTGCAGGTCCCCTTTAACAGGGTGGTTCCCAGGATGACTCCCTTAAACAGGGAAGTCCCAGAACCAAATGCTTAGTACCATGCTTTGCACACAGTAAGCGCTCAATAAATACAATTGAATGAATGAACCATGGCCTCTTGGGGTTGGAGGAGTGATGGGAAGATGTGATCTCCCCTTTTATTATTCATTCTTCATTTCTTTTCATTATTTCATTCATTATTTCATTTCATTTCATTCATTATTCATTCTTTAGGAGAAGCAGCATCAGCGTAGTGGGTAGAGCATGAGCCTGAGAGTCAGAAAGTCATGGGTTCTAATCTCGACTCCACTACTTGTCTGCTGTGTGACCTTGGGCAAGTCACTTCACTTCTCTCTGCTTTCTTTACCTCATCTGTAAAATGGGGCATGAGACCGTGAGCCCCAAACGGGACAGGGACCGTGTCCAACCCGATTTGCTTGTATCCACCCCAGGGCATAGTACAGTGCCTGGCACATAGTAAGTGCTTAACGAGTACGATAATTATCATTACTATTATTATTCATTTAATCGTATTTATTGAGCGCTGTGTGCGAAACACTGTACTAATCGCTTGGGAGAGTACAACAACACAGTAAACAGGTACATTCCCTGCCTACAACAAGCTTACAGCGTATAGAGTGTACCCCTGTTCCCTATACAGTCTGTATCCCACCATCATATAAATGTGCTTCCATCCAAGAACAGCTTCCATGGGCCTCAATCCTCAAAACTTACTTAGCCCCGTTCTCTCCAACAATAGGGCTCTTTTATTTCCATCTTAATGTATAAACACCTGGATCTATTCAAAAGAAATATAACCACAATGCCATTAGCCCTCCACTTCATATGTTTTCAAATGTTTAGGACCATTAAGTGAACTATCACCAGTCTCAATAGTACAGATCTGAAAATAGGTTCAAGGTATATGCCAAAGGTCTAACGACAGCAGAGAGAACTCGGTGGAAACCAGGGAAGTGAGGCAAATGAAAACCAGGAATTGGGTTGAAAAAAACCCATGTATATAGTCTGTCTCTCATTTCTGGACATTTTTGTTTAGTTTTCTTGGAAATCTACTTCAGTTAGCAATTCTTCAATGTGTGTGTTTTTATGGTATTTGTTAAGTGCTTACCACAAGCCAGGCACTATAAAAAGCAATGGGGTAGAGAGAAGATAATAATACTAATGTTGGTATTTGTTAAGCACTTACTATGTGCAGAGCACTGTTCTAAGCGCTGGGGGGAGATACAGGGTAATCAGGTTGTCCCACGTAAGGCTCACAGTTAATCCCCATTATACAGATGAGGTAAATGAGGCACAGAGAAGTTAAGTGACTTGCCCACAGTCACACAGCTGACAAGGGGCAGAGCCAGGAGTCGAACCCAAGACCTTTGACTCTGCAGCCCAGGCTCTTTCCACTGAGCCACGCTGCTTCCCCTAATATCTTCCCCTAAAATAATCAGGTTGGACTCAATCCCTGTCCCACATGGGGCTTAGAGTCTCAATCCCCATTTTACAGATGAGGTAATTGAGGTACAGAGAAGAAGTGACTTGCCCAAGGTCATACAACAGACAAGTGGCCCATTAGGTCATGCTGCTTTTCTCACCCCAACATGTATTCTCTTACCCCCCAGTGCTATGGGAAACAATCAGAAGAAATGCCAGGAGAGGAAAAGACAAGGATAGTAACAGGCTGAGGAAATCTTAGGAGCCAAACAGCCCTCCTGAGAGCCTTGTTATTTTGAAACAGGATTCTGAAGGCAGCTTACGGGTCATTAGGAAAGCCAGACTTTCATGTAGAGGGCATAAAGAATGATGGCAGTCAAAACTCACAGAGAGAAATACTTGTCACGTAAACAGCAAGTTATTCAGTCTGAAAATATCCAGAAGTTCAAGAGAGGCTTGGCCAAACTTGAGGGTGAGAGATTGATAATGGGTTAAGTTCAAGATAGGCTTTGTTAAACTGGAGGGTAAACTTGCAGAAGTTAAGCAGTCTCAAAATACTCGTATGCTCAAGAGTGGCTTGGCTAAACTTGAGGGTGAAAGATCAATAATGGGCTACTAGATGAAAAGTTATGGAAGTTCGATGACTCAAGGAGGGCTTAGAATGTAGAGAAGCAGAGTGGCTTAGTGGAAAGAGCCCGGGCTTGGGAGTCGGAGGTCGTGAGTTCTAATCTCGGCTCCTCTACTTGTCAACTGTGTGACTTTGGGCAAGTCACTTCACTTCTCTGTACCTCTGCTGCCTCATCTGCAAACTGGGTATTAAGACTGTGAGCCCCACGTGGGACAACCTATCTTATATCTACCCCAGCGCTTAGAACAGTGCTTGGCACATTATTATTATAATAAATCCTTGAAGGATTACAATTTAGATGGTGAGCCCCATGTGGAACAGGGACTGTGTCTAACCCAATATGCTTGTATCCACCGCAGCACTTAGTACAGTGACTGGCACAAAGTAAGCTCTTAACAAATATGGTCTTATTATTATTATTAGGGGAAAAAGGTGAGAGTGTTAGAAGAGAAACGCCAGGAAGGCAAACATCGGCTGTCTCCCCAAGCATCCTTTGGTGCCACCTTTGTCCTGGGTAGACCACTGCCCTAGCAAGTTTTTTTTTAATAGTATTAAGCCCTTACTATGTGCCAGGCACTGTACTAAGCACTGGGGTAGATACAAGGTAATCAGGTTGGACACAGTCCATGTCCCATAGGGACCTCACAGTCTTAATCCCCAACGGAGAAGCAGCACGGCATGATGGATAGAGTGCTGGCCTGGGAGTAAGAAAGTCACGGGTTCTAATTCTGACTCCACCTCTTGTCTGCTATTTATTCAATTGTATTTTCTGAGCATTTACTATGTGCAGAGCACTGTACTAAGCCCTTGGGAGAGTACAATACAATAATAAACAGACACATTCCCTGCCCACAAAGAACTTACAGTCTAAAGGGGGGAGACAGACCTTGGGCAAGTCATTACCTTCTCTGTGCCTCAGTTATCTCATCTGTAAAATGGGGATTGAGACTGTGAGCTCCATATGTGACAGGGACTGTGTCCAACACCATTGCTTGCATCCATCCCAGCTCTTATACAGTGCCTGGCACTTAGTAAGGGCTTAGAACAGTGTCTGACATGTAGTAAGTGCTTAACAAATACCATGGAACATATAAAGTGCTTAACAAATACCATTATTATTATCATTTTAAAGATGAAGTAACTAAGGCACAGAGAAGTGAAGTGACTTGTTAAAAGTCACACAGCAGACAAGTGGCAGAGTCAGGATTAGAACCCAGGTCCTTCTGACTCCCAGGCCCATTAGCACTAGGTCATGCTACTTATTGAGAACAGTGCTTTGAACACAGTAAGCACTCGATAAATACGATCGGATGAATGAAAGCGGGGCATTTATTTTGTTCTTATGTTCTTAGAGCCTTGGTTTGCAGCGAAACCATTTTACTCTATACTTGTCAGATAAAAGGTTGATTTCAATAAGCATATTTCAAAATGGTCCTGCACAGAGGAATGCAAAAATAGAAAGGTGAAAGAGTGAAGTCCCTGCAAGTCTAAGTCACGCAAGCCAATTTACTAGAAAACTCAAAAAAAGGTTTGCCTTTATTGAGCCTGTTTTATTGCCCTGGTACTCCACGAGACACCTTAGCGATAGAGAGAAATCATGTTCCTAACCCCAATCATGTGACAGTTTAATGGGTCAGGATGGAATAGATCACAAAGCGGGCTAAAAAACAACGTGGAAACATGCATCCCCTTCACTACTCTGTGTTGCTTGCTTGCACTCTAAGTCTATTCTGAACGTTCTGTCCTTGGGAATTGGAGGGAACACAGAACAATCACCCACTCTGTATTTCCTCCATCACACACACAACACTCTTACTGCATTTCTCCACCGAAAACCCTTCAGAGGACTTTTCTTAAATTTGGCCCCAGCTCTAAAGAGTGTTCTTGAAGTGGGCTTGGGAGTGTCCCCTCTACACTCTGCTGGATGAGTTCTGCTCTGGGTTTGAACCCTCCCACGGAACTGAAACTGTCTTTGTAAAAGTACTTTACATTTTGCCTGTTCAAACTGACTTTCTCACTTGCTCGGGAGACTGGGCTGGTGTCAAGCTGGGTAAAGATGCACTAAAGTGCCGTGTTTGGGTGTGGGGGAGGAGAGAGGGCATAGTGAAAATGAATAGCCTAAGGTGGAGTCAGTGGCTAAATTCTGCCATCTGAACCCAGGCCTGAAAGGAGGGCAATGGGAAGCTTGCCTCCCTCCCTGTGAGGAAGATGCCTTGCCAATGCCGACCTAAAGCTTGCCAAGTCTTCCAGAAGCCTCGAGCTCCTAGACACAGAACTAGAGAAGCAGTGTGGCCTAGTAGATCGAGCATGGGCTTGGGATCCAGAAGGATCTTTAAAGCACTTAATCACCTTGCCCCTCCTACCTCACCACTTTCCTACTACAACCCAGCCCTCACACTTTGTTCCTCTAATGCTCACCTTCTCACTGTACCTCAATCTCGTCTATCGCGCCACTGACCTCTCGCCCACATCCTACCTCTGGCGTGGAACACCCTCCCTTCTCATATCATACAGATAATACCTCTCCCTCACTACAAAGCCTTATTAAAGGCACATCTCCTCCAAAAAGCCTTCCTTGACTAAGCCCTCCTCTCCTCTTCTCCCACTCCTTTCTGCACCGCTCTTATTTGCTCCTTCATTCATCCTCCCTCCCATCCCCAGAGCACATATTTATATATCTGTAATTTCTTTATTTATATTAATGCCTGTTTCCCCCTCTAGAGTCTGAGTTTACTATGGGCAGGAACGTGTCTGTTGTTATATTATACTCTCCCAAGCACTTAGAACAGTGCTTTGAACACAGTAAGTGCTCAATAAATACTACTGAACGAATGAATGCATGAAGGATCTGAGTTCTAATCCCATATCCACCTCGTGTCTGACCTCGGGTAAGTCACTTCACTTCTCTGTGCCTCAATTCCCTCATCTACAAAATAGGGATTAAGACTGTGAGCCCCATATGGGACAGGGACTGTGCCCAACCCGATTTGCCTGTATCCAGTGCTTACAACAGTGTTTGGCACTTAGTAAGCATTTAACAAATACTGAAATTATTATTATTAAGTAGTTTTCACTGTTACCAAATGTCCCAGGGATGAACCTGAGGACACTCTTCTGGTTTGACCCTCAGACGGGGAAAGACGGTCATACTCTGAGCCAGTGAAACACAGAGGGGAAACAGTTTTGGTTAGAGAAGTGAATGTTCGAAAGGAAATACAGAAATAAAAGGGGTAATGATGCTCAAGCCAAAAGACTAGAGGAAGAAAACAGTCGCAACCATAGTAAAAGGGCAGAAGTGTTCTGCTACTTCTTGACCCACTGATTCTGAGGTACGAAAAGCCCCATGACTGTCAAAAGAAAGGAAACTTAGATCCCTTGAAGCAGAAGAAAATTCCGAGTGACTGAAGGAAGTACAAAGTTCTGTCAATCTTCAACCCGGTGAAGCTCTTTTGGCTAATCTCAGCGACGCACTCCAAGAACTCTACCGTGCCATCATCTCGTTTGAAGAAATGTAGTCTGTGAACCCCAAATGGGAACAATGAACAAACAGTCTGTTTTGGGTCCCGCCAACTTTAATTTCGTGGACCAAGTTTGAAAGAGTGTCCACAAAGGTGCCCACTGGTGGCTCTCAAAAATATTGGATAATGATAATAATAATAATAATGATAGCATTTGTTAAGCCCTTACTATGTGCCAAGCACTGTTCTAAGCACTGGATGGTGCGACGCATACTGCTCCTCCCCATCGCCCCGACTCCCTCCTTCTGCTCTACTCCCCCGGCCCCACAGCACTTGTGTATATATGTACATAACTATTATTCTATTTATTTTATTTATGATGTGTATATATCTATAATTCTATTTATTTATATAGATGCTATTAATGCCTATCTACTACTAGCTTTGTTTTGTTGTCTGTCTCCCCACTTCTAGACTTTGAGCCCATTGTTGGGTAGGGATTGTCTCTATCTGTTGCCAAATCATACTTTCCAAGTGCTTAGTACAGTGTTCTGCACACAGTAAGCGCTCAATAGATACGATTGAATGACTGAAGTGATATTGCCCACTGTGCCAGGGACACAGTGTAGCCCGATGATGTCACAGGGCCATTTTGTGGCAGCCGCTCCAACCTCTCCTGAACCTGGAGAGCTTTTCTGGGGGAAGCCATCAACGCCCATTCCCCACCCGCTGACCTCTCCGCCACTCTCCAGATCCACCGCCTTCCCCTCCCAGCTCCGTGTGAACTTGGACTTCACATCTGAGCATTGGACCTAGGTGGGAAACTGAATGCCAAAGGTAGAGATACTTTACACAAAGTCATTCTGGGTTGAATCCAGGGTGGGCGAAAAATGAGACCAGCTGAAGCTCTCACTGGCTGGCATAAAACCAGATGCATTCATTCACTGAATTGCATTTATCGAGCACTTACTGTGTGCAAAGCACTGTACCAAGCAATTGGGAGAGTACAGATCAACAACAGATGGGCACATTCCCTACCCAAAACGAGCTCACAACTCTCCTTAATGTCCTGCAGGGAAACCACTTAACCAGACTCCTCAACTGCTTTCTCTGCCTCTGGGCTGATTCATTCATTCATTCAATCGTATTTACTGAGCGCTTACCGTGTGCAAAGCACTGTACTAAACCCTTGACTGCTGATGTGGCCTGGAAGCCAGAAAGCTTTCTGAATCTCTGGGAGAAACCACCCACCATTACAAGGTGCAGTCTGGTCCTTGTGGAAACCAACTCACAAAATAATTTATACCCTACATGGTCTCAAGGGTGCGAAGCTTCGAATCAGGATGTGTCCTATTAATAATCATATTTGTAAAGCATTTACTCTTTACCCAGCTCTGCTCTAAGCACTAGGTAGATACAAGATAATCAAGCAGGACGCAATCCCTTCTCCACAAGTGGTCCACAGTCTAGAGGACAGAGAGAAGGTTTTACAGAGGAGAACACAGGCACAGAGAAGTGAAATGATTTGTCCAAGGTCACACAGCAGGCAAGTGGTGGAGCCAGGATTATGACCAAGGTCCTCTTACTCTCAGGCCTGTGCTCTTGCCTCTAGGCCAAACTGCTTCCCTAGCTGGCCCTGGCTTACTATAGCCAATTATAATGGCAGAAGGACAACTTAAGACAAATGAGCACATTATGTTTAATTCATGATTCTAAACCCCTTATATTTATTTTCTTTACATGGATAGCAGTGCCTAAATCTGTACCCAATCTAGTCTTTGAGGAGGAGCAGTCCAGCGAAAATTTTAAGAATCACTAGATGACAACCACATCTTAATTACGCCTGCAAGCGATAACCCAATGGGAATAGCTTTTTTAAAAAAAATGCCAGAATGGCTATTAGCTGTATGTCCAGCAAGGCGGTAGAGCAAATGTGGCACGATCGGAAATGGCTCTTTCTCCCTGGCACCCACTGCCAGCTGGGAAGCACTTAAGGGTAAGCCCTGGAGGCTGGGGAAACCAGCAAATGAACAAGGGCCCCACTTCAGAGCCTAGCTTTGGAGGGTTAAAATTAAAATTACCATTTTGAAGCCAAACTGGCTCCAAACAGGAGACAGGCCAGCTGAAAACTGGACTGACTGGTAAAATGCCGGGCAAATGGTCACCTTAGAAAGACCACCCTAGGAAGACACCCAGGCCAATCCAAAGCACTGGGTCTCAGTTCCAAAAGAGTCAAGCAATGGGACTTGGGCAGGGAATGTGTCTGTTATACTGTTATGTTGTACTCTCCCAAGTGCTTAGTGCAATGCTCTGCACACATTAAGTGCTCAGTAAATATGACTGATTGACTACCCCAGCCTCGGACCTTTAAAGAAAAAGACAAGCATGTTCTGCAGGCAACCATTTCCTTCACTTCCAAATTTAGGCAGGCCTACAGCACACCATGTTCTAGGCTTTGCAAGGCAGGCTTAAACTACGTACGCTGCTGAGGAAGGTGGCTGAGCCACTGACCACTTCAATCCGTCTTATTTATTGAGCATGCTTACTCTGTGTAGAGGACTGTACTAAGCGCTGGAGAGAGAACAACATAACAGTCGGTAAGCACGTTCCCTGCCCACACTGAGTTCACAGTCTCTAGGGGGAGACAGAGACATTAATGTAAATAAATATGGATGTAATACAGATATACCTCCCAAATTACATCAGCGAAATGAAACCGAAGGGTCCCGGTTCGTAGGAAAAGAGGGCACAGAAAGCCCAGGAGGGACACACCCAGAGCACTCTGGCAATAAAGTACTAATAATTGCTGTATTTAAGTGCTTACCATATGCCAACCACTGTACTAACCACTGGGATAGATACAAAATAATCACATCCCACATGGGGATCACAGTCTAAGTAGGAGGGACAACAGGTTTTGAATCCTCATTTTGCAGATGAGAAGAGCTGTCCGTCCTGACTCCTTCGGCTGTCGACAGTTTTGGAGCCCGCCGACGTGAGACTGGCTGGAACTAATTGGTTTCAAGAAGGGAAGTTCACTGGGGAATTCACCTCTGGGGATATGCCTCATTTTGGGGCCCCAGCCAGTACTCAGCAAAATGAGGAGGACTGAAGTGGTCCAGTTCTGGAAATAATAATACTAATAATGATAACGGTATTTGTTAAGTGCTTACTAAGTGCCAGGCACTGTTCTAGGTGCTGGGGCAGATAGAAGATAAGTGGGTTGGGCACTGTCCCTGTCCCACATAGGGCTCGTGGTCTTAATCGGGGCAAAGGAACAGTAACGTGGGAAGTGGCTTGGCTTAGTGGAAAGAGCACGGGCCAGGGAGTTGGAGCTCCGCCACTTATCTGCTGTGCGACCTTGGGCAAATCGCTTCAATTTTCTGTACCTCGGGTACCTCATCTCTAGAAAGGGGATTAAGACTGTGAGCCCTATGTGGGACATGAACTGTGTGCAACCTGATTCGATCATTTATTGCGCACTTACTGTGAGCAAAGCATTGTACTACATGCTTGGGAGAGTAAACTATAACAAGACACATTCCCTCATAAACAGTGAGCTCACAGTTTAGAGGGGGAGACAGACATTAATATAAATAAATTATAGCTATATACACATGTGCTGTGGGGATGAGAGGGAGGATGAATGAAGAAGCAAATAAGAGCAGCGCAGAAGGGAGTGGGAGAAGAGGATAGGAGAGTTTATTCAGGGAAGGCTTCTTGGAAGAGCCTTCTTGATCATCTTTTATGCACATCAGAGCTTATTGAGCCAAATGGTAAGGACAAATATTTTTTTTAAAAAACCAAGAAAACAAAAAAAAAACCCACAGCTTTATATCGCTTCTATTTCCTTCACACCTCAGAACCACATGCCCAAGTACAGCCTGTATGACTTACCACACCCTCACCCTTGTGGACCCCCCCCTCATAAGGGTCTCAGCTGTTTCTCCATCTAGGAATGGGGAGAAGAGTGGATGGGGGAAGGTTAAAGGGAGGTGCCTCTGATCTACCTCTGATTACTCGTTCCCTGCTCTACCTCAGTAGTAATAATAGCATTCATTTCAGAGGATGTGGGTTCTAATCTTGGCTCCGGCACTTGTCCGCTGTGTGATCTTGGACAAGCCACTTAACTTCTCTGGGTCTCAGTTACCTCATCTGTAAAATGGGGATTAAGGTTATGAGCCCCACATGGGACAACGTGATTACTTTGAACCTACCCCAGTGCTTAGAACAGTGCTGGGCACATAGGGAGAGCTCAACAAGTACCATAATTATTATTACTATTACAGTGTGCAAAGTTCTGTACTCAGTATTGGGTTAAAACACCTAGTTGAGAATTAGACTTGGTGTCTGGCCCACAAGGGGATGACAAGATAAAGAATAAAGCAGTGGTGGATTGCGGAGGGATCCATAAGGAAAGTTGTAATGATAAAAGCAGACACCCAACATGAAAGATAAGGAAAAGAAGACAGAGCAAAGAGGCTGCATTGATCAAAGCAGTCAAAGACTTTTCAGATCTCCATTCCATTCCGTAGCCACAGGATATGATGTGATAATTTTGGCAAAATGCTTGGCACCTCATCGCCAGAGTTCTCCTTTGTTCATAACCTACATTTCCTTAGGGTTTAACTGTGCCACTTTCTTTGCAAATAGCTATATTCATTCTTTCAACAGTATTTATTGAGCGCTTACTAGGTGCAGAGCACTGTACTAAGCGCTTGGAATGTACAAATCGGTAACAGATAGAGACAGTCCCTGCCCTTTGAAGGGCTTACAGTCTAATCAATACAGTCTAACTATATTTTCTAGTTGGTGTTGATTAGTTCTGCATGGATCAGTGCCAAAAAGAAACTTTACTAACACATGAGTGAGGTTGGAACTTGAACTGACAGATGGAAGGTGTTTCCCCGAGACCTCAAAAACACTGCTTGAACGGGCTATAAAAATAGCCCAAGATGAAATATGGAGCTGGGGACGGGGGGGCCATTCCCCATTGTGGAGGAGTTCTAAGTCCACTCATTCACCCCACTTAGCCAGGGCAGGAAACAGGTCAAACAATACTTCTTGGCAGCAAGGTGGCCGGACACTCCTTCTCTGAACTATGCCAGTCTAGTCCCACGCTCCTATTCCGATTGTGCCTTTCAGGAAAACAAGGTTGCTACAATCTATGGGCTCAGCAGAGGGCCTTGTGCTTGGAAGAGAAGCCGGGGTATGGAGCCCGGCTAAGCACGGAGTCACTCAGAGCAGATCTAGTTCCTTGTGTGTGTTTATTGTTGTATTGCACTCTCCCAAGCATTCAGTACAGGGCTCTGCACACAGTAAGCGCTCGATAAATACGACTGAATGAATGAACCTGGGCCTAGGTGATCTGTCGTGCCTTCACCTCCTGCATCTTCAAGGCAGCCAACCCGACAACTCACACCCTGACCAGGAAGCTCAGCAGCGCTTGAGGGCAGCGTGAGAACGAAAACACGGGCACAAGTCACGGCTACAGAGTGCTGGGAGTGCTCAAGGCACTGTCTCCCCCTCAAGACTGTAAGCTCGCTGTGGGCAGGGACTGTGCCAGTTATATTGTACTCTCCCAAACACTTAGTTCAGTACCCTGCACACAGCAAGTGCTCAATGAATACAACTGACTGACTCACATGAGCAGCAGGGGAGAAGGCTGCAGCTCTGCTTCTTCACCTCCCTACCTTAATTCTGACAACCTTGGGGGATCATCAGCAATCTCATTCTTCTCAAGAAGCCTGCTTTATCTCCCAACGGCACTCATTATAGACCCAACCCACCAACTCGCCCTTCATCGATACTAAATCGCTAACATCAGGCCGCACCGAAACCATAAGCTATTGCTCTAATTGAATAATTATGGAGCGAAAGGGAGAGCCGGCGATCAAGTGTATTATCCCGCCACAACAGAGCCTTTCGCTAAAGATTACCAGATGATGAACAGAGTCGGCTAGCCAAATGACCCGAGAGAAGTACAGCGCTGATTCAAGTCGGGCAGAGGGGCTTGAGGGGGCAGTCCAAGTGAAAATTACTAGGGATTTGGAATCGCTCCGAGGCACACGGCTATAGTTAACCTTTTTAGTCTCTGCTCTGGTACACTCCGTTCTGCCACGCCGTGTGTTTTCGCTATGCGTTTTGGCTAGAATGCCGAAAAGGAGTGAGGGAACGTTTGCTTGACAACGCAAGCTTAGAAACGCTGTGCCCCGGTGTCTGAAGGACTGGTTTGAGCATGGGGGTGGGTGCGTGCGGAGGTGGACCCACACCCCGAGTACTACAGTGCACCTTTTTCTTAATACGAGATCTTGCAAGAATGGAGAAATGGATGTGCTGGACGCCTGCTCCTCCTCTGACTGGTCAGCTGTCTACCTTGCTTGTATCTTCCCCAGCACTCAGTACAATGCCTGGCACATAAGAGCTTAACAAATACCATTATCATTATTATTATTATTACCTGCCAGGGCTTACGAGCGGGCCACTGAAGAGGGGAGCGGAGAGACGAAAGTCTCCAAACCATTTGATGAGCTCAAGGTATATTGGGATGGGAGGGTGAGAGAGGGGTCAGATCTAAAAATGGGGAAATGACCGAGACATCATCACCCTCCTTTCACACAATACAGTGCCATTTGAAAATTTGCAGGTAAGCTGCATTAATTGTTACAATGTTTTAGTCTTTAACATTTTCTATGTTCCTGAATTTTTCCATTCGGTTCTGCTTAACTATGCCCTCAATTGAACGCCCCCTACAAACACACACTCTTTTTTTTTAAAGAGCAGAATAAAGGGTTTGTTGCATTGGGAGATCTAGAATGGGTGGAGGATGTTGAGGGCTGACAAATATAGTAGGACTAGAGATGTAGCAATTCCAGGAATTTAATCTTCAAAAGCAAAACCTCCCCGATGAAGATGAAAAGAGGCCCTCCCAGAAAATGGGAGGCCACTGAAGGATTTTGGAGGAATGATCTAATCAATCCTTTGGGAGGCTGCTGCAGGACCACAACAGTGCCCATGCATGACTGGACAGGGAGACCAAGTCCCAGCACAGAAGAGCCCCGTGACTCATTGCCAGTTTGGGCTACCTGGGCTCGCCTAGAGGTTGGATCGTGCCAGAACTCCAGGGACTTTTGTGGGGGTGGAGATAATACATTAGGAAAAGTCTGGCGGGGCTCCGAGGTGGTTCCGAGTTCCTTCCCTAGACTACCCCAAGCCCAACAGGAAAGTCCCTGACTTAGAAGCTGCCTTCAGAACAACACAGACACCTCCAGCAGTAGCCTAGTGGATAGAGCATGGGCCTGGGAGTCAGAAGGATCTGGGTTCTAAACCCCGCTCCATCACATGTCTGATGTGAGACCTTGGGTAAGTCACTTCATTTATCTCTGCCTCAGTTACCTTATCTGTAAAATGAGGATTTAAGACTGTGAGCCCCATGAGGGCCATGAACTGTGTCCAACCTGATTGGCTTGTATCTACCCCAGTGATTAGTAGAGTGCCTGGAACACATTAAGTGCTTAACAAATACTATAAAACTCCCCAAACCCTCTCCCTGCTCCCACAAGGTGTCTCTCCAAACAGTCCCAAGCCAAGCAGCAGCCAATGGTGAAAATTAAGGTCCGGAAGACGAGACAATACAGTGGGCATTGTTCTCCAAGAGAGAACAAACCATGAATGTGGTAGAGGTTCTGTCTAAACACACAGGAATACCTGAGACCAAGAGACTACCTCTAGGAGACGGCCTCTGATCGGCTCCTCTAATACCGACTCACTTTACCTCCATCTTGTCTCTCTCCCCACTGACCCCTTGCCCACATCCTCCCGCCTTTCAGTTAAAAGACCCTCCCCCATTCAAAGCCTTAATAAAAAATCACATCTCCAAGAGACCTTTCCCAACTAAGCCCCCTATTCCCTCTCACTTCTGCATCACCTGCGCACTTGGACCCATTTCATAGTCACCTTGCCCTCAGCCCCACAGCACTTGCGTTCACATCCATAGTTCATTTTCACGTCTGACTCCCGCTCTGGACTGTAAGCTCTTTATGGACAGGGAATATGTCTACCGATTTTGTTATACTGTATACTAATAGTAATTATTATTATGGCATTTGTTAAGCACTTACCATGTGTCAAGCTGGGGTCTAAGCACTGGGGTAGATACAAGTTAATGAGATCAAAGAGTCCCTCTCCCACAAGGGGGTTCACAATCTAAATAGGAGGGCGAACAGTTAGTCTATCGTATTTATTGAGCACTTACTGAGCGCAGAGCACGGTACTAAGCGCTTGGAGTGAACAATATAATAAGATATTCCCTACCCACCACAAGCTTACAGTCTAGAGGGTACTAAAGAGGTCCTGAATCCCCATTTTGCAGATGAGGAAACGAGACACAGTGAAGTCACCCAGTAGGCTAACAGCTGAGCCGGGATTCAAAATCAGGTCGTTTGACTCCCAGGACGGTGCCTTGTCCACTCTTCCCAAGGACTTAGTACATACAGTGCTCTGCACACAGTAAGGACTCAAGAAATCCCACTGATCGAATTTCTAGACAGACCCTGGAAGAGGGATTCCAAAGGCTCTCCTGGAGGAGCTTCCTGTCACCAAAGTGGTTTGCTCATCTAATCTTAGCAGCTGCTGGTGGGCTGGCAAATGGCCTTAGTTATTTTATGGCAGGGCAGTGCCGAAATGATCGGAGCGTTTAGAAACTGCCAATCCCTAAACTAAGGACCTGAACGGAGGGAAGCTACTTTTAAGATTTTAATTGTGAGCAATTCTTTTGGAAGCAGCATGAAGGAATGAGTTTAAACTGCGAGATGACGAGTGGGGAGGGGTCTCATTGAGAGCCCATCACCAACTCTGGCTTGGAGAGCACACTGATCTCTAGGGGCTGCTGTCTGAAAGCTGCGGGAAGGAGCACGGCGGAGTGGATAGAGCACGGACCCGGGAGTCCGAAGGTCGTGGGTTCTAATGCCGGCTCCGCCACTTGTCTGCTATGTGCCCTTGAGCAAGTCACTTCCCATCTATAAAATGTGGGTTGAGAGTGTGGGCCCGGCGTGGGGCGGGGACTGTGTCCAACTCGATCTGCTTATGTCGACCCCAGGGCTTAGTACAGTGCCTGGCACACAGTAAGCACTTAAATACCATCGTCATCAACATCAAAGCTTCCTGGTGGAAAAGAACTGGCTAAATACAATCAAGTCACCCAGGACACGCAGACTGAGATGAGCTGCCCCTCTTCGAGAGCGAGTGAAGCTGGTGGTGACCTGCTGAGGGACGAGTCAGAAGTTCGGGAGACTTCAAAGATGCCTTGGGGTTCAGGGTTGGAGAGAGAGGCAGAGGTAGCTCCATCCTGAAGAGGACCCTCAGTCACTTTGCTTTCATCTGGAAGGGGCTCGGAGGTAATGGCATCTTTGAGAGGCTCCGAGGTCGGTCCATCTTGAGGGGCTTGGTTCACATTAGCTTGCTGGGGAATGAGGCCGTCTTGGGAATCCAGGCCACTCGCACTTGTAGACTGACGGCTGACCGCGCTTGAAGAGAGGTGGCTAATTGCGCTGAGGGAATGGGCGCTAAGTAGGTTTAGGAAAAGGTGGCTCACTGTGTATGGAGAATGGAAACTACTGGCATTTGGAGAGAGGGGGACGATTACGTTTTGAGTAGCGTGCCGCATGCCAGTTTCGGAGAAGTGAATCAATTCACTTCTCACCTCGATTTGAGATTGACTGCCGATGGAACTCTGAGAGGAGTCAGAAAAAACTTCATCTTGACAAAGGCCACAGGAAATTCCATCTTGAGAGGAGTCTTGGATGGGGGTCTTGTCTGGGAAGCAGCAGCTAGAGTGAGAGAAATGCCTACCTGAGGAAAAACGTCCGGAGAGGGGGAACCTCGCCAACCCCCTGAATGGGGAGTATCGACATCGGCCAAAACGTGGGGAGAAGGAGAAGTCGAAGTTAGCACCAACACGGCAGGCCAGACCCCTGGTTAAATAGACAGGATTCCCCAAGGCCGGGAGACTACTTCTCAAACTTCTCCTGTGCCAGCTGGTTAAACTGGGCCGGGCACAGCTATGTTGCAGGTGTGTTGGTGCCAGCTAGGCTAATGCCACATACAAATAAGGGGCTAAGACTCTAGCACAGAGAACCCACTCGACTCCTTAGTTTTCTTTCCAAAGGAAAAGTTCATTAGCTTTGGAGTCCATCACTCATTGGCTGGCATCAACTGGTGTACAGCCAAACTTGGGGGCGGGGGGTAAAGGTTGGGAAAAAGGAGGAGGGGGCTAGCAATGCCAGGATTTAGAGTCCCCTTTAGAGAGACTCTTTGGTAGCCAGTGGGGTTGCGCTGCTGAGCGGGAAGGAAGTGAGAAGCTGGTGCTTGCCAAACGCTACCAGGGGATAGCAGGTAGATCCCGGCTCCGCCATTTGTCTGCTGGGTGGCCTTGGGCAAGTGACTTCACTTCTCTGTGCCTCAGTTACCTCATCTGGAAAATGGGGTTTGAGACTGTGAGCCCCACAAGGGACAGGGACTGTGTTCAACCCAATTTGCTTGCATCCACCTCAGCGACGAGTACGGTGCCTTAACGCAATTCTTATTATTATTAACATTCTGAGGGCCCGGGTTACCGAAGAGCCGATAAGGGCAGTAGTGCTGTGGGCTGCAGGGGCTCAGTCTCGGTTGAAGTTAGGAACAAATTCTTAAGGCACTAAATTGCTGCTCTAGGGCTTTAGCCCACAGTGGTTTACTGTGCATTTGGTATTCACCCCACAGCACTTACGTACCTATGTATAATGTATTTATATTAATGCCTTTCTCCCCCTCTAGAGTCTAAGCTTGTTGTGGGCAGGGAATGTGTCTATCAACTCTGTTGCGTTAGTACAGTGGTCTGCACACGGTAAGCACTCAATAAATACCACTGATTGACTGGGCATCTGAATGGGGGACAATTCAATAGGGAATGTTTCCAAAATCCCTGACCGTCAGGAGGGTGATTAAACAAAAAACAGACACCCGCCCACCGCCTCCACCCCCAAAAATGGACCTACCTTGGGCAGTGCCCCATAGGCAAAGTTCTTAAAATGTCCCAGAGTACATCTCACCCTTCCTCTCTCACCATCCTTGCTGAACTGCCTGAAATACTGTGTGGATGGGGTGTCGGAATGAAAAAGAAGCCGTCAGTGAACATGGCAACAAGGAGGGAATAGAATGTGATGACCGAAGGGTGTGTAGAACTCGGTGACATCAGAATGAAACGGATTTCAATTTTCTAATTGCCTGGGACCCAAAGTCGTGAATCTGGTGGGTGACTCATTTTCACTCTGAGTACAATTTTGGGACTATTTCCTCTCCAAAATTGTACTTTCATCAATTCTCCTCATCTTTCGTATTGTGCACATTTCCTGCACAGTTATTTTCTTCAGTTATCTATCTTTTAAGACGTATGTATCTTTTGCATCTTGATCAGTGAAATACATTGGGGATGAGAAACAACTTGGCCTACTGCATAGAGCACGGGCCTGGGTTCTAATCCTGGCTCTGCCACTTAATAATAATAACCATGGTATCTGTTAAGCGCTCACCGTGTGCCAAGCACTTTTCTAAGCACTGGGGTAGATACAAGGTAATCAGGTTGGACACGGTCCCTACCCCATATGAGGTTCACAGTCAATCCCCTTTTCACTGATGAGGTAACTGAGGCCCAGAGACGTGAAGTGACTTGCCCAGGGTCATACAGCAGACAAGTGGCGGATCCAGGATTAGAACCCACATCCTCTGACTCCCAAGCCCATGCTCTTGCCACTAGGCCTTGCTGCTTCTCACCTGTCTGCTGCGTGATTTTGGACAAGCTACTTAACTTCTCTGGGCCTCAATTCCTCATCTGTAAAATGGGATTAAGAATGCAGAATGTGAGCCCCATATGGGACAGGGACTGTGTCCAACTTGATTAACTTGTATCTACCCTGGCGCTTAGAACATATCACAGTTATTATTATAAAGAGCAACAATAAAAATACCTGCAATCTGTGTGGGATTTGTACATTAGTTGTCTCACTTTGGGCTGACAAAAATCCCATCCCAGTGAGATAAGGAGAGGTAGGTATTTGTCACTCATTTTAGGGGTGAGGAAACAGCCACAGGGAAGTTACGTGGATCACTCAAACACAGCAGGCCAGAGGTGAAATGCTGGGACTAGTATCCAAGTCCCTTCTACTTCCACTTGACCACCCTGCAAATTCTGTTCTTTCCACACTTCTCTTCCACAGAAGCCTGACAATTTGTCACGGCTTCTTCTGGAATTTTCTTCCCCCCATATACTTGAGGCCTCAAAAGAAAGGGCTAGTGCCTCTGCAATAATTCTATATTTGAATTCATGGAAATGCACATCCATTTTTTTCAGCTACTCTCTAGTTCTCTCCCTCATCCCACTGGGCTTCCCACCCTTCCACTGCAAACCTTGGTCCTAGTTGAACTGTTCACACTTGGTAACTGTTTTCATTCATTCAGGAGTATTTATTGATTTTGGGAGAAGCAGCGTAGCTTAGTGGAAAGAGTATGGGCTTGGGAGTCAGAGGACATGGGTTCTAATACTAGCTCCGCCACTTGTCGGCTGTGGGACCTCGGGCAAGCCACTTCACTTCTCTTTTGCCTGTTAACTCATCTGTAACATGGGGATTAAGATTGCGAGCCCCATGTGGGATAACCTGATTAACTTGTATTTCCCCCAGCGCCTAGAATAGTGCTTGGCACATAAGCGCTTAAATACCATTATTATTATTATACCATCATACCAATAATGATGAATGTAAAGCATTCAACGATTCTATCTTTACCTTGCCTTGATGGGCAAGAAGGGGGAGTGACATTCTTCCTCTCTAGCTCAATGTGGGTAAATATTTTTTTAAATGTCTTTGATCAATCAATAAATAGTATTTGTTGAGCTCCTACAGCTTACAGAGCACCTAAGTGCTTGATAGAGTACAACAGAATTAGTTGACGTGATTCCTAACCTCAAAGAGTTTACCATCTAGCAAGGGAGATGGACATTAATCCGATTTACAGAGAGGAGGAAAGAGGAAAAGGGAATACGTACAGGAGATCGTGCTAAAGAGAGGGTTCAAGCTATGGCTGTAAGACCTCTGGAGCTTGAGAGTACTTAATAATCCTGAAAAGGCAGTTTGGGAATATAAATGTGGGGATTAGAAATCAACTGGGGAAGGCCTCCTGGAGGAAGTGTGATTTCAGATGAGGTTTGAAGACAGGGAGAGCAGTGGTCCATTGGATAAAAGGGGTAGGGAGCGCCAAGAAGGGGTAAGGAGTGAGCAAGAGGTTGAAAGCAGGAGAGATGAGATGAGGCACAGTGAGTAGGTTAGCTTTAAGTCTAATGCTAGTCACACTTCCATTGCAGCTCTTCCGATTTCGATTCTACCCATTTTTGTTGCTTTTAAAAGGTCCGCCTCAGTGGTCTGGCTGGATTTTCACTTTTTGTAGCTTTGCTTTTATCATTCAGGTCTCTGTAGAATCCTAGATTTAACCAAGGTGTCTTACCTTCTGAACGATTTGTTGGAAGTAGAGTGGGATTTCTTAGACAACTTGAACTCTTAGGTTTTTTTCTCCACTAGGTCCTTTCTAATATATTCAGCCTTTTAAATGGGATTTTTTTTTTCCAAGTCCTCTCTTTTTAAAAAATCTTTTTCACTTCTATTTTCTCCTCTTCAGCTCTTGGATAAAAGCATTTTGTATTGTTGCCACCAAGGTTTCCATCTGCTTCACTGGGCGGGACGATTGAGGAGAATAGAGGAGAGCGGGCTATCAAACTGCTGCTGAATGGTGAATCTTAAGCAGATCCCAAATGAACCCCATCATACATTTGAACACATTCTCCTAAAATAAAACATTTTAACTTGCGGAGATGAATCAATGAAAGTGACACACATACTTACATTTTTCCTCTCCTTGGCTATGGCCCTGGCCCCTCGTTGTTACCAACAAAAAATATAAATTGAGCCAGTGTTATGTGGATGATATCTCACTCTTGCCAGTTTCATTTTGCAAGACTGAACTAGGCTGTGAGACAAGTCTTCAAATTCTTCAGAGTCTCATTGGAGCCAGGAAAGAGTCTCAGTTCGGTTTAATGAGTAATCGTGACAGCGATAATCAGTTCAAAACCTGTACAGCCTCTAACGGAAAGAGCCTGAGCCAAGGAGTCAGAGGGCCTGGATTCTAATTCTGCTCTGCCAAGTTGCCTGCTGTTTGACTTCAGGCAAGTCACTTCAGTGTGCCTCAGTTTCCTCATCTGCAAAACAGGGATTCAATACCTGTTCTCCCTCCTACTTAGACTGTGAGCACCAAAATGACGATGACTGTGGTATTTGTTAAGTGCTTACTATGTGTCTGACACTCTACTAAGCCCTGGGGTGGATAAAAGCAAATCAGATTGGACACAGTCCCTGTCCCACGTGGGGCTCACAGTCTCAACCCCCATTTTGCACTGAGGCTCAGAGAACACTTTTCCAAGGTCACAGAGCAGACAAGGGGTAGAGTCTAGATTAGAACCCCTGACCTTCTGACACCAAGGCTCGTGCTCTATCAACTCTGCCATGTGGGACAGGGACTATGTCTGACCTGAATTAATTTGTATCTACCCCAAGGCTTAGACCGGTCCTTGACAAATAGCAAGGGCTTAGCAAATACCCTAAACAGCATTAGAATTACTATTAAAATGGAACCCCCACAGTTTGCAGAGACTTACCCTCCTTCGCTTTCTGCCTCTTCTGAACTATGGCTTGGAATTGGCTCGGATCTTCTCTTTCTGGATCCCCTGTGTTGAGGACTCGCTCTGGACACTCCTGCCTTTCCCCTCAGCTCACCACGGACAAGTTCCTCCAGCTTTGGGATGGCTTCTTTGAGGAACCTCACCTCCTCCTTGAGTTCTTCCATGCTTGCCACTAGGCAATTCAGCTTCTCCAGAATTTGAAGCTGCCTTCCCTGTAACGCCACGACTGTACCTCGCTCGCCGTGGAGTTCATCTCGCAGCTCTGCCGAATGAAACGCATCACTCAGAGCCCAAAATTTGGGCACGTGAATCACTGCCCCAGACTTGCGGATCTTGTGGTACCACACTAGGGCCAAGCTTATTCCGGCAGTTCCGATCATGATGCCAAAAATCAGTCCTTTATTTGTGGATTGAGACATGGCTGCCTTATCTGAAAACACAAACAAAAACAGAAATGAGCCTTGCTTTTTTTTTCTTTAGAGTACGAATCTATAGTTCCCTTGAATCAGACATGTCCAACTCACGGACGACTCGTGTGTGCTGTTACACATTCATCGATGAACCACATTTTTTCAAAGGCTGGAAATTACTAAGTGCCTTGTTCAATAGTTTACAATTTGTTCATTATTCATAAATAGAGCAAAGGAAAGTGACATTAGTGGGTAGAACTATTTTCATTAATTTCTTTCCATGTCCCACGGGGGGCTCCTAAGAGGGGGCAGGGACAGTGATCCAAGATTAGTGGAAAGAGGCAGGGAGGGACCCACAAAAAGGTGACTGCATGTAGGGTAACCCCCCAGAATCCGGGGGGCTCCCACTAAGAGCCACCTCTTCAGCCGGGAGCAAGCAGTTGGTTGCAATCTGGGGTGGTGGTGGCCTGGTCTTTGTTGGGTTACTGTCCCCCTAACCCAGCTTCCCTTGCCCCTGGGCTAGCTGTTTCCCTGTGACCCAAGGCTAAGAAAAGACCCTGTGTTACTCAAACCAATTTAAACCCTAACTTCAAAATTAGAAAGTGAGGCACGAAATAATATTTTCTAAAGTTTAGTGGACTTCATGCAAACTACAAAGGCTGGAAAATGTTTTCTACCGAAATCTAGTATTTGTCACCGTAATAGGTCAAGTTGTTCAATAATTACATTTCTGCCCATTTCTCCCACAGGTGTATCAATTTGGGACCTATTTTCATAAATAGAGGTGAAACCTTGCAGGAATCATAATATTAAACATCGACCTTTTGAGCAGGGCTGCCTCCCTAGGCAAAAGGCAAAGGTCACGGATATTTGGGAAGCAGTGTGGCCTAGCGGATAGAGCACGGGCCTGGGAGTCAAAGACCTGTGTTATAATCCCCACTCTGCCACTTGTCTGCTGTGTGACCTTGAGCAAGTCACTTCACTTCTCTGTGCCTCAGTTACCTCATCTCTAAAATGGGGATTAAGATTGTAAACCCCATGTGGGACAGGGACTGTGTCCAGCCTGATTAACTTGTGTCTATCCCAGAACTAGAACAGGGCTTGACACATAGTAAGTCCTTAACAAATAAAGTAAAAGACAAACCAACTGATAAACCAAGAGGTGAGAAAGAGAAGAGAGGCCCCTTGAGAGAAGAACACCACAGGTAATTCCTCTTTGGCCTTTAAATCAAAGCAGCGTGAGAAGCAGTGTGGCTCAGTGGAAAGAGCACGGGCTTAGCAGTCAGAGGTCATGGGTTCTAATCCCAGCTCTGCCACTTGTCAGCTGTGTTACTGTGGGCAAGTCACTTCACTTCTCTGTGCCTCATTTACCTCATCTGGAAAATGGGGATTAAGACTGTGAGCCCCGAGTGGGACCTGGTTACCCTGTAACTACCCCAGCGTTTAGAACAGTGCTCGGCACATAGTAAGCACTTAACAAATACCAACATTATTATTATTATTATTATTAAGTTGGAGCTGCTCTTGAAGTTTTGCTATTCAAGCTTCACTGCATTCTGTGAAGTATGTTAGATACTAATCGCCTTTTCCTATATATTTCCTAAAAGCTCAATTTTCCTCTTCAGGGGCAGGGAGGACAGAGACTCAGTAAACCCACGCTAGGATAAGGGGAAGTTTCACTCTGAAATACTGCACTGACTCAGAGAGGGAACTGCTCTGCAGCCTCGTAAGGGTTTAGGGATCTTAGAAACTTCTGACTTGAGCAAAGAAAAAGGGGATTTGGAGGAAGGGAAGGGGTGTATGTAGAAGGGAGGGGAGTGTGCCGATAGGGAGGGTGGATAAGGAGGGAGTCCAAGCCTCCAACCCCACAAACAGTAGTGATAACTGTGGTATTCGTTAAGCACTTAGTATGTGTCAAACACTGTAGTAAGCACTGGGGTCGAGAGACGATAATCAACTAACATCTCTATGCAGATGATACTCAAATCTATATCTCCTCCCCCCATCTCTCTCCCTCTCTCCAGGCTTGTATCTCCTGCCTTCAAGGCATCTCTATTTGGCTGTCCTCCCAATCACCTCAAACTTATCATGTCCAAAACAGAGCTTCTTATCTTCCCTCCCAAACCCTGTCCTCTCCCAAACTTTCCCGTCACTGTAGACGGCACAACCATCCTTTCTATAATAATAATGTTGGTATTTGTTAAGCGCTTACTATGTGCCGAGCACTGTTCTAAGCGCTGGGGTAGACATAGGAGAATCAGGTTGTCCCACGTGGGGCTCACAGTCTTAATCCCCATTTTACAGATGAGGGAACTGAGGCACAGAGAAGTTAAGTGACTTGCCCACAGTCACACAGCCGACAAGTGGCAGAGCTGGGATTCGAACCGATGAGCCCTGACTCCAAAGCCCATGCTCTTTCCACTGAGCCACGCTGCTTCTCTATCTCAGAAGCCCGTAACTTTGGCGTTATCCTCGACTCCTCTCTCTCATTCAACCCACATATTCAATCTGTCACCAAATCCTGGCGGTCCCACCTTCTCAACATTGTTAAAATCTGCCCTTTCCTCTCCTTCCAAACTGCTATCACATTAATACATTCGCTCATCCTATCCCACCTGGTTTACTGCATCAGCCTCCTTGCTGACCTCCCAACCTCCTGTCTCTCCCTAGTCCAGTCCATACTTCACTCTACTGCCCGGATCATCTTTTTACAAAAACGATCAGGACATGTCACTCAAAAATCTTCAGGGGTTAATAATAATAATAATAATAATGTTGGTATTTGTTAAGCGCTTACTATGTGCCGAGCACTGTTCTAAGCGCTGGGGTAGACATAAGGGAATCAGGTTGTCCCACGTGGGGCTCACAGTCTTAATCCCCATTTTACAGATGAGGGAACTGAGGCAAAGAGAAGTTAAGTGACTTGCCCACAGTCACACAGCCGACAAGTGGCAGAGCTGGGATTCGAACTCATGAGCCCTGACTCCAAAGCCCGTGCTCTTTCCACTGAGCCATCCACCTCCATATCAAACAAAAACTCCTCTCATTGGCTTTAAAGGACTTCATCCCCTTGCCCCCTCCTACCTCACCTCCCTTCTCTCCTTCTACAGCTCAGCCCACACACTTCGTTCCTCTGATGCTAACCTTCTCACTGTGCCTCCATCTCCTGTCTTGCCACCGACCCCTGGACCACATCCTGCCTCTGGCCTGGAACGCCCTCCCTCCTCAAGTCCAAAAGACAATCGCTCTCCCCACCTTCAAAACCTTATTGAAGGCCCACCTCCTCCAAGAGGCCTTCCCAGACTAAGCCCCACTTTTTCTCATCTCCCACTCAGCTTCTGCGTCACCCTGACTTGCTCTCTTTGCTCTTCCCCAGCCCCACAGCACTTAGGTGCATATTTGTAATTTTATTTATTTGTACTGAGGTCTGTCTCCTCCCCTCTAGACTATGAGCTCCTTGTGGGGAGGGAAGGTGACTTTATTGTTGTGTTGCACTTTCCCAAGGGCTTAGTACAGTCCCCTGCACACAGTAAGCATTTAATAAACATGACTGAATAAATGAATGAATGAAAGTCAAGTACCATCCTGTCTCCCCCTCTGGTCTGTAAACTTGTTGTGGGCAGGCAATATGTCTTTATTGTTATACTGTACCCTCCCAAGTGCTTAGTACAGTGCTCTGCACACAGTAAGCACTCCATCAATGCCACTGAATTACCTATATCAGGCTCACACTTTAAAGATGGGTAGTCAGGATTTAATCCCCATTTTACAGGGGAGGAAACTGAGGCCCAGAGAAGTAGAGTGACTTCCCCAAACTCCCACAGTTGATGAG
This sequence comes from Ornithorhynchus anatinus, assembly GCF_004115215.2. Taxonomy (NCBI): domain Eukaryota; kingdom Metazoa; phylum Chordata; class Mammalia; order Monotremata; family Ornithorhynchidae; genus Ornithorhynchus; species Ornithorhynchus anatinus. The sequence goes on along the minus strand of NC_041728.1, from coordinate 69,099,370 downwards.
TGGGACTTCTAGACTGTAAACTCCGTGTGGGCTGAGATGGTCTCTCTTCATCGATGATAATGATGGTATTTGTCAAGCGCTTCTTATGTGTCAATCAAGCAGCGTGGCTCAGTGGAAAGAACCCGGGCTGGGGAGTCAGAGATCATGGGTTCTAATCCCGGCTCCGCCGCTTGCCAGCTTTGTGACTTTGGGCATGTCACTTAACTTCTCTGTGCCTCAGTTACCTCATCTCTAAAATGGGGATTAAAACTGTGAGCCCCATGTGGGACAACCTGATCACCTTGTATCCCCCCAGTGCTTAGAACAGTGCTTTGCACATAGTAAGCGCTTAACAAACATCACCATCATTATTATTATTATTGTTCTAAGCACTGGGGTAGATACAAGGTAATCAGGTTGTTCCCCGTGGGGCTCCCAGTCTTCATCCCCATTTTACAGATGAGGGAACTGAGGCCCAGAGAAGCTAAGTAAGCAGTGTGGCTTAGCGGAAAGAGCCCGGGCTTGGGAGTCAGAGGTTGTGGGATTAGAACCCACGACCTCTGAATTGTACTTTCCAAGTGCTTAGCAGAGTGGTTCGGTGGAAAGAGCCCAGGCTTGGGAGTCAGAGGTCATGGGTTCTCATCCCTACTCCGCCACCTGTCAGCTGGGTGACTTTGGACAAGTCACTTCACTTCTCTGTGCCTCAGTTCCCTCATCTGTAAAACGGGGGTGAAGACTGGGAGCCCCACGGGGGACCACCTGATTACCCTGTATCTCCCCCAGCGCTTAGAAGAGTGCTCGGCACAGAGTAAGCGCTTAACAAATCCCGGCCCTGCCACTTGTCAGCTGTGTGACTTTGGGCAAGTCCTTTTACTTCTCTGTGCCTCAGTTCCCTCATCTGAAAAATGGGGATTAAGACTGTGAGCCCCACGTGGGACAACCTGATCACCTTTCTCACCTTGTATCCCCCCAGCTCTTAGAACAGTGCTTCACACATAGTAAGTGCTTAACTAATACCATCATTATCATCAAATATCAACATTATTATTATTGGGCAGGGATTGTCTCTATCTGTTGCCAAATTGCACATTCCAAGTGGTTAGTACAGTGCTCTGCACATAGTAAGTGCTCAATAAATACTATTGAATGAATATTAAGCACTCAAAGAGTACGAATGAATGAATGAATGAGGGTGAGGGGGTGGCGGGGAGAAGAGGTTGTATATCGCCTTGTTTCTATTTATCTTGATGATGATGTCTTGTTTTTGTTTTGGTCTGTTTTGCTCTGCCGTCTGTCTCCCCCGATTAGACTGTGAGCCCATCATTGGGCAGGGATTGTCTCTATCTGTTGCCGAATTGTACATACCAAGCGCTTAGTAAAGTGCTCTGCACACAGTAAGCGCTCAATAAATACGATGCACCTAATTTTGTTTCAGTTTGGGCCCCGCAGCCTTTGCCTTGCAGGTTAAGAAGCAGCGTGGCTCAGTGGAAAGAGCCCGGGCTTGGGAGTCAGAGGTCATGGGTTCTAATCCCGGTTCCGCCGCTCGTCAGCTGTGTGACTTTGGGCAAGTCACTTAACATCTCTGTGCCTCAGTGAACTCATCTGTAAAATGGGGATGAAGACTGTGAGCCTATGGGACAACCTGATGACCTTGTATTCACTCCAGCGTTTAGAACAATGCTTTGCACACAGTAAGAACTTAATAATAATAATAATAATAATAATGATAATAATAATAATAATAATGGCATTTGTTAAAAGTGCTTGACAAATACCATCATCATCATCATTAACGAAGAGAGACAATCCCGGCCCCCACCAGGTTTACAGTCTAGATGTCCCACTCATCAACTGTGTGCCTTTGGGGGAAGTCACATCGACCTCTCTGGGCTCAGTTTCCTCCCCTGTAAAATAGGGATGCAAACGCTGACACCCATCTTTAAAGCATTTGTCAAGCACCCCCAGCCCATGCTCATTCCACTGAGCCGTGCTGCATAAGAAACATCATCATCATAATCATGATGATTCCAAGCGCTTAGTCCAGGGCTCGGCACACAGTCAACGCTCAATAAATACAATCGAATGAATAATAATAATTTTGGTATTTGTTAAGCGCTTACTGTGTCCCAAGCACTGGGGAATACAAGGTGGTCAGGTTGTCTCACGTGGGGCTCACAGTCTTCATCCCCAACAGTGTGGCTTAATGGAAAGAGCACAGGCTTGGGAGACAGAGGTCGTGGGTTCTAATCCTAAATCCGCCACTTGTCAGCTGAGTGACTGTGGGCAAGTCACTTCACTTCTCTGGGCCTCAGTTCCCTCATCTGTAAAAATGGGGATGAAGACTGTGAGCCCCACGTGGAACCACCTGATCACCCTGTATCTCCCCCAGCGCTTAGAACTAGTGCTCTGCACATAGTAAGTGCTTAACAAATACCAACATCATTATTATTATTATTGCAGATGAGGGAACCGAGGCCCAGAGAAGTGAAGCGACTGGCCCGATCGCTCTGCATCTCCCCCAGCGCTTAGAACTAGTGCTGTGCACATAGTAAGTGCTTAACAAATACCAACATTATTATCATTATTATTATTACAGATGAGGGAAGTGAGGTGAAGTGACTGGCCCAATTATCCAGAACTACCAGAATTACCAGAACTAGTGCTCTTCACATAGTAGGTGCTTAACAAATACCAACATAGTGCTCTGCACATAGTAAGTGCTTAAATACCATTATTATTATTATTATTATTATTACAGATGAGGGAACCGAGGCCCAGAGAAGTGAAGCGACTAGCCCAATGACCCAGAACTACCAGAATCACCAGGACTAGTGCTCTGCACATAGTAGGTACTTAACAAATACCAACATTATTATTATTACAGATGAGGGAACCAAGGCCCAGAGAAGTGAAACGACTGGCCCAATGACCCAGAACTACCAGAATTACCAGAACTAGAGCTCTGCACATAGTAGGTGCTTAACAAAACCCAACACAGTGCTCTGCACGTAATAAGCGCTTAACAACCAACATTATCATCATTATTATTACAGATGAGGGAACCGAGGCCCAGAGAAGCGAAGGGACTGGCCCGATCACCCTGTATCTCCCCCAGTGCTTAGAACTAGTGTTCTGCACATAGTAGGTGCTTAACAAATACCAACATTATTATTACAGATGAGGGAACCGAGGCCCAGAGAAGCGAAGGGACTGGCCCGATCACCCTGTATCTCCCCCAGCGCTTAGAACTAGTGCTCTGCACATAGTAGGTGCTTAACAAATACCAACATTATTATTATTATTACTACAGATGAGGGAACCGAAGCCCAGAGAAGCAAAGGGACTGGCCCGATCACCCTGTATCTCCCCCAGCGCTTAGAACCAGTGCTCTGCACATAGTAGGTGCTTAACAAATACCAACATAGTGCTCTGCACATAGTAAGTGCTTAACAAATACCAACATCATTATTATTATTATTACAGATGAGGGAAGGGACGCCCAGAGAATAATGTGGGTATTTGTTAAGTGCTTACTATGTGCAGAGCACTGTTCTATAATAATAATAATTGTGGTATTTGTTAAGCGCTTACTATGTGCAAAGCACTGTTCTAAGCGCTGGGGGAGATACAGGGTCATCGGGTTGTCCCATGTGAGGCTCACAGTCTTCATCCCTATTTTCCAGATGAGGTCACTGAGGCCCAGAGAAGTGAAGTGACTCCCCCACAGTCACACAGCTGACAAGTGGCAGAGCCGGGAGTCGAACCCATGACCTGTAACTCCCAAGCCCAGGCTCTTTTCACTGAGCCACGCTGCTTCTCCAGAGAAGCGAAAGGGCATTCAAATAATTTATAGATATGCATAAGCGCGGCTCAGTGGAAAGAGCACGGGCTTTGGAGTCCGAGGTCATGAGCTCGAATCCCAGCTCTGCCGCTTGTCAGCTGTGTGGCTGTGGGCGCGTCACTTCACTTCTCTGGGCCTCAGTTCCCTCATCTGGAAAATGGGGATGAAGACTGTGGGACGTGGGACAACCTGATTCCCCCTGTGTCTCCCCCAGCGCTTAGAACAGCGCTCTGCACATAGTAAGCGCTTAACAAATACCAACATTATTATTATTAAGTCAATCAGCTGACACGGGGGGGAGGCGGGATTCGAACCTACGACCTCGGATACTCCAGCCGGGGCTCTTGCCCCTGAGCCACGCTGTGGGGGGGGGGGGGGGGGGCAGCCGTTGGGATTCCGGAAGTGACGTAGGAGCCCGCTCCAGCTCTGGCCTCAGGGTGGCCCTTCTCCCCCCCCGCCTCGGGCCGTCGCTCAATGGCGGCGGGCCCGGGCCGGTCCTGCCTTTCCCCGCCGGCCCCGGGCACTCACCGCCGGCCCCAGAGGGCCGCCGCGTAGGACGGCCTCCTCCCCGCAACCCGCGGCGGCCTCCCCTCCGGCCTGCGGCCCGAGCCGGGGGGCGGCAAGGCGCGGCGGGGCCGAGAGGGGAGCGCGGGGCCTGGGGCCTCCCCTCCCGCCGCCATTGCTCGCCCTTCTTTCCCCTCCCCTTCCGCCCGTCCTTCCTCTCCCCCGGGAGCTCCGCCAAGCCTCAGCCGCGGCATCGGGACAAAACCCTCCACTGATTTCCACTCGGCCTGACGTCTTTATCGAGCGCCCACTGGGGCTTGGGCGCTGTCCGAAGCGCTTGGCATGGACAGCTGGGCCACACAGAGACCAGTCCTGCCCCACGACGGGCTCGCGATCTACAAGGGCGAGACAGACAACTAAATAAAACAAATACGCATCAATAGCATCATTCATTCATTCATTCTATCGTATTTTTCGAGCGCTTATTGGGTGCAGAGCACTATCCTAAGCGCTTGGCATGGGCAATTTAGGGCACAGAGAGACCAGCCCTGCCCCACGACGGGCTCGCGGTTTACAAGGGGCAGACAGACAACTAAATAAAACAAATAGTCGGGCATCAATAGCGTCTTTCATTCATTCCATCGTATTTTTCGAGCGCTTATTGGGTGCAGAGCAATGTCCTAAGCGCTTGGCATGGGCAATTAGGGCACAGAGAGACCAGCCCTGCCCCACGACGGGCTCGCGGTCTACAAGGGGGAGACAGACAACTAAATAAAACAAATAGGCATCAATAGCATCATTCATTCATTCATTCTATCGTATTTTTCGAGCGCTTATTGGGTGTAGAGCACTATCCTAAGCGCTTGGCATGGGCAATTTAGGGCACAGAGAGACCAGTCCTGCCCCACAATGGGCTCGCGGTCTAAAAGGGGGAAACAGACAACTAAATAAAAAAAGTGGTCAGGCATCAATAGCATCTTTCATTCATTCCATCGTATTTACCGAGCGCATACTGGGTGCAGAGCACTATCCTAAGCGCTTGGCATGGGCAATTTAGGGCACAGAGAGACCAGCCCTGCCCCACGACGGGCTCGCGGTCTACAAGGGCGAGACAGACAACTAAATAAAACAAATACGCATCAATAGCATCATTCATTCATTCATTCTATCGTATTTTTCGAGCGCTTATTGGGTGTAGAGCACTATCCTAAGCGCTTGGCATGGACAATTAAGGCACAGAGAGACCAGCCCTGCCCCACGACGGGCTCACGGTCTACAAGGGGGAGACAGACAACTAAATAAAACAAGTAGTCGGGCATCAATAGCGTCTTTCATTCATTCCATCGTATTTTTCGAGCGCTTATTGGGTGCAGAGCAATGTCCTAAGCGCTTGGCATGGGCAATTTAGGGCACAGAGAGACCAGCCCTGCCCCACGACGGGCTCACGGTCTACAAGGGGGAGACAGACAACTAAATAAAACAAGTAGTCAGGCATCAATAGCATCTTTTTAACCACTCAATCTCCAAGGGCTCCTTCCCCTCTGCCTTCAAACATGCCCACGTCTCCCCCATCCTAAAAAAACCCGCTCTTGACCCCACTTCCCCCTCCAGTTATCGTCCTATCTCCCTACTACCCTTCCTTTCCAAAATCCTAGAACGGGTCGTCTACAATCGATGCCTAGAATTCCTTAACTCCCATTCTCTCCTAGACCCCCTCCAATCTGGCTTCCGTCCCCTCCACTCTACCGAGACTGCTCTCTCTAAGGTCACCCGTGACCTCCTTCTTGCCAAATCCAATGGCTCCTACTCCATTCTGATCCTCCTTGACCTCTCTGCTGCCTTTGACACTGTCGACCATCCCCTCCTCCTCCGTACCTTATCTCACCTTGGCTTCACGGACTCCGTCCTCTCCCAGTTCTCCTCTTACCTCTCTGGCCGATCATTCTCGGTCTCCTTCGCTGGAGCCTCCTCCCCCTCCCATCCTTTAACTGTTGGAGTTCCTCAAGGGTCAGTTCTTGGCCCTCTTCTGTTCTCCATTTACACTCACTCCCTCGGTGAACTCATCCGCTCTCACGGCTTTGACTACCATCTCTACGCAGATGACACGCAGATCTACATCTCCGCCCCTGTCCTCTCCCCCTCCCTTCAGGCTCGCATCTCCTCCTGCCTCCGGGACGTCTCCACCTGGATGTCGGCCCGCCACCTAAAACTCAACATGAGCAAGACTGAGCTCCTCATCTTCCCTCCCAAACCCGGTCCGCTCCCAGACTTCTCTATCACCGTGGATGGCACGACCATCCTTCCCGTCCCGCAGGCCCGCGATCTCGGTGTCATCCTTGACTCGTCCCTCTCGTTCACCCCACACATCCTATCCGTTACCAAGACCTGCCGGTTTCTCCTCTACAATATCGCCAAGATCCGCCCTTTCCTCTCCACCCAAACGGCTACCTTACTGTTACGGGCTCTCGTTATATCCCGGCTAGACTACTGTGTCAGCCTTCTCTCTGACCTCCCTTCCTCCTCTCTCGCCCCGCTCCGGTCTATTCTTCACTCCGCTGCCCGGCTCATCTTCCTGCAGAAACGATCTGGGCCTGTCACTCCCCTTCTTAAACAACTCCAGTGGTTGCCTATCGACCTCCGCTCCAAACAAAAACTCCTCACTCTAGGCTTCAAGGCTCTCCATCACCTTGCCCCTTCCTACCTCTCCTCCCTTCTCTCTTTCTACCGCCCACCCCGCACACTCCGCTCCTCTGCCGCCCACCTCCTCGCCGTCCCTCGGTCTCGCCTATCCCGCCGTCGACCCCTGGGTCACGTCCTCCCGCGGTCCTGGAACGCCCTCCCTCCTCACCTCCGCCAAACTGATTCTCTTTCCCTCTTCAAAACCTTACTTAAAAATCACCTCCTCCAAGAGGCCTTCCCAGACTGAGCTCCTCTTCCCCCTCTAGTCCCTCTGCCATCCCCCCTTTACCTCTCCGCAGCTAAAGCCTCATTTTCCCCTTTTCCCTCTGCTCCTCCACCTCTCCCTTCCCATCCCCACAGCACTGTACTCGTCCGCTCAACTGTATATATTTTCGTTACCCTATTTATTTTGTTAATGAATTGTACATCACCTCGATTCTATTTAGTTGCCATTGTTTTTACGAGATGTTCTTCCCCTTGACGCTGTTTAGTGCCATTGTTCTTGTCTGTCCGTCTCCCCCGATTAGACCGTAAGCCCGTCAAATGGCAGGGACTGTCTCTATCTGTTGCCGACTTGTTCATCCCAAGCGCTTAGTACAGTGCTCTGCACATAGTAAGCGCTCAATAAATACTATTGAATGAATGAATCTTTCATTCATTCTATCGTATTTTTCGAGCACTTATTTGGGGTAGAGCACTGTCCTAAGCGCTTGGCATGGACAATTAAGGCACAGAGAGACCAGCCCTGCCCCACGACGGGCTCACGGTCTACAAGGGGGAGACAGACAACTAAATAAAACAAGTAGTCAGGCATCAATAGCATCTTTCATTCATTCCATTGTATTTTTCGAGCACTTATTGGGTGTAGAGTACTGTCCTAAGCACTTGGCATGGACAATTAGGGCACAGAGAGACCAGCCCTGCCCCACAATGGGCTCGCGGTCTACAAGGGGGAGACAGACGACTAAACAAAACGAAACAAGTAGACAGGCATCAATAGCATCATTCATTCATTCATTCATTCATTCAATTGTATTTATCGAGCGTTTACCTGGTGCAGAGCACTGTCCTAAGCGCTTGGGATGGACAGTTGGGTCACAGAAAGAGGCTCACAGTCTAAAAGGGGGAGACAGACAACAAAATAACAGACAGGAATCGATACCATCTTTCGTTCATTCAATCGTATTTACCGAGCACTTACTGGGTGCAGAGCACAGTCCTAAGCGCTTGGGATGGACTGTTAGGGCACAGAGAGAGACCATCCCTGCCCCACGACGGGCTCACAGTCTACAGGGGGGAGACGGACAACTAAACAAAATGAAACAAGTAGACAGGCATCAACACCATCATTCATTCATTCAATCGTATTTATCGAGCGTTTACTGGGTGCAGAGCACTGTCCTAAGCGCTTGGGAGGTACAATTGGGCCACAGAGAGAGACCAGCACTGCCCCACAGTGGGCTCATAGTCTAGGAGGGGGAGACAGACAACTAAACAAAACAAGTAGTCACATCGATACTGCCTTTCATTCATTCAACCGTATTTATCGAGCGCTTACTGGGTGCAGAGCACTGTACTAAGCGCTTGGGAGGTACAACTGGGCCACAGAGAGAGACCACCCCTACCCCACAGCGGGCTCACAGTCTAAATGGGGGAGACAGACAACAAAACAAAAGAAGTAGTCAGGATTCAATAGCATAATACTAATGTTGGTATTTGTTAAGTGCTTACTATGTACCAAGCACTGTTCTAAGCGCTGGGGTATATAGAAGGTAATCAGGTTGTCCCACGTAGGGCTCACAGTCTTCATCCCCATTTTCCTGATGAGGGAACTGAGACCCAGAGAAATGAACTGGCTTGCCCAAGGTTTCCCAGCTGACAAGCAACGGAACTTGCATTAGAACCCATGACCTCTGACTCCCAAGCCCGGGCTCTTTCCATTGAGCCATGCTGCTTCTCTGCTTCACTAGAGGATGGTCTAATGGTTAGAGCTCGGGCCTGGGAGCCAGACATCATGGCTTCTAATCTCCTACCGAAAGCTCACCTCCTCCAGGAGGCCTTCCCAGACTAAGCCCCCCTTTTCCTCCTTCCCTCCCCATCGCCCCAACTCCCTCCCTCTGCCTTCCCACCCCTTCCCACCCCACAGCATTTGTGTATCTGTCAGCTGTGTGACCTAGGGCAAGTCACTTCACTCCTCTATGCCTCAGTTCCCTCATCTGTAAAATGGGGATGAAGACTGTGAGCCCTACGTGGGACAATCTGATTACCTCCTATCTACCCCAGCGCTTAGAACAGTGCTTCGCACATAGTAAGCGGTTAAACAAATACCAACATTATTATTATTATCTATGTACATCGTGGCTTAGTGGAAAGATCCCGGGCTTGGGAGTCAGAGGATGTGGGTTCTAATTCCAGCTCTGCCACTTGTCTGCTGTGTGACTTTGGGCAAGCCACTTAACTTCTCTGGGCTTCAGTTACCTCATCTGTAAAGTGGGGATTAAGACTGTGAGGCCCACATGGGACAACCTGAATACCTTGACTCCACCCCAGTGCTTAAGAACAGTGCTTGGACATAGTAAGCGCTTAACAAATATAATAATAATAATAATGTACATATTATTCTATTTATTTTATTAATAATGTGTATATATTTATAATTCTATTTATATTGATGATATTGATGCTCATCTACTTGCTTTATTATCTCCCCTTCTAGACTGTGAGCCCATTGTTGGGTAGGAATTGTCTCTATTTGTTGCCGAATTGTATTTTCCAAGCACTTAATACAATGCTCTGCACACACTAAATGCTCAATAAATACGATTGAATGAATGATGAATAATCCCAGCTCTGCCACTTCTTTTCTATGTGACATTGGGTAACGTGGCCTAGTGGTTAGAGCCCAGACCTGGCAGTCAGAAGCCCACGGCTTCTAATCCTCGCTCCGCCACTCGTCTCCTGTGTGACCTTGGGCAAGTCACTTCTCTGTGCCTCAGTGAACTCATCTGTAAATTGGGGATTAAGAGTGTAAACCCATGTGGGACCACAACTGGGTCCAACCTGATTAGCTTGTAACTCCCCCGGCACTTAGAAGAGCGCCTGGCACATAGTAAGTGCTTAACAAATATCATCATTATTACTCTTCTCCCCACTCGGCCACTTGGCAACTGTGTCCTCTTGGCCAGGTCAAGTGACTTCTCTGCACTGCGGCTTCCTCATCCTTAAAATAGGGATTAAATCCTACTCCCTCCCACGTAGCCTCTGAGCCCGATGTAGACAGGGACTGTCTCCGATCGTATCTACCCCAGTGCTTAGTACGGTGCTTGGCACATAAGCTCCTCAGTTCCTTTATAATTATTAATCAATCGTATTATATTGATTGATTGTTTATTGGGTGCAGAGCACTGTACTAAGTGCGTGGGGGACTACAATAATCATATTTGAGTGCTTACTGTGTCCAGAGCACTATACTCAGTGCTTAGAGAGTACAATATAACAATGTAATAGACACACTCCCTCCCCACATATACTGTAAACTCATTGTGGGCAGGGAATGTGTCCGTTACATTGTTCTCCCCAAAATGCTTAGTAAAGTGCTCTGCACACAGTAAAGGCTCAATAAGTACGATTAACTATAGAGGGGACTGGTCCAAGGTCACAAAGCAAGCAATCAGCAGAGCCGGGATTAGAACCCAGGTCCTCTGACTCCAAGGCCTCTACTCTACCCACTAGGCCGTGCTGTTTATTGCTGCCAACTCCCTTCGCTGAAGGATGAATGCGAGTTTACCCCCAGGATCTCCCTGCTAAATCTCAGCTGAAAGAGTCCCACTTCCTGCCACTTTAGGAGCCTCTGGACCTGGTCAGCCTCCACTGGGTCTTAAATTTCTCTTCTACCTCAGGTCCAGGGATGGATCGTCGTCATCATCAATATTATCATCTATTGGCAGGACACCTCGTGGAGTCAGTGCTGCACACCTGGGCAGATGGGGGTTTTTTTTGTTTGCTTTTTTTTTTTCTAGTGATGGGGACACCCTGGCCTTCTAAACCCCCTCATGCCCCTTTCTTCCATCTGTTCCTCTCTGTGCTCACTCCTTGCACACAGACCTCTCCCCCCAGAGGTCCCCTCCCGATTTGTTCCCACCCCCGCGCCCCCAGGATCAAAAACAAAACATCCCTCTGCTGACTATAGCTGTTCAAGCAGGGGCTGCAGCCCCAGGAGAGCCTGAGTGATATTCAATTTAGCCTTTACTCACTGGAGAAGACGACAGCTAAATGAAAATACAGAACTGAATTCTGTTTTTTAATGGTATTTGTTCAAATGCTTACAATGTGTCAGGCACTGTACTAATCACTGGGGTAGACACAAGATAATTAGGTTGGGTTCAGCCCCTGTCTCACATTAGGCTCAAAGTCTGAATCCCCATTTTACAGATGAGGTCACCGAGGCCCAGAGAAGTGAGCTCCTCATCTTCCCTCCCAAGCCCTGTCCTCTCCCAGACTTCTCTATCACCGTGGACGGTACGACCATCCTTCCCGTCTCTCAGGCCCGCAACCTCGGTGTCATCTTTGACTCGTCTCTCTCGTTCACCCCACACATCCGATCCATCACCAAAACCTGCCGGTCTCACCTTTACAATATCGCCAAGATCCACCCTTTCCTCTCCGCCCAAACGGCTACCTTACTGCTACGGGCTCTTGTAATATCCCGGTTAGATTACTGTGTCAGCCTTCTCTCTGATCTCCCTTCCTCCTCTCTCGCCCCGCTCCAGTCTATTCTTCACACCGCTGCCCGGATCATCTTCCTGCAGAAATGCTCTGGGCCTGTCACTCCCCTTCTTAAAAACCTCCAGTGGTTGCCCATAGATCTCCGCACGAAACAAAAACTTCTCACTCTAGGCTTCGAGGCTCTCTGTCACCTTGCCACCTTCCTACCTCTCCTCCCTTCTCTCTTTCCCCTGCCCACCCCGCACGCTCCGCTCCTCCGCCACCCACCTCCTCACCTTCCCTCGGTCTCGCCTATCCCGCCGTCGACCCCTGGGCCACGTCCTCCCGCCGTCCCGGAACGCCCTCCCTCCTCACCTCCGCCAAACTCATTCTCTTCCCTTCTTCAAAACCTACTTAGAGCTCTCCTCCTCCAAGAGGCCTTCCCAGACTGAGCTCCTCTTTTCCCTCTACCCCCTTCTTCACCTCTCCACAGCTAAACCCTCTTCTCCCCTTTCCCTCTGCTCCTCCCCTTCTCCCGTCCCATCCCCTCAGCACTGTACTCATTCGCTCAACTGTATATATCTTCATTACCCTATTTATTTTGTTAATGAGATGTACATCACCTCGATTCTATTTATTTGCTATTGTTTTAATGAGATGTTCTTCCACTCGATTCTATTTATTGCCATTGTTCTTGTCTGTCCGTCTCCCCCCATTAGTCTGTAAGCCCGTCAAAGGGCAGGGACTGTCTCTATCTGTTGCTGACTTGTACATTCCAAGCGCTTAGTACAGTGTTCTGCACATAGTAAGCACTCAATAAATACTACTGAATGAATGAAGTGGCTTGCCTAAGGTCACAGAGCAGACAAGTGGCAGAGCAGGGATTTGGTCCTTCCGACTCCCAGGTCCATGCTCTATCCACTTGGTTGGCTCTGAGGAAAGGAAGTGAAGTTCACGGAGACCAGCCTTACTTTCTGAAATCCCTGTTGGAGGGACCTGGGATGCCACAATTCAGGGGTGACGGCACCGAGATATTGGAACGTATTTCATAAAATATCAAATTGATGCCAAGTGTATCGCTAGAGTGAGACCTGCAGTCCAGGGGGGAAATTCACATCTTTTCCTGGAGACATTGAGTGGTTACTTTTGACTACGGTCAACTCTAAGACTCTCTTGAGAGGAATTTTAGGTTTACCTAAAGTCAATCAATGCTTTTTAATAAGACAACTGGCAGCATGGCCTAGTGGATAGAGCAGGAGCCTGGGAGTCAGAAGGACCAGGGTTCTAATCCTGGCTCTGCCACTTGTTTGCTGTTTGTCCTTGGGCAAGTCACTTCTCTAGGCCTCAGTTACCTCAGTTGTAAAATGGGGATTAAGACTGTAGCCCCATGTGAGACATGGACTGTGTTCACTCTGATTAGCTTGCATCTTCTCCTGTGTTTAGAACGGTGTCTGGCCCATAGTAAGTGTGAACAAATGCCATTTAAAAAAAAAGACCTACTGAATGCTCAGCAAAATTACCAAATGGGAGAGGCAGTGTGGGCAGGGAACATGTCTACCAACTCTGTTGGTACTCTTCCAAGCATTTAGTACAGTGCTCTGTACACAGTAAGTGTTTAATAAATGCCATTGATGATGATGAGTAGCAAGACAGACCTCCAGCTCCCAGTGACTTTACAATGCAAAAGGAGAGGTGGACAAAAATTGTTTATAGATAGTGAAAGCAAATGTCTTAATTATAAGTAAAGTGACCAGTTGGACTATCCTCCGATAAGACCGTTATCCCTTGCACCACAGGCTGGCTTTCAGGATCACCTCAGTGACCATCGGAAGCAGCTGAAAGAGATAAATTTTGTAAACAGGCACTCCGCAATGTTCACATCTCATTTTCACCTTTCCCGGCCCCCAGTTTGTGGCTGCTGGGAAACAGTAGAGCAGGAGCCAGTAGCAACAGTCATTCAAATGCTTTTAAGTGTGCTTCTTTGTGACTGTCTCATTCAGTCAGTCATACTTATTGAGCACTTCCTGGGTGCAGACACTGTATTAAGCACTTGGGAGAGTACAATAAACAGACACATTCCCTGTCCACAGCGAGCTACCTTTCAAGAATCTACCTTTCTCTTGTTTCCCTTTCTCCATCCCCATTCCTTTTGGATGTGCTAAAGTTGTACATCCCATTCCACTCTCCCAAACCCTATTCCCTGCCCCACTAAAGAAGATTTAGTCTGTCCTTCTACTGTATGGTCCCAAGCTGTGTACTCTGCTCACAGTGAGCATTCAGTAAGAACTCCCACTATGGACAGTCACTTTTAGATTACTAAATGTAAAACTGTCCTGTTTCCTCAGTCAGCAAACTTAGTCATTATTCTCTATTAGTGAGTCAGTCTGTGCTCCTCCAAATGAAAATTCGGGCACTTTAATAAATGATGAACAAATTACCACAAATTAACAGTAATGTAAAGCCAAATATTCCAAATATTTCAAACACACGTGTTTATTCATTCAATAGTATTTATTGAGCACTTACCATGTGCAGAGCACCATACTAAGCGCTTGGAATGTACAAATCGGCAACAGATAGAGACAGTCCCTGCCCACTGACGGGCTTATTATTCTGCTGCCAACATTGATTTTTGCCATTTTGCTGGCTTTCAACTCAAATTTTCTAGGCTCCTTAACCTTCTCAGCGGGTCCCGGCTGCGACGGCTCATTTCCTAGAATTCCCAAAATAGAGATTTAAGCTCCTATGCCTGAACAGGTTGTCTCTCAAAATACGGCTTGCTGAAGAAATGCAGCAGGCCTTCACAGATACTACAGTAAACCCCTTCTTCAAGAAGAAAGATGAAAGAGGGTTTTTTTGTGGGAAATTCCTGTGTAACTCACTAATGATGGCCACCAGTAGTAATAGTGATAATAGTAATAGCATTTGTGGAATGCACACTAGATGCAATACATTGTACTAAGCATGTGGGAAGGACAAAAGAAGTGATATGCTTCCTACTCACAAGGCGTTTCCACGCCGATGACAAGATCCTAATTAGAACCCCATGGGACAGGCTGCTGAAGAATATTGTTCATGGTAGCAATATGGAAAAAGCACCATATGAGTCAAAATCATTTGACTGTTTCTTTTGTTGAGGTGTACATCCCCTTGATTCTATTTATCCTGATGTCTTATTTTTGTTTTCTTCTGTTTTGCTTTGCTGTCTCCCCCGTTTAGACTGCGAGCCCATCATTGGGCAGGGATTGCCTCTATCTGTTGCCGAATTATACATTCCCAGTGCTTAGTACAGTGCTCTGCATGTAGCAAGTGCTCAATAAATACTATTGAATGAATGAAAAACAAAATGTTAACCAAAATGTTTTACACCAAACACGATCTTTGTAGTCAGGTGGATACAGAAGGAGTGCAGAGAGTCACACCAATCCTTCTACCCTATTCCTAGACCTGAGAAAAGCACTGGGCACCATCAGCTGACCTCCTCCCCCTTTTTTGTGGTATTTGTTAATAATAATAATAATGTTGGTATTTGTTAAGTGCTTACTATGTGCAGAGCACTGTTCTAAGCGCTGGGGTAGATACAGGGTCATCAGGTTGTCCCACGTGAGGCTCACAGTCTTAATCCCCATTTTACAGATGAGGTAACTGATGCACAGAGAAGTTTCCAAGTGGGATGTAGAAAAGGAAAACATGGCTTCTTCTTAGGGACACAGAAACCTTCCAATAAGCACAGTTTGACTAATGACTGTAAAGTAAAATAGACAAAAATCATGGTGTTCAGACCTGAAATCCTCAAAAGAATTTAAAAAGAATCCTTTTGTAAATCACCCAGCGTTAGGCACCGTACAAGGTTCACTAGGCATAACTCCTGCCCTGTGGAGCTTAATATCTACATCTGACAAGCCCTTACTACGTGCCAGGCACTGTTCTAAAAGCTGGGGTAGATACAAGCTAAGCAGGTTGGATACAGTCCATGTCCTACAGAGGGCTCGCAGGCTTAATCCCCATTTTACGGATGAGGGAACTGAGGTATAGAGAAGTGGAAGCGACTTGTCCAAGGTCACACAGCAGACACGTGGCAGAGCGGGGATTAGAACCCAGATCCTTCTGACACCCAGGCTCCTGCTCTATCCACTAGGCCATGCTGCTTCCCCCCTTCTCTCTTCCTCCCCTTCTCCCCTCCTCTCTTGGCAGTCCCCCCATCCCTGCTCCTCTTTATTGTCTCCTACCACGGTCTTGTTGCCAACGTGACCTAGTGGAAAGAGCATGGGCCTGGGAGTCAGAGGACCTGAGTCCTGACCCACCAATTGTCTGCAGGGTGATGTTGTCCAAGTTGCTTACCTTCTCTCTGTCTCAGTATTCTCATCTGTAAAATGGGGATTCGATACTTGTTTGCTTTTCTTCTTAGATTGTGAGCTCCTGATGAGCCCTAAGAATTTGTCTGACTTGATTATCTATCTTCTCCAGTGCAATGCTTAGTAAATGCTTTAGAATTACCACCAATATTTGTCTTTCCCCATTCCAGTCCAAACTTCACTTTGCTGCACCCATCATTTTTCTACAAAAAAGTTAAGGAAATGTCACCCCACTCCTCAAAACAACTCCAGTGGTTGCCCATCCACTTCCACATCAAACAAAAACTCCTCATCATTAAAGCACTCCACCACCTTGTCCCCTCCTACCTAACCTCATTTCTCTCCTTCTACAACCCAGCCTGCGCACTTCACTCCTCTAGCACTAACCTTCTCACTCTGCTTCGATCTCGCCTGTCTTGCCTAGTCCATGTCCTGCCTCTGGCCCGGAACCCCCTCCTTCCTCAAATCCCACGGACAATTACTCTCCCCCAATTCAAAGCCTCTTTGAAGGGACATCTTCTCCAAGAGGCCTTCCCAGACCAAAAGTCCCATTTTTCATCTCCCAGTCCCTTCTGCGTCACCCTGACTTGCTCCCTTTACTCTCCACCCCCCCCCCCCCGCCATCCCATAGCACTTATATACATATTTGTAATTTTATTTATTTGTATTGATGTCTGTCTTCCCCCCCCCCCCAGACTGTAAGCTGTTGTGGACAGGTAATGTGACCATTTATTGTTGTATTTTACTCTCCCAAGTACTTAGTACAATGCTCTGCACCCAGCAAGGGCTCAATAAATATGATTGAATGAATATTGTTATTATTACTATTATTAGCCATGGCTCCCATGTATCCCACACTACCCGTGTCCCCAAATCAATCAATGGTATTTATTGAGCACTTAGTATATGCAGAGCACCGTACTCAGCACTTGGGAGAGTACAATACAACAGAGCTGGCAGACATTCCCTGCCCACGATGAGCTTACAGTCTGGAGGACTGAGTGCCTCCTATATGAGAGGCAACCAATATGTTATTAAAATGAAACAATGCATATTCAAAATGGAAAGTCCATTGGTAGTAACTTCAAATGTTTTGAGTAAAGGACTGCTTGTACTTGACTTGCTCTGTTTGGTTAAGGAGCACAGTCTTTAGCATCATTTCCAGGACTGCCTCAAAGGCTTTGGATAATACTGGTACCTTGTTGTGCTGGAAATTTTTCCCACTGCACTGGAAATGTATTCTGACTCCATCTATCAGTCATTTGTATTTTTTGAGCACTAAGCGTGAGCAAGGCACTACTAAGCACTTGGGAGAGTACAATACAACAGAGTTGGTAGAAACGTTCTCTGCCCACAGCGAGCTTATGGGAGACAGACATCAATATAAATAAATTATAGATATATACATAAGTGCTGGGGGTTGGGGAAGGAGGAATAAAAGGTGCAAATTCAAAAGCAAAGGCATCATCAAAGGTAGTGGGAGAAGAAGAAATGAGGGCTTAGTCTGGGACCATTGGGAAACAGGTATACAAAAATTTTGATCAAAAGTTGAAGTTGATTTAATAGTAGATGATGGAAAATTGTGCGTTTTCATGATTACTATTCAAACATTTTAGAAATAGCAATACCGAATAGCACTACAGTTTCAAAAAGAGTATTTCAATTTAAGTTCACTTTGGCAAGGCTAAGTTATTTCAGTTGAGACCCACAGTTTAATAGCCCCAAATTTAATCAATTTGTATTAGAATCTGACTTTCTACAAAACAGCTCCAGACCCAGTGAGTTAGCAGAAAATGGAGTCAGAAAGTCAGAATAATTAAATAACTATTTGCAAAAGCAAAGGATTCAGGAGGGCATTCCATTTGATATATTTAAATTACTGGACCACACATTTGGCAATGGGATGATCATTACAGAGGTATAATTTTGGCCTGAGAGTCAGAAATGAACTTTCAATATTTTGATGATGAAACTAGAATTAATAGGGATAAAATGAAAAGAAAACCAAGAGAAAAATATGTTTTGCACGCTCTCATGGTTTACTGCAATGTCGTGCATCTCACTACCGACCCCTTGCCCACATCCTCCCTCTGGCTTCAAACTCTCTCCGTCCTGACATCTGACAGACGCCACACTTCACCTTCAGAATTCTCCTAAAATTCCAACTCCTTCAAGTGGCCTTCTCTGACTAGGCCCTCCTTTCTCCTATTTTCTCCCTTTCTCCTCCTTTCTCCCCCATTCTGAATCATCTGTGCAGTTGGATCTGTTTCTCTTCAGCTTTTAATCCCATCCTCAGTCCCACAGCACTTTATACAAAGCCTTTTACGCTCCCAACTCTCCTCTCTGTAAACTTACTTAGATTATTTTACTGTCTGTATCTCCCTCAAGACTTTAAGCTTCTTGTGAACAGGGACTGTGTCTACCCACTCTCCGGTATCCTACTCTATTGAGCACCCAGTACAGAGCTCAACACACAGTAAGCACAGTAAAATATCACTGATTGGTTATCTAAACAAAAGAAGATAGAGGGAGTGATGTGCAAAGTGGCATTAAGGCGGTAGGAGGCCAGGAAGGAAAAGAGATCTCTAGAAAGCAAAACAGTTTTGAGGCACAGGTCATTCAGAAAATGATTTGGGAGGCAGGGGTATCTACAGAGAAGTGTCACCTTCCACTTGGCCATCTTTATCACAAATGAACAAATTACATTATTTTTATTATTACTATTTTTATTACTAAATTACTTCTCAGTAATTTTGACAGGCAAGTATCACTGACTGTTTCTCAGAGATTTTCATCTAGTAACATAAGCTGCCTCCCTCCATCCCCAGCCCAGAATTCCCTACTCATTGATAGGTTTGGGCCAGGGATTATGTTAGTAGCAAACGGAAACAATCAAGGTTCCCAAACCCCAATCTATCTTTGTAACATTATTCAACCGATCAATCATATTTACTGAGCGCTTACTGTGTGCAGAGCACTGTACTAAGCGCTTGGGAGAGTACATATAACAGAGCTGATGGACACATTCCCTGCCCACAGTGAGCTTGAAGTCTAGACGGGGAGCACTGGAGCACGTAGACTTTTAGAGAGAATCTCTGGCAAGTTCAGTATTTGAGGTAGGGGATAAGCATTGACAACTGATTAGAGATGGAAAATTAGAAGTTAGTCAAATCTGGGGAGCAAGCAACAAAGCTAAGTCTAAAGCCCAGATCTCAAAATAACTTCAAAATAAGTCTTCAACCACTGTATGATTCCTCTTGCATATTTATAAAAAGTCTTTGCTGATAAGCCTTTTAAGAAAAACTTAAAAAATGATTTTTTGGATACTTCTTCCATCAACATTCATTTTCAAAATGGTTTCTCCAGATCTTTTTTTTTTAAACTGCAGAGCTTAAATTTTCACCATCTCTAATACACTCCACCTTAAGGGAGCTCCATGTGGGACAGGTACCGTGTCCAACCTGGTTTGCTCGTATTTACCCCAGTGCTTAATATAGTACCTAGCGCTCAGTAAGTGCTTAACTATATACCACCATTCTTATCATTATTATCATGCTGCCTTTGTATAATTATAAGTTGAAGAGACAATAACTCTAAATTTGAAATAGCATTAAGGCATAATAATTACCAGTTGATCTGTGTTTTAAGTTTAAAGTAGTAGAACGTTTCAAACAGACAGTGCTGTACAATACATCAATAACAAATATTGTTATTATTATGTGATAATAATGGAAGTTGTTAAGCTCTTACTATGTGCAAAGCACTGTTCTAAGCCCTGGGAGGAATACAAGTTTATCGGGTTGTCCCACGTAGGGCTCACAGTCTCAATCCCCATATTACAGATGAGGGAACTGAGGCACAGAGAAGTTAAGTGACTTGCCCAAAGTCACACGGCTGATAAGTGGCAGAGTCAGGATTAGAACCCATGACCTCTGATTCCCAAACCTGTGCTCTTTCCACTGAACCACACTGCTTCTCCAAGCCACACTAGTGAAAATTCTTGTCCCAAATGTGTTAATTACACTATCAGACAGAAGGCTCCCCAGGAGATTCCATTGTTGGTGAGATCACTGTAATCTAATGACAAAAAAAGACTCAATTTTTTTTTTTTTTTAAAAATATTTTTATCTTGAAATTGAAGCTGGGTCCAAGTCACACAGTTACTTACATTGCAGGTTTCCAAACCTTCAGTAAATTCGATTAAACGAATAACAATCCACTCTGAATTTTCTGCAGATCATTTTGGTCATCCCAGTGGAGTTTTGAATAATCCCAGTTTTCTGGGATTCTAGATAACATTCCCTGTCACAAACCAGCTGCTTTCTCACTTGCTATCTCTAATACTGGGATCACTTTATTCCTCTCCACAGAACCAGAAGGCTAAAAATATTGCATAGCATCCTTCACTATAACTGTTTATAAATCACTGATAAGGAATGCTTTTTAAAAATTCTGTTTCCCTTCAATCTTCTTCACTCCCAAAGTCTCTTGTCTTGCCACTTGGGGTTTGGGTTACCGTGGAAACTTTCAGAAACCAAATCTCCAAGGTTGGCAAGGGAAATCTGAATTTTCACTATTAGTGTCTTGTTTTAAATTAGGGGTAGGTGCTTGTTTCTTAAGTGTAGTCCTGTTTCTTTATGCTGTGATTCCTAGCGAGTAAGAATTAGTTATCATCACAGTTAATATTTTATTCAGTGGAAAAATGACTTTGAATAAATCAGTGTTATTGGGTCAAAGTACAGTGCAAACCATCTTCACTTTAAAGATAAGGTGCACTTTTGTTTTTTTTAAATGGTGTCTGCTAAGTGCTTGCTTTGGACCAGGCACTGTATTAAACACAGAGAGTAATAATAATAATAATAATTATGGTATTTGTTAAGCGCTTACTATGTGCCAAGCGCTAATTGTTCAGCATTACAAATTAAGTGTTTTTAAAATGGGGTTTATTTGTTCACCTGGGAGTCAGAAGGACCTGGGTTCTAATACCAGCTTCATCACCTGTCTGCTCTGTGACCCCGAGCAAATCTTTTAATTTCTCTGTGCCTCAGTTCCCTCATCTCTAAAGTGGGGATTAAGACTGTGAGCCTCATGTGGGACAGGGTCTGTGTTCAACCCAATTTGCTTGTACCCACCCCAGCCCTAGATATCAAATAATCAGATTGGAGTCCCTGTACCACAAAGGGTTCAAGTCTTAATCCCCATTTTACAGATGATGTAACTGAGGCACAGAGAAATGAAGTGATCTGTCCAAGATCACACAGCAGACAAGTGGTAGATCTGGGATTAGAACTCAGGTCTTCCAACTCTATGGCCCATGCTTTTTCCATTAAGGCACACTGCTTCTCAGTACATAATGTTGTTTCAGGCCTCAAAACAGGACGTGTGTAGAGTGTTGAGTCTGAATGGAAATGAAAAGTGTAGCTGTAGAATCTGGGCTCCCAATGTAACCAACACCCCCTCCCCCATTTTTTCACAAATACATTAAGAAGCCAAAGTCCACAGAGCTGTTTTGGAAAAACAACACTTCTACTTGGATAAAGTGGAACTTCAACAGGAAACAAATAATCTTTACTAAATGCAATGGAGACTTTCCAGAAATCAGTTTCTGATAGCCTTTCCCAAAGCCAAGACTGTTAGTGAGGTTGATGCTGATGAGTAGAAAATGGGTACAATAATAGTGACCTTTTTCCAAACTTAAAGGTATAGTAGGAGGCGAAATGACCACACTTTGACCTCTAAGAAATGTATGCGCCTTAGAAGCTCCCAGGAGCATTACTCGTACTGTGGAAAACCTGAGAAATAATGATGAGGATTTTGGGTTCCCTCTTATTTCTCCCTTTTTTTTTCCTTCATTCTCTCCTTTGCTCATTTGTTCCTCTTTCACCATTCATACTTCTTTCCTCACACATTTGATCTCTCTCCCCTTTTATCCTCTAAACTACTAGTCCCCTCTTCGGTCCTCTTCTGCCTTCCCAGCTAACCCTTTTCTTCTTTGGTCTTGTCTCTTTATTCTGTCTACCTTCTCCAGCCACTTCACTCCCCATCCTTTCCTTCACTCCCAGGACCTGCTGTTTCTCACTCATTTCTCTGGTATCGGCTGTGACCTTGGGAGGGGTATTAGAGAAAGGGCCATTCCTCCTGCCCCCTGACTTTGCTGGGTTTCCTGGCAAGAAAGATGGCAGATGCAATAGAGGTAGTGACCCCAGATGAAGATGGCTTGCCCCCGACAACACCCCACTAGGCTATAGCCATCAGCACTGAACTCCCTCTCTGCTTCTCACTGCTACTAAAGCTTATCTTCAACTGAGGAATCATCAGAAATAGATCAGCATGGCCTAGTGGACAGAGCGTGGGCCTGGAAGTCAGAAGGACCGGGGTTCTAATCCCAGCTCTGCCATTTGTCTGCTGCTTGACCTTGGGCAAGTAGGTTAACTTCTCTGTGCCTCGGTCCCCTCATCTTTAAAAAGGGGATTAAGACTGTGAGCTCTATGTGAGACAGGGATTGTGCCCAACCCAATTACCCTGTATCTACTCTAGTACTTAGTATAGTTCCTGGCACAAAGTAAGCACTTAAATGCCACAATTATCATTATCATCATAGTATAGAATAAAATCATTTCTATATATAGATTTAGGCATCTCCCGCTCTTTGTGTGTGTAATAAGATAGAGAGATAGAGATCTGTATTTTGAAGCTGACACTTGAAGGATGAAATCCTATCTATTTGTATAATTGGCTGAAACTACTGATACGTGACTAATCCATTCCACATAGTGGTATGTAACACACAGTTTTGATTTTTATTCTATAGTAATAATTTCCTTTTGCATATAACAGAAGCTTCTTGAAAGCTCTGAAATGTGTAACCTAGAAATTCATTTTGATGGCTAACTATAAACCCGACAGAGCATCGGCACATTTCCTTAGAGTTCGACGGAATGGTAATGTAGGAATAACAGAATTAATGATGTTATAAAGTGATTGAAAATAAATTAAGATTAGAATATTAATTTCAAAGCAATTTAGATAGCTAGTGTTCCACCCGTTTCCTGAAATTCCAACTTAATCATGAAGATTAAAAAGCATATTTCCTTTCAAAAGGTAATTTTGAGCCAAAAAAGAAATTGTCCTCTTTTTTAGTGATTAAAAAATTTGGCTAGAAACATCCACTACCAAGAATACATTACCCTTGTTGAATACTTACCAGAAGCTGTTCTTTGGCGCTTCTGGTTAAGAATAAGAATCTGTAAGTTTTCGGGCGTTGATCGTTTAAAGTTCCAAGTGACTTTTCCCTTCTTCCTTTAGTAGCCTAACCCCACACACTTGAGTGGTTTTGTTTGTTTCAATCCTTGTTGATTTTGACAGTTCAACACGCAGCCCTGCAAATGCTCCGAGAGAACTCCTGCAACTTTGATAACCCCGAGTTTCAGAAAAGAAGACAGAAGGCATTCTGTCTCCCTCCCCCTGCATTCTTTGTTTTATCGTAATAAAATGCCCAGGGACATCTTTGACAAACACTGGAATTCTTTAGGTCTGGGTCCTTGATTCTGCTTCTTTGCCTTGCTAGATTAAAAGTAAAGCCGCCTCTCCTTGAGATGTACAGAATAACTACAGTTTAGGCTCACCTTGAGAAGTCAAAAGAGTTCAGGAGTGCCGGTTGTGAATGACGTGAGTTATAAGGTCCTTATGTGTCAAGTGCCAAGTGGGTCACGAAAGGCACTGTTATGCTGTTTTTTACTGGAATGAAGTTGTCCTGCTGTGGGTAACCTCTGCAGTTCCAAAATTTCTTTTCACTGGGATAAAAGTTTACAAGCCCAGTGGCTGCTTCCTCATTGCTTTCAAACATGGCCCCCTACCCTTGACCCCACCTCACCCTTGATTCCCATGTCATCTTCCTCCTACCACTTTACACCTGCTGCTTCCTTCCACTTCCTCCTCTCCAATCAATCCTATTTACTGAATGGTTACTAGGTGCAGAGCATTGTACCAAGCACTTGGGAGACTATAATATAACAGAAATGATAGGCATATTTCCTCCCTACAAGGAGCTTCCAGTCTAGAGTCTCCAATTCTCTCCTTGACCTCTGGCAGTCGGGCTTCCTTCCCTTTCAGGCCACAGAGCTGCCTACGCTCTCAAAGGTCACCAGTCACCTCCATCTTGACGAAACCAACAGCCTCTACTCCATCCTAATCCTCCATGACCTCTCAGCTGCCTTTGACACAGTGGACCACCCCCTTCTCCTGGAAACACTATCTAACCTTGGCTTCACTGACACTGTCTGCCCCTGGTTCTCTTCCTATCTCTCTGGGTGCTACTTCTCAATCTCCTTCACGGGCTTCTCCTCTGCCTCCCACCCTGTAAATGTGGGGGTCCCTTAGGGCTTAGACCTGGGTCCCCTTCTATTCTCCATCTACACCCACTCCCTTGGAGACCTCTTTCACTCCTGTGGCTTCAACTACCACCTCCCCACAGATGGCAGTGTCAGAAACTCTCCTAAGTATTTAAGGGAGTACAGCAGTAGTGAAACATCTTTTCGGCCCTCAAAGAATTTACAAATTAGTTCCTATAATAACAGAAGGGATAGAAGAATTAAATCATCCAATCTGTAGTATTTATTGAGTTCTTCCCGTGTGCAGAGCAATGTATTAGATGCTTAGAAGAGCACAGTAAAATGGAAGATAGCTTCTGCTCTTGTGTGGTTGTGTCAAAGATGACACAGAGGTTGTGTGCCCCCAGCTTTGGATGGGCACAAAAGTAGCTGTGCCTCCTCTAGTAGGACTGGAGAGAGCTGCCCGCCTCCTTTTAAGTGTGTTTCTTTATGAGAGAGAGTATGTGGTGCCCTCTCAAAACACACCGAGTCTTTCCTACAAGGCACAGCTTGCCGGAACATAATTTCAGGGCATCTTGACATCCTAAATTCTATTCAAAGTCCTTTAAGATTGAGAACTCACTAAAGCCCTCAAGAGACAAATTGTACATGCATTTGATGGATATTATTTAATTCATTATTATTTTATCTACACACAGTTTAAACCCTTGGCAGGAAAATGTTATAAAAATAGAGAAAAATGCTTGCTGGTCTCCCCAGACATATATTATTCAGAGTCAACCTTGTTTTCCTAATCTTTAACATCCCTGAATGTCAAGGCGCTATTGAGAATAAACACATTTTCCATATCTTCCAAACATCCCTCAGCTTCAAGGCTGTCATTTAGTTTTCAACACTCCCTCTGCCCTTGTTTATCTTCTACTGACCTTGATTAAACTAAGTCTGAGGCTTTTAGGAAACTGCCAAAGTAAAGCTTTCTTCATAGGCAAAGGAGGTTGCTTGACCAAGTGCCAGGAAATATGCTCACATTTTCCCAAATACTGTACCATAAATGACTTTACTTGTGTAAAAATCCCCACATTCTCAGGAGTTCTTGAAAACAGTGTACTCTGTTTTACGGAAAACATTTAGAGTGAAAAAGAAAATTCCTCTCAGAAAAAGTCAGGAGGTAAGAGCTCCCCTCTCGCACTTCTGGGATCGATTAAGCAATTTTATTTATTGAGTGCGGACTCTGTGCAGAACACTGCATTAAGCGCTTGGGAGAGGACAGTACAACAGAGTTGGTAGACACGTTCCCTGCCCACAAAGAGCTCACTATTTTACTATAGTTCTAGAGAGAGAAGAAAGAGAAAGCAGTGAGCAGGGGCCAGACAGATCTGAGCTATAGCTGGATTTGGGGCGAGGCTGTAGCTAAGGTGACCAGATGACTCCCCACATTAGGTGGGATAGTTACCTTTTGAGGGGGCTGTCCTGTCACCTAATGGCTCTGAGGCGGGACCCAGGAAAGATCCTACTTTAGAGGTGGCTGAAATTGAATTTTGCAGCAGAAGCCGTCGCTGCTGTCTGAGTCGGAGAGATGGTCTTTTTTCATTTTAATGGCATTTGTTAAGTGCTTACTATGTGCCAGGCACTATCTATGCCCCGGAGTAGATAGAAGCTAATCAGGTTGTACACAGTCCATGTCCCACATGGGGCTGACACTCTTAATCCCCATTTTACAGATGAGGGAACTGAGGCAAGGAGAAGTGAAGTGACTTACCCAAGGTCACACAGCAAAGTGGCAAGGCTGGGACTAGAACCCCTGTCCTTCTGACTCCCAGGCCTGTGCTCTTTCCACTAAGCCACACTGCTTCTTTTCTACTTGAGAGATTGCCGCTATGGGTGCCAAACTGACCTATCCCGCTCAAGGATGGGAGATTCCGGCATAGTCAGAAACACATCATCCAAGGGTCAGGAAACTTAGTCCCTGACCCAGAGTGGCTATTTCACTATATGACATAATAATAATAGTAATGATAAATACTACTACTAATACCATAACCATGATAATTGTTATTATTTTGCTCAGAACATAATGACAATTAAGGAAGTCTACCTGGAAAAAATGCAGCATCAGAATCAATCAACAGTATTTTTTGAGTGCTTGCTATGTGCAGAGCACTGTACTAAGCTCTTGGGAGAGTATGATACAACAATATTAATCCCTTTATGGTATTTGTTAAGTGTTTACTATGTGTCAAACACTCTTGTAAGCACTGGGTAAATAGAGTTAGGTCGGACATATTTTTGTCCCACATGGGAGTCTCAGTCTAATTAGGAGGGAGGACAGGTATTTAATCCCATTTTACAGTTGAGGAAACAGAGGCATAAAGAAGTGACTTACTCAAGGTCACATAGCAAGCAATTAGGAAAGCTGGAAATAGAACCCAGGTCCTCTGACTCCCAGGCCCATGCTCTTTCCATTGTGCTTCGCTGCTTCTCATATCTGTTCTTCTCCACCTAGATTGTGAGCCCCCTTTAGGACAGGAACTGGTTGTGTTCACCTCGGCATTTACCACACTGCTCAGCAGATAGCACATTCTCCCCCTCTAGACTATAAGGGTCATGTAGATAAGTGTCACGTCTACCAACTTGGTTGTATTGTACTTGTTCAATACCATCGACTGACTGCAAGTTTTCAATAAATATCTTCATAGGTGAGCTGGCTGTCTTTCCTGATCTGGCCAGGCCCCCAATACAAGCTTCCATTGCCTCAGGGCTGGGTTCCTACCACAGCCTCATTTATGAAAAAGAGATAAATTGCCATCCATCTGAGGTGGATAAGGTAGCATTCTGCTCCCCCTTCTAGACTGTGAGCCCGTTGTTGGGTAGGGATTGCCTCTATCTGCTGCCGAATTGTACTTTCCAAGTGCCTAGTACAGTGCTCTGCACACAGTAAGCACTCAGTAAATACAATTGAATGAATACAATATAACAATAAAACCTTCCCTGCCCACCATGAGCTTACAGTCTAGAAGGGGAGACAGAAACTAATATAAACAAATTGCAGATATGTACATCAGTGCTGTGGGACTGGCGGGGAGAGATGAATGAAGGGTGCTAATCAAGGTGACACAAAACCAAGTGGGAGAAGAGGAAAAGAGGGCTTTTACTTCTTCCCATCCTTTGAAATCAGAGACACCCAAGATCCCAAGGTTTGTATCTTTTTTAAAAAAATGGTATTTTGTTAAACACTATTTGCCAGACACCATGATAAGAGATGGGGTTAATCAGGTTGGAAACAGGGTCCCACATAGGGCTCACAGTCTTAATTGCCATTTTACAGATGAGGGAACTGAGGCCCAGAGAAGTGAAGTGACTTGATCATGATCACACAGCAGATAAGGGTGGAGCAGGGATTAAAACTCAGGTCCTGCTGTCTCCTCGGTCCATGGTCTATCCACTAAACCACACTGCCACTATCTTTTTCTAGGTGGATCACTTCTGGCAGGAAGCATCCTCGGCCCTTCCTGGTCTCATAAAAGTCAGGCTTGGGCTGAGCACTCATTTTAGGGTGAGGATGACTAGAGAGAGTCTAAATGCACCTGTGTCAACTCCACGGAAACGACAGAGGGTGAAGAGGATCCCCATGTGATCCTGAGAATCAGTCCTGAAACCCTGCGAACAGCAACAGAATCCCATACCTTTGATGCCAGGAGGCACATAGGGTGAATATTGCTCAGACCCCAAAGGTAAGAGAGAGAAAGTATGAAGCAGCATGGCTTTGTGGATATAACATGGGCCTGGGAGTCAGAAGTACTTGGGTTCTAATCCCCACTCTGCCACAAGTCTGTTGTGTGACCTTGGGCAAGTCACTTAACTTCTTTGTGCCTCAGTTACCTCATCTGTAAAATGGGGATTAAGACTGTGAGCCCCATGTGGGACAGGGACTGTGTCCAACCTCCTTAACTTGTATCTAACTCAGTGCTTGGCACATAGTAAGTCTTTAATAAGTACCATGATTATTATTAAGCTTGTTGTGGGCAGGGAATGTTTCTGTTCATTCATTCAGTTGTACTTATTGAGCACTTACTGTGTGCAGAGCACTGTACTAAGTGATGGGGAAGTACAATTCAGCAACAAATTGAGACAATCTCTGGCCACAATGGACCCATAGTCTAGAAGGGGGGAGAGAGACTTTAAAACAAGTAAATAGACATCACTAGCATCATTTTGAATAAACAGAATTATAGATGTCCACACATCCTTGATAAAAATAAAATTACAATTATTTATATATATACATAAATATACACACACACACACTTACACACAAGTGCTGTGGGGCAGGGAGGGGAGTAGAGCAAGGGGAGCGAGTCAGGGTGATGGGGAGGGGGAGCAGAAGAAAAAGAAGGGTTTAGTCTGGGAAGGCCTCCTGGAAGGCCTACTTTCAGTATGGCTTTGAAGGGGAGAAGTGTGCTAGTTGGGTGGATTTGAGGAGGGAGTGCATTCCAGACCAGACAAATTTATTGTATTGTTGGTTTATTGTATTCTTCCGAGTGCTTAGGTTAGTGTTCTATGCATAGTAAGCACTCAATAAATATGATTGAGTGAATAAATGAATGTCAGGACAAGAACATGAATAGTTATTTTTCGGGTGACACAGCGGGGGGAGCTGAGGAAAAAGGGGGCCTTAGTCTGGGAAGGCCTCTTGGAGCAACTAAGCCTTCAAGTAGGGCTTTGCAGGGGGGAAGTGTGATTGTTTGGTGGATTTGAGGAGGGAGGGTATTCCAGGCCAGAGGAAGGATGTGGGCCTGGGTCGATGGTAGGATAGGTGAGAATGAGGCCCAGTGAGAAGGTGAGCACCGGGGAGCAGAGTATGCGGTCTGGATGTAAAAGGAGAGAAGGGAGGTGAGGTAGGAGGGGTCAAGGTGACGGAGAGCTTTGAAGCCAACAATGAGGAGTTTTTGCTTGCTATGGAGGTTGATAGTGATAAAGCTGCCTTAAGGTGCATCCGTCTCCGCTCCCGGCCCCACAGCATTTTTGTGTATATCTGTAATTTATTTATTGTCTGTCTCCCCTTCTAGAGTGTAAGCTCATTTTGGGCAGAGACTGTGTCTGTATTGTACTCTTCCAAGCACTTACTATGGTGCTCTGGACATAGTAGGCATTCAATAAATATGATTGAGTGAACACTGGAGAGTTTTGAGGAGGGGGGGTGACATGCCTTCAACATATTTCAATAGAAGGACAATCTGGGCAGCAGAGGCAAGTGGGGAGAGACGGGAGGTTGGGAAATCAGAAAGGAGGCTGATGCAGTAATCCAGTCGGGATAGGATGAACGATTATACTAACGTGGTAGCAGTTTGGATGGAGAGGAAAGGGCAGATCTTGGCGACGTTGTGAAGGTGAGACCGGCAGGTTTTGGTGATGGACTGGATATGTGGGGTGAATGAGAGAGCGGAGTAAGGATGACACCAAGGTTGCGGGCTTGTGAGAATGGGAAGGATGGTTATGCCACCCACAGTGACGGGAAAGTCAGGGAGGGGACAGGGTTTGGGAGGGAAGATAAGGAGCTCAGTCTTGGGCATGTTGAGTTTTGAGGTGGTAATTGCAGGAGTGGGAAAGAAACAAGTAAGGTTTAAAGCAGTATGGTGTAGTGGATAGAGCACAGATCTTGGAGTCAGAAGGTCATGGGTTCTAATTCCAGCTCCACCACTTGCCTGCTGAGGCCTTGGGCAAGTCACTTCATTTCTCTTTGCCTCATCTGTAAAGTGGGGATGAAAACTATGAGCCCTATGCAGGAGAGGGACTCTGTCTAACCCGATTTGCCTGTATGCACCCCAGTGCTTAATACAGTGCCTGGTACAGAGTAAGTACTAAAATACCATTATTATTATTATTATTATGTGGAGTCTGGTGAGAGCAGTGTTAAACCCAGGACTGCTTCACACTCTACTCCATGGCATCCTTCTTCCCCAGAAGTTTCCCTTTCCACACATAAGCCAGAGGAAGAACATGCAAGTCAAAAAAGAAAACAAACACAAAGAAAGTAAACAAAATGACTGCACCTGGTAGGTACTTAATATATCTCCCGACTCTGCCACTTGTCAGCTGTGTGACCGTAGGAAAGTCACTTAACTTCTCTCTGCCTCAGTACCTCATCTGTAAAATGGGGATGAAGACTGTGAGCCTCGCGTGGGACAACTGATTACCCTGTATCAACCCCAGAGCTTAGAACGGTGCTCTGCACATTGTAAGCGCTTAACAAATACCAACATTATTATATCATTAATTGACTGATTACCCCCGGCACCTGCCCTTCCTCCTCACTGTCAGCTTCCTTCCTCCACTGGTCTTGGAGAAAGGGGATTTTGGCCTCGTAACTGAACAGATCTCTTCAGTCACACAGATAAAAATCTCACCTTCAGGAAGGCAGATGGGAACAGAAGGGGAGTTTTCTCACTCTCTTTCCCCCTTCCTATAATCTTCTGCCACACAAAAATCTGAGTCACCGCAGCACTCGCAAAATTAACCTGAAGGTGACCAACTGGACACCTATTTATAGCAAATCTACTGTCAGCTAGCAGCCAACTGTAGATAGAGAAGCAGCGTGGCTCAGTGGAAAGAGCATAGGCTTGGGAGTCAGAGGTCATGTGTTCGTATCCCGGCTCTGCCGCTTGTCAGCTGTGTGACTGTGGGCAGATTACCTAACTTCTCTGTGTCTCAGTTACCTCATCTGTACAATGGGGATTAAGATTGTGAGCCTCACGTAGGACAACCTGATGACCCTGTATCTACCCCAGGGCTTAGAACAGTGCTCTGCACATAGTAAGCGCTTAAATACCAACATTATTATTATTATTTATACATTTACGGATCCACATCCACTCCATTTTCTGTGAAATATAATCCTTAAAGAAATAGCACCATCTAGTGGATCAGCCCTCTGGTAAATATAGTTTACAGGCCCATACCACCAGGTTGCATTCCTTGAAAATGTGATCGGATGACGGTGAACGATTCCTTTCAGTCCCCTCTATAAGCAGGCGCAGCGTGGCTCAGTGGAAAGAGCCCGGGCTTGGGAGTCAGAGGTCATGGGTTCGAATCCCGGCTCTGCCACTTATCAGCTGGGTGACTGTGGTCAAGTCACTTCACTTCTCTGGGCCTCAGTGATCTCATCTGTAAAATGGGGATTAACTGTGAGCCTCAGGTGGGACAACCTGATTACCCTATATCTACCCCAGCGCTTAGAACAGTGCTCTGCACATAGTAAGTGCTTACCATTAAGTAATACCAACACTATTATTATAATTACGTTGAGAATAACTCACTCCCTCTCCTCCCCAAGCTTCATTCCCTCTACACGCCCAACCACCCCGAGGCGGATTTCCTGTCCTTTTTCATTCATTCATTCATTCATTCATTCATTCATTCATTCATTCATTCATTCATTCAATAGTATTTATTGAGCACTTACTATGTGCAGAGCACTGTACTAAGCGCTTGGAATGAACAAATCGGCCACAGATAGAGGCAGTCCCTGCCGTTTGACGGGCTTACGGTCTAATCGGGAGAGACGGACGGACGAGAACAATGGCAATAAATAGAGTCGAGGGGAAGAACATCTCGTAAAAACCGATGGCAACTAAATAGAGTCAAGGCGATGTACATTTCATTAACGAAATAAATAGGGTAATGAAAATATGTACAGTTGAGCAGACGAGTACAGTGCTGAGGGGATGGGAAGGGAGAGGGGGAGGAGCGGAGGGAGATGGGGGGAAAAGAGGGTTAAGCTGCGGAGAGGTGAAGGGGGGGTGGTAGAGGGAGTAGAGGGAGAAGAGGAACTCAGTCTGGGAAGGCCTCTTGGAGGAGGTGAGTTTTAAGTAGGGTTTTGAAGAGGGGAAGAGAATGAGTTTGGCGGAGGTGAGGAGGGAGGGCGTTCCGGGACAGCGGGAGGACGTGGCCCGGGGGTCGACGGCGGGATGGGCAAGACCGAGGGACGGTGAGGAGGTGGGCGGCGGAGGAGCGGAGCGTGCGGGGTGGGCGGTGAAAAGAGAGTAGAGAGGAGAGGTAGGAAGGGGCAAGGTGAGGAGAGGTAGGAAAGGGCAAGGGTAGGAGAGGTAGGAAGGAGAGGTAGGTAGGAAAGGTAGGAGGGGTAGGAGAGGTAGGAAGGGGCAAGGCTGTCCTTCCATTCCTGTGCCCTAAACTTGCTCTGCCCGTTGTCTCCTCAGTGGTCTTTTGGGATCTGGTATGTTTCCTAACACTAGCCACAGTGATTGATCAAGCAGTAGTGTTTATCGAGGGCTTTCTGTGTAGAGTACTTCCTTGAGCACCTGGGAGAGCACAATAGAGGCCTAACTAATCGTGACCTTGAAATGCTTCCAGTCTAGGAGGGTAAGCAAATAGTGAAGATACTTTACAGATGGGAAGAAGAAAAGTGGATATTTAGATAACTATGTGTAACCAGAAGGTCTAAGGAAGGATGTGAGTATATAAGTGCATTGGTTCAGAGTATTAGAGGGATAAAATTGGAAGAGATGCAAGATCAGGGAAGGCCTCGTTCATTCATTCAATAGTATTTTTGAGCACTTACTGTGTCCCCCGTTTAGACTGTGAGCCCGTCATTGGGCAGGGATTGTCTCCATCTGTTGCCGAATTGTACATTCCAAGCTCTTAGTACAGTGCTCTACATATAGTAAACGCTCAAATACTATTGAATGAATGCAGAGCACTGTACTAAGCCCTTGGGAGAGTATAATACAATCATAAACACATTCCCTGTTAACAATAAGCCTACAGTCTAGGGGTGGTGGCGACAAACATTAATAGAAATAAATTACAGATAAATACAAAAATACATCCGGCTTTCCCGGCTTCACCCTGGCAGCTAGCGTGGAGGCCTGAGGGAACTCTGGAGGCCAGGGGAGCAGAACAAGTCAGTCTCTACGATGCTTACTTCCCCTGTGGATTCCCCTCTTCTTTCCCGGTGTTGGGGGAACGCCCCTCTCCCCCAAGACTCCAGAAACCTGCCCTCCCAGCCACCGTCTCAGACCCCCATTCCTCCCCATTGATTCTCGCCTCCTGGACCTAGCCCACTCTCTCCTTATTCCCTTTTCTCAGCCCCTTCTTGCTTCCATTGATTCCCACAGTTCAATCTCCCATTCTTTCCTCACCACAGCCACCATCTGTTCTTTCCACAGGACTCACCTACCCCCAACCTCCGCCCCACCATTAGCCGCCATACTTCGTGTGTACGTGTCTGTCTCCATTCCTGTTCCATGCCTGCCTAATCCTGTCAGTATTCCTGTGTGTCTAATACATATCCC
This sequence comes from Ornithorhynchus anatinus, assembly GCF_004115215.2. Classification (NCBI taxonomy): domain Eukaryota; kingdom Metazoa; phylum Chordata; class Mammalia; order Monotremata; family Ornithorhynchidae; genus Ornithorhynchus; species Ornithorhynchus anatinus. Next base: position 69,065,670 of record NC_041728.1, on the reverse strand, counting down.
ACCCAGGCCAGGCTCAGAGTCTTTGCTAGAATGCATTCACTTAGGTATGATCTCACAAGGACTTAGTATAGTGGTCTGTCTGCACCCAGTAAGCACTCAATGAATACAATTGAATGAATAAATAAGGGATTTCCTGGGAGAAGGTGGCTCCTGGCTTAAAGTGTGTTTATCTGGTGTAGGAGTGCTGTATCCTCCTTCAGCCAGATCATTTGATGGTATCTGTGAAGCACTTGCTATGTTTGAGCACCGGGGTAGATTCAAGACAATCAGACCATGGGCATCCTAGGTGCCCTGTCTACCTCCTGCTGCGGCCTGGCTCGTGACCCGGCCCCGTGGGTACTTTGCTTCTTCACATCCTTCAGCGGGTTGACCCCCGGAGACAGGGTGAAAAAACACGGATGAGGCTCTTCTGCACTCTTCAAAGGAGGAGGCAAAGTCCATTCGTTCATTCATTCAAGCGTATTTGAGCGCTTACCGTTTGCAGAGGACTGTACTAAAGTGCTTGGGAGGGTATAATAAATGGACATTTCTTGCCCCCAACGTCCAACTCTGTGGCTTAACCCTTCAGTCTCCAACAGACTCAGTTGTCTCGTAGCTGAAGAGGGAGGGGTAGGAGATTGAAAAAAAAAGTTGTCTGCAAACACTTCCCCCCCTTTCCCACCCCACCCAATCAATTGTATTTATTGAGCGCTTTCTGTGTGCAAGGCATTGTGCTAAATATTCAGAGTGTACAACAATATAACAGACACACTCCCTGCCCATGAGCTTACAGTTTAGAGGAGGAGAGAGACATTAATTTAAATAAATTACAAATGTGTACATAGGTGCTGTGTGACTGGGAGGGGGAATAAATAAAGGGAGCAAGTCAGGGTAACGCATAAGAGAGAGAGGAAGAAGAGGAAAAGAAGGCTTAGTTGGGGAAGGCTATACTTCTACTAAGCATTGGGGTGGACACAAGCAAATCAAGTTGGATACAGTCCCCGTCCCATGTGGGGCTCACAGTCTCGATCCCCATTTTCCGGATAAAGTCACTGAGGCACAGAGAAGTAAATTGACTTGCCCAAGATCACACAGCAGACAAGTGGCAGAGCCGGGACTAGAACCCAAGAGAAGCAGTGTGGCTCAATGGAAAGAGCCCGAGCTTGGGAGTCAGAGGTCACGGGTTCGAATCCCAGCTCTGCCACTTGTCAGCTGTGTGACTGTGGGCAAGTCACTTCACTTCTCTGTGCCTCAGTTCCCTCATCTGTAAAATGGGGACTGTGAGCCTCACGTGGGACAACCTGATTATCCTGTATCTACCCCAGCGCTTAGAACAGTGCTCTGCACATAGTAAGCACTTAACAAATACCAAGATTATTATTATTATTCTGACTCCCAGGCCTGCGCTCTATCCCCTACATCATCCTGCCCTCCTCTCCCCACTCTGGCTCTTTCCAAATGCTTCAGCTCTGAGACTGCTGTTTTTCCTGGAGTTTAGGTAGGAAGTGTCAAAATAAAAGAGTGATAGCATTCTCCTCTGTTTTCTGTAGAGAAACAAGGGGTTCAGATACAGACACAGGTGCAGGGTAACTTCTGACTGGAATGACATTTGAGACAGACGATGCAGTGTCTAGTAAAGGGTCACCTTTCAGTACTCCCTCCCCAATGAGTCCATTTCCCCCAGAGTCCCTAGAATTACTCATGAAAGAGGAATAAGATGGGTAAACCCCTAGCCAGCTTTATTCGCAACACTAAACTCCTCTCCACCCCCTACTCCAACTCCTACATCAGCAGCCACTGTGAGGCACAGATGGATTCCATCTCTGGAGGGGCTAAGGATGTGCAGGGTGACCCTGTGGACAGGACCGTGGGTTCGGGGAGGATTGACCCATTATGGAATTGAGGGCCCTGGGTCTTCTTAGTCCCACAGTCAAGTCAGAGAGAACCAGTTCCCTCCTCTGAGTCTCAGCCTCAGTGCTGAGAGTGACAGGCTCCTTTGCTCACCTCCTCCTCAGATAACACTTAATCATCCACACATACCTCCGTCACCTTCCCTTAGATACAGAAGCTCAGCTCCTGGTTTCACCTCTCCATGGGCATCAGCTGCTCTGTGTCCTCACTGAAGGGGGGAAAGTCCTCATGGCCAGGAAGTGTGGTAAAAAGCTTCTGGGAGGGGAAGTGAGCTGGTCCATCACACACCATCATCAGGACCCCTTGGCCATCCACCTCCGGGGGCTGAGCTGGGTTTAGGATGCTCCTGAAAGCTCCAACCTGCTCACCGTGCCTCACTTTCACCACATGCTCCCGCCTGGAATTCCAAACCCCCACCCCCCATTGGGGACATACCAGTAGTTTCCCAAAACTTAAAAAGCCCTACTGAAATTGTCTTTGCCAAGAAGCCTATCCTGACTAAAGCTCTAATCACCCCACCAACACCTCCACAAACACTTGATTTTCCTTTCCAGCTCACCCATGCACTGAGTCTCACCCCCATATTCACTCCACTGCAGTTAGGTGCAAAGCCTTATACTCAAATGCTTCCCTTGTACTGTATCATTTATGTCCTCCTCCATTAAACCAATGCTGGACTTATAACATTGAAAGGGGACTATGTTAGAATGCAGAAGACAAGCATATCTGAAGGTAGAAAGGAAGGAGATGACATAATGAGAACAGAGAAGTGGGACAAAAGTGTTGAAATGGTGAGTTGGTGTTTCAAGGAGCTTGTCTATTAATTCTGTTGCATTGCACTCTCCCAAGTACTTAGAGCAGTGCTCTGCACATAGTAAGCACTCAAATACCAGTGATTGATTACAGGAGGGAAGTATCTCTTAGAACTTCCACAGCCCCAGAGAGAGAGGCTGGAAAGGAAAGAGACAGAGTGGTCAGGAAGGCTTCTGAAATGGAACATTAGGTCCTTCACCCCAATTCCCCGTTACCCATAAGGGCATTACTGAGGTCAGGATAGGTGAGGGAGGATGCCTCCACAGAACAGCCCTGCAGGGAGGCCCTTGGGGAAATTACCTGGCCCAGAAGGGTTCCTAGCTAGTAAACCAGAAAGCAGATTCAAGGTTCCTCAACACTCAACACTTCCTTCCAAACCCTCTCTCCCTAATTCTAAACTCCCCAGAGCAGGGTACTTGCACTGAGGCAAACACTCATCTTTGATGCCTGGAGGCTTATATAGGACAGGGAGGGAGTGGGTTCTGAAGTCACTAATCCCCCTGAATGGAAGCAGCTGGAGTAGAGATCAGGTGCTCCCGGAGGAAGGCCCACTGGCATTATTGGAGGAGGGGCTGGCTGAGGGAAAGTTAGGATAGGATAGAATCTCTAGAATGAAAGGGTTTTTCCAGAGAAACACAAATTCTAAACAGCTCTGCAGAGGATCTTTTCTCTGGCCTGACCCACACCTCCCACCATCTTGTCTAAGTTCCCTTCTCACAGTGCCCATGCTAGGGCCTCTGATACGGAACCCAAGAAACAGCCAGGGTAGCCTGGCCCTTCGAAGCAGGAAGACCACCACTCTCCCCACTTTCAGAGGACTTTCAGAGCCCTCCTAAAATCATATCTCCTCCAAGAGGTCCTTCCCATCTCCTCATTTCTTCTATTTGCTCTCCCTTCTATGCAGCCTATGCACTTGAATGGTACCCCTCTAAGCACTCGTTAGGCACAAGCAGCCATTTCTCCTCTCGGTAATTTATTTCAGTAAATGCTCAATAAATATAATCGATTGATGATATTGATTGATTGGTTGATTGTCTCTCTGACTGTAGGCTCAGGTCTCGGAAATATGGAACTACAGGGCTGAACTGAAAGCTCAGTCCAACTTGCCGACACCGGAGCCCAGCCTGGCACAGATGCTGCCTAGTGAAGTGGCAGAGAGAGGTCATGAGCACCATCCCGGCCTGAACAGGGAAGACAGGGGACAAAGGAGGAGATCCCGATGCCGCCGCTGAAGTAGGAGCTGGGGAGTGCAGAGGAGAAGGAGTTTTTGGCCAAGGGGCTGGATGGCTGAAGCCTGGACTGCCAAGGGCGCCCAACAGAGAACCAAGGGAACTCAAGTGGAGAGGGCCAAGGCTCCGGGTGGATCTGTAACTTGGAAATTCAGGTCCCTGGAGCTGAGCTCTGGGAGAGGGATGAAACTGAAGGAGAGGTGTGCTTCGTAACTGCCTTGGGACAAGATCCAAGAGCAGGTGGGCAAACCTAACCTCACCAGCCGGGGTCGACTCGGCCAACGCTGAATTCTGCATGTTACTGTGGCTTAACCCGCACACAGCACAGTGCTGATTTCATTTTTATTTCGTGCATGTGTGTTGTGTTTTCATGTTTAAACCTTCCTGATGTATTTGTCTCCAGTCCTTGCTCCCCACTTACGCTTTCAGATTGAGAGCCCTCTAAGTCTAATTCCCACATGTGTCTTCTCTCCCAGCACTTAGGACAGTGTTCTGCACCCAGTAAACCCTTACTACTATTACTATTACTGCTATTATGGCACAGCTCAAAGCCCACCTCCTCCAGGAAGCCTGCATCAACTGACTCCATCGATTTTCCTCCCACCCCAGCTGTACTTGTGGCCTCGTGCCGCAAGGCCCGCTCTGGGAGTCAGGAGTCCCGGTTTACCGGTGACTGTGCGTGGCATGGACGAGGGTGTGGTCGGCCTGAGGGAGTCCTGCACCAGCTGCCACAAGAGACTCTGTGACCGAGGCTGTGGGTGACCCCAGTTCCACTGTGCTAAACGCTCTGCCCTACCCCTACTCCCTGGTGCCCACCCCTCTCGTTTAGTCAGATAGCCACAGGTTCGCAAGCCCGGGCCTGTTCAGATGGATATCAGAAGGGCTGACTTTGTCCCACGCACGTTTTGAGGTTGGGGAGGGCAATACCAAGAAAACTCTATGGATCCACTACCAGAACTATTGCAGATGGAGGTGGGGCCTTCTGGGAGAAAGGTGTCCATTGAGTCGCGATGGATCGGAGACGACTCGGCATAAAACAAGACAAGGGCACTTAATCAAGGAAAACAGTGAAACTGCCTCTTGAAAATCATTAGCCACACCAAGACCACTTGAGCAAGAATAAAAATAACACATTCAAGTGTACTGTGGGACTGAGTACCTCTGTTCTTTAGCACTGCTTATGAGGAAATGGCACCCAGAATGTCAGACATACTGAGAAGCTGTCAAACTCTCCCTGGGGTTGGATAGTGACATTGGAGTTACTGTGATTCATCTTCTCTGGCAAAGAATTCTGCCCAAGCTGATTTTGTGTTGTCAGGATTTCAGCAGTGAATCCTTTATTTTTTTTTAAATGGCATTCGTTAAGCACTTCGTATGTCTCAGGAACTGTACTAAGCGCTGGGGTAGATACAAGCTAATCAGGTTGACTAGAGTCCCTATCCCATGTGTGACTCACATTCTAAATCCCTATTTTACAGATGATGTAACTGAGGCAGAGAGCAGTTAAGAGACTTGCCCAAGGCCATACAGCAGAAAAGTGGCAGAGCAGGGATTAGGACCCAGGTCCTTATGACTCCAAGGGCCGGGCTCTAACCATTAGGTCATGTTGCTTCAATCCTAAAATGTTTTTGGCAAACAACTAGTCCAGGAGTGCTTGCTTATTTTAGAGTGGTAACCCTGAATCTGATCACAGGAAAGTAGTAGTTTATTAAATCAATCAGTCAATCAGTGACTGTTTATTGTGTGTAGAGCACTGTATTAAGCACTTGGGAAAGTACAATACCACAGAGTTGGCAGGCAAAATCCCTGCCCACAAGGAGCTTACAATTTCTTCCTCTGCCTTTAGGCAAAATTCTCCTTAACGGAGTCCCCGAGTTTATTTTAACATTTTGAACACACCTGGGACCAGCATCATTGCTTATTTGGATTATCTCCCTGCAACACCCTAAGCCCAGAACTCGAGGCAACAGCTATGAAACCCCAGGATGGTGCTCTGCCCTTGGAAGACACTCTGCACGGTGCTACTTTACCCACAAAAGGGACTCAATAAGTAGGATTGAATGAATGAATAGAGAAGCAGCATGGTTTAGTGGCAAGAGCATGGACTTGGGAGTCAGAGGACTTGGGTTCTAATCCCAGCTCCTCCACTTGTCTGCCGTGTGACCTTGGGCAAGTCACTTAACTTCTCTTTGCCTCAGTTACCTCACCTGTAAAAATGGGGAATAAGACTGTTAGCCCAGGTGGGATAGGGACTGTGTCTAACCTGATTACCTTGTATGTACCCCAGTGCTTAGAACAGTGCTTGGCAGATAGTAAGCACTTAACAAATATTATAATTATTATTATTATAATGAATGAATCATATATATCGAATGCTCACTGTGGTTAGCACTGTACTAAGCTCCATGCTAAGCACTTGGGGGAGTACAGTATTACAAAGTTGGTAGTTGTGTTCCCTACCCATAAGGAGCTTACGGTCTAGAGGGGAATAAATAATGCTAGTAATAATAATAGTAATTGTAATATTTAGTTAAGTGCTTACTATGTGCCAGGCACTGTATTGAGTGCAGGGGTGGATGCAGGCAACTCAGGTGGATACAGTCCCTGTCACATGTGGAGCTCACAGTCTCAATCCCCATTTTACAGCTGAGGTAACTGAGGACCAGAGAAGCAAAGTGACTTGGCCAAGGTCACACAGCAGACAAGTGACAGAGTCAGCAGTAGAACCCAGGACCTGCTGACTCCCAGGCCCCTGCTCTATCCACTATGCTATGCTATTTCCCTGAATGAATGGATGGATGGATGAATAAATGAATGAGTGAACAAATGAATCAATGAATCAATGAAGGAATGGATGAATGAAGCAATGAATCAATAAAGGAATGAATGAATAAATGAAGAATGAATGCATTCAACATAGTAGATCAGAGACTTTAGTTTCTCACGTTAGGAGATGTGTCATAGGCCAGTTTCCTTTCATCTGAGACCCTGGGGTTCAGGTCAGGACCCCTTCAGCTTGGGGCTCTCCCAGGGCATCTGCATCCATCAGCATCACTTCATTTATTCATTCAATAGTATTTATTGAGTGCTTACTATGTGCAGAGCACCGTAGTAAGCGCTTGGAATATACAATTTGGCAATAGATAGAGACAATCCCTGCCCAGTGACAGGCTCACAGTCTAAATGGGGGAGACAGACAGCAAAGCAAAACAGAATAAAACAAAAACAAGACAACATCATCAAGATAAGTAGAATCAAGGAGAAATACACCTCATTAACAAAATAAATAGGGTAATAAATAAAATATACAAATGAGCACAGTGCTGAGGGAAGGGGAAGGGGGAAGAGCAGAGGGTGAGGGGGAGGAGAGGGGAGAGGGAGCAGAGGGAAAGGAGGGGTTCAGTCTGGGAAGGCCTCCTGGAGGAGGTGAGTTCTCAGTACGGCTTTGAAGAGGGGAAGAGAGTTAATTTGGCGGAGGTGAGGAGGGAGGGCATTTCCAGGACAGCTGTAGGATGTGGGCCAGGGGTCAACGGCAGGACAGATGAGAAAGAGGGACCTTGAGGAGGTGAGCATCAGAGGAGCAGAGTGTGCAGGGTGGGCAATAGAAAGAGAGAAGGGAGGTGAGGTAGGAGGGGGCAAGGGGATGGAGAGCTTTGAAGACGAGTGAGGAGTTTTTGCTTCATGCGAAGGTTGATAGGCAGCCACTGGAGGTTTTTGAGGAGGGAAGTGACATGCCCAGGGCGTTTCTGCAGGAAGATGATCCAGGCAGAGGAATGAAGAATAGACTGTAGTGGGGAGAGACGTGGGAAGGGAGATCAGAGAGGAGGCTGACACAGTAATCCAATTGGGATATTATGAGAGCTTGTACCAGCACGGTAGCAGTTTGCATGGGGAGGAAAGAGTGCATCTTGGCGATACTGTGAAGGTGAGACCGGGAGGTGTTGGTGACAGATTGGATGTGTGGGTGAGTGAGAGAGCTGAGTCAAGGGTGACACCAAGGTTGAGGGCCTGTGAGACGGAAAGGATGGCCATGCCGTCCACAGTGACAGGGAAATCAGGGAGAGGACAGGGTTTGGGAAGGGAGATAAGGAGCTCAGTTTTAGACTCGGGAAAACACCTTGACACTACGTTAACCTCCAGCATTAAGGACAGGAGATTGTTTTGGGGAGCTTCTCTCCCAAACAGTCACCTAGTAGAGGAGATGGAGCAAACTAAGTCCCAGGTGCAGAATCGTAGCTCCTCTGCTAGGAACACTTGAGCATAGGTGCATATGGCAGCGATTAGATGACGTGTATATCTGATAATGCTGGGACAAAGAAACTGTAATTCAATTTTTTTTTTCTTCCATTTGTTCACTGCCTGTGTAGAAAGTTGACTTCTTTATGCTTCTTTAAGTATTACAATAGACTGTTAGCGTGTCTCAGCAAGGGTTGAACTGGAAAATTTAAAGGTGAAATGAAAGGATCTGGATTGTGAATGGCAAAATACTTGGGGAGGGAGGATTCTATCCTTAGTATTCCTTTTTTTTAAATTCTACCTGGAATCTTGGTCTTAGGGCAAACAAGAAGGGAAAAGCACTGGCGTCCTGAGTCCTCAGAGGGTTGAGAGATAATTCTGAAGGATGAGGGCTGTGGGAGAGGTGGGAGTTGGGAACAGACAGGGTAAGAAATAGCAAGAAGTGTGAATCAATCAGTCAGAGATATTTATTGAGTTAATCAGGTTGGACATGGTCCCTGTCCCACATGGGGTTCAGAGTCTTAACTCCCATTTTGCAGATGAGGTAACTGAAGCACAGAGAAAATGAGTGACTTGCCCAAGGTCACAGCAGACAAGTGGCGAGGCAGGGATTAGAACCCAGGTCCTTCTGAATCCCAGGCCCAAACTCTCTCCACTAGGCCATGCTGCTTCTCCACAGTAATGAGAAACACAGGGAGGGGAGAGGGTTTGGTGGGAAGCTGAGCTCTGCTTTGGACATGTTAACTTTGAGGCGTTGGAGGGAGGGACATCCAAGCAGAGATGTCTTGAAGGCAGGAGGAAATGAGAGACTGCAGAGGAGAGGTAGATTCATCTGTATAAAGATGGTAATTGAACTCAGTGGAAGGAATGTTCTTCAAGGGAGTGGGTGGAGGTAAAGAATAGAAGGGGATCCAGAACTGGGCCTTGAGGGACCCTCACTGGCCGAGGGTGGGAGACAGAGGAGCAGTTGGTGAAAGGGATTGAGGAGGTATGGTTAGAAGGCTAAGAGGAGGACCAGGAGAGGAAGCCAAGGTTAGATAGTATCTCCAGGAGAGAGGGTTAGTTGACATTGTTGAAGGCAGTTGAGAAGTCACGGAGGATTAAACTGCAGTTAAGGCTGTTGAATTTGACAAGATGGAGGTCACCAAACCAAGATGGAGGTCATTGGTGACCTTAGAGAGGGCAGTTTCCGTGGAGCGAAGGTGGTGGAATTCGGGTCATCTTTGTCTCTGCCTAATGCAAACATCTCCTCTCAGGGTGACACCTGGAAAGTTTCCAGTAGTCTACCAGTCTCGGCTATGGGAGGTAGAATCAAGCAGAGGCCTATCCGTTCCATTCCTAGCTTGGACAGTGGCTCTAAACTAGCTCTCTTCTCCCCTTCAAAGCCCTAATGAGAGCTCATCTCCTCCAGGAGGCCTTCCCAGGCTGAGCCCTCCCTTTCCCTCTGCTCCTCCTTCCCTTCCCATCGCCCCTACTCCCTCCCTCTGCTCTATCCCCTTCCCCGCCCCACAGCACTGGTGTATATTTGTACATATTTATTATTCTATTTACTTTATTAGTGATGTGCGTATATCTATAATTCTGTTTATCTATTTTGATGCTATTGATGTCTATCTACTTGTTTTGTTCTGTTGTCTGTCTCCCCCTTCTAGACTGTGAGCCCATTGTCGGGTAGGGATTGTCTCTATCTTTTACCGAATTGTACTTTCCAAGCATTTAGTGCAGTGCTCTGCACACAGTAAGCGCTCAATAAATACGATTGACTGACTGACTGACTGACTGAATGAATGAATGAATCCCTTGAGGAAGGGTGATGGAGTCTCCCATCAGGAACTGAGGATGAACATCAGCCTGAGACTTCAGGATTGAGAGCATACATGAAAGAATTGAAGCAGTGTGACCTAGTGAACAGAGCACGGGCCTGAGAGTCAGAAGGATCTGCATTCTAGTCCTGGCTCTGCCTTTTGTCTTCTGTGTGACTTTGAGCAAGTCACTTCACTTCTCCGTGCCTCAGTTACCTCATCTATAAAATGGGGGTTAAGACAGGTCTTATATCTGCCCCACTGCTTAGTAGAGTACCTTAACAACAAATACCATAAAAAAAGAAAAATGAATGTGGTGCTAGTGCTTTGTTCTCTCCCATTCACCTGCTCATGTCCTACAGGACACAATTCCCTTGGATCCTCAAGAGGGCAGGAAAGCTGCACATCTCCTCTAACGCCAACCTTCTCACTGTACCTCGATCTCGACAGTCTCGCAGCCAACCTCTTGCCCATGTCCTGACTCTGGCCTGGAACACCCTCACTCCTCATCTCCACCAGACAATGACTCTCCCCCTCTTCAAAGCCTTATTGAAGGCATGTCTCCTCCAAGAGGCCTTCCCAGATCAAGTCCTCCTTCCCTCTTCTCCTCCTCTTTCTGCGTTACCTTGACTTGCTCGCTTTCTTCTTCCTCACTCCCCGCCCCACAGCACTTATGTACATATCTGTAATTTATTGATTTTGATTAATGTCTGTCTCCCCCTCTAGACTGTAAACTCGTTGTGGGCAGGGAGTGTGTCTGTTATATTATGTCTGTTATATTGTTGTATTGCTTAGCTCTCGATAAATATGATTGACTGACTGAGGCCATATATTTTGCATTTACAGCCGAAGTAAGCACAGCACAGTGCTGATACTGGGTCAGGGCACCATGACCAGCAAGGCAGTTGCCTTGGTAGCCACTGCAGCCCTTGCGGCCCATGTAGGCCAGCTACCTTTCAGGATTTCTGCTTGGTCTGCCCACCCTGTGGCAGCTTTTGGAGGGGGTTCTTTGGTCAGAAACCTCACCTGTGATCACAGAGGCCCAGCGGGTAGAACTGAGACTAGAACCGGGATCTCCTGATTCCCAGAGCGTCGCCATTTCCCTTGTACCAGTGGCTGGACTGGGGCCGGACTTGGGCTGGACTGGAGTCTACGTGGGTGTGACATTAGGCAGGCATGGTGAAAATTTCAGCCAGGAAAGTTTGCTTGGTTGGAAACAAGTAGAATTTAAAGTTAGAGAAAGCAAAATAATGTGTGTTGGTTTTATAGTCAGGTTCTACTTATGCTACTTTTGCTTGCATATTTATAGATTCCCTAATTACACGGGTGTGGTGTCAATGCACACACGCACACACACATATCTCTCTCTGTATATAGATATACATACGCATATTTAAATATATAGAGGTGTGTGTATGTGTGATCAAAAACAAATACACAGCTTTTCTTCGTGCCTCCTAAACTGCTTGCAGAGGAACAAAAGCTGGATTTGGGGAACGACATTTAAATGCGTAGTATTTACAGATGTGGAGGAAATGTGTTTTCAGGTAAGTGAGCAGTGGCCTGACTGTGGGCTCAGCTGTAGGTCTCTGTTCCAGATACACACCCACGAAGCCTTCTCCTTAAACAGTGATTTCCCCGTATGGTGTGGTTTGGATGTAAATGTGTAGATCGCTTTTATTTTTACTATTGTTGGTCCTGAAACTGTGCTTGGAACAGTGTTTGAAACATAAAGAGCGCTGAACAAATGCCATTATAATAATGATGGTGATGATGATGATGGTAATAATATGCCTGACTCTACCTCTCAATCTCTGACTTTCTCTGCCCCTCTCTGTCTCTTTCCTTGTCTTCCCCTTTTTCTTAGTTTTCAATCAGGAAAAGTTCTCTGCCCCAGATGGTTTCCCCTGGACTATTTGTGCTGTGTTTCCAGTAGGTGGTGCTGGTTATTGTTGAAAGGGATCAGTCCCTGTCTTCTCTCCCCATTTAACTTCTGTCCTAGTAGTTCAAGGTTCACGGATTCTGCTTGCGAATTTGACCTTTGCCATGGATACCCATTGGAAGCCAAGAATTTAAAGTCATCTTGCCGTGGTGAGAGGAAACCACACCCCAATTCATCAACTGGGGGCTAGGGTGTGTGTCTGGGGTGGAGGGGTGAAGGTTGAGGGCTTGTCCTAATGACAACAGATGATAGCAGGAAAACCAGTGAAATCACTTTTACACCTTCGTCAGTCTTCTTTCATTGCCTCGCAAGGTATCAGGAGCAGACATCTTCCACTCCATTCGCAACTGGAGAAAATAAGAGTTTAAGCTAGGTGGAAACACTTGACACTCTTTTCTTTTATAAAAATAACTTCTGAGGCTTTAGTGCTATTTGTTCTCGTCATAACTAAGATGTGAAATTTCTGACGCAAACGCAAGGAAAATGCTTATAATGGATCCAGTTTTCACCCTTAGCTCCCGCCACTCCTATCACTGAAGGTGATGGATTGAAGCAGCAGACAAGAAGTTCTCTAAGCTATAGGGGTCAGAACAGCAGAGGAATGGAATGCAGACAGGAAATTGCAAACATGGGAAGAGAAAGAAGATTAGAATCACTCGGTTCCTATATAAATTCATCAACTTCTAGCCAATCACAATTCTAGAGCATCACTGGGGCGATCGGTCCTTGAGCGCATGTGGCTTAGATGAACAGAGAAACCGCTCAAAAACAGGCACGAGAGACATAATGGGAACGAGTTATTGTTTTAACAACCTTTAAACGTAATCAAATCAGGAAATATTGCCGAGCTAATGTATGTAGGGAGCAGGGAGAGGAAATTACACAAAGGAGCTCCTGTAAAGCAGTGGCTTTATTTGAAATGGGTTGAATTAGCACCCCCCATCCCCACCCCCAAGGAGACACATTTAACAGGCTGGGGCCAGAAGGGGAGATGGGAAAGAAGGATGAACAGCGACGGAGTTCATGTGCGGTTGGGAACTGTGCCCACAAGAATGGCAACCACCATATCTTCTTGAACCTTTGACCACAAGCCACCATTTCGAAAGTCAAAACGGCAACAGATTATTGTTAGACCACAACCTGGAGTGTTGGAAACAATTTAAGTCAGATCACCAAGGTATTATCGAAGCAATCGCTCACCACGGATGTAAGAACCGTGCTGCCTGTTGCTGTAATAATAATAAGAATAATGATGGCATTTGTTAAGCGATTACTATGTGTCAAGCATTGTTCTTAGTGACAAGCTAATCAAGTTGGACACAGTCCCAGTCCCATATGGGACTCAGTCTTAATCCCCATTTTCCAGGTGAGGTAACTGAAGCACAGAGAAGTGAAGTGACTTGCCTAAGGTTGCACAGGAGACAAGTGGCAGAGCTGGGATTAGAACCCAAGTCCTTCTTACTCCCAGGCCTGTACTCTATCCACTAGGCCATGCTGCTTCTCAGTGTAGTGTGGTTCCCTTCCCCTCTAGATTATAAACTCATTATGGGGGGCAGGGAACATGTCTGCTAATTCTGTTTTATTGGACTCTCCAAAGAGCTTAGTACAGTGATCTACACATAGTAAGTGCTCAATAAATACAATTGATGGATTGATTCCAAGAACAGGGCAATGACCTTGGGCTGTAGGCCCCACTTCGGCATGGATCCATGTAGACGGCCCCATCACCAGTGGGGCCCAGCTGCCTGGTTCAGCCTCCTATTTCTCACTGAGCACTGTGGGAGCCAAACCATCCACATAGAATTTGGACTGTGGGAATGCTTTTGTGGTGGTTTGCAGTCAAGGCCTATTTGTCAAGAGTAGGGAGGTACCTAAAGACTCCTTCTTCCAAGTACCATTGACCCAAGCATTCTTAAAAGTTATTTTTATTTATGGGGTCTATCTAGTTTTCATTGAGTTTGCAGGATATGTTGTTGCAGGTGCCTATCCTCCTACACTTCAAGTGTGAGCCTCTCGTGGACCGTGGGCCAATTTGATCTTACTACAGAGGTCAGTGGGTAGTGAGAGTGGAAGTCTGGGCCTTAACACCTCCACCATGGGCCCTGGAGATACAGTATTTGGAGCTCCGCCTCCTACTTAGACCATGAGCCCCATGCGGGACAGAGACTGTAATTCACTTGTATCTACCCTAGAGAGGAGGAGGAGGATGAGGGACAGGAGGAGGAGGAGGGGCAGAAGGAGGAGGAGGGGCAGAAGGAAGAGGAGGGGCAGAAGGAGGAGGAGGGGCAGAAGGAGGAGGAGGAGAAGAAGAAGAGTGCTAACACTGCTAAGACCCTGTCTGGGTCTGCAGGGAGCAGGGCTTTGCCTTAGGAAGGGAGCCCTATCCATGAGCTTTTCTCCCTCCCTCTTCGCTCAGGTGATGCGGAGACTTCTGGGGTTGAGGTGGTCAAGAGGCACTGAGTTTCTGCCACTCTTTGCTCCTTGCTGGAGAGGGTGGGGCAGGAGGTGGGGGGCTACATGCCCCAAAGAGCTATTGGTGGTCAAAGCAGTAATCTTCAAGCTCCCTCCCCACTCAAGGGCCCCAAGGCTGTGCTGGACAGAGGCTCACATTAAAGCAGAAGAGAGTGCAGAGGGGTAGGAGGAGGAAATTCTTCTTTTCAGGGGTGTGATGAAAGAGGATTCAAAGTGGAATACCCCTCATCTGGAGATGCACACCTGTCCTGGGAGGGTCTGCAGTTTACCTGCCTAGAGACAGGGGGCTGGATCACAGATTCTCTTAAGTTTCCTCCCAGCAACACAAAAGAGAAAAAACTGGGGTGAGGGTTAGAGAGACAGAGAGAGAGACAGAGAGAGAGAAAGAGAGAGAGCAGTAGGCAGAAACATAGGGGAGGGAGGGAATTAGAGAGAAAAGGTGAGAGAGAAAGCAGGATGAGAGAAAGAGGAAGGTGAGGAGAGAGAGGGAGGCAGAGAAGAGGAACCAAGCTGGAGAGAGAGGCTGACCATGTTCCTCAGGGACCTCCAAGCTGGTAGAAGTTCCCTTCCGGCTATCAGGGTCAGGTGTCGGGCGGAGACAAGCCCAGAGGTCACTTCAGTATATTGTCACTTCAGTACATTCAAGCTGGGGCTGCGATCCCCGGGTCCTTGCCTCGGCAGTCGGGCGGCGACCCCAGCTAACACTGCTTGCAGGTGGGATGGAGGTGCCCAGGAAGCCTTGGAATTAACTAACAGACCTAGGGTGAGGCCCGGTGTGAGCCTGGGGGTTCAGCTGAGACTATGGGGGGCAGTTAATGCATTCTCGGGGTAGCAGTGGTTCTGTTAAAGAAAAGCTGGAGGTTTTGGGGGCTCACTGACCTATTTCATTGTCAGCGTATAAATTGGGGTAGGGAGTCCTGGGGTAGCGACCCCAACCCTGCAGAGGGAAGATGGGGGAGGTTCCCCCAAAGCTGGGTGATAGCATTCCCCGCTGGACCTCAGTGGAGTGTTTGGACCAGGTTCCTGAGGGGCATCGAGAGATAGGGTCTGGGCCCTAGGGTCCAGGAGTCTTTGGAGAGACACACCAGCCACGGCTGAGCTTTAAGGACTCCCTGAAGCGAAGCACGGACTCTGCTGCCCTGGTTAAGGTTGGGGGAGAGTTTGGGGAGAAGCCGTCTGATGGGGGAAGCGTGTGCCTCTGGAACTCAGCCTCAGCATCAGCTCATGAGGCCTTCAGCGCCTCAGTGCCCCAGTTTAATCCTAGATCACTTTTTTAAATTTTATTTTATGGTGTTTGTTAAGTATTTACTATGCGCCGGGCACTGTACTAAGCGCTGGGAAAGGTACAAGCTAATCAGAGTGGACACAGTCCATGTCCCACAGGGGCCTCACAGTCTCAATCCCTGTTTTACAGATGAGGGAACTGACACACAGAGAAGTGAAGTGACTTGCCCAAGGTCACAGAACATACAAGTGGAGGAGCCGGAACTAGAACCCAGGTCCTTCTGACTCCAAGGCTCAGGATCTATCCACAAGGCCACAGTGCTTCTCATCTTGCTTGCCTACCAGTATCAGAGCATCTTACTGGGTTAGATGCAGTGTGAGGGCCCGGCCTTTCATTGTTACGGTAAGGTAAGATGCGCTCCCTTCCTCAGGAGAGAAATTTCTGCCACCCAGACCTAGAATTGCAATGGAAAATTACCAAAATGTTCAGTGCAATGAAGGCAGATTTAAATCCGCTGGCAAGTGGAGATGCTGCCTTCTGCTTGACAAGCCACGTGGCGGAAACCCTGCAAGTTGTGCTTGGATCTCCGGCCCTAGGGATTTACAGACAGTTAACCTGATTAAGATCACTCAGACCAGCGCTCCCCATGGCACTGGATCTCTACTAGGGAGATTTGGAAGCTCTTTGAGGGTCAGGACCCCGTCTTAAGGTCCATGGATTCTCCCGAGCCTTCAGTCTAATATTCTGTGGATTTTGATCTCTGAACAAACAGTTGTCATTGGGCACCTACTGCAAGCTTGGATGGGTTCTCACTCATTGTCAGTATCATCTTGAAAAACTAAAGGACATATATTATATCCTCTTCTTGATCCTTATTGTGTTCAAGGCATTCTACTGGGTCCCTTCTTTGAGCACAGCCCTGTCTGTGTGCTTACTGTGAAAGGAGCACTTTACATCCACCCACTGTGTGTAAAGTACTATACTGGGTACTTGGTGCATGACCCCTGCCTTTGAGAGACTTAGCAGCTCACTCACTCATGCTTGTCCCATATTTCAGTGACAGCAACTCTACCTCTCCCCTAAAGTCAAGGTGGGCAAAACCTCTCGTCTCAAAACTGCAATCCAGGGGCAAGGGGCCAATGCAAACCATCTAGGCCTCCCAATGTCAGAGCGTAACTCAAGGAGATCCTCCAGGACCCTGCCCCTATAGAGGACTGCCCCTAACAATTGACCATATTTCTCTCCTCGCTTCTAGACTCCATTAAGCTTTCCTTTCCTCCTTTTAGGACCATCTGTTTCAGTTTGACTGTGCCACTTCACCTGCCCGAAGCCAGCCATGGGAGCTGAGCCAAAAACTACAGTTAGCTCCCCCCGCCATCAGTAAGTTGTCATGAATGTGAGTCTTGGAAGCTCACACTTACAAATGCTCTAATTAAACCAGCAGTTCAGTTACTCTCTGAATCCCAACAGCATCTCAAACCCACCCATTGGGAGGAATCGCTGTCAGCTTCTCTGTTTGTTTTTTGAGAAAACAAGATATTAAAACCCCAAATAAACACTCAGTTCCAAGTGTTTCGGGGGGAGGGGGGTTGGGAGGAAATGCTTCTTGTCTCCCTTTTGACATTTGAACAAAAGAAAGCTGCATCTCCCAACCCTCTTCCACCTCCCTCTCTCACAAGGAAAAAATTGGGAGCAAATACTTTATGGTATTAGAATGGACCTATTTCCAGATTAGAGGGAGGATAGGACTGTGGTGATGTGGTCTGTAATGCCGAGAAGCAGTGTAGGCTAATGGAATGAGTAAATGCCTGGGAATCAGAGAATCCGGGCTCTAATCCCGCCCTTGCCAATTGCCTGCTGTGTGACTTTGGCAAGTCAATTCATTTCTCTGTGCCACAGTTTCCTCAACTGTAAATTGGGATTCAATGCCTGTTCTCTGTCTCACTTAGACTGTAAGGTTCATGTGGGACAGGGACTGTGTCTGACCTGATTAATTTTTATCTACCCCAGAGCATAGAACAGTACTTGACACACAGTAAGCACTTAACTAATACTACACACGCATACACACACCACACCCAACCCACACAAATAAATCTGTTTCCAAGATCAATTGCCCGGAGTGGGCAGGGATTGTCTCTCTTTATTGCTGAATTGTACTTTCCAAGCTCTTACTACAGTGTTCTGCACAAGGTAAGTGCTCAATAAATACGATCGAATGAATGAATGAGAACATTAGATTCTAAAGAAGATGAATTTTCACGGTGGCACAGCTCTGGGGATGCACCGACTTCATCACTGAGGGTCTGACCCCAGTCCCTCTAGACTGTAAGCCCCCCTCTAGGCTGTAAGCTTCTTGTGGGTAGGGAATGTATCTGTTATACTGTTGTGTTGTACTCTCCCAAGCACTTAATACAGTGCTCTGCTCACAGTAAGCGTTCAATAAATACATTCGATTGATTGAGTTCTCGGCCTGTTATCATTTAATGAGGACAAATCATGTTTTGGCTGCTAAATTATTAATATTAATTTTATGGCACTTTTAAGCGCTTACTGTATGTCAAGACCTGTTCTAAGTGCTGGAGTAGTTAAAAGTTAATCAGGATGGACACAGTCCCTGTCCCACATGGGGCTCACCGTCTTATGAGGGAGAATGGGGATTTAACCTCCATTTTACAGTTTTGAGGAAACTGAGGCACAGAGAAGTTAAGTGATTACCCAAGGTCACGGAGCCGGTTATTGGCAGGGCCAGAATTAGAACCCAGGTCCTCTGACTCCCAGGCCTGTGCTCTTTCCACTAGTTCACTCTACTACTCATGGTGGCTCTGGCAAGGGGAAAACTAAGCAACTGGGAAAAAGAGTCAAGTAAGACTTCAAACAGATTTCCTGGAAAGCGGAGCCTGGATCTTTTTTTGTTTTTTTCTCTAACTCCAAGGTGATGTTCTGTTGGGACCTTGATATATTCAATCATATTTATTGAGCGCTTACTGTGTGCAGAGCACAGGACTAAACGCTTATACTTCTGATGCTGAAAGTACTGATGCTAACTGAGAGGATCAGTCAATCATATATATTGAGCACCTACTGCCATATTCCCTGCCCACAACTAGCTTACAGTTTAGAGGGGGAGACAGACATTAATATAAATAATAAATTACAGATCTATACATAAGGGCTGTGGGGCCGGGTGAGGATGAATAAAGGGGGCAAGTCAGGGCAATGCAGAAGGGAAGGGGAGAAGAGGTAAGAAGGGCTTAGTCAGAGAATACATATTGGAGATGTGCCTTCAATAAGGTTTTGAAGCAGGAAAGAATCACTGTCTGTCAGATTTGAGGAGGAAGGGCATCCCAGGCCGGAGGCAGGACATGGGCGAGAGGTCAGCGGTGAGATAGACGAGATCGAGGTACAGTGAGAAGGTTAACATTAGAAGAGCAAAGTGTGCAGGCCGAGATGAAAAACGAGAGTAGCGAGAGAAGTGATAGCGTGGAAGTCCCGGGTCTCCCTCTCATGGGGAATTAGCAAAGAAACACACTGCCCTATCTGGGATGCTATCCCAGCATCCAATCAGAGTAGCCAAACTCCCAGCAAGATCTTTCTGAGGACTTCAGTCATCCCGTCCCTGCTTTCCTCCAGCAAGCGGAAACATGCTGACCCTCTCTAGCAGGATGGTTTTCCTGCTGTCACTGCTCCTTGAACTTCCGATGCTGGGATCCCCGGAAGACAAACCTCCAAACCATTTCACCACAACTGGAGAAACGATTACCGTGCTTCGGACCTCACCGTGCTGTCTTCCTCTGAGTCGCTCAAGTTGCCTGCTGAGCAGGGAAGGAAGGGCAGGAACTTCAGGAGCTGCACTAAGTAGCTGTTTCTTTCCACCCTTTGAACCCTGCTTCCACTTAGCGTCTTGGCTGCCCAGCCTCCAAGACAAGGGCCTGGAAGACAGATTCCCTGGAAATCTGTCTGTGAGAGAGGCCATTTGTCAGAATGAGCTCCTTCCCGTGACACCCCAGGTGGTCCCCGTTGTATAAAGTAGCTGCATTTGAAGACAGCTGTCAAGAACAAGGCCTTTCTCAAGCAGGTTTCAGTGAACTCCTGCCAAAGAGATAGTTTGGAGATGAAAAAGGGGCCTGAAAGTTGGAACCGCAGAAAAGCTTCGGGTTTACCAGCTCTCCGTGGCTCTGGGCCAGAGCTTTTTGGTTAAACACCGGAGCTTTCAGGGTTGGGGGAGGGAGAGGGGGTGTTGGTTTTGCTTTAGGGGGCCTCGCCTCGTCAGAAAAACCACAGGTCCCTGGTTTGCAGACAGGCAGGTGATGGAGGAAGAGGCTAACAAGTGCGACAGCCGGAACTCATCAAATGGAAGACTCAGAACAATGCCTTGCATGTAGCCAGTATTTCTGATTACCATTATTATTAACATCATTATTATTATTTCTGACATTTGCTAAATGCTTACTCCTTGCCAAGCAGTATACTAAGCACCGGGCAAAAGCACAAGGGTATCGGATTAGATGCAGAGGGACCTATCGCCAGACACACAAAGAAAGCATCAGTGGGATAAATACAACAGAAGCAATAAATCAAGATTAACAAAAAGAGCAACAACAGCTGCGCTCCATCCCTGCTTTTCAAAAGGAAGTTTCCGGGCCCTTTACCATTTCTGTCGGGGCTGAGGACTTTACCCCCGACGATGGAGGGCAGGCGACACCGCCTGGGCAGACCTGGGGACCCCAGTGGTAGAGGAGGCCTGGGTAGAATGGCTGCCTTTCCATCTGTTGCCCATCCATTGCTGAGGGAATAATAATAATAATAATAATGATAATTTGCAATTAAGGTACTTGTTAAATGCTTACTTTGTGCCAAGCCCTGTTCTAAACAAGTTAATTAGGTTGGACACAGTCCCTGTCCCACCTGGGGCTCACACTCTTAATTCTCATTTTACAGATGAGGTAACTAAGGCCCAGAGAAGTGAAGTGATTTGCCCAAGATCACACAGCAGGCAGGTGGCAGAGTTGGGATTAGAACCCAGAACCTTCTGACTTTCAGACCGGTGCTCTGTCCACTAAGCCATGCTGCCTGCAATAATGATGGTATTTGCTAAGTGCTTACTATGTGTCGAGCACTGTTCTAAGCACTGGGGTAGATACAGAGGGAAGGGGTCTCTCTCCGGCAATAGCGGGAAGATGTTACCGTACGCGAGGTCCTCAATGTGTGTGTGTGTATGTGCTCATGCAGATGTGTCTGAAAAGGCGTTTGCATGATTGAAACTTCCTTTCATTCGATCAATCAGTCGATGGTATTTATTGAGCACTTACTGCAATCAGAGCCTAGTACTAAGCTCTTGGGAGAGTACAAGACAATAGAGTTGGTAAAAACTTGTTCACTGCCCACACAAACTGGGGTTTTAGGTCCAGAGAGCAATATTTGACCAATAGTGACCCCAAAAGTACTTGTTTGAGGTCAACTCAGGGGGGTGTCTTGTTAGCAAGGTTCAGAGGTCTTAAACACCTCAAACAACAAATGGTATTTGTTGCATTGGGCTAAACGCTGAGGCAGATACAAGATAATCAGATTAGACACCTTCTAGACTATTAGCTCCTTGTGAGCAGGGAATATATCTACCAACTCTTTTATATTGCACTCTCCCAACTGCTTAGTACAGTGCTCTGCACACACTAAGCACTCAATAATTGATTTAACATGGTGTGCCTGGAAGAATTGCCACCTTGCAGCACTTGTCCCTATTTTCCACTCTGCCTCTTGGACTCTGGAATTTCCAGCAGTCTCTGAACAAGTAGAGGAACCTCTTAATTGATTTCCGCACTGCATGTAAACTTCTGGGTGGCAGGGATAACTACTGCCCCTTCTAACTTCTAACTACTGTACTATCCCAGATGCTTTGCACAGTGATTTGCCCAAAAAGCCTAAGGAAGCAGCATGGCCTAATGGATAGAGCATAGGCCCGGGAGCCAAAGGGACTGGGTTCTAATCCCAGTTCTGCCCCTCTTTTTTTAGCATTTACTGAGCACCCACTTGGTGCAATGCACTGTACCAAGTGCTTGAGAAGTTTAGTATATCAAAGTGCCACATTCCTGGCTTGCTACTGCTATATTATGCACCGTGCACCAGGCCAAAAATCTGTAAGAGGTAGTGCGAGAAAGGGTGTGAGGTCTATATAATAACAGGTCAAATGCAGTGGAGCAGTGTCACCTGATTTATCCAGAAATCTCATTTTCAAAAAGAAAGATGTACTTTCACTGATACGTCTAGTCAGCGGTTGAAACTTGGCCCCGTGTGTTTCACCCTGAGGGTGTGCTGGTTGTCAAAAGAAAGGCATCAGCTGTATTTCCCTCGAACCTCTCCTGCTGCCTATGAAGTAAACAGTTTGCCATGCTCATACTGGTATGAACATCACCGAGCGGCTGTTTCCAAACCTGTTCTCCCAGAATCTCTGCTCTCACACTCACTTTAGCCATCTCTAAATACGGATAAAGGGCTAGGGCCTGGTGGTGATTGCTCACCTTGATAAAGTGTTTATGAGGAGCAACCCCTGGCTACCAGTTTTTCATTCTGGCAAATTCAGGGGTGACCCACCCCAGATCTGGAAGATCTGCCCCAGTCCTCAAGAGTGGCTGAATATGTCACAGTTTAGAGGGAGAGACTACAGATTAATAGATATGAGTGAATAAGTAACAGTAATGAAGTAATGAAGTAATAAGTAATGAAGATTGTGAGGGTGGGGGTGGCTGACCGAATAGTAAGACCCAGAAGAGGGTGATGGTTGTGGGGGGCAAGGGTTAAATCAGGGATTGCCTCCGGAGGAGGTGGCATTTTAAGAGGAGTGTTGCTGAGTGCTGGTTAGCTGCCTCATGATCTAAAACAGGTCCCCCTCTAGACCGTAACTTGTTGTGGGCAGAGAACTTGTATACCAACCCTATTACATAGTACTCTCCCAAGCATTTAGTACAGTGCTCTGCACGCAGTAAGTGTTCATAAGTGCCACTGATTGAGTGAATGAAGTGGTTGGCTCCTTCGATATATTTGTCTGCTAAAGGAGGAAGATACGGCCTCTCCTAGGGAGTGTAGAAGATAGTAAAATCTGTCCATTTGTCTCAAAAAGCCAGTGAGAATGGGACTCTGAAGAAGACTCAAGGAAGACAGTTAGGTCCTGTGCAGCCCCCCGGGCAAGGGGGGGCCCAGAGACTCTGAAGGCGATTCCCACTTTTCAGTAAGCCCCCCACCCAGCTCTCAAGTTCAGGTGGCAGTGGGGCTTCAGCCTCTCACCGGACAGAGGGGGGAAAGGACCAGACCCAGAACCCCCAGCCCTCAGCACCGCTTAGGGAAGAACCAGTTAAAAGGGCATCACGAGAGTTAACCGAGGTGGCTGGTGTCTAGCCGCGGTGGTTGGTTTCTCTGGCAGTCTCTCAGAGTTCACAGCAGGACACTCCCTCCCCCGCTGTCCCCCTCCTCCCCTCCTCCCCACCCCGCCTCAGTGTGGGCACAGTGCAGACTTCCAAATTAGGAAGCAAGCCCAGTCGACTACGCACTGGAGAGTGCCGAGGAAGAGCCAGACTCCGATCAGAGCTGGGCCCCACTACCTGCTCAAAGAGGCAAGGAGAGGACCTTTCGGTGACCCTTCCTCCAGGTGTGCCGGTCTGCTTGAGAGATGCCCTAGATGATGAACAGGACCCGCCTGAGGAAAGAGTCCTTGGTCTTCGGGCCCTAGTTTCCAGGCTGCCAGAGACCCAGACTTCTCCCCCTCACCCCGACCCCGTGGCCAGAAGCCTGTCTGGAGTCAGTTTCCCCGTGGGCTTTCGGCTGACTGCAGCTGTTGAGTAGGGAGCTGCGTAGCTCACGGGGGGTCACGGCAGCAGAGTGAGTTACTGAGGAGTAGTTGGAGGCCTCAGGGTCACTAGCCTAAGTGACAAAAGAGAGGCAGCATGGCCTAGTGGAAAGAGAGAATGGAACCAGAGGTCTGTCAGTCAGTCAATCGTATTTATTGAGCGCTCCCTGTTAGCAGAGCAGTGTAATAAGTGCTTGGGAGAGTACAATATAACAATAAACAGATACATTCCCTGGCCACAAAGAGCTTTCAGTCTGGACACTCCTAGAATCACCACTGGTCTACTGTGTGACCTTGGGCAAGTCACTCAACCTCTTGGAGGCCTCAGTTTCCTCATCTGTAAAATGGGCATAAGGTAGACTGTGAGCCTCATGTGGGAGAGGGTCCATATCCTTTTGTATACTTTTATCTCTCTTTTCTGGTGCTTAATGCATAGTAAGTCTTTAATAATGCCATGACTATTATCGGTACCTTGGCCAGGGAAGTAAAACTAAAATGACAGCTCCTTACTACTACTAATAATAATGTTGGTATTTGTTAAGCGCTTACTATGTGCAGAGCACTGTTCTAAGCGCTGGGGGAGATACAGGGTAATCAGGTTGTCCCATGTGAGGCTCACAGTTTAATCCCCATTTTACAGATGAGGGAACTGAGGCACAGAGAAGTGAAGTGACTTGCCCACAGTCACACTGCTGACGAGTGGCAGAGCCGGGAGTCGAACTCGTGACCTCTGACTCCAAAGCCCAGGCTCTTTTCCACTGAGCCACACTCCTTGGGACTTGTAGTCCAGATCAGCTGCCCAGCATCCCTCAACCATCTCTTGGGCCCAGGCCTCCCTGCTGCCAGCAGCGTGGCTAGCAGATAGAGCATGGGGCTGGGAGTCAGAAGGACCTGAGGGCTAATCCCAGCTCTGCCACTTGTCTGCTGCGTGACCCTGGGCAAGTGACTTTATTTTTCTATGCCTCATTTCCCTCATCTGTAAAATGGGGATTAAGACTGTGAGCCCCCTGTGGGACAGGGACTGTGTCCAACCAAATATGCTTATATCCACCCCAGTGCTTAGTACAGTGCCTGGCACTCAAATACCACTATTATTATTATTGTTCTGGATATTGATATTATTGTTCTGGACTCCCCTCCTCCGCTTCTCAGAAGGTTTGTGCTCAGTATTCATTCATTCAATCGTATTTATTGAGCGCTTACTGTGTGCAAAGCTCTGTACTAAGGAGTGCCACAGCTCTCATTCCAGCCACATCTCCCTGCTTCTACCACTCCCTCCTCTAGAGGAGAGGGGGCAGGGATCCCACAGTGACTGAAACTGACAGGTGACCAGAACAGGCCCATTGAGGCCCCTTGGGACGAGGCTCTCATTCGACTCCTCATCCCCTTACTTTTGTGCTTCCCCTTAATTAATAATAATAATGATGAGGATGGTATTTGTTAATTGCTTACTATGTGCCAAGCTCTGTTCTAAGCGCTGGGGGAGATACAAGGTACAGCAGATACAGGTTGATCCACATGGAGCTCATATAGTCTTAATCCCCATATTACAGATGAGGTAACTGAGGCACAGAGAAGTTCAGAGACCCCCCAAAATCACACAGCTGACAAGTAGCAGAGCCAGGATTAGAACCCATGACCTCTGACTCCCAAGCCTGTGCTCTTTCCACTAAGCCATGTTGCTTCTCTAATTCATCACCCCCCCGCCCTTCCCCCCGCAGTCCCTCAGCACTTACGTTCGTATCTGTCATTTATTTGTTCATATTAATGCCTGTCTTCCCCTTCAGACTGTAAGCTCTAGACTGTTCATTGTTATATTGTACTCTCGTAAGCCCTTCGTACAATGCTTTGCACATAGTAAGCACTTAATAAATACAGTTGAATGAATAAGGCCTTTGTGGGCAGGGAATGTGTCTATTTATTGTTGTATTGTGCTTAGTACAGTGCTCTGCACAGGGTAAGCGCTCAGTAAATACAACTGACCGACTGACTGATTTAAATAAGGCCGAGCGTTGGACTTCTGGAGAGTCTTTTCCCTGCAGGGAGACAGGACTGACCCAAGAAATGCACTGGTTCCAAGATACCAGTGAAACAGGCCTTTGCGGGGCCAGGAAGCGGGGGGATAAGGGCCCTTGGTCGGAAGGGATGGGGTTGGGAAGGAGGGAGAGGAAATCCTGTGGAAAGCCGTGCTATCAACTAACCCAACGGGGCTGGGGGAGGAGGGGAACTTCTGCCTGATGGGGCCTGGCTCCTGGCCAGACCTCAGTGGCCTGTGCTCCGGCCTCTGGGCACTGCTGAGTCAGCCATTGTGGCACTTGGGACGTTTGGAAACAAAGGGAAGAAAACTCAAGGCTTAGGGACAGCTACCCTGGTATGTATTTTCCCGCTACTTCAATCACTGGAGGAAACTGTGGGGCACGTCCCTCCTTCACATGCCCATTCTGCCCCACCTTCATTCATTCATTAATTCAATCATATTTATTATGTGCTTACTGGTGCAGATCACTTTACTTAGCACTTGGGAAAGTGCAATATGACAATAAAGAGCCACGATCCCTGCCCACAGTGAGCTCACAGTCTAGAGAGGGAGAGACAGACATCAATACAAATCAAGAGACATCAAAACAAAGAAATACAATTACAGATATGTACGTAAATGCTGTGGTGCTGGGAGAAGGGGGGAGAGCACAGGGAGCAAGTCAGGGTGACGCCGAAGGGAGTGGGAGATGAGGAAAAGTGGGGCTTAATCTGGGAAAGCCTCTTCGAGGAGATGTGCCTTCAACAAGGCTTTGAAGAGGGGAGAGTAATTGGCAGATTTGAGGAGGGAGGACATTCCAGGCCAGAGAAAGGACATGGACCCGGGGTTGGGGGTGAGACGGGAATTTGAGGCACACCGGAGGAGCAAAGTGTGTGGGCTGGGTTGTAGAAAGAGGGAAGTGAGGTAAGGGAGGAGGGGACAAGGTGATGGAGTGCTTTAAAGCTAATGGTGAGGAGTTTTCATTTGATATGGAGGTGGATTGGCAACCACTGGAGATTTTTGAGGAAGGGGGCGACATGTCCTGAATGTTTCTGTAGAAAGATGATCCAGGCCAGCTGAGTGAAGTACAGTGCTCTGCACATCGTAAGCTCTCAGTAAATACTATTGAATAAAGTATGTATTGGAATGGGGAGAGGCAAGAGGTTGGGGGGTTAGCAAGGAGGCTGATGCAGGAATCTAGACAGGGTAGGAGTGATTGTATCAATGTTCTAGCAGTTTGGATGGAGAGGAAAGGGCAAATTTTAGCAATGTTGTGAAGGTGAGATTCCCAGGATCTGGTGACGAATTGAATAGTAGGGTAGAATGAGAGAGGGGAGTCCAGGATAACACCCTTTTACGGGCTTGTGAGATGGGAAGGATGTTATAGTGGATAGCGCATGGGACTGGAGGTCAGAAGGTCCTGGGTTTTAATCTCTACTCTGCCACTTGTCTGTTGTGTGACCTCTGGCAGTCACTTTACTTCTCTGTGTCTCATTCCCTTCATCTATAAAATGGGGATTGAGACTGTGAACCCCACGTGGTACAGGAAATGTGTTCAGCCCAATTTGCTTGCATCCAGCCCAGCTTAGTACAGTGCCTGGGGGTAAGTGCTTAACAAATAGGCTTTTACCTAAAGAGGCCCAGCAGCCTTCATCTCTGTATGAGGCCCCTTTTGGGATGGGAGTGAGGCTGTCCCGGAGGGAGGTCAGAGTTCATGAATTCCATTGGCAATGACAGGAGAGAAAACTCCTCTGGTCTCCAGTCAGGCAGCCCACAGCCAGATAGCCCCTCGGGCTAGCAGAGTTTCCTCTCCTGCTGCAAACCCAAGCCGGCCACTTTGCCTGTCAGAAGAAATCTGTTGCTCCGCGAAGCTTCCCAGAAAGGAAGTGAGGGCCGAGCAGTGAGAATTGGAAGTCATTGCCCTTCATCGCCATTGCCACTGTTCACCCCTGGTCTGGAAGGGGCTTGGGGGGCAGGCCGAGCCCCTTCTCTTTTAGAGCATGTCGCCAGACCCTGGCACGGCCTGTGCTCAGCCTTCCAATTCCAATAATAAGCCACCTCCTGTGCCAAGCAGAGCTGGAAGGGGTTCTGGATGTCAACAGCAGAGCAACCCTCCACCCCTCTAGTCTTGTCTTGGGCCGTCGAGTCGTTTCTGACCCATAGCGCCACCACGAACACATCTGTTCCGAACACCCCGCTCTTGATCTGCAATCATTCTGGTAGTGTAGCCATAGAGTTTTCTTGGTAAAAAATATGGAAGTGGTTTACTATTGCCTCCTTCCGGGCAGTAAACCTGAGTCTCCACTCTTGACTCTCTCCCATGCCGCTGCGGCCCAGCATGGGTGAGTTTTGACTTGTAGCAGATGACTTCCACTCGCTAGCCACTACCCAAGCTAGGAATGGAATGGGTAGACCTCTGCTTGACTCTGCCTCCCATAGCCAAGACTGGAGAGTACTGGTGGAAAGCCTGAGAAGGGCTCTACCCCTCAGTTGGGACAAACCCGATTAACGAGCAGGGCCCCAAAGTGGTGTGGTTCCACTACCAGGGGCAGGGAGGAGAACCCGGCCCAGCCCAGGTGCTGGCTCTCACCAGAGACATCTTGGCTCCAGGAGCTCTGTTGCTCCCCAAGCCCGGCATGACCTGGCTTGGCCTAGCCCAGCTCAACTTAAACCTGAGATGTAGGCGGAAGATCAGGAGAACTGAAGCACAGAGAAGTTAATTTGACTTACCCAAGGTCACACAGCAAGCAATTTGAGTTGAGTCGATCTGGGTTGAGTTGAGTCAACCCTGAGAAGCAGCATGGCCTAGCAGAAAGGGCAGGAGTGAAGCTTGAACTAGAATGAGACAGGAGGCCGGGAGGTCAGCAAAGAGGCTAAATTAGTGATGGAGAGCCATGAACATGGGCTAACCTGACATGCAGCAATCTGAAATGGCATGACTGTTTGGGGCAGAGGCTCTGGAGAAGACTGAAACACCAAGAGAAAAAAATGAAAACTTCACCAGGCACCATGGGTGACAGATACAACCATTTCAGCAGGTTGCAATTTTTACAAGTACACTCTGCAGAAAGAGATCATCAATCATGCACTGGTCTTACCTACCACATCCTCACACTCTTTTATATATAGTGTAGTCTTCCAAGCACTTCAGATAGTGCTCTGCACACAGCAAGTGCTCAATGAATATGTTGATTGACCCATGGATAAAATCTCACCATCAGTTAGAGGCATCCTCCAACTCGAAGAATGGCTGAATAGTAAAGTCAACTCAGTTGTAGGACCAGACATTCAAGAGCAGGATAGTGATCCTTGATCTCTTCTCTGTACTGACCAGATCCTTATTCAGGTATCATGTCCAGATTAAGCTAAGGCACTTTCACAACACAAAGAGAATTCCGAGAAGAGTGAAGAGAATGATTCAAGGGATTGGCTGCCGGGTACCAGGAGAAAAGGTTCAGATACCTGGAACTGCTTGGCTTGAAGAAAAGGAAGTTAAAGGCAGACTTAAAACTGACTTCAGGTGTATGTAGGGGGCGGTTATGAGAAGGGTGGTGTTTATCAGCTGGTCTCCCAGCCCTACACCCCAGTCTCAAAGAGAAAGTGACTTCAGTGAAGCAGCGGAGAGTGTGGTTGGACAGAAGGAAGGGCAAGTTGGTTGTCAGGACACCGAAATGCAATTTTTGGGGCCTCCACAACCGAAGAGACCAGGATCAGCATCCAACCTATCCTGGTTGGAAGATTATTTATCTGTGTTTTGGCAGAAACCAGGACATTATGAGTTCTATGAGGGCTCCTCTAATTGTCTTTGGGAGTGGGGGTGGTTGAGTCTATTTGCCCTCATCTGCCACCAGCACCCTCTCTATTATGGAGAGCCTCTTGCTGCTTCTCATTCATCCTGTTGTGGGCTGAAGGGGGGTCTCGTCTGCTCTCATTCCTCCCCATAACAGAGAGTGGAGCAAGTGAGTTCCGTCTCCATTTTTGCACAGGTCTGCACGCTTCTTCGGTTGTCTGGTGTTGTGATTGCCTTCCTGACTGTGTGAGTATTCAGGTCCGGAAACCACATTTTGTAAGCGCAAGTGTGAGCCCTGGGTAATAATAGGTAGTGAACTTGGAGCTGCTGATGTGGCGTCTTCTGAACCTAAAGTCTTTCAGGAGTTCCCGTTTTTGCCCAGGTTTGGGAAAGAAGGACTAAGTTAAAATCAGGATACCCTGAGCTGGGAGTTCCACTTCACTCCTCAAAAACCTCCAATGTCCTCAACTTTCTCGGAGACAAACAGAGCCTCCTGGCTGCTGGCTTCAGGATCCCCTACCACTTCTCTACTCCTTGCTCATCAGGATCTTCACTTGCCATGCCCAAAGCTCATGTTCCTTGACCCTCCCAAACCCACTTTCTTTCCAGGACTTGCTCCCAACCTTCCCACTTCTGACTCCGTGCTCGTGCTTTGCAGACAGCAAGTGCTCAATAAATACAATTGATTGAATAAATGCTCTTTGCCCTTCCTGGAACTCTTTCCTTCTGCAAATCCGTCAATCCCTTCAAAGCCACTTCCTCCAGGAGGGCCTCCCATACTAATCCCCATCTCCCCTTGGACACGTTGTCACCATATCAGTCATTCCTGGAACTGCTTATTTATCGCACTTTTTAAGCTAATTTTAAATTTATGTTTATTCTTATTAGTTGTTTCTTTGCTCTTCCTCCTGCTTCCTCTATACATACACTATCTGTGTCTGCTTGATTTTTTTGGGGTGGTATTTGTTAAGCACTTACTATGTGCTAGGCACTGTACTAAGTGCCGAGGTAGATACAAGATAATCAAGTTGGACACAGTCCATGTGCCACATGGGGTTCACAGTCTTTATCTCCATTTTACAAATGAGGTAACCGAGGCACATTTAAGAGATTTGCCCAAGGTCACACAGCAAAGACAGGTCCTCTGACTCTCAGGCCTGTGCTCTTTCAATTAGGCCATGCTACTTCATCCCTGCAAACTCCTCGGGTATAGGGACCACATCTTCAATTTCCATTGTACTCTTCCAAACATCTAATACAGTACTTCTGCATATAGCAGGTGCCCAGTAAATGCTGATGAGGTTGATGATGATTCATCAGAACTTTACGCTAATGGGTTTGAAAATAACAAGTAACTAACCAAACAAAAGATACAAATGAAAGCAGCATCTTGCCCAGGTATCATACTCTCACAAGTGCTTAATACAGTGCTCAGCACATAGCAAGCACTCAATACCATTTACTGATTGAGATTGATATGTCCATTAATTTAATGAAAAAGAGAAACAGCATGGCATAGAGGATAGAGCAGGGACCTGGGAGTCAGAAAGTTAGGGATTCTAATCCTGGCTCCATCTCTTGTCTGCTGTGTGACCCGAGCAAGTCACTTCATTTCTCAGAGTTTCAGTTACTCCATCTATAAAATAGAAATTGAGACTGTGAGCCCCACACGGGACAGGGTCTGTGTCCAACCCGATTTGCTTGTGTCCACCCCAGCACTTAGTACAGTGCCTAGCACATAGTAAGCGCTTAAAAAACCCCCATCATTTTATTGTTTTAAATGAAGAACCAGTACTTTGCTCCTATACAAAGAGGTTCAGAAACTCTCCTGACCCTGCTCTCTGCTTCTCATCCAGGGAAGTTCACATCCTACCCTCTGTCAGTAAGCCAGGCTCCTGGGCTGTGGGTCAAAGGGAGGTGGGATTTCATGGGACAAACCCAAATTCAGAGGTGCCAAGATTTCTGAATGACTATAGAATGCCTATATCCTTGGGGAAGGCCTCCTCTAGACCCTCATTTCCTCTTCTCCCACTCCCCCTATGTCAACCTTGCACTTAGATTTGCACCTTTTATTCACCCCCTCCTCAGTTCCCCAGCATTTCGGTACCTACCCAAATGTATTTATATTAATGTCTGTCTCGCCCTCTAGACTGTAAGCACCTTGTAGGCAGGGAACGTGTCTACCAACTCTGTTATATTATACCCTCCCAAGTCCTTAGTACAGTGTTCTGTACACAGTAAGTTCCCAATAAACAACTGATTGACTGATTGAGGGGATGTGTCTACTAATTCATTCATTCAATAGTATTTATTGAGCGCTTACTATGTGCAGAACACTGTACTAAGCGCTTGGAATGTACAAATGGGTAACAGATTTACAGGTCTACTAATTCTGTTATAATGTACTCTCCCAAGCACTTGGGACAGTGCTCCTCCACTGATATAATTGGGGAAGGCCTTCTGGAGGAAATATGATTACAGAGGACTTTAAAGATGAGGAGAGCTGTTATCCATTGGACATGAAGGTGGGAGTGGAGTGGTGTGAAGAGGAAGGAAGAAGCCAGTGATGGAAGAGACCTGAACGAGGTACAGAGAGAAGGTTAGCTTAAAGAGCGTGAGCTGGGATGGATGTAGTAAGCAAAGAGTGGATAAGTAAGAAGATAAGAGTTGATTGAGTACTGTAAGACCAACAGTCGGGAGTTTCTGCTTCTTGTAGAGCAAAATGTGCAACCAACGGAGGCTATTTGAAGACACGTGTGCAGAATGATGTTTTGGAAAAATGATCCAGGCAGCTGAATGCAGGGGAAGAGACTGGATGCAGGGGAGACCAGAAAGGAGGCTGATGCAGCAGTCATGATGAGATATGAGCCAGGGCTTTCTGACTCCCAGGGCTGTGTTCTATCTACTAGGCAAGCTGCTTCTCAATGGCACAAGCTCATGAGAGGAGGAAGCCCATGATGGAGGGGAGGCAGGGCTGCTGGTGTCAGACTGAGAGTGGGATGGAGGGGGTGAGAGAGCTGTGTTCAGCACAGAGGGCCAAACTGAGAGTGAGGATTTGTGTATCGATAGGGGGAAGTTTGATAATAATCATAGTAATAATAACTGTGGTATTTGTTAAGCACTTATATGCCAGACACTGTACTAAATTTTAGGATGGATACAAAAATTGGGTTGGACACAGTCCCTGTCCCACATTGGGCTCAGAGACTTAATCCCCGTTTTACAGATGAGGTAACTGAAGCCCAGAGAAGTTAAGTGACTTGCCCAAAGCCACATGGCAGACAAATGGCAGAGCCGGGATTAGAACCCAGGTCCTTTTGACTCCCTGGCCCATGTCCTATCCACCAGGCCATGGGACAGAGAGTCCAAATGAGGTATGATGGTCTCGGAGGAAGTTACAAGAGGGGAGGTCTCTGTGGGGGAATGGGGGTGGAGGCTAATAATAATAATGTTGGTATTTGTTAAGCGCTTACAATGTGCAGAGCACTGTTCTAAGCACTGGGGTAGATACAGGGTAATCACGTTGACCCACGTAAGGCTCACAGTCTTAATCCCCATTTTACAGATGAGGTAACTGAGCCACAGAGAAGTGAAGTGACTTGCCCAAAGTCACACAACTGACAAGTGGCAGAGCCGGGATTAGAACCCATGCCCTCTGACTCCCAAGCCCATGCTCTTTCCACTGAGCTATGCTGCTTCTCCTAAAGTTTTGTGAGTAGCGGGCGCGTGGGAGAGGAGTCAGGTTATTCCTCCTTCCTCTGAAGTCCTTTCACAACCTTTCTTCATCTGCTTTACTTTGTCTTCCCTTTCCGTTTTACTGTGTCTTTACCTTCTTCTCCTGGGTCCACCCGTATAATTCCTCTGACCTTGATTTTTCCCCTGTGTCAAGTCCTGTTTTATCTCATTTCTTCGTTGTATTTCTCTCTGTCTTTTTCCGTCCTTGTGCTCCTCCCTTCCTCATTTTTCACTGCCTCTGAACCCTTCCTCTCAGACCTCTTTCTGGTTCCGGCCTTCTTAACCCTCTACCCCTCCCCGCGACATCTCTCTGCCCTTAATGAGCAGAAAGGGAGAGAAGGGATGGTGTCCTGGAGTCTCCAGGATGCAGGGAGGGAACAGGAAAACCAAGGCCTACGTCATCCCTCTCTCCCTCAGAAACAAATATTCACTGTCTTGTCCCTTTGCCCTTTGCCTTACCTGGCTGCCATGTCCCCATGTTAGAGCAAGGTGTAGGACCTCAGCAGTGTGAAGCGGGCAATTTGGCCTCCCCCTCCCAGTTCTCAGGCCAAAAAAAGCTCAGGTTATACCCCATCTTCCCTTCTCTTCCAATGTTGTTACATAGCTGACAAGCAGCTATTTTCTTGTTAACAGTGTCATTATGTAGTTGAGAAGCAGCATAGCCTACTAGATAGAGCACGGGCCTGGGACTCTAATCTGGGCTCTGCCACTTGTCTGCTGTGTGACTTTGGGAAAGTCACAACTCCTCTGTTCCTAAGTTACCTCATCTGTAAAATGGGGATTAAAACTGTGAACTCCATGTGGGACAGGGACTGTGTCCAACCTGATTAGTTTATAACTACTCCAGCACTTAGTACAGTGCCTGGCACATAGTAAGTGCTTAACAAATAGAAAAAAAACCCCAACAACATGGCTTTGGAGGAGTCACCCTAGCCACTGGAGGGTGTTCTGTCCTTTGGTGGCTACAGGACCTAGGCAAAAACAGTCTACTAATGCATGGTTATTTCTGCCTTTGTTCCAGTCAGGAAATGGGCTGCTGCAGTAACACATTTTTCTGACTTTATCTCACAGGGAGCCGAAAATTGCCTTTTGGGGATCACCCCACCCTGCAATTATCGCAGAAGTTCCAGGTACCGGAGCTCAGCACTTCTGTGGTTGGAGTTATGGCTTCAGCAATATTTTTTTAAAAAAAACAAAACTCCAAGCCTGGACCTTTTTTCTCCCTCCAAAGCAAACAAATAGAGAAAAAGAAAAATAGGATGGAGGGAAGACTCTTTATGGAGCAGGGAAAATTTCTTGAAATGTGTCACCATCTTGGATGGGGGATGTCCAGCCTTAATGTTCCGATCGAGCCCTGGCAAAAAGGAGTGACCAGGAAGAGGCCCACAACTGGCTTTGTTTGTAATAGTTGTGGCATTTGTTAAGCACTTACTATATGCCAGACACTGGATTAAGCATTGGGGTAAATATAACATAATCAGGTCAGACCCAATAACTGTCCCACATGGAACTCACAGTCTAAAACAGGGAGAATAGATACATAATCCCCATTTTAATGATGAGGCAACTGAGGCCCAGAGAAGGTAAGTGACTTCTCCAAAGTCACACAGCAGCTAAGTGGCAGGGAGGGATTAGAACTCAGATCTTCTGACTCACAGGCCCACACTCTTTCCACTAGACCACTCTCCTTCACAGTGTTGGAAGCATGTGGCGAGTCTTGGCTGGCGCTTGTTCTGGTAGAAAATAAAAATTCCCATATCACGGGTCCTCAGAAATAAAGGATTTTTTTCAGCTTCCTATGAAAACACGAACTTTTGTGGAAAACAAAAGGAGACTTGTACATCTGGTCACCCAGCAGCCCTCCCTGACTAGACCTGGACTTCCTCTGATGTTCGGCCCCTCTGAGAGAGATGGTCCGACACCGTCGAGCCACGATGGCCACCCGGCAGCCTTACCTGACTCGATCTGGGCTTCCTTTGATATTTAGCCCCTCTGAGAGAGATGACCTGGCATCGTCGAGCCATGCTGCCCTCCCAGAAGTCCTCCCCAGCTAAATCTGGACTTCCGTTGATGTTCAGACCCTCTGAAGGAGATGGCCCCACTCAGTGGAGTCACTCTGGCCACCCAACAACCCTCCCTGACTAGATCTGGACTTCCTTATATGTTCGGCTTCTCTGAGAGAGATGACCCAGAACCATCGAACCACTCTGGCCACCCAGCAGCCCTCCCTGAATAGATTTGGACTTCCTTAGATGTTCAGCCTCTCTGAGAGAGAGGTCCGGCACTATTGAGCCACGCTGGTCATCCAGAAGCCCTCCCAGAATAGATTTGGACTTCCTTAGATG
Organism: Ornithorhynchus anatinus; assembly: GCF_004115215.2. Taxonomy (NCBI): domain Eukaryota; kingdom Metazoa; phylum Chordata; class Mammalia; order Monotremata; family Ornithorhynchidae; genus Ornithorhynchus; species Ornithorhynchus anatinus. Next base: position 69,030,334 of record NC_041728.1, on the reverse strand, counting down.
TTCAGCCCCTCTGAGAGAAATGGCCCGGCACCATTGAGCCATGCAGCTCCCGCGGCAGCCCTCCCCGCGTAGCCCTGGACTTACTTGGATGTTCACCCTCTCTGAGAGGGATGACCCGCCACCGTCAAGTCAAGCTGGCCAGCTGGCAGCCCTCCCTGGCTAGATTTGGACTTCCTTCAATGTTCAGCTTCTCTGAGAAAGATTAGCCCGGCATCATTGAGCCATTCTAGCCACCTAGCAGCCTTCCCTGACTAGATTTGGATTTCCTTTAGTGTTCAGCCCCTCTGAGAGAGATGACCCAGCACTATCGAGCCAGCCAGTGGGAGGGTGGTTGGGCCTTCCGGAAGGGGCTCGATGGACGCAGCTTAGGGTATTGAAAGGAGACTGGGCATGGGATGGTCTAGTTCCAGCTCTGATATCAGCCTACTGTGGGACTTTGGGTAAGGCACTTTACAAAGCAAGAAACTGAAGCAGTGAGAAGTCAAGTGTGAACAAAAATACCTGCCTTTCCCTACCCTGCAGATAATTTGTGAGGACAAACTTGGGAAGAGTAATGTGAAGTCATTTGGGGAATAATAATAATAATCAAAAAAAAATTAAGGCTTAAAATATATTTTAAATTTTGAGTTAGAGTTCTTTTGGCTACAACCCTCCAAGATGAAATTGCATCCTCAGAAACATCATCTTCAAGCATGAAGAGCAGTGATCTCTCTCTCTCTTTCTCTCTTTCTCTTTCTCTCCCTCTTTCTTTCTCTCTGTCTCAAGCCAGGAATTTGCAGGGAGCTTCTATATCCAATGCATTGTTATTACATTTTACCCCACCTAAGTAAGTCCTGTGAAATAGATCTGGATTCTTATCCTGCTTCTGTCACTAGTCTGCTGTGTGACCTTAGGCAAGTTACTTCATTTCTTTGTGCCTCAGTTACCTCATCTGAAAATGGGAATTAAGACTGTGAGCCCCATTTGGGACATAGATTGAGTACAACCTGATTATCATATGTCTTCCCCAGGCCTTGGGACAGTGCCTGGCACATAATAAGTGCTTAAGAAATACCATAAAAAAAAAGAACCATAAGGCACCTGGGTGCAGCTTTACCTAGGTGCAGCTTTAGCCAGAATTTTATCTCTGTCTTATGTCTTCAACATATAAAAACGGAAGTTTGTGAAAAAGCATTTTCCAGTCAAATTTTCAGGTTTTTTTCCAGGTCATCATGATCATCATAAAAGACTGAGCACTGTGTTTGTGCAGAACACTGTACTAAGCTCTTGGGAGAGTACAATATAATAGTTGGCAGACATGTTCCCTGCTCACAAGAAGCTTACAGTCCATAATATATACAATATAATTAATATGAATAAGTAATATTATATTATATATATACATTCATAAGTGCTGTGGGGTTGAGGGTTGGGTGAATATAGAATACTCAAATGCCACAGACTTAAGTTCATAGATGATGCATAGGGAAGAGGGAGCTAGGAAATAGAGGTCTTCAAATGGTATCTCTTTCAAAACTCTCCCTGGGTCTCTGAAACAAAGTCCAATAAGATGAGGAAATTTAAACACAGAAAAGTTAATAATATTAATAATAATAATAATTTTGGTATTTGTTAAGCACTTACTATGTACAGAGCACTGTTCTAAGCGCTGGGGTATACAGGGTAATAAGGTTGTCCCACATGAGGCTCACAATCTTAATCCCCATTTTGCAGATGAGGTAACTGAGGCCCAGAGAAGTTGTGACTTGCCCAGAGAAGTTAAGTGACTTGCCCACAGTCACACAGCTGACAAGTGGCCTAGCAGGGATTCAAACCCATGACCTCTGACTCCCAAGCCCATGCTTTTTCCACTGAGCCACGCTGCTTCTCAAGTAGCAACTCAGTTAAGCGACTTACCCAAGAACACGCAGCAGGCAAATGGCAGAGCCAGAGTTAGAACCCAGCTCTCCTGAGCTCCAGTTCTCTGCTCTTTCCACTAGGCCCTGCTGCTTCTTACAACAGCTGAGTTGAGCTTCATTTCAAAATAAATTTTCCCCATAACGGCTAGAGTTCTGTGTGTAGGTCGCCAGGCCTAAGTGGATTATTAATGGAAGCAGCCCTGGTTCAGTGGACGGAAGGAAGAAAATGAGAATCCGACAACTGGACAATGCTTTCCTTGCCCCATCCTCACACCTGCTCCTCTCTCTGTCACTGTCCTCCTGTCCCCAAAGCAGTCAATGTCCTTGTCCTTTCCCTATTCTTTTTCTCCTCACAGATTCTCTCCTCTCCTCTCCTCACAGATAACAGACCTCCCACAATGTGCACATGAGCTGCTAGAGAAGGTGGGTAGGAGCTGATAGCCATGAATGATAACACCATCATCAAGATAGGTATGAGTGAGTCCCTACTATATGCACAGGCCTATCCCGGACACCTCCTCTGTATGGAAAGCACTATAGTGAGTACCTACTGTGTGCAGAGCACTGTATTGGGTACTACTGTGGGTAGAGCATTTCTAGTTCCGGAGCCCAGGAGTTTTGTTTGTGGAGAGCCTTGTCTGATGGGAAAATCACATTATAGCAACCATTGCTTTCTTTTTTTTAATGGTATTTGTTATGCTCTTACGGCATGCCAGTCACTCTACTAAGCTAAGTAAAGTGCCTAGCACATAGTAAGTGCTTAACAAATACAATTATTATTATTATTAAGCTAATCAGGTTGGACACAGCACATCACACCCCACCTAGCCTCCCTACCCATTTTACCCACTCTTGATGACCAAATAGATGCTCTGATCTCCACCTTCTCTATTCAACTCAACTCATTTGCTCCCCTATCCCTTCGTCGCTCTCGCACCACTAACCCACAGCCCTGGATCACCTCCACCATCTGCCTCCTTCGCTCTTATGCTTGAGCTGCTGAACACTGCTGGCGGAAATCTAAACACCATGCCAAGCTTGTCCACTTTAAGTCTGTCTCTTCTTGCCTTAACTCTGCTCTCTCCTCTGTCCGGCAAAACTATTTCTCTTCCCTTATCGACACCCATGCCCATCACCCTTGTCAGCTGTTCTGGACATTTTACTCCCTCCTCAGGCCCCCTGTTTCTCCCCCTCCCCCATCCCCCGCCCCCACCAATCTGGCCACCTACTTCATTAGGAAAATTAACACCATCAGGTCTGAGCTCCCCAAAGTCATCCTCCTCCCCATCCTCCATCCTCCTCCTCTTGATCCCCTCTTCTACCTTCCCATCCTTCCCAGCAGTATCCTAAGAGGAGATATCTTCCTTCCTTTCAAGTGCCACCCCCTCCACATGTGCTTTGGTGTCATCCTTGACTCAGGTCCATCATTCACCCCACACAACCAATCTGTCAACAACGCCTGCTGGTCTCAGTTTCACAATATCTCCAAGATCCGCCCTTTCCTCTCCATCCAAACTGTTATTGTGCTGGTACAAGTTCTCATAATATCCCGACTGGATTACTGTCAGCCTCCCCTCTGATCTCCCTTCCTCTTTTCTCTCCCCACTCCAGTCTATTCTTCACTCCGCTGCCCGGATCATCTTCCTACAGAAAGACTCCTCTGGGCACGTCACTCCCCTTCTCAAAAGCCACCTGTGGTTGACTATCAACCTTCATATGAAACAAAAACTCCTCACTCTTGGCTTCAAAGCTCTCCATCACCTTGCCCCCCCCACCTCACCTCCCTTCTCTCTTTCTACTGCCCACCCTGAACACTCTGCTCCTCTGCCGCTCACCACCTCACGGTCCCCGTTCGCGCCTGTCCTGCCATCGACTCCTGACCTACATCCCACAGTTCTCCTGGAATGCCCTCCCTCCTCACACCTGCCAAACTAACTCTCTTCCCCTCTTCAAAGCCCTACTGAGAGCCCACCGCCTCCAGGAGGCCTTCCCAGACTGAGCCTCCCCCCTTTCCCTCTGCTCCTCCTCCCCTCCCCTTCCCCCCTCCCACCCTCTGCTCTTCCCCCTTCCCCTCCCCTCAGCTCTGTGCTCATTTGTATGTGTTATTTATTACCCTATTTATTTTGTTAATGAGGTGTCTATCTCCTTGATTCTATTTATCTTGATGATGTTATCTTGTTTTGTTTTGTTCTGTTTTTCTTTGCTGTCTGTCTCCCCCGTTTAGCCTGTGAGCCCGTTTTTGAGCAGGGATTGTCTCTATCTGTTGCCGAATTGTACATTCCAAGCACTCAGTAGAGTGCTCTGCACATAGTAAGCGCTCAATAAATATTACTGAATGAATGCTTCGGACCCCATTTCCTCCCACCTTATAAAAACTCTCGCCCCTTCCATCTTCCCCTCCTTAACTTCCATTTTCAACCCCTCAATCTCCAACAGCTTCTTCCCCTCTGCCTTCAAACATTCCCATGTCTCTCCCATCCTAAAAAAACACTCCCTTGACCCCCAAACCCCTCCAGATATTGCCCCATCTCCCGCCTACCCTTCCTTTCCAAACTCCTGGCGTGAGTCATCTATACTTGTTGCTTTGAATTCCTTAATTCCTCAACTCCAACTCCCTCCTGGACCCCCTCCAATCTGGCTTCCCTCCCCTCCACTCCACTGAAACCGCCCTCTCAAAGGTCACCAGTGACCTCCGTCTTGCCAAATCCAACGGCTTCTACTCCATCCTAATCCTCCTAGACCGCTCAGCTGCTTTTGACACTGTGGACCATCCCCTTCTCCTCAACACATTATCCCACCCTGGCTTCACTGACTCCTTCCTCTCCTGGTTCTCCTCTCATCTATTTGGCCATTCATTCTCAGTCTCCTTCGTGGGCTACTCCTCCTCCTCCTCCCATCCCCTAACTGTAGGGGTTTCTCAAGGGTCAGTTCTTGGTCTCCTTCTGTTCTCCACCTCTCACTCACTCACTCTCTTGGTGAACTCATTCACTCCCACGGTTTCAACTATCATCTCTATGTGGATGATACCCAAATCTTCATTTCCTCCCCTGTTCTCTTTCCCTCCCTCCAGGCTCATCTCCTCCTGCCTTTAGGGCATCTCCACCTGGATGACCTCCTGCCACCTAAACTCAACATGTCCAAGACTGAGCTCCTTATCTTCCCTGCCAAACCTTGTCCTCTCCCTTACTTTCCCATCACTGTGGATGGCACTACCATCCTTCCCATCTCACAAGCCCATAACTTTGGTGTCATCCTTGAATCCGCTCTCTCATTCACCCCGCACACCAATCCATCACCAAAACCTGCCATTCTCACCTTCACAACATCAGCAAGATCCGCCTTTTCCTCTCCATCCAAACCACTACCGCTTTAGTACAATCACTCATCCTATCCTGACTGGATTACTGCATCAGCATCCTTTTGATCTCCCAACCTCCTCTCTCTCCCCGCTTCAGTCTATACTTCACTTGGCAGCCCAGATTATCTTTTTACAAAAATGTTCTGGGCATGTCACCTCCTCCTCAAAAATCTCCAGTGGTTGCCTATCAATCTCCCTATCAAGCAAAAACTCCTCACTGGTGGCTTCAAAGCTCTCCATCACCTTGCCCCTTCTTACTTCACCTCCCTTCTCTCCTTCTACATCCCAGCCCTCACATTCCGCTCCTTTGGTGCTAACCTTCTCACTGTGCCTCGCTCTTGCCTTTCCCACTGTCAACCCCTGGCCCATATCCTATCTTTGGCCTGGAATTCCCTCCCTCCTCAAATCCGCCAATCACACTTCCCCTCTTCAAAGCCCCACTGAAGGCTCACCTCCCCCAGAAGGCCTTCCCAGACTAAGTCCTTTTCCTCAGCTTCCCCTTCCCTCCAACATCACCCTGACTCGCTCCTTTTGCTCTACGCCCCCACCCCACAGCACGTGTGTATATATGTACATATCTATAATTCTATTAATAGTAATTCCTGTCTTACTGGTTCTGATGTGTCTATATGACTCTACTTCTATTTATTTATAATACTGCTATTGATGCCTCTTTACTTGTTTTTGATGTCTGTCTCCCCCCTTCTAGACTGTGGGTCCATTGCGAGCCGGGATTATCTCTCTTTGTTGCTGAATTGTACTTTCCAAGTGCTTAGTACAATGCTCTTCACATAGTAAGCACTCAATAAATATAATTGAATGAAGAAATGAATGAAAACACAGAAACTGGGGCTCATAGTCTTAATTCCCTTTTTACAGATGAGGTAATGGGCACAGATAACAAGATAATCATAATTATAGCATTTGTGAAGCACTTACTTTGTGCCAGGCATTGTACTAAGCGCTGGGGTGGATACAAGCAAATCAAGTTGGACACAGTCTATGTTCCACACGGGGCTCACAGTCTTAATCCCCATTTTATAGATGAGGTAACTGAGACCTAGAGAAGTGAAGTGACTTCTCCAAGATCATACAGTAGACCAGGGTGACCTGCAAAGATGCTTATCTCCAGGCAGATGTCTGACCAAGCAATCCAGGATAGATGGTATCTAGCCTTCCCTTCTAGATCCCCAGCAGGCAATTCGTAACCTCCTTTGGGAATCCATTTACACATTAATTCATTCAGTCAGTCATATTTATTATGCACTTACTGTGTGCAGAGACCTCTACTAAGCACTTGGGAGAGTGGAATATAGAAATATTAGAGAAGCAGCATAGCCTAGTGGATAGAGCATGGAAATGGGAGTCAGAAGGACCTGGGTTCTAATCCCTGCTCTGCCACTTGACTGCTGTGTGACCTTGGGCAACTCACCTCATTTCTCTGTGCCTCTGTTACCTCCTCTGTAAAATGGGAATGAAAACCTCCTCTACCTACTCCTCATATAGCCTCCAAAGTGTTAACTAACTCCTACCCCTGCCTCCATCCTACAATTCTCCCCAGGGCATCCCTGTACCTAATTATTCGCTCAGCCATGCCAAGATTTTAGGGGAAGAGGTCTCAGAAAGAATCACCACCACCACCCTGTGGCCCCATGGTTTTGAGGGCCCCTGGCAACACAGGCTGTGTGGGAGAGGAAGGACTGGAGTAGGGTGGTTGGGTGGTTAAGGACGTGTGCCTAGCCCAATCAGGGCGGAGGGACATGAGACTGGCCTGGAGGGAAGCAGCATAGAAGAAAGGAGTGATGGGGGGATAAATTTGGGGTTATGGACAGTGGGAGTGAGCAGGGTGATGATCTAAATGTCATGGAAGGTGGGGAAGACTGGGACTTGTTGTGGGGCAGGGAATGTGTTTTCCAAATCTGTTGCATAGTACTCTCCCAAGTGCTTAGTACAGCGCTCTGCACACAGTAAGTGCTCAATAAATACCACTGGTCAATTGATTGAAAGGGAGGCAGGACGGAGGTGGGCATGTGTGTGGGGAGTGAGGTAATAGGAATCGCCAACCAGGGCATGAATGACAGGATGGAGAGAAATGGGAAAAAGCGCTCTGTGTGCATCATCATGCACCTGAGAAGCAGCGTGGCTCAGTGGAAAGAGCACAGGTTTGGGAGTCAGAGATCATGGGTTCGAATCCCGGATCTGCCGCTTGTCAGCTGTGTGACTGTGGGCGAGTCACTTAACTTCTCTGTGCCTCAGTTACCTCATCTGTAAAATGGGGATTAAGACTGTGAGCCTCACATGGTACAACCTGATTACCCTGTATCTCCCCCAGCACTTAGAAGAGTGCTCTGCACATAGTAAGCACTTAACAAATACCAACATTATTATTATGCACCTAGAAGAGGGGCAGACTTGCCCTCACACTACTCTCACCCTAAAATGGATAGATCAGTGGAACAAAAGGGCAGAGAAGTAGAGTGGTTTTGTAGAAAGAGGACTGAGAGTCAGGAGACCTGGGTTCTGATCTCAGCTCTGCCACTTGTCTGCTATGTGACCTTGGCCAAGTCACTTAACTTCTCTGTGCCTCAGTTACCTCATCTGTAAAATGGGCATTAAGACTGTGAGCCCTATGTGGGACATAGATTTTGTCCAGTCTGATTAGCTTCTATCTACCCCAGCACTTTGTACAGTGCCTGGCACATAGTAAACACTTAAATATCATTAAAAAAATCTGCAGGCAATGAGGATTTATTTCTTTGGCTTCTTAATAGGAAGGTAGGAGGGAGCATAAGGAGAAAGGAATGAAGTTAAGGAGGGAATTCTGAGACTTCAAGAATTACTGTTTTTTGTGGGGCAGGAAGATGGATGCTGGTCTATGTGGATCCAGAGAATTCCTCTTTGGCCTAGCCCTACCTTAAATTCAATTTTCTCTAAATTTGCGGAACTGAGTGTACGATCCATTTGGGAACTTAGGATGCAACTGAACTCTAAGGAGAATTTATGTAATTGAAACAAATCACCCGGACAAGCCAGATGAGAACAATTTAACCATCTACCTCTTGGAATAGGCTCATTGTTTTTTTGGCTTTATGACCCAGCAAAGATACTATGCGTATTAAGCGTATTAAAAAAAGACAGGGCTGTTCCTAAGAAAAATGTAGTAGAGAATGTGGTCTTTGGTAATGGGAAGAGGTGCTGTAAAAATGATGAATTCCGGGAAGCTGACTTTTTAATACATTCACTAAATATAAAGCTATCACTGCAGTAAATAATGCTGTCTCAGGAAATGAAATGAAACAAGAAAACACCCTACTTGTGAACAAGAATTCCAGTGGAATTTTCTCCATATTGTCATCATTCTGCAAGCTTTTGTCCCTCTTTGGGATTGTTTAGTACAGTGCTCTGCACACAGTAAGTGCTTAATAAATGCTATTATCACCATGTGTTATAGCAGAAAAGACTGTAATTGACCCACCATTTCTGCTATTTCCAAGGCTGTAGACACCAAAAGTTAACATTTTAAGCCATTTTTAGAGATTGGACAGTGCTCCAGAAAGCTTACAGTAGTAGGAATACTTACTGAACACCCTCTGACTGCCAAGCACTGTACTAAGTGCTTGGTTAGTACAAAATAATAAAAAAAAGGTACAGACCTGGCCTACAAGGAACATACACTCTGACAGGGTAGATAGACATAAAGTTGTTTACAGATAGGATGATCTAAAGAAGACCTCGAGAAGTGATAGAAATAAAGATGTTTATACTAATTATGGTATTTGTTAAGCATTTCCTATGTGCCAGGCACTGTACTGAGTGTTGGGATGGATCCAAGCAAATCGAGTTGGACATAATCCCCATCCTACGTGGGGCTCACAATCTCAATCCCTTATTTGACAGATGAGGTAACCGAGGCACAGAGAATTGAAGTGACTTAACCAAAGTCACAGAGCAGACAAGGGGCAGAGTCAGGTTTAGAACGCATGACTTTCTGTCTCCTAGGCCCATGTTCTATCCATTAGGCCACAGAATGATCTAAAAAAGACCTTGAAAGTTCAGCTGAGTAAACATACATCAAAGCTGCTAAGAATAAGACTTGATATTGCCTTCCAATCCCCAGAGCGGCAGCATTTTCAAGCTGGGGGAGATCTGCAGGAAATGTTGGTGGCCATGGTAATAATAATAACAATGATGATGGCATTTGTTAAGTGCTTACTATGTGCCAAACACTGTTTTAAGCGCTGGTGAAGATACAAGGTCATCAGGTTGTCCTACATGGGGCTTACAGTCTTCATCCACATTTTGTAGATGAGGTAACAGAGGCCCAGAGAAATTAAGTGATTTGCCCAAAGTCACACAGCTGATAAGTGGCGGATCTGGGATTAGAACCCACGACCTCTGACTCCCCAGCCCAGACTCTTTCTACTAAGCCACACAGTGACTGGGGAGATCATTTTCCACGTGAAGAATTCCACCCAAGACTGCCTCAGGAACTTTGACCTTTTCTCCACCAAGAAAGCCACCATTACTCTTGAAAGCATTTTGTTTTCATCTTTAGCAACCTGAAGAGTTGCCACAGCCTTGCCAATTTCTCCCAAGCAAATTTCTACTATCTCAGGTTAAATAGTTTAGATCTTTTCCATTTTTATGACTTTTTATAGCCTTCTGGGGAAGAGGGTTTACTGCCAAATGATAGTCCACATTTCTGTTTCTTCACGTCGGGTAATGATAGTCAGAAGAACCTCCAAGATTGAAATGCATAATATCCAAGCAGGGGTTTAATATTCAGCCCACCTGTATATACATCCCAGTGTTTAGACAAGATGAGCTATGAGGACTTTAAATCAGTCACCTGAAAGAACGCCCTCAAATTTGTGAAAGTTTTAGGAGAGTTATAAATGGCTCGGGGACAGTAGATGAAAAATGTCCGTTGAAGCAATGAAGTTCAATGTCAACATTCCTGCATACCTAGCCATTGGCCTCATTAATGCTCTCAATAGCGCAGGAGCATTTTGGCTTTGCTCTGATGAGCATTACAGGGGAATGGAGCCAAGAAATCAGAGCCCCACCCTTTCTTCCTTCCTCCTTCTCTCCCTCTTTCCCTGGAAGGCATGTGGAACAGTCTTCCTGGCATCCAGAGGAAGTACCAATCTTTTCCCAAAATGTGGGCTCGGTCAGTGATTTCCGATTGAAGAAGGAAATGAGTCCCAGATTCAGAATGAAATCCCTCGGTCTCCGGCTAGACAAATGGATCTTTGTAAACTGATCCCGTCAGCCTAGCTCCTGGGTTGAGGCTTTCCCCAACCAGTGGCCGCTGGAAGTATGAAATAATAACAATAACTGTGGTTTCTGTGCTTGCTATATGCCAAACACTGCACTGAGCACTGGGATAGTTATAAAATAACCTGTTTAGACTCAGTTCGTGTCCCAAAAGGGGTTTGTAGTCTAAGGAGAAGAGAACAGGAATTGAATCCCTATTTTCATTCATTCATTCATTCATTCATTCATTCATTCATTCATTCATTCATTCATTCGTGCTTATTGAGCACTTACTGTGTGCAGAGCATCGTACTAAGCACTTGGAAAGTACAATTCGGCAAGAGATAGAGACAATCCCTGCCCAACGACGGGCTCACAGTCTAAACGGGGGAGACAGACAACAAAACAAAACAAGTAGACCCAAGGCATAGAGAAGTAAAGTGATTTGCCTAGGATTGCCCAATAGGCAAGTAGTCCCCTTCCTCAGCTGGCAGAGCATGACAGAGCATGGAGAGTCTCCCAGAAGTCATTGTTCATCTAATAATAAGAATAATAGTTGTTATTATTCTTATTATTATGGTACTTGTTAGCACCTACTATGTACCAAGCACTCTTCTAAGCAAAACCACTCCAGGCATGGAAAATGTAGACATTTGGGATCCAAGGCAGGATCTGTCCTCCACCCTTTCCCCCACCCAAAGCCCCACACCAGCGTGCAGCCTCATCTCAGTTTCTCGATGCTTAGTACAGCGCCTTAGTGCTTAGTGTAGTGCCTGACACATAGTCAATGCTTAACGAATACCATAATTATTATTAATGGGCAGTTTGTCTGAGCCATCTTATTATAGCGTCCGCTCACCCTGATGTGCAAGTGGCTAGGAACATGCCAGCTTGGTACACTTGAACATGTCCGGAAAGAGGCTTCTTGCCCCATGCAACAACCTGGCTGAAATCTTACCATCAACATCTGAATCTCAGAGGAGATTCTGGTCACTCCAAAGAGATTTGAGAAAGCAAATTCTTCCTAGGAAGGCGCTCCTTCCTTTGGCTTTGCCGCGTTTCCTATTATGCTGATTTAGTAGATATTGGGGAAGACTTTCCTACTGCCTCTAAATCTTTTTGTTGTTGTTAGTGGTATTTGTTAAGTGCTTATTATGCATCAAACACCATACTAAGTTCTAGGATAGATACAAGCTAATCAGGTTGGACACAGTCCATGAAGCTCACAGCCTTAATCCCCGTTTTCCAGATGAGGAAAGTGAGGCCCAGAGAAGTGAAGTGATTTGCCCAAGGTCACAGAGCCGACAAATGGTGGAGCGGGATTAGAACCCGGGTCCTCTGACTTCCCGGCCCAAGCTCTATCCTCTAAGCCACGCTGCATCTCTGTTCCAGTAGAGCATTTCCATGACTACAGTGTGAAAGCTAGGTTTTTTTTTCCGCAGGAATCCCGGGAAGCACAGAAAAGTCCATATCCTCCTAGAGATCTCCCGAGACCCACGATTCCCTCCCTCAGCCTTGCTGTTTGAAAGTCATATTTTTTCCACCTCTTTATGCTGGCGTATTTGATCTGTAGCCCGAAAGTTCATCCTGCATGCTCTATCAGCCATATGGGGAGAGCATATTCAGTGGGTGAGTGACTCCCAGAACATTTTGTCTTCTGTTCTTCCTATTAAGAGTGCGATTTAAGTGATGGATGTTCAGAACATGACCCAAGGAATTTCATCCTCCTCTGGAAACTGTGTAGGAGAATATCTTAATGGACAAAGAGTAATATCTTCTGGATGCTGGCCAAAGGCTTGGGCTTGCTTAAAATAACTCTTCACTTTAACCGTCTTCTGTTGTTTACAGTAAACACGTCTCGAGGAGAGTTGGATCGTTTTCTAACCCAAATGGTAGTAACATAAAAGGAGTTTCTCGCTGTTTTGATAGCAAATAGCTCAACAGTGGCTAGTCAATTCAGTAGTGAATTACTTGTTGACCAGCTACTTCGAAGGATACACCGCAATGTGGGTATGTACACAGATATCTACACTTGGCCAAATCAATGGGCAAGACATTTACCCCCAGAAAGAGAGGCAAACCCCTCCTACAAGCCCTCTGGGGGAACCCAGAGATCATAGAGGTGTCCCCAGACTTCACCAAATTTAATCATACTGCACGTCCACCAAGATGAATGTTACACAGTCAAGGAAAAGTGAATTTTAACTGAAGCAGTAGCATTCTAAGGAAAATCAAGGCCAGTCCCTGCTCTCCCTTGTAATATCCTGCCGGTCTCAAAGTGACTCATTCTCAATGTTGGTATCTGTTAAGCGCTCACTATGTGCAGAGCACTGTTCTAAGCGCTGGGGGAGATACAGGGTCATCAGGTTGTCCCACATGAGGCTCACAGTTAATCCCCATTTTCCAGATGAGGTTACAGGCACAGAGAAGTGAAGTGACGCCCACAGGCACACAGCTGACAAGTGGCAGAGCTGGGATTCGAACCCATGACGTCTGACTCCCAAGCCCGTGCTCTTGCCACTGAGCCACGCTTCTTCTCAACCCCAACCAGGGTTGGGAAGAGGTCTAAGATACCATGTCACTTAGCACTGAAGAACGGGAAGAAGAGGCCGTGGTGATCTGCAAGTTGTCCTCTCAGTTTTTCTATGAGCCAGCCAAGGATTATTTTCATTCTCGTTGTCCCCTAGAACCTTCAGATCTATTTTCTCATGGTCTCACTAGAAAAGCTGAACAACCGTGGGGCAAATGGGAGGAGCAACTTGGCATAATGGATAGAGCCCTGGCCTGGAAGTTAGAGGACCTGGGATCTAATAGAGAAGTAGCGTGGCTCAGTGGAAAGAGCCCGGGCTTAGGAGTCAGAGGTCATGGGTTCGAATCCCGGCTCTGCCACTTCTCAGCTGGGTGACTGTGGGCAAGTCACTTCACTTCTCTGGGCCTCAGTTCCCTCATCTGTAAAATGGGGATTAACTGTGAACCTCATGAGGGACAACCTGGTTGCCCTGTATCTCCCCCAGCGCTTAGAACAGTGCTCTGCACATAGTAAGCGCTTAACAAATACCAACATTATTATCTAATCCTGACTCCACCACTTGTCTGCTGGGTGACCTTGGGCAAGTCATTTCACTTCTCTGTCTGTAAAATGGGGATTAAGACTGTGAGCCCGATGTGGGACAGGGATTGTGTCCAACCTGATTAGCTTGTATCTACCCCAGTGGTTAGTACAGTGCCTGGCACATAAGAAATGCTTAACAAATACCATAGAAAAACTGGGCTGTTCATAGTACGAGTCTCCCCTGATCCACTGACGTCGGAGTTTACACCAAATGCTGAAAATGCGTGCAGATGACTCAGGTGGCTATTTTGATTCTGCCTGTCCATTCATTCATTCAATAGTATTTATTGAGTGCTTACTATGTGCAGAGCACTGTACTAAGCGCTTGGAATGTACAAATTGGCAACAGATAGAGACAGTCCCTGTCCACTGATGGGCTTACAGGGCCCTCTCCTGAAACATCACCTTCACAAGTAAACCTGGGCCTTCTATGACACATATGGTCAGCATTGACTTCACATTCTGAAGAGAGGAACTCAGAGAAAGAGAATCTCCAGCCCGGGGAAAAATTGTCAGTACCAAGAGGACTTGGGTGGGTTGCTTAAATCATTTCACAAAAGAGTCCACAGAGAAACCCTGCCATCTCACATCTTAACAGGGCAGACGGATGTCCATTCAGAGCTCACTACCTAGGTGGCCGCTTTAACAGGGTGGAAAAGGAGAATCACAACTTTCTCATCTGGGCCAAAAGAACCACGTGTAGCTTCTTGTTCTGCAAGTCTCAGAATAATAAGAATTGTGCTATTTCTAAGCGCTTCCTGTGCACTGAGGTACTATATAAAGCACTGGGGTAGATACAAGATGTTCAGGTCAAATATTCCCCCTGATCATCCACTCCAAGATTGATTTCCATGAGTTAGGCACCTCCAGCTCCACGCACACTCTTTGGAACAACTCTCCTTGAGGCAACTTGCCTATCAACTCTGTTGTATTGTACTCTCCCAAGTGCTTAGTACAATGCTCGGTAAATAATAAGCATTCAATCAATAAGATTGATTGATTAATCGATTGATTGAAACTCTGTTCCACTGCAGTTCACTGCAGACACCTAAGATCCAGCAGAGTGTGTTGTCTGGCATGTGTCTCCTCTGAAGGCAGTGTCTTCAGAGGCCGTAGACTAGGCCGGGTGTTAGGGAAGCCCGCCCGTTGAGCAGAATAATGCAGACCATCCCTCAGCCAGCACAGCAGGTTATGTGTCCACCTCCAAGACTCTCGGTGGGGAGACTGCTTCCAGGAGAAGCAGCATAGCCTAGTGGATCAGAGCATGGCCCTGGAGTTAGAAGGACCCGAGTTCTAATTCCAGCTCCTTCATTTGTCTGTTGTGTGACCGTGGGCAAGTTTCTTCACATCTTTAGGCCTCAGTTACCTCATCTGTAAAATGAGTATTAAGACAGAGAGCCCCATGTAGGATACGGACAGTGCCTGGCACATAGTAAGCACTAAACAGATACTATTCAAAGAGCCTTGATCGGGGTTAATGAGAGCTCTCAGAAGAGAATGGTCTGCTTGGGACTCAGTTTGCTGTGTTATGGGATTTTTTTCCTCCTACTGGAATCTTATGCCCATCCGCCTCCCCATCAAACAGAAAGTCCTTACCAGAGGATTTACCAGCGGAGTCAGAGGATGAGGGTTCTAATCCCAGGTCCGCCACTTGTCTGCTCTGTGACCTTGGGCAAGTCATTTAACATCTCTGTGCCTCAGTTACCTCATCTGTAAAATGGGGATGAAGACTGGGAGCCCCACAAGGCTCTCCATCACCTTGCCCCTTCCTACCTCTCCTCCCTTCTCTCTTTCTACCGCCCACCCCGCACGCTCCGCTCCTCTGCCGCCCACCTCCTCACCGTCCCTCGGTCTCGCCTATCCCGCTGTCGACCCCTGGGTCACGTCCTCCCGCGGTCCTGGAACGCCCTCCCTCCTCACCTCCGCCAAACTGATTCTCTTTCCCTCTTCAAAACCCTACTTAAAAATCACCTCCTCCAAGAGGCGTTCCCAGACTGAGCTCCTCTTCCCCCTCTACTCCCTCTGCCATCCCCCCTTTACCTCTCCGCAGCTAAAGCCTCATTTTCCCCTTTTCCCTCTGCTCCTCCACCTCTCCCTTCCCATCCCCACAGCACTGTACTCGTCCGCTCAACTGTATATATTTTCGTTACCCTATTTATTTTGTTAATGAATTGTACATCGCCTCGATTCTATTTAGTTGCCATTGTTTTTACGAGATGTTCTTCCCCTCGACGCTGTTTATTGCCATCGTTCTTGTCTGTCCGTCTCCCCCGATTAGACCGTAAGCCCGTCAAACGGCAGGGACCGTCTCTATCTGTTGCCGACTTGTTCATCCCAAGCGCTTAGTACAGTGCTCTGCACATAGTAAGCGCTCAATAAATACTATTGAATGAATGAACATGGGACAACCTGATGACTCTGTATCTCCCCTAGTGCTTAGTACAATGTCTGGCGCATAATAAGTGTTTAACAAATACCACTAAAAAAAACAAAAAAAACCATAATCATACACTTTGGCTCTGTATCCCTTCAGGAAGCAGCGTGGCTCAGTGGAAAGAGCACGGGCTTTGGAGTCAGGGCTCATGAGTTCGAATCCCAGCTCTGCCACTTGTCCGCTGTGTGACTGTGGGCAAGTCACTTAACTTCTCCGTGCCTCAGTTCCCTCATCTGTAAAATGGGGATTAAGACTGTGAGCCCCACGTGGGACAACCTGATTCCCCTATGTCTACCCCAGCGCTTAGAACAGTGCTCGGCACATAGTAAGCGCTTAACAAATACCAACATTATTATTATTATTACTTTGTTACTCACACTAGTTTCTCAATACTTACATAAATCTTCTTATAGTCTATTTCCCCTAGGCCTAATCTATTTTATTGTCTGTCTCCCCCTCTAAACTGCCAGCTCCTTGTGGTCAGGGATCACGTCTACCAATTCACCTGTATTGTACTTTCCCAAGTGCTTTGTACTGTGCTCTGCACATAATACACACTCAATAAATACAGTTGACTTTGCATGGTTACAGTGTCCAATGTGTTTGAGAAACAGCATGGCCTAATGGAAAATGGGGGTCAGAGATCTTGAGTTCTAATCCCTGCTCTGCCACGTGTCAGCTGTGTGACCTGGAGCAAGTCATTTAACCTCTTTGCCTCAGTTACCTCATCTGAAAAATGGGGATTAAGACTGGGAGCCCCATGAGAGACTAGATTGTGTCCAACCTAATTACCTAGTATCTTCCCCAGGCTTAGAACAGTGTGTGGCACTTAGTAAGTGCTTAACAAAACCATAATTTATTATCTTTCCCAAATACCAAACTACAGGATGTGTTACATACAAAGAGTGAGGACTAGAAAAACATTCCCTCCACCAACATCGAGATAGTGCTTGTCGCATCACACGTCTGGGAGGACATTGGAGGGGAATATTTGTCAGTAGGACATCTAAAAGGAACTCGATAATGAACTGAAATGTGTTTACCATAAACGCAAGAGAAAAAACAGCTCAAAGACACAATAAAGCAAACCATCAAGCCTTATGGCGGAGCGATAGTTTAAAGGCGGCAATCAATCAATCAATCAGTGGTATTTACTGAGTGCTTACTTTGTGCAGAGCACTGTATTAAGCACTTGGGAGTGTACGGTATAACAGAGTTGGTAAACACGTTCCCTGACCATAACGAGCTTACAGTTTAGTGGATGTCACATCAGCCTGGTGAATAGCAGTTAAAATGGGGTGGTTACTTAGAGCAGAGACTTTCAAGGAAATGGGATCACAAACAGAGAAAACAAATTTAGTAATAGCATATTTCATCCCCGGAGTTCAAGAAGCTGAAAAAAGGTGGCACCACGTAGCAGAAAGAGCCAAGGCCTGAGTCAGAAAACCTAAATTCTAATCTTGGCTCTGACACTTACCTGCTGTGTGACCTTGGACAAGTCACTTAGCTTCTCCATATCTCATTTCCCTCATCTGTTAAATGGGGATTCAATACCTTTTCTCCTTCTTTGTTAGTCCGTGAGCCCCATGTGGAACAAAGATGGGGTGCGACTTGATTATCTTGTATCTACCCCAGCATTTAGTCCGATGTCTGGATCATATTAAGTACTTAACAGTTACCACAATTTTTAAGATCATTGATAAATGGATAGGAAAATTACCATCAGCACCCTGGAATAGCAAGGTCAATTCACTGAAACGTAACCACACCCAGGAGAGAGAATGTTGAACTTAAACAGAGCAGAACAATATTAGTTCACCTCGATATACTCTAGAAATGGGAGACTCCTTTATCAAGCTGAGCCGACAAGCTGAGATGGATGTTTTTGTTAACTCAGTTCTTTAAGGATAAAACTACATTAGGAAACGGTCCCGACAACTGAGGCCAAACCATCCTCTTTGACCCTAAGTCCATATATTTGAGGTGAAAGTAAATTTTTTCAACTGAAATATCCATGTAATTGATAAACAGATAATTCTGGCTTCAGTTACAGAGATAACTTGCTAACGTAGATGGCTGAAACCACAATCACCCAGGTAATTCAGGGAGGGGCGTTTTAAATATCTGAATTACCAAGGTAATTGCATCAACTTTGCACTTCCTTTGAGCCGAACAGTCTTGTCCTAAGGGTCTAGACATACCTGTCAGGGAGACAAGAAGCAGGATGCTAGTAACCTCTGCCACAGATCTTCCACAAGGGCTGGAATACCTCAGTTGGACTCAGACATTTGTCTGGTGACTTATGGATAACTCGCATTTACTACGAGGGAGAGAAGAGAAGCAGATGCCCAAATCCACCTCCACCCCACCTCTGGCCCTTCCATCTAATGGACCCATGATCATCCAGTTCCTGGAAGCTACCCCAGAACGCTCCAACCAGTAGCTTCACTTAATGGGAATTGGTTTATCTTGGAAGACAGAGGTGGTCTAACTTTCACTTCCATCCTAAAGACCGAGGTAGTTCAGGGAAGTAATCACCATTCAGGAAATGGGGAGGTTCTCCAATCTGGTTGCAGCCTCAAAGAGTGATCACTTAAAACTCATCTGACACACTAAACACTTAGCTATAAGGATGTCCTGGTGTCTAATTAAATATAATTGTCAACGGTCAATCAATAAATAGTGTTTATTGAGTGCTTAATGATAATTATTATTATTATGGTACTAGTTAAGCACTCACTATGTGCCAAACACAGTTCTAAGAGTTAGGGTAGCTGTAAGTTAATCGGGTTGGACACAGTCCCTGTCCCACATGGGGCTCACAGTCTTAATCCCCATTTTGCAGATGAGGTAACTGAGACCCAGAGAAGTGAAGGGACTTGCCCAAGATCACCCAGCAGATATTTCACAGAGACAGGATAAGAACCCAAGTCCCCTAACTTCCAGGCCCGTGCTCTATCTTCTAAGCCACACTGCTTCTCTTACTATGCTTTCTTTACTATATGCAGAGCACTGTACTAAGAGTTTGGGAGAGCACAATACAACAGAATTTGCAAGTAGGTCCTCAATAAATATTACTGATAATGACTTTTAAAATAGGAAAACATTCCTTACTGTTCCTTTTTGCCACTTTGCCTTTCACTGAAAGGATAATAATCCTTTCATTTGCATTTGCATCACCATATGGGCAGAAGCACTATGCTCCAGATATTTTCATTTCCACAGTTTCTTCCTAGTCAGAATCCAAAAGAGGCAACTTCTCCGATGGGCCGGGGTATGGACCAGAAGAATTCACAGTTTGGATAATAGGGTCCATCTCAAAACTCTCACCCTCTCGTCAATTAATGGTATGCCAATCAATCGATGGTATTTATCAAGTGTTTATAGAGAGGACTTTACTAAGGCACTTGGAAAAGTGCAATAGAGTTGGAAGATACAATCGCTGCCCACAAGGAACTTACAGTCTGCAGGGGGAGACAGATGTGAAAATAAATTTCAGATAGGGGAAATAGAGGGTATAAGGGTATTTTCGTAAGTGCTGTGAGGCTGGGGTGAGTCTTGAAATGCTTAAGGAATCTACAGTGAAGGACACAGTAAATGTAGAGGGGAAGGCAGATAGGGAAATGAGGACTTAATCAGGGATGCTCAAGGCAGAGTCCATGTCTTTCCATAAAATGACAGGAACAGCATGCGGTCCAAGGCGGTCTCCCCATCGCCCTGTCAATCAACAGTATTTTTGAGTAAGCCCTCTTTGCAGAACACTGAACTGTGGGAAGTACGAGAAACCAGCCTCTTCCCATGAAGAGTTTGAAGCCTGAAAGGAAGAAGACTAAAAATACTCCCAAACCATTCCGTGTAAAGCACAAATGATAAGAAGAATCAGAATATATCCAGAAGATCCTTAGTATCAAAAACAAATAGGCATCATTTACGGAGAGATACCTGAGGTGTTTCTGGAAGGACGGGGTTTGGTGGGGACAATCTGGGAGGACTCGGTTAGAAGAGAGATGTTTTTTAGTAGTGTTTTGAAGGAGGAGAGGAAAGGATTGGGAAATAGGAAGAGGGTGTTCTATCCTAAACAGCATCATTGCTGGACTGTCAGTGAAGAAGTTTGAATACCAAGAAATTGCAGCCTTGATTGTTAATGATTCAGTGGTTGTCAGTATCTAGGTATCTGCTCAAACATTCAGCGCTTAGACTACTAAGAAATCATCTTCAGGATCAGGCATGCCACCGAGCAGAGAAAATAAAGTCTCAGAGGCTTTCTGGGTCTCCGGGGGTCGCTGGGCCCTAAAGCCCTGTGCTCTGCCCCGTCACTAAGCGACCTGTGACCGCCTACTCCAAAGCCCCAGACTCGTTCCGTACTGGAAAGTATCTGGGGGATGCACATGCGATTCGAGTGATTTAATTATAATTTGGAAAGCAGCACGCTTTGAAGTGAAAGGAAAGATGAGCACAAGGCAGGAATCTGGAAGAAAGAAGTATCACAAAGCTCAGATTATTTTCCTACGGTATTTGGCGAGACAAAATGAAACAAGAATTGCTCCCTTTCTGTTCGCCTGCCCCCTGGCATTGTTTACTTTCCTTTCATTATTCTACCCTGAGCCTGAGGTTCTGGCACTATTTACATGCTGAAACCTCATTGTCAGAGGGTTCTTTCCCAGCTGTTTCAAATAAGATCTGGTGAACTTTGGTAGGTGAGCTTTTTGCCTAGAAGTGTTATTTTTTTATTGAAAGAAATTATTCTAGTTCATTAAACTGGGTCATATTTTCAAAAGCCCGGCGGCGATGTGTTTATAGCTATTGCTAAATTGTGTCTTGTTTTAGCAGGAGACCTGGATTTCCAAATTGATTTGGGGAAGTTGTAAGGAAATGATATCTCCAAGCTGGCATGGAGAATCTCCTCTGTACTATATTCTCCTCTAGATCGTAAGCTGCTTGTGGGCAGGGAAAGTGTCTACCAACTCTATCGCACTGAACTCTCCCAAGCCCTTAGTACAGTGCTGTGCACACTGTAAGTGCTCAGTAAATACCTTTGGTTGATTGATTGACTGGATCAGAGTCAGCTTCGGCCCTCTACTCCCAGCGGCTGATCCGGGTCTACTCGGCCTTGGAGTACGTGGGTCTCGATGAGGAAGGCCTGTGCTAGTCCATTCCACCTCAGGATTCATTCCAGTGTGGAGTCTACCCCGGTTCAGAGTTCATTCCACGCCGGTCCTCTCCAGTCTGCTCAGGTCCAAAGTCAACTCTAGCCTCAGGTCATTGACAGGCTGGATAGTCTCTAGGCTGACTACTGAGGGAACTCAAAAACAACTGAAATGGTAACGCATCATAATAATAATAATGATATTTGTTAAGTTCTTACTACGTGCAAAGTGACATCACCTGCATCACCTTAGGAAGCTGCTTAGGAAGCAGCGTGGCGCAGTGGAAAGAGCACGGGCTTTGGAGTCAGGGCTCATGAGTTCGAATCCCAGCTCTGCCACTTGTCAGCTGTGTGACTGTGGGCAAGTCACTTAACTTCTCTGTGCCTCCGTTCCCTCATCTGTAAAATGGGGATTAAGACTGTGAGCCCCACGTGGGACAACCTGATTCCCCTGTGTTTACCCCAGCGCTTAGAACAGTGCTCTGCACATAGTAAGCGCTTAACAAATACCAACATTATTATTATTACCTTGACCACTCAGCATGACGAGATGACATCTGTCATAAAGGCCATCTTGCAGAAGTACATCGAGTGTGCGTGACCCTGGGGTGTTTTTCTGAAGGTATCATTGATGCCCCATATTGCCCTAGAGTTTTTGTGTTCCCCTTCTAGTACCCCCAAACATGGACTTTACTGCAGAGACATAGAACTTTTTTTAAATGGTATTTGTTAAGCGCTTATTATGTGCCAGGCAGCAGGGGCTGTGGTGGAAGGAAACTGGGTACTAAAAACACAAAAACACCCTAAACGGGCATAAAGGCTCTGGAGCCCAATCCACACTAAACAGGTAACAGGAAGCAGCATGCCTAGTGGAAGAGCCCGGGACTAAGATTCAGAGGACGTGAGCTCTAATTCTGACTCCACCACCTGTCTGCTGCATAATCTCAGGCAAGTCACTTAACTTCCCTGGCCTCTATTATCTCATCTGTAAAAATGGGGATGAAGACTGTGAGCCCCAGTTGAGACTTGGACTGTGTCCAGCCTGATTATCTTGTATATACCCCAGTGCTGAGGACAATGCCTGGCACAAAGAAAACACTTAAATACCACTAAACAAAAGATGAGCTGAATAGCTGACTAGATTGATTAGAACTGGATGACTGGCTACCCATGTGAGCTCTGGGAGGACAGTTTAGATCAGAATGAAACGTAGAATTTGGGGACTTCTCTTGGATTGGCTTGATGGCCCAGGTAGGACTGAGATCTCTGTGATAACTTCAGGTCCCTCTGGATCAGTCCTGGATCCCCTCCAGCTTCCCAGATCTGGATCAACCCAAGGCAAGACTGGATTACAGTGAGAAGCAGCATGGCTTAGTGGAAAGAGCACTGGGCTTGGGAATCCTAGGTCATGGGTTCTAATCCTGGCTCCGCTACTTATCAGCTGTGAGACGTTGGGCAAATCACTTAACTTCTCTGTGCCTTTGTTTCCTCATCTGTAAAATGGGAATTAAGTCCCATGTGGGACAACCTGATTGCCTTGTATCTACCCCAGCACTTAGAACAGTGCTTGGCAAATAGGAAGTGCTTAATAAATACCATCATCATTATTATTATTATTATCCTCTCAGCTCTCCCGTGGCCTACACTCACTTTGCTGGTCTGGAACCATACAGATCTCATTATTTTGCACTTAGTAAATTCCATAACTAACCAGAACTAATTAATATTGCCCTCCAGAGACAAGGGAATGAGACAGCCCATAGCTGAGTATTGTCCTATGCCCATTTTCCACCATGTCAAGCTTCCACTGGCACAGGTTTGGGAAATGTTTGAGAACTGTGAAAAGATCAGATCATTTACATCAGAAAATGACACCTACAGAAAGCATTGTGCAACCAAATTCCTAACAAAGGGCTGAATAAAGAAGGGATGGGAGCCAAAAATTTGGGAGGGGTGGTCTGTTTCAGATTTTCCCTCCAATTCACTTCAGGTCAAATGATTTCTCCCCAAGCAGTTTCCACAACCCTGAGCTCTGTGTGGCCAATGTTAGTATGGTAGAATTTTGACTGCCATAGTATGGCAAAATTGCGGCTGCCATTTTCTCCTAGGGAATTTTGAGGTGGGCCTCTTTGTTGCCAGTGGCAGGACTCTGCAGTCATTTGCAATAGCTGCCATTGTTCCAAATCATCAGAAGGTTGATAAAAATGCTACGGTGCCTATGGAAAGTGCCAGAACTTCCCATAACAAGTATTAATATTATGGTATTTGCTAAGTGCTTATGTGTCAAGTCAATATTCTAAGAACTGGGGTAGACAATCAGCCTGGACGTGGTCCCTGTCTCACAAGAACTCATGGTCTGAGGAGGAAGGAGAAAAGGTATTTAATCCGCGTTTTGCAGTCAAGGAAACTGAGAAACAGAAAATTTAAGTGATTTCCGCAAGGTCACACAGCCGACGGGTGCCAGAGTTGTGATTTAGAGCATGTCCCATAACTCCCAGGCCCATGCTCTTTCCAGTAGGCCACACTGCTCCAATTCTGCTCTGTACTAGCCCAGGAAAAAGCAGCTATTATTATTATTATTATGGTATCTGTTAAGTGATTTACTACATGTCAAGCACAGTTCTAAGCCCTAGGGTAGATATAAGTTAATCAGGTTGGACACAGTCCTTGTCTCACTTGGGGCTCACAGGAGGCCGAACAAGTATTTGATCCCCATTTTACAGTTGAGGAAACTGAGGCACAGAGAAGTGAAATGACTTGCTCAAGATCACACAGCAAACAATTGGCAGAGCCTGGATTAGAACCCAGGTCCTCGGACTCCCAGGCATGTGCTTTTTCCATGTGCTCCTTCTCAGTGATGAGATCCGGGACTGGCCCTGAGGAACCCTGCAATGTGCCATTAGGCTGAAGTCTCTTGCCCAGCTTAATTTAATAGAACGAGTATCTGTACGGGGTGCAGGGATGATGGCAGAATAAAATGCTCCTCTGAAAGAAGATAGCAGGAGATGGGGCTGAGAAAGCAAATTTATGCAGAATCCAAACAAAGGTACCACAGATGAAACAAAATAACATCGGAGAAAGATATACTAAAAAAAACCTTTGATTTTATAGCCCCAGCCTGCCAAAACTCCCATTGAGTTCAAGTGCAGACTGTACATAAAATGCCTTTAAAATTCTCCCATAAACCAGAAGAAAAAAGAGCTGCCTGTTCAAATTGCTAAGGCAGTGACCTTAATTCCTTTCCTATGGTTTATAGGCTCCAGAACAAGTGGTCCCCAAATACTTTTTTATTATAAATAAGAAAGAACAAATTCTGCCCACTCAACTCGCACCGGGCTGCAGGGCCTTTGCACAAAGGACAGAGTTCATGGAAATGTAAAAAGACTTAATTCCATGCTTCCTTTAGTGGAGTCACAGTCTGAGGGAACACTAGGCCTATTCAAACTCACCAGGTTTCTCCATCGCCGCTATACCTTTCTTAACACCTACGACGCTTTATGCTGAATTTCCTGAAAGCGATTACAGTATTTTCAGGACTTTATTGTAATGCTTTTCATTTCATTTTTTTTTCCAGTTGACCAAGAGAGTCAAGTTAAACTACTAATAAAAATGGACCGATTCATCTAGCTCAAAGTAGAAAATCCGGGGAGTCCAATTTCCCCCCACCTCCATCTCCTACCAATATGAAGACCCTTGTTCTCCCAAATGCTTAATGGCTTCATTCAGGTAGCTGAAACTTTAGGGAATCCACTGAATCAGTTATATTAGAACGTTTGGATATCCCAGTCAATTCAGACAAAAGAGTTTCTGCCTTAGACAACCTGGTTTTGTTGTCATAAAAAAACCCCAAGAAAAAAGCAACTATGCTGATTGCCTGTACATCCTTTCCTACCTCTTGGGAAGAGAAATGGAATTGTTAGGATATAGTTCATCTTCCATACCCTCTGCAGTGACAGAGTCCTAAAATCAGAATTAAGAAGTATTGGCCAAATGTACTCATTCATTCATTCATTCATTCATTCATATTCATTGAGTGGTTACTGTGTGCAGAGCACACTATTAAGTAACAATATACAATAAACAATGTAACAATAAACAGACACATTCCCTGCTCACAAAGAGCTTATAGTCCACAGTCTGATGAGGCAGATGAGAGAGTATTTCCAAAAACAAGAATTTGAGTAGATCAGTGGTGCTCTGTGTGTGTGTGTGAGTGTGTGTGTGTGTGTTTTAATGATATTTGTTAAGTAC
The DNA here is from genome assembly GCF_004115215.2 of Ornithorhynchus anatinus. Classification (NCBI taxonomy): domain Eukaryota; kingdom Metazoa; phylum Chordata; class Mammalia; order Monotremata; family Ornithorhynchidae; genus Ornithorhynchus; species Ornithorhynchus anatinus. The sequence continues at coordinate 69,004,879 of NC_041728.1, read as the reverse complement.
TTACTATGTGCCAGGAACTGTTCTAAGTGCTGGAGTAGATATAAGATAATCAGGTAGGACACAGTCCAAGTTCCATATAATAATAATAATAATGTTGGTATTTGTTAAGCGCTTACTTTGTGCAGAGCACTGTTCTAAGCACTGGGGTAGATACAGGGTAATTGGGTTGTCCCACGTGAGGCTCACAGTTAATCCCCATTTTACAGATGAGGTAACTGAGGCACAGAGAAGTTAAGTGACTTGCCCGAAGTCACAATTTTATTCCACATTTTACAAATGAAATAACTGAGGCACAGAGAAGTCCAACTGACTTGCCCACAGTCACACGGTAGACAAGTGGTGGAGGCAGGACGAGAACCCAGGTTCACTGACTCCCAGGCTTTTGCTTTTTCCACAGATCCCGCTATTTCTCTGAGTTACCTGAAAGCTATACCCAAAGATATCCCATTGGCATGAAAGGATAGAGGAAAGAGGAAGGGAGCTTGGAAGACAACAGATAGTTGACTCTGTGAGGGCAGGGAATGTGCATTTGATGCCTCTGCACTCTCTTAAATGCTTAGCACAATGCACTAGGTCCTCACTCATTGAATCAGTGTTATCTACTGAGCGCTGCCACTAATTAGCTGTGTGACTTTGGGCAAGTCACTTAACTTCTCGGTGCCTCAGTTACCTCTTCTGTAAAATGGGGATTAGGACTGTGAGCCCCATGTGGGACAACCTGATTCCCCTGTGTCTACCCCAGAGCTTAGAACAGTGCTCGGCACATAGTAAGCGCTTAACAAATACCAACATTATTATTATTATTCAGAGCCCTGAACTAAGCGCTTTGGAGAGTAGAGTATAACAACAAGCAGAGACATTCCCTGCCTACAGTGAGCTCAAAGTCTAGAGAGGGAGACAGACATTAATATACATAAATAAATAAATAAATGAATAAATTACAGATATACATATATATAGATTTTTTATATATATATATATATTTATTTATCTTGATATCGGTCAATGCTGCAATGACAGAATCGGGCCGCAGCGTACCACTGCTCCAATGCTCCTGCAACATCTGCGTGACTTCGCTGTTGCTGTTGGCAGCTGAGACAGACCCAGCTGCATAAATTTAAAAGATAGTTGGCAAGCCCATCTCCCCTCCAGATAAGAATCTGTCTTCAAGAGAGTTGTGTCCATAGAAGAGAATCGGGTCTATTAGTTGAGCAGGTGAAGGGTTTGATTACCCAGGTTAGTTGGGACAGTAGTAGCTTTTCTTAGAGAGTTCCCAGCTACTTTAGATGAATGCACAAATCTCCCAGATTTAGGAAAGTCCTGGCTTTACTAATCAGCCCGAAACACAGAATTTGTTTTCTTTTATTTGCACCCAGCCCCTGGTGATCTTGCACCCTTGAATTGCTTGGATTTCCTTATCTCCTCCCTGACCTCCCTTATCCCCCTTATCTCACCCCTTTCAAAGCTTTATTGAGGGAACGTCTCCTCCAAGAGGCCTTCCCTGACTAAGCCCCCTTTTTCTCTTCTCCCACTCCCTTATGTGTCACCCTGACTTGTTCCCTTTGTTCATCCCCCCTCCCAGCCCCATAGCATTTATATACATGTCTGTAATTTATTTATTTATATTAATGTTTGTCTCCTTCACTCTAGACTGTAGGGGACTGCTTGTTGTGGGCAGGTAATCTGTCTATTGTTGTATTATATTCTCTCAAGTGCTTAGTACAGTGCTCTGCACTCAGTAAACACTCAATAAATTCGATGAAATGATGAATGAACCTACAACATACTCTTTCCAGGCTCCAAAGCGCTCTGCGACCTCATGTCCCAGAAGACTGTGGGACCTTAACCGTACATTTGCTCCTGACACATTCACTTCCCCCATCGCATATTTGGATGGTGCTCTGATGCCCCAACTTCATCAAAAATAAGATGCCTATCTTACTGATGAGTGAGCATAAGACTGCTTTTTGTTTTTTGTAAGCATTTCATACGGAAGACCAATCTGAGAAGAAATTTTTTTACCACTCTTTATTTCTATCCTTGTCCTACAAACAACAGCAGGGATTTCTTTTACAAAAGTTCCCAAACCCAATCTCCTGCCCTTTGAATGCAGCTTGCACAAGGGTCAAACATCAGAATACTGTTTTTCCAGCCACTTCAGAAGATCAGATTGCAGATCTTCAGTAAAACATAAGCAAAGATTAAAAGTCATCACAAATACATGGGTTTAGCCAAGAACAGAAAATCACCAACTCTCCAGGCTGAAACCCAGCCAGCTGGGAGCTTCCAGTGTACAAAGATGTCCTCGTCTCAGCACTGGAAACTCAAAAGAGGAGCTGCAGGGCCTCTAGTAGAAAGAATGCAGTCCTGGAAGTCAAAGGGTCTGGGTTCTAATTCTAGCTTTACCACTGGCCTGTTGTGAGACCTTGGGTAAGTCACTTACCTTCTCTCTGCCTCTGTTTCCTCAACTGAAAAATGGGGATTCAATACCACTTTTCCCCCTTATTTAGACTGTGAGCTCCATGTGGGACAGGGACTGTGTCCAATCTCACTAACTTGTACCTACCCCAGTACTTAGAACGGCCCTCTAGACTGTAAACTCATTGTGGGCACATGGTCTTTCTGCAAGACCACACTGCTTCTTAGTAATCGTGATATTTCATTCATTCAATAGTATTTATTGAATGCTTACTATGTGCAGAGCACTATACTAAGCGCTTGGAATGTACAAATCGGTAACGGATAGAGACAGTCCCTGCCCTTAAGTGCTTACTATGTGTCAAGCACTGTTCTAAGCACTGGGGAAGATCACTTAATCAGTAGAGTCATCTTGTTGACCTGAAAAGAAAATGTGAAAGGAAATAATGATACTAGGAGTCCCTCCAGGTGAACTCCTGAAAGTATAAGAGTTAGCTTGCTGCTGCAGTCATCTCAAAGCACGGTGGCAGCTAAGCCAGAAGGAAGGACCTCAGGAAGCAAGTGAACGGTGAGGTGAGAAACGTGGGGCAGAAAGAGAAAGAGAAAGGCAGCCCTAGCTAAATAATACCCTATGCAGTTTCCTCGGTTTGCCCAGTTTTCCAAAATGGCTGAACTGGCCCAGTACAATTCTTTCCCTAACAGAAGTGTCACTGAAATATCTTCCGATCAATGGGGTAAACAGAAGTCACAAGGTCAAAACACAGATTTAAAGGGGGAAACATATGTGTCAACCTGGCCTGGAAAGCCCAGTGAAGAGTGTGAATGACCTGAACGGGTTTTCTCCATGGCTAAAGACCAATAAAGTCAATCGCCCGATTGGTGGGTTTTGACACCACGTGAGCTGGGCCCAGGGTTACTAGCCAAGGGAGAGTTCCTAGTTTTTCTACCTAACTTTACTAGATCCGGTTTATGATGCTTCTCGGGTGAGACTGAATAAACTTTTACAACTGGTAAGGTGATTAGAGAGTAGTAACGGCATTTCCAACCTCTGAGAGGAAGTCTTCATTCAGTTTCTTTTCCTTCCTTCTTCCTCGAATAACCAAGCGCTCTGTGTTTCAGGGCCAAGAAAGTCAGGAGGTGGTGTTGGTGAATGAGATTTCACCTGCAGGAAGTCGTAGCTCTAATTCCCTTTTACATCCAGGGCTTCCAGGGTTCTCTTCTGGTTTGTTTTAAACGTTTTAGGGCCTCTTGTCCTCCCTCTGTGAGGAAAATTGAAGGCTCCAGGAACAGTTTTCTCTTCCCTCACCTCCCGAGAGCATCATGTTCCTCCATCCTGTTCCCAAGTGGGAACAAGAGGGAAGCTGAGGTATATTTTTAAGGCCAAACCTCCCTTTGCCAAACCCCTCCCGAGTCCCGTGGTGCCCTAAATTCCCACGCAGCAGCTCTGGAGTGAGCAGAATTGTTAAAGTACACTGGAGAAATTCTCTAGGCCAAGAAGAATTCAGGTGAAAATAGCCAGAGTTCCTCAAAATGGTGTCTGTCTCACATCACCCATCACCCTGAGGACCAGCATAAGGCGTGCGACTGTAGACTAGACTGTAGACTTTAAGCTCGTTGTGGACAGAGACTGTGTCTTTTCTACTGTTATACCATACTCTCCCAAGCGCTTAGTACAGTGCTCTGCATACAGTAAGTGCTCAATAAATGCGATTGGCTGACTGACTTCCCGTGCGTCCCAGGGTCCGAGTTGCTGACCACTCTTACCTGGGGCGGAGACTTTGTCTCCCGGATGCTGAGTGGGGGTCAGAATGAAGGTGGTAGTCACTAACTGTGAGCTCCCTCTAGACTGTGAGTTCGTTGTGGATAGGGATTGTCTCTCTTTATTGCTTATTGTACTTTCCCAAGCACTTAGTACAGTGCTCTGCACACAGTCAGTGCTTAATAAATACGATTAAATGAATGAATGAACTAAGCCACACAGCTGAGCGAGTGGAGGTGGTATCTAGTGTCTAAAGGGTCTCCGGAAGGCTAGGCTGACATTGGCACTTCCCCCAGCAACCTCCCCATTGCTCTCAAGACCTCAGGGGCAAGAAGGGGGGAGCACTCACAACCAGCTCCTCGGTTTGCCCGGTTTTCCAAAATGGCAGAACTGGCCCAGTATAGCTCCTTCCCCAACGGAAGTGTTACTGAAATCTCTTCCTATCAATGGGATAAACAGGAATCCTCTTGGATGTCCTTTCAAGTGTCCTGATGGAAACAGAGTCCTGGAATGGCTGGCTGGCCTGGCTGGCTGGCAGGTCTGGCCTAGCACTGACCTTGATTGTGGCTAGTGATCACCTTCCCACAGCCTGCAGGTGGGAGGCAAGTCCCGGATCTCCCCATTATTAAGTGTGTAGAATGTTGAGCCGCTCAACGTTAATAAGTCACTCAAAAGATATCATTGATTGATGGATCGATCGTGGATTTCTATGTACCCAGAGCTGCTTTTCTTCAACAAACCAGCCTGGCACTCACCTGACATAGACTGCTTTCTCTTCCCCTCCACAGCATTCCACCTTGGTGGTATCTGTGTCTAATCTGATTATCTTGTATCTACCCCAGTGCTTAGTACAGATTTTGGCACATAATAAACCCTTACTAGCAGCATGAGAAGCAGCATGGTCTAGTGGGTAGATCACGGGCCTGGGAGTCAGGAGGGCTTGGGGTCTAATCCCGGCTCTGCCACTTGTCTGCTGTGTGACCTTGGGCAAGTCATTTAACTTCTCTGGGCCTCAGTTACCTCATCTGTAAAATGGGGATTAAGACTCTAGACTGTAAGCTCATTGTGGGCAAGGAATGTGTCTGCTTATTTTTATAGTATACTCTCTCAAGCGCTTAGTACTGTACACAGAAAATGCTCAGTAACTACGATTAAATGAACGAACAAATGACTGCTGAGCCCAATGTGGGATAGGAGCTGCATCCAACCTGATCAGCAGGTATCTGCCCCAGCACTTAGAACAGAGCTTCACACACGGTAAGTCTTTAACAAAGACCAACATTGTTATTATTATTATTGATAATAATAACAAAAACTATAATTTCTATTATTATTACTACCTCTGCTCCTTGAGTCTCCCTAAGCCACAAGGCACAAAACGGGTCAGTTTTGACACTGCTAAATTCAGCTTCTTGAAAGCTATGAACTAGACAGTGTCTGCAGTCGTGGCACTGGAGGTGGAATCGGATAGGGCAGCGGTCAGCCCCGGGCCCAGAGGATGCCAGTTCCAGAATCTGACTGTAGAGAGAAGTTCCAGGGAGCTACATTAGTTCTTCTGAAGATTAAATAATAATAATAATAATGTTGGTATTTGTTAAGCGCTTACTATGTGCCGAGCACTGTTCTAAGCGCTGGGGTAGACATAGGGGAATCAGGTTGTCCCACGTGGGGCTCACAGTCTTAATCCCCATTTTACAGATGAGGTCGGTGAGGCACAGAGAAGTTAAGTGACTTGCCCACAGTCACACAGCCGACAAGTGGCAGAGCTGGGATTCGAACTCATGAGCCCTGACTCCAAAGCCCATGCTCTTTCCACTGAGCCACGCTGCTTCTCTATCTCAGAAGCCCGTAACTTTGGTGTTATCCTCGACTCCTCTCTCTCATTCAACCCACATATTCAATCTGTCACCAAATCCTGGCGGTCCCACCTTCTCAACATTGTTAAAATCTGCCCTTTCCTCTCCTTCCAAACTGCTATCACATTAATACATTCGCTCATCCTATCCCACCTGGTTTACTGCATCAGCCTCCTTGCTGACCTCCCAACCTCCTGTCTCTCCCTAGTCCAGTCCATACTTCACTCTATTGCCCGGATCATCTTTTTACAAAAACGATCAGGACATGTCACTCAAAAATCTTCAGGGGTTAATAATAATAATAATAATGTTGGTATTTGTTAAGCGCTTACTATGTGCCGAGCACTGTTCTAAGCGCTGGGGTAGACATAAGGGAATCAGGTTGTCCCACGTGGGGCTCACAGTCTTAATCCCCATTTTACAGATGAGGGAACTGAGGCACAGAGAAGTTAAGTGACTTGCCCACAGTCACACAGCGGACAAGTGGCAGAGCTGGGATTCGAACTCATGAGCCCTGACTTCAAAGCCCGTGCTCTTTCCACTGAGCCACGCTGCTTCCAATCCACTGAGGCCCTGGGCTAACCCCCACCTGACTAGCTGGGGGAAGTTGACAGGGGTTGTGCTGAGGGAGGAGAGGTCAGGAGCCTGTTACCAAGAGATGGGACAGGTCAGTGGTCCAACAGATCAGACAATAGTATTCAGTGAGTGTTTACCACATGCAGAACTCTGTACTAAGCGCTTGGGAGAGTACAATACAACAGAGATGGTAGACACGACCTCTATCCAGCGCTCAGAACGGTGCTTGGCACATAATAAGTGCTTAACAAATACCATAATTATTATTACCCACAAGGAGCTTACAGTCCAATCAAGGAAGATCATGTTGGAGATAAGGAGGGATGAGGTATTGTAAAACAATAATAACTGTGGTATTTGTTAAGCGCTTACTATGTGCCAACCACTGCACTAAGCGCTGGGGTGGATACAAGCCATTCGGGTTGGACACAGGCCCTGTCCCACCTGGGGCTCCCAGTCGCAGCGTCCATTTTCCAGATGAGGTAACTGAGGCACAGAGAAGTGAAGTGACTTGCCCGAGGTCACACAACAGACTAGTGTCAGAGCAGGGATTAGAACCCACGACATTCTGACTCGTGCTCTATTCACTAAGCCAGGCTGCATCACAGATTTTACAAGTTTCGAGGATCCCCTCTCTGTGTCCTAGTTAGAACATAGGCCTGGGAGTCAGAAGGATCTGGGTTCTAATCCTGGCTCCACCACTTGTTTGTTGTGAGACTTTGGACAAGCCACTTAACTTCTATGCACCTCAGTTACCTTGTCAGTAAAATGGGGGTTAAGACTGTGAGCCCCATGTGGGACTGGGACTGTGTCCAACCTGATAACCTCGTATCTATCCCAGTGCTTAATGAAACATAGTAAGCACTTTACAAATACCCTAAAAAATGCCCAAACAGACACTATTAATATCTGGGAAGCTCCTGATCCAGGTATGGAACTGGGGTGTAGCAGGAGGCCAACCTCATTGGGGGATAGAGCTAAAAGAGTTGGAAAGCTCTGCTTTGTGACACCTGAGGATGAGGAGAGACATAGATCCTCACACTTGGCCCAAATTAAATTTCCCCGCTGGTTCACTGACTTCACCTAAGCCACTTAATAAAAAACCCAAACAACTCCGCTCCCCTAAACACGGCTGCTGGGAGGCAGGGAGCCAAGTGGCACCTACAAAAGAGCATGAATGAACCTTTCAAACACACAGCATCAAAGCAAAGATTTCTTCGGAGTCTCCACCAGGCGAAAAAAGCCCCGGACTCACAATCCCCAGCCTTTCCCTCCCCCACAATCCTGACTTTGGTCAGTTTGGATTTATTCAACACCAACCCTGACTGCCTACCTAAATACAGTTGATTGGAAGCAGCATGGCTTAGTGGAAAGAGCACGTGCTTGGGAGTCAGAGGTCATGGGTTCGAATCCTGGCTCTGCCACTTGTCAGCTGTGTGACTGTGGGCAAGTCACTTAACTGCTCTGGGCCTCAGTTACCTCATCTGTCAAATGGAGATGAAGACTGTGAGCCTTATGTGGGACAACCTGATTACCCTTTATCTCCCCCAGTGCTTAGAACAGTGCTCTGCACATAGTAAGCGCTTAACAAATACCAACATTATTATTACCATAATTGTGGCATTTGTAAGTGCTTACTACATGTCGAGCACCGTACTTAAACACTGGGATAGATGGCCGGATTGTACTTTCCAAGTGCTTAGTACAGTGCTCTGCACATAGTAAGTCCTCAGTAGATATGAATGAATGAATGAATGAATGAATGAATCCAAGAAAATCAGGTCCTGACACAGTTCCTGTGAGTCTATAGTGGGCTGACAGTCCAAGTAGAGGGGAGAACAGTCAGTCAACCAGTGGTATTTATTAAGCCCTTATTTAAGTGCCTAAGCAGGGCACTGTACTAAGCATTCGGGAGAGTATAGTGCAATATAATTGGGAGACATGTTCCCTGCCCACACGGAACTTACAGTCTAGTGGGGGAGAACAGGTATCAAATTACATTTTACAGTTGAATCTCCCTAGCAGCAGCGCCGTCTTTGATTATAACGGCTTCCTATGTCTCCTGCTTTAGAGACATACACAGTTCTCCCCTTTAGGTCTGTATTTCGGGAGCTCGCTTGCCTCTCATTCCACAAAACTGTCTTGGGCATCTTTTGTTGGGTTGTCTGGACTAAGCCAAGTTTCGACATAGGTACTCCTCACTTAAAGTCACCCTGGTTAACTTTGTTTCGTGAGGTCTCTGATGCACCGCTTAAAGTTGGGCAAGGTTTTCTCATAAAGTTGTCTGGACGCTACTGCCTGTGAAGTTAATCCAGTCGATGCTCTTTGCAGTGAGGTGGCAGCCACTGTGGTTTACGCCGTTTCAGATCGGAGCAAGCATTCGCAAAATATTTCTAACTTTTTGTGATTGCAGGGCCCAACATCATGAGATTAAAAAACATCAAACGATAATAGTTCCCTAGCAGAAACTGTAAGAAAACCAGGAAAACATTAAAATTTGAACTTAGTTGTTTTCTGCCCCCTGACCCCACCACTGTAACCAAACTTTACTCCTCATTTAAAATTATTTAAAGTGCATACTGTATATATTTTCATATACAGGAGTATTTTTTGTCTGACAGAAAGAATTTCCTTTGAACTTTACCCCTTCCTGTGGATGGTCATTCATTCATTCATTCAATAGCATTTATTGAGCATTTACTATGTGCAGAGCACTGTACTAAGCGCTTGGAATGTTCAATTAGGCAACAGAGACAATCCCTGCCCAATTCTTTTTGAGAAATTGAATCTTCTTATCAAAGTTCAATTTTTCAAGAATTAAGCTCCTTGGTTAAGCGAGGAGGAGTTGTGTGGGTGCCTTTGTTTTTTGTAAAGAATGAGAGAGCTCATCTTTTCAATTTTTACCTGGACTGAGATCTTGGTGTTGGGAGACCTCATGGCCTAGTGGAAAGAGTATTCATTCATTCATTCAATTGTATTTATTGAGCGCTTACTATGTGCTGAGCACTGTACTAAGTGCTTGGAATGTACAATTCGGCAACAGGTAGAGACAATCCCTGCCCAATAATGGGCTCACTGGAGTATGGGATCAAGAGTCAGGAGGCCCGAGTTCTAATCTCAGCTCTACCAGTGACCTACTGTGTGACCTTAGGTAAGATACTTAACCTCTCTGGGCCTCAGTTTCCACAACTGTAAAATAGGATAAGAGAGATCGGTAGCCCCAGGTAGGTGAGGGAGTGTGTCTGATCTCGTAACCTTGCATCGACCCCAGGGCTTAGCCCAGAGTAAACGCTTACTAAATGCTGTGGCATCTAGACCTCTGAATTTGGCTCATTCTTACTTTGGGTCATGGCTGAGTTGTGGTTTTTTGTTGTTTAACAAAATAATTAAACTTCCGGGAATGGGTTCAAGGTAGAATTTCCTTGCCTAAATTTTGTTTTGCTTTCCTCCCCTCTTTCTCGTCTTAGTCACGTTGCCAAAACCACTCATGGGGAGACTTGGGCGGGCCTTACCCTCTGGAAGGACTTTTCATCTCCTGGGTTTTAAAGTCTGGCAGAAGTCCCAGCGGGTCTCATTTTCCCCCGGTGACCCATTCCCCAGAACTTACCCCCAAGGCACAGCCAGCCAAAGCCAGAACCCAGAGACTTCAGGGATCTGCCTATTGATCCCCAGATCCGCTAGCCCTGGTCTTCCTTTCTTCTAAAAGATCCCAAGACCGCTGACTTCCAGATAGCGATAATAATCACTGTGGTATTCATTAAGCGCTTACTATGAGCCAACCACTGTTTTAAGCGCTAGGGTAGATACAAGATCATCAGATCTCTCATGGGGCTCACAGCCTAAGGAAGAGGGAGGACAGGTATTGAATCCCCATTTTGCAGATGAGGAAACAGAGGCCCAGAAAAGTGAAGTGTCTTGCTGTAGGTCACACAGCACAGCTGGGATTAAAACCCAGGTCCTTTGACCGCAGGACCCCGGACTCTTTCCACTAGGCCACGCTGAGCCTGACCGAAGGATGGTGGTGGGTGGGAGGAGCCAGAGGTTGGAGAAGGAGAGGGGAGTCAAATTCCTCAGTATTGTTGATCTTGGAGTCTGGAACTGGCAGGAAGAAGCAGATGGCACCATCCAAACTGTGATTGTAGAATGTGCTCATATGCCACAGTTTGTCCATTTTGGATGTGCACTTTGTTTTGTCTTTTACCTATGAATTCTGGTCCTTCAGAATGACATGGAAGCGTGCTCTTTATCCGGCTAGGGAAGCTCTCCTTGCTTAGTGATCGCTCCTCTGAGTGACTCCTACATAAATCAACTATGGGCCTAGTATAGTGTTTAATAAGTGCTTAGTACAGTGCTCTGCACGCAGAAAGTGCTTAATAAATAGCATCGATTGACTGATTGATGGGAGCTGGGTTGAAGGAGTTCAAGAATGGGTGTGGGGAGGGGGGAGGCGGCAGGCCATCCAGTGGTGAGGTCTCTAGCAGCAGACAAGGGAGGACCAAAGACGAGGACATAAAACAGGTAACAGGAAGAGGGGCAGAACAAGGGAAGCACCTACAGTTTAATAATCAATCGATCAATGGTATTTATTAAACACTTACTGTGTTTTAGAGCGCTGTACTAAGTGATTGGGAAAGTACAATACAACAGAATTAGTAGACACTTTCCCTTCCCACAGCGAGCTTACCATCTAGAGGGAGAGACAGACATTGACATAAATAAATAATTTATGATTATAATTTACAGCACACTGTAGGCAGTGAATACTATTGGTTGATTGGGAGCCCTGGGGAGGAGGTCAGATATAGAGAGGCCCTTTCACCCAGAGCTCCCTCTGATCCCCTTCTCTGTTTCCAGAGAAGCAGCATGACTCAGTGGAAATAGCACGGGCTTGGGAGTCAGAGGTCATGGGTTTGAATCCCGGCTCTGCCACTTGTCAGCTGTGTGACTGTGGGCAAGTCACTTCACTTCTCTGGGCCTCAGTTACCTCATCTGTAAAATGGGGATTAAGACTGTGAGCCTCATGTGGGGCAACCTGATTATCCTGTATCTACCCCAGTGCTTAGAACAGTGCTCTGCACATAGTAAGCGCTTAACAAATACTAACATTATTATTATTATTCCCTCTAGACCCTGCCTTAGCTCCCACAGCTTATTTTGAGAAGCAGCATGGCATAGTGGATACAGCATGGGCTCGGGAGTCAGAAGGTCACAGGTTCTAATCCCAGCTCTGACACTTGCCTGCTGTGTGACCTCGGGCAAGTCACTTCATTTTCTGTGCCTCAGTTACTTCATCTGTAAAATGGAGATTGAGACTGGGAGCGCCATGTGGCACAGGGACTGTGTCCAACCTGTTTGGCTTCTATCCACCCCAGCGCTTAATTCAGTGCTTAACGAACACCACAATTATAATTAGTATTATTTTCGGCCACCTAGATTGAAACGCCCTGTGGGCAGGCTCTAGATTGGTCGTTTGCCTAGCTTTTAAGCTGTACAGTCCAGTTTTCATCCAGTCTGCCCACATGGCTTTTGGCCTGACTTTGGAATTTTCAGGACCCAGCTTCCCTCCAGAGACTGAGGAGTTCACCAGCTCTGGAGTGGTACCTATTTTCCCAGGGGCCTGGAAAGCAACAGCAATGACTCTGGGCTAATAGAGAGGGTAGGAGATGCAACCGGAGACACCCTAAACAGCTTATAGCCTCTCCACAATAACCCCTTGCAGGTGCATCCTCAAGTTCTAAAGGGTACGCTACTTAGCGTGATGTTCATATGTCATTTGGTGCTTTGTATGCCTGTTGCATGTGTGAAGAGGGGGATTAACAAAGAAGTGCCTGGGGTTTCTTCAGTGCTCTCCTTGGCCACCCTAGCAGACACTTTCTCTTTCCTCTGAACATTTCCACCAAGGCTCACTGCAGGGCCGGGTATCAGGCTCGGCCCAGGCCTGTGGCCTAGCGGACAGAGCCCGGGTCTGGGACCTGGGTTCTAATCCCGGCTTGCCACTTGGCTGTGTGAACTTGGGCAAGTCACTTCACTTCTCTGTGCCTCAGTTCCCTCATCTTTAAAATGGCGATTAAGACTGTGAGCCCCATGTGGGACAGGGTCTCTGTCCAACCTGAAGTCTCTGTCCAATCTGACTGTTTTGTAATCTACCCCAGTGCTTATTCAGTGACTGACACATAGTAAGTAATTAACAAATGCCATAAAAAAGGGGCAGCGAACCTCATTCTTACGAAACCCAGGGCTGGGACAAAGGAAAATTACAGCATAAGATGTCCAGTTTGCTGCTAGGTCCCTGAGAGATGATTCTGCCACAAGTCTCCCATGGCAACGACCGGTGGTCAACAGACACAATGCCACTTTCAGGCTCCCATTGGGATTTAGATTGCCCTCTGCTCTTCCAGCTTCTCTTTATCCCTGACCAGGCCTGTTTCAAAAGGTCTTTCTAGATTCCAAAACATTTCTCCCAAACAAGAAGTGGGTAAGTGTTTTTTGGTCACGGTGCCGGGCTAATCAATCGATCGATCAATCAGTGGTATTTATTGAGCATTTATTTATTGGCATTTGTGTACTTATTTATTTAGAGGGGAGGAGTGCTGGAGGTGGGAGCAGGGTGAGGGCGACTCCCATGATGGAGGCCAAGACTCAGCCCCGAGGGCTGAGGGGGCCCTTTCCAGTGTCTTTGACCTCTGCTCCTATGGAAGAAGCCCGAAGAAGGGGAAATCTCTGTTCATTCATTCAATTCATTCATTCAGTCATTCAGTTGTATTTATTGAGTGCTAATTGAGTGCAGAGCACCATACTAAGCGCTTGGGAGACAACACTGTAACAATAAGCAGACACATTCCCTACCCACATGAGCTTACAGTTTAGACAGGGAGACAGACATTAATATAAATAAATTACATGAGAGGGAGCATGAAGGACTGGAGGGATTGGCTGAGCCAGAGATCAGGAGAGTTTTTTGAGGTTTACTTTTTTGAAATGGTCGAGTACTTACTATTTGCCTGGTACTGTATTGAGTTCTGGGGTAGGTACCAGTTAGGCAGGTTGGACACAGTCCCTGACCCCTTGGGACTCACAGTCTTATTCCCCATTTTACGGATGAGGTAACCGAGGCACAAAGAAGTTAGGTGACTTACCCAAGGTCACACAGCAGACAAGAGGCGGAGCCGGAATTAGAATCCAAGTCCTTCCGACTCCCAAGACTGTGCTCTTTTCACCAGTTCGTGCTGCTTCTCCCAGAGTCTGCTGGTTTCCTGTGGTTGGAGGGGTCAGAGGTCAGGGCAGTGGGGTCACTGAAAAGTCCTATGGAAAAGGAGAAGCCTAGAACAGAAGAGGGTTCAGGCCTGGCAGGACACCGGGCGGTTGTTCAGATGAGGAAAGAGGAAGCGGAGAGCCAAGTCAAAGAGAGCCAGTTCATGGCTCTCCGCTGAGAGACAGTGTCTGTAGAGGGATGTGCAGTGAGGTGAGGAGTGACGCAGCATGTTCTAGTGGAAAGGCCACTGGTTTGGGAGTCAGGGGACCTGGGTTCTAATCCCAGCTCCGCCACCTGTCTGCTGTGTGACCATTTGGGACGGGGATATGTCTGCCCTGATTATCTTGTATCTACCCCAGCATTTAGTGTAGTGCCTCACATGAGGTAAGTATTTAAAAAGTATTACGATAATTAAGGTCACGGAGCTCAAATTCAAAAGAGGCAGAGGGCTGACAGGAAAGGGAATCGCCGAGGGAAGGGATGCTGGCGGCAGGCTTAGGGAGGAAGGACGGGGGAGGAAGGAGTAGAGAAAGAAGAGAGGATGGAGAGCGGTGAGAAAAGAGAAGATTCCTTCTCGGGGATGAATAGGGAGTACAGACTGAGTCCAAGTAGCGTCTGTCGTTGCTTGGATGGAAATCAGAGCTCTGATAACCCCAGGCAGGCTCCATCTCAGAGGGCTGCAGTGTGTGTTTGTGTGGGGTGGGGTCTCGGTGTCAGGGTGGAAGTGGTCATGCTTAGCTCGACAGTGTGAATATGTGAAAACCTAGGTCGGCTTCCAAAATAAATCCACAGGATCTTCAGGAATGTGCCACGAGAGCTCAGAGGGTTGGTAAATGGGGTTTGACCCCAAGAGAGGGAGCACTGTGGCAGCACTCCAAAAACAGAATTGTTTTCTTGGAGATGTCAGGGAGTCAGTTAGAAGAGGCATGTGCAGCCCACATTCTGCTGGGGATTCGATTTTGGATAGCGGCTGGGAGACCAGCGGAGTGTTTGAGGGATGAAATACCGAGTGCAAAAGCTAAAAGTGAATAGAGGACATGGCGTGCTCCAACCTGGCCCTCCCAAGAACTGAGAAATGGGATGAATCTCTAGCTTCAAAACAAGACATACCCATCTGATGGTTTCAGTTACCGCTTTGTACCATACTCTTCTAAGTGCTCTGCATACAGTAAGTGCTCAGTAAAAAACACTGTTTCATTCAACGATTGATCACTAAGGCCCTTTGATTGTTCACCTCCATACCCTGTCTCATGATGGGAAGTATCATGAACTAGTGGAAAGAGCACAGACCTGAGAGTCAGAGGAGCTGGGCTCTAATCCTGACTCTGCCATTTTCTGTCGTGTGACACTGGGCAAATCATTTTACTTCTCTGTGCCTCCGTTACCTCATCCGGAAAATGGGGATTAAGACTCCGACGTGGGACACGGACTATGTCCAACCTGATTATTTTGTATTTATCCCAGCACCTAGTACAAAGATTGGCACATAGTAAGTGCTTAATATCATTATCTTCATTATTATTATGTGCTCAGTAAATGATTGATTGATTCATTCGTTCAACAGTATTTATTGAGTGCTTTCTATGTGCAGAGCACTGTACTAAGCACTTGGAATGTACAATTCGGCAACAGATAGAGACAATCCCCACCCAACGACGGGCTCACAGTCTAATCAAGGAAGACAGACAGCAGAACAAACATTTTCCTGAGTGAAGCTAAGAGATCTTACTGCTAACAGTAAGCGAGGGCCTGGTGTCTCCACAGAGCAAGTCGGTCATCCCCCTTGGGACCCGGGCAGAGAAACCATTTCCTAGCGAGGACGGAGGCTAAGTTCCACTACAGCCGAGTTCACAGAATCGTCCCTGTGCGGCGGGAGGGGAGGGTAAAGCCATGGGTCCGGCATCCTTGGGAAGTGCAAGAAACAGACCAGAAGCCACAGCAGCGGCGACAGAAGAAGCTAAAGCAGCAGTGACAGCGATAGCCCAACGGCAGTGACGACAACAGAAGAAAACGGTTTCCCTTCCCTTGTCCCAGGGGAATGACAGATATATACCTAAGTTCTGCGGGGCTGTGGGGGATGAGGGAAGAGCAAAGGAAGCAAATGAGGGTGACGCAGAAGGGAGTGGGAGATGAGGAAAAGTGGGGCTTACTGTGGGAAGGCCTTTCGGAGGAGCTGTGGCTTGTACCGCAATGACAGCAGCAAAGCGGCAGTAAGCTCGTCCTCTAGACTCTAAGCTTATTGTGGGGAGGGAATGTGCCTGTTTATTGTAATGTTGTACTCTCCCAAGGGCTTAGAACAGTGCTCTGCACATGGTGAGCGCTCGGTAAATGCTGCCGATCGACTGACGGACGGACAGCATCGACGGCAGTGGCAACAGGACAATAACAGTGACGGCCCAGCGGCAGAGCAGCAGCAGCTCCCCTGGGGTAGGAGAAATGTCAAGCCCAGGGCAGGGTTGAGACCCTGTCCTAGGGGAGGGAGGGAGCTTTCAGGTGATAATGGAAGTGGTTGTGCTTGAACCCAGCTCACAGGGCTGCCAAAGTCAGGCCCTGGAAAGCCAAGCGGAATCCCTCTCCTGGGCCCGGCACATTTTTGGCACGACGGAGCCTAAGACTTCACCCCGGGGTTATCAGAAGCTATTTGTTGGGTGAAAGGAACAGCTCCTGGGCCATGTCTCACTTCTAGACTCCCTTCCTGGGAGGCAGCCCTCACTGGGCTGGGTCCCGTGGTATCCCCTCCCGCCCTCCTGCACACTGGAACAGAGAGGGGATTCAGACTTCGGGGAGGTAAAGTGGCTAGGGGGCCCAGCCAGCACTTCCCAACCTTCGCGGGTTTTGCTGAGGGGGCTGGTGGTCGGAAAACCCCACCTCTTTTCCCCGAGGAATTTCCGAGACAAGGAAGCAAAGTGTCCTAATGATGGAGTGGGGCCCGGATCCTCCCGGCGGTCGCGTCCTGGATGTGATGGGCTGCAGATCCTCATTCTGCCCACTGCCGCATATTCAGGACAGGGGCAGGAAACATAAATAGTCAGAGGCTTGGGTTTTTTTAAAATAGTATTTGTAAAGAGCTTACTATGCACCAGGCACTGTTTTAGTCGCTGCAGTAGGTAATAATAATGTTGGTATTTATTAAGCGCTTACTATGTGCCAAGCACTGGGGGACACAAGGGAATCAGGTTGTCCCACGTGGGGTTCACAGTCTTAATCCCCATTTTACAGATGAGGGAACTGAGGCAAAGAGAAGTTAAGTGACTTGCCCACAGTCACACAGCTGACAAGTGGCGGGTACAGGATAATCAGATTGGACACAGTCCTCTAGACCGTAAGATCACTGTGGGCAGGGAATGTGACTCTAATATTGTTATATTGTACTCTCTCAAGCGATCAATACAATGCTCTGCACATAGTAAGTGCTCAGTAAATACAATTGACTACATTTGACTGACTGGCAGTCCCTGTCCCACCTACGGCTCACTGGCTTAATCCCAATTTTACAGATGAGGTAACTGAGGCACAGAGAAGTGAACTGACTTGCCCAAAGTCACACAGCAGACAAGTGGTGGAGCTGGGACTAGAACCCACATCCTTTGACCCCCAGGCCCCGCTAGGCCACACTACTTCAGCCCATAGCACAAAAAATTTAGGACCTCAGTCTCAAAGAACATATGCATGATATCAGCAGCATCTCCATCTCTACTCTTCTCTGAGGAAATGGTATCCTTCGCTCCTCTAAACTGTAAACTCACTGTGGCCAGGGAATGTGTCTGTTTACTGTTACATGGTACTCTCCAAGTGCTTAGTACAGTACTCTGCACACAGTAAGCACTCAATAAATGCAGCATGATGTAGTGGATAGAGCAGTGCTTGGCACAAGGTAAGCGCTTAACAAATACCGCAATTATTACTATAAATACGATTCTCCGAGTGACTCACTAACCGGCAGACGATCATTCTCCCCACCTTCGAAGCCTTACTGAAGGCACATCTCCTCCAGGAGGCCTTCCTTCCTTGACTAAGTCCTAATTTCCTCTCCTCCCATTTCCTTCTGCATCAGCCTGGCACTTGAATTTGCCCCCTTTCTTCACCCCCCTCTCAACCCCACAGCACTTGTATATCTGTTATTTATTTATATTTATGCCTGTCTCCCCCTCCAGACTGAAAGCTCGCTGTGGTCAGGGAATGTGTCTACCAACTCTGTTATACCGTACTCTTCCAAGGGCTTAGTACAGTACTCTGTACTACACACACTTAATAAGTATGATTGATTGATTGATCGATTGATTGAATTTAGAGAAAGTTTCCCTGCTTGGGGCTTACCCCTCTCCTCATCTCCTTCGAGCAGGAAGAGAACACAGGGCCAGTGGGGGCAGCCGCAACTCATGGCTAAGTATTCATTCATTCATTTAATCGTATTTATTAAGTGCTTACTGTGAGCAGAGCTGTGAACTAAGCACTTGTACAATACAATAATAAACAGACTAAATGTCTGCAGGGAAGACAGACATTAACATAAATAAATTACAGATATGTACATAAATACTGTGGGGCTGGGAGGGGGGATGAATGAAAAGGAGCAAGTCAGGGTGATGCAGAGGGTGTGGGAGGAGAGGAAAGGGGGGCTTAGTCAGGGAAGGCCTCTTGGAGGAGATGGGCCTTCGGTAAGGCTTTGAAGGGGGAGAGAGTAATTACCTGTGGGGTTTGAGGAGGGAGGGCATTCCAGGCCAGAGTCAGGACGTGGGTGAAGGTTCGGCACTGAGAGAGATGAGATGGAGGCACATGGAGAAGGTTAGCATTAGAGGAGCGAAGTGTGCAGAGTCCTCAAGTTAGTCCACGCTAGGCTGGATCTCAGTTTGTCTATCTGTCAGTCTGTCTGTCTGTGGTAAGCTCTTTCCTTGGGCCCATTTCTCCCCTAGTTGGGAGGTCATGTTTCCAGTAATGGCGATGGGATCATTTCTGCGGTGCAGGTGGGCTTTCCTGGGGCCAGGCTGGAGTGACCAGGTTTCCTACATTAGGTGGGATGACCCTGCTCTTTGGATTCTGTTCAGGGTCAAAGGTGAGAGTCACCAGACTGAAGGCTGGTGGGAGGTGGAAATCCCTCAGCTGCAGCAGCACTAGAAGTAACTAGCCCCTGGGGGCCGGTGATGGCCATTTCCACTGTGGTTCTATGCAACTCTTTTTTTTAATAACAATTTTGAATGGCATTTTTAAGTGTTTAATATATACTAACAGCAGAGGTAGATACAAATTAATCGGGTTGGACACAGTCCATGTCCAACATGGGGCTCACAGTCTTAATCCCCATCTTATAATTGAGGGAACTGAGGCACAGGAAGAGTTTGCCCAAGAGACAAGTGGCAGAGCCGGGATTAGAACCAGGTCCTTCTGACTCTCGGCCGTACTCTTTCCATTAGGCCACACTGCTTCTTTTCCAAGAGTATGGTATTGTGCTCTGAACAGAGTAAGTACCCAATAACTACTGTTGACTGATTGGCTGGAAATACACCTTTGGGCGGCACTGTAAACTTCCATTCACAGGTTGAAGGGTCAGCTTTGGGCAGTAGGTTGCCCTGTCCCTTACTCTCATGCACTCTTGCCTTACGCTGTCAAGTCATCTCCAACCCACAGTGACTTAATGGACGTATCTCTCCCAGAATGTCCCACTTCCATCTGCATTTGTCCTGGTAGTGTATCCATAGAGGTTTCTTGGTAAAAATTACAGAAGTGGTTTACCATCGCCTCCTTCCACACAGTAAACTCAGTCTCCACCCTCGACTCTCTCCCATGCCGCTGCTGCCCAACACAGGTGAGTTTTGACTTGTAGCAGATTGCCTTCCACTCGTTAACCACTGCCCAAGCTATGGATGGAATGGAAATGCCTCTGCTTGACTCTCCCTCCCATAGTCAGACAGGTAGAGAACTGCAAACTCTCCAGGTGTGACCCTGAAAGGAGATCTATGCAGTAGCCTTGAGGAAACACAGCCTAATTTGGGGCCGGCTCAACCTGGGCTGACAGCACACCTTCTGCTTGGGTGGCAGCCGTAAGGATGCTGACCGTAGGTGGACCGGCTGGACTTATTTCCTCCAGGATCACCAGACCGGTTCTAGAAAGCTCTAGCTTGTCCAGTCAGCCAGTCAGTCGTATTCACTGAGTGCTTACTGTGTGCACAGCATTGTACTAAGCATTGGGAGAGTACAATATCACAATATCACAGACATTCACAGACATTCCCTGCCCACAAACTTACAGTCTAGAAGCAGAGGAAGACATTAATATAAATAAATGCATTACTTAGGTGCTGTGGGGCCGGGAGGGGGGTGAATAAAGGGAACAAGTCAAGGCAACACAGAAGGGAGTTGAAGAAAAAGGAAAGAGGGCTTAGTCAGAGAAGGCTTCTTGGAGGAGACGTGTCTTCAGTAAGGCTTTGAAGAGAGTGAGAGTAATTGTCTGTGGGATATGAGGAGGAAGGGCCTTCCGGGCCCGAGGCAGGATGTGGGTGAGAGGTTGGTGGTGAAATCGCTGAGATTGAGGTACAGTGAGAAGGTTAGCATTAGAGGAGCGGAGTGTGTGGGCAGGGTTGTAATAGGAGAGAAGTGAGGTGAGGTAGGAGGGGACAAGGTGATTGAGTGCTTTAAAGCCGTTGGTGAGGAGATTTTGTTTCTCTGCAGTCCAGTGACTGCACACAGCTCCAGGTGTCTGCAGACCCATGACTTCCATACGGGTCTGGGCATGAAGGGCAGCCAGGTTGCCGTAAGGATCCTCCTTCCCTAAGAGACAGATCCCCTCACCTGAGGTGAAGGGGAAGCAGCATGGCCCAGTGAAAAGACCACAGGCCTGGAATTCACAGAAAATAAACAGGTAGGAATTGTGGGGATTACAATCTAAAAATAAAAATGGGTAGAGAGGAGTGGCAACAGATACACAAGAGAGATGAAACGGAACACTAAATGAAACAAAAAGACAAAAAGAAAAGTCATGAACATGTTGTGTCAGAAGGAACTGAATTTCAAGCTCTCTGCAGCTCAGATTCCCAAGTCACAACCGCAGCCACAGTGACCACTACAGAAGCCGCCGCCACAGCGTTCTCAAAATCTCGTGGAGGCGGCACCAGGCCACGGCTGCTTTTCTCTGTTCCGCTGATGCGGGGGAGAGAAGGTCAGGATGGAGGACCCTTGGCGATGCGGAGGAGAGTTGGTGTGGGATCCCAGGGAGACATCATGGCGTTCAGGTAGAAGAGGACACCTAGGGCCCTGAGAGGAATCGGTCTCATGACCATCTGGTGGAGAGATCTGGGCCACAGTCAGCTTTGACTTAATTCCAAATGGGCAGTTTGTGTTGCCCAGGGCTTGCTGGGACCAGAGAGACTCCAAGAGCTGTGATGGAGAGCCAGCAGGCAGAGGGAGTTAGCACTTATCCCCACAGCTATTACTATCAGGAGCACGCACACCTCATCACCAGACCATTGTTATGTCTTTAGGCTTCTGGGAACGCTAAAAAGTGAGAGGGAAAATGGACCTACAAATTTGGAGACTTTTCCACTAAAATTGGGATAACTGGTTATATCATTCCTATATCCATCCAAAACCTATCCTGCCTTAACACTTTTCAAGGCTTCCAGGGTATCTCACCGACCTCAGCTTCAAGTTGTTTTTTTGTTTTCGTTAGGCATGGGGAAAAGAGAGCTAGAACAGGCCCTATCTCTGAGGGAGAGAGGGCGAGAGGATTGGCTTTAAAGCATTCAATCACCTTGCCCTGCCTTGTCTTACCTCACTGATTTCATACTACTCAGCACGTTCACTTTGTTCCTCTAACATCAATCTACTTGCTGTACCTTGATCTCATCTTTGACGCCCACATCCTCCCTCTGACCTAGCACTCCTTCCCCCTTCATATACAACAGACCACCACTCTCCCCATCTTCAAAGTCTTATTAAAATCACATCTCCTCCAAGAGGTTTTCTCTGACTAAGCTCCCATTTCCCCTACTCCCCCTCCCTTCTGCCTCTCCCTTGTACTTGGATTTGTGCTCTTTAGTCATCCCACCCTCAGCCCCACAGCCCTTATATACAGATCCATAACTGATTTTAATATCTGTCTTTAAAGGTAAGACATTTTCTCTGTATTAGGCATCTCATTCATCAATGACAATCTCAGAATACGGCATGCACCTTCTTCCCAATCAACTTTTACTATATCCCTGAAACCTAGAGAGCAAGCAGACAATTATTCATTCACTGAATCATATTTATTGAGCACTTACTGTGTGCAGAGCACTGTACTAAGCACTTGGGAGAGTACAATATAACAATAAATTGACACACTCCCTGCCCACATCGAGCTTATTGCAGGATCAGGTGTCTGTCCCAAAGTTTTTGAAGATGATGACAATAATAATAATAGCATTTATTTAGTGCATACTAGTTGCCAAGCATTGTACTAAGCACCGGGGAAAATACAAGATAAGCAGACTGGACACACAGTCCCTGTCCCAAATGGGGCTCACAGTCTAAGTGAGAGTAAGAATCGGTATTTAGTCACCATTTTACAGCTGAGGAAACTGAGGCACAGAGAAATTAGAGTCTTGCTCAAGCTCCCACAGCAGGCGAGTGGCAGGGTCAGGTTTAGAACCCAGTTTTTCTGTTTCCCAGTCCCACGCTCTTTTCACTAGGCCACCTGCTTCTCTAAAACAAGCCGCAAGAAACCTCTGAAGTGCCCTAACGTGACTTGTCGGAGAGCAGAAGGGTGAAAGGGCATTTGGCCAATGGAAGCTATCAGGTCGGGGCATCCCTGGGTGGGTCTGAAGAAGGAGACCGACCTCCAGTTGGAGAAATCCTGCTTCCAAACATACCATCTCCTCAGAGCTTTAGCCAAAGAAATAGGGATCCTCAGTGCCTGGGAGGTAGTAATAATTATAATGATGGTATTTATTAAGCACTTACTATATGCCAGACACTGTACTAACCGCTGGGGTGGATACAAGCAAATCAGGTTGGACACAGTCTCTGTCCCATATGGAGCTCACAGTCTCATTCCCCATTTTACAGTTGAGGTGAATGAGGCCCAGAGAAATGAAGCGACTTGCCTAAGGTCACACAGCAGGTCACCCTTGCCTAAGGTCACACAAGTGGCGGAGTCTCGATTAGAACCCATGACCTTCTGACTCCCAGGTCCATGATCTAGCCACTACACCGCGCTGCTTCTCTAAGGTAGGAAAGCAGGTCCCTTACCACCAATCTCACCAGTCACAACCGGTCAACAAGGAGGCTTCTACCTTCATACGGCACTCCCTGCAACTCCTGCTCCCCAACCCAAGCGGAGATTTCTGGGGGTGACCGCAGACATTCAGCGTCAAAACGGACCCAGAGCCCTCGATTCTATGGGGCCTAGTCCAAGCCTTCCCTCTGGGCCAGGGAGACCGCATAGCTCTGCCAAAGGTGCGTGGGGGTGGGGGCGGGGGGACCCCAGCAGTCAGCGAGCGGAAACCAGCTCAGCCCCGAAAACACGGGTTCTAATTTGTACCGATTTGCTGCTGCCCATTAAAGGATCTTGTTTAAGATTAGAGTAATCCGATCCCGATGGAGCCTTGGACGGCCAACTGTGTCCCTGACTGGCAAGAGTTTGTAGGCATTTGTTTCTAGGGTCTCTAATGACCTTCCATCGGCAAGGGGACTTTCTCTGAACAGGCGGTTACCTAGGGCAGCGCAATGTTTAGTGAACGTTTACTGTGGGAACACTAGAGTAGCAAACCAGCGTAGGCCTATCGAGACCAGAAGAATTAGCTCTCCTCGTTAATATCCATCTTCCCGGAGATCAAAGCCGAGGGCTTTATCTGAATCAGCCCGTCGCACATGGTGACTGATTTTCATTTTCTTTCCCAAAGCCCTTCTGCGTTTGGCGTGATTTATCTCTCTAAGATTATAAACAGATTCTGGGGGCTTTTGCGACCTATTGCGATCCGGGTCTGCGCTGACGTAAGGGCTGAGCATTGCCCTTGATCTGCCTGCAGACACCCGGGCTGGAGAAAACGGGAGCGGGACAGAGCCCAGACTTGAGACACGTCTTGAATTTCCAGGCCGGTGGGTGAGATTTAGGAAATCCAAAATGGTTTTTCGTCCTCTTTGCTGTTTTCTTTCGGAAGGTTCCAAGGACACGGTCACACCCGTTCGGTTTGTCCTGTGCTCCTTCTTGACCCTGGACCACACACACCGACAAATGAGAACTGCACCTGTGCTTGCCAGCGGTGGCTCGGTAGATTTGAATCCGGTCCTGACTAGGGGTGGTGTGGGGCAGACGTTCATTCATTCATTCGATCGCATTTATTGAGCGCTTACTGTGTGCAGAGCACTGTACTAAGCGCTAGGAAAGTACAATTCGGCAACAGATAGAAACGATCCCTACCCAACAACGGGCTCACAGTCTAGAAGGCAGACATCATTCCAGCACCAGCAGAGATGTCCTCAGGAGGATCTAGGGCCTGGGACCCATTGACCTGGGCAAGTGACAGTGGATAATAATAAAAATGATAATAATTATGGTACTTGTTAAGCACTTACTATGTGCAGGACACTGTTCTAAGCACTGGGATAGATACAAGTTAATCAGATTGGACACAGTACCTGTCCCACATGGGGCTCACAGGCTAAGCAGGAAGGAGTAGGATTTAGCAGAGTGGCTTAGTGGAAAGAGCACAGACTTGGGAGTCAGAGGACATGGGTTCTAATCCCAGCTTCACCACTTGTCTGCTGTGTGACTTTGGGCAAGTCACTTAAGTTTCTGTGCCTCAGTTACTCCGTCTACAAAATGGCGATTAAGACTGTGAGCCCCACTTGGGACAGCCTGATTACCTTGTATCTACCCCAACGCTTAAAATAGTGCTTGACACATAGTAAGCACTTAACAAATCCTGTAATTATTATTATTTGATGGGTTTCTCTTTTCCCCACTTCTCCCCCAAAGCTGGCTGGGAGCCCCAGGCTGATCTACCCTACTTTCACAGGACCCCAGTGCACACAGAACATCAAAGAAGAAATCTTAAATAGGCCTAATAGTGGTTTTTGTGAAGCGCTTACTATATGCCGACCACTGGGGTAGATCTGATGCAATCAGATGAGACACGGTCCCTGACCCACCTAGGGCTCCCAGTTTAAGGGAGAGGGAGCCAGGTATTTAATCACCTCTTTACTGAAGAAGGAACTGAGGCAGAGAGAAGCCAAGTGACTTAGTAGGAGTTCATTGAGCACTTACTACGTGCAGAGCACTCTGGGAGAGGGTACACAGATGGAAATTTGACATGGTCCTTGTCCCTCGAGAGGCTCACAGTCTACGACTATAAGTCGGGGAGAGGAACGGAGACAGACACACTGAGAGCAATGAGACGATAAAACATTAAAAGAAGAGACAAAGGCAAAGCACGAGATCGAAAAGGAAAGAAGAGTCAGTGAGGGAGCTGTGGCTAAAGAAGCAGAATTTCAGGCTCCTCGTGATTCAGAATCCGTGACATACCCAATGGCCTCAGCCACGGCTCCCGGAGCCTCTAGCCTCCCTGAGGTTACGTGAGGCCTCGTTCTGCAGGTGTTGTTCCCTTTTCTGCTGCATGCCTGGGGCAGGCAGTTCGAGTTCAGCGGGCTGGGGAAGAAGGGATGGGCCGAGCGCACTCGGGGAGGTGAGGCTGCAATTACCGTATGTTTCGCTCTGCTGGAGATGAAGAGGGACCAAAGAGGCAGAGCGGCAGCTTTTATACCTGTCCTGGCGTGCACAGAGTGTAATAGTAATAATAATAATGATGGTATTTGTTAAGCGCTTACTATGTGCAAAGCACTGTTCTAAGCACTTGGGGTGGGGGGGAAACAAGGCGATCAGGTTGTTCCACGTGGGGCTCACGGTCTTAATTCCCATTTTTACAGATGAGGTAACTGAGGCCTAGAGAAGTTAAGTGACTTGCCCAAGGTCGCACAGCTGACAAGCAGCGGAGCTGGGATTAGAATACATGACCTCTGATTCCCAAGCCTGAACTCTTTCCTCTGAGCCACACTGCTTCTCAGTGTACCAGGAGCAGGCAGAGATTTCCTCAGCCAAGGTGGCGGGGGCCAAGGAACCAGGGGAGGTGAGGCTGTGGCTACCGGCCAGATGTTTTGCTCGGCCATGGTGGTGAAGAGTTGCCCCAGGTGATACAGTAGGACCCTGCCATCGAGAACGGCATCTTCAAAAATGAAGGACATAAACATACGGAGACACCCACCCACACACGTACACATAGTGTGGCCGGCGGAAAGAGCACGGGCCTGGGAGTCAGAAAACCTGGGTTCTAATCTCAGCTCCATCACTTGACTGCTGTGTGACCTTGGGCAATAATAATAATAACGTTGGTATTTGTTAAGTGCTTATTATGTGCAGAGCACTGTCCTGAGCACCGGGGGTTCTGTTCTAAGTTCTGTTCTAAGTTACCATGGGGGTGACTATCGACTAATCAATCAGTGATATTACTGGAACACCTACAGGGTGTGGAGCATTGGACTAATAAGACCAGTGTGTGACCGACAACCAGCCCTTTTCATTCATTCATTCATTCATTCATTCATTCATTCAATCATATTTACTGAGCGCTTACTGTGTGCAGAGCACTGAACTAAGAGCTTAGCGCTGTACTAACTGGTCAAGCTTCCCCTTCATCTCCCCGATACCTTCCTAGCCCACCAAGCAGTTGCCATGATTATTTCCCCTTCTTAGAGTTGTGATTTTTCAAAGGCTCTGCTCCCAGAAGTCACCTCATTTCTAATGGTGACACACCAGTTGGACACCCCTCAACTGTCCAGTGTTATGTCACAGCAGGGTGGCTCAGTGGAAAGAGCCCGGGCTTGGGAGTCAGAGGTCATGGGTTCGAATCCCAGCTCTGCCACTTGTCAGCTGTGTGACTGTGGGCATGTCACTTCACTTCTCTGTGCCTCAGTTCCCTCATCTGTAAAATGGGGATTAACTGTGAGTCAACCTGATTACCCTGTATCTACCCCAGCGCTTAGAACAGTGTTCTGCACATAGTAAGTGCTTAACAAATTCCAACATTATTATCTTTTGAAATATTCCTTCCATTATTATCATTATTATTATTGTTATTATTACTTCTATTGTTGACAAAATAATAATTGTATTTGCTAAACACTTTCTATGAGTCAAACACCATTCTAAGCACTGGGGCAGTCAGTCTGTCAGTCAGTCATATTTATTGAGCACTTACTGTCAGCAGAACGCTGTACTAAGCGCTTGGGAGAGTATGACAATAGACACATTCCCTGCCCACAATGAGCTTACAGTCTAGATGGGGAGACAGACATTAATAAATAAATGACAGATCTGAACATAAATGCTGTGGGGCTGGGAGGGGGGGATGAAGAAAGGGAGCGAGTCAGGGCGACACAGAAGGGAGTGGGAGGAGAGGAAACGTGGGCTTAGTCATGGGAGATCCAAGTTAATCAGTTCAGACACACATGGAGCTCACAGTCTATGTTTAAAACTTGAAGGTGAAACTGTGACGTGTTCCATTACAGCCTAAACCCTCCTTATTTCCTTTAGCTCATTTCTTTCTTCTTCAGTCAGCACTTCGAAGAGTGCTTTGCACACTGTAAGCACTTAATAGTTACTATCACTGTTATGTTTTCTTCACTAGCCCTTAGAGCCAAACCATGAATACTCACATTTCTGGGAAGACTGGCAGAGACCTTCTGCCTGGCCTAAAACTCTTTCGAAGCAGCGTGGCTCAGTGGAAAGAGCACAGGTGAGAGTCAGTGGTCATGGGTTCGAATCCCAGCTCTCCCACTTGTCAGCCGTGTGACTGTGGGCAAGTCACTTAACTTCTCTGGGCCGCAGTTACCTCATCTGTAGAATGGGCATTAAGATTGTGAGCCTCACGTGGGACAACCTGATTCATTCATTCATTCAGTAGTATTTATTGAGCGCTTACTATGTGCAAAGCACCGTACTAAGTGCTTGGAATGGACAAATCGGCAACAGATAGAGACGGTCCCTGCCCAGTGACGGGTTTACAGTCTAATCGGGGAAGACAGACAAAAACAATAGCAATAAATGGAATCAAGGGGATGAACATCTCATTAAAGCAATAGCAATAAATGGAATGAAGTACATAGTACTTGGTACAGGGTACACAGTACACGGTACATAGTAAGCACTTAACAAATACCAACATCATCATCATTATTATTATTATTATTATTGAAAGTGTCATCAGGAAAAACGTCAAAACTTCAGTTACAAGTCCATTAGGTCATACTTCTCTTTGAAACCAAGATGTTTGTTTTGTCCACCTTGTTATTATGGTATTTGTTAAGTGCTTACTATGTACCAAGCCCTTATCTAAGGTCTGGGGTAGACACCAGGTCATCAGTTTGGACACGGTCCCTGTCCCGCATGGGGCTCATGGTTTAAATTGGAGGGAGTAGGATTTAATCCCCATTTTACAGATGAGGACACTGAGGAACAGTGAAGAGAAGTGACTTGCCCGAGTTTACACAGCGAGTAAGTGGCAGAGCTGGAATTAGAACCCGGGGCATCTGACTCCCAGGCCCGTGCTCTTTCCACTAGACCACACTGCTTCCCAGTGAGGTCACATCGTTGAGGGTGACTCCAGCGGAGCACTTCATTTAGCGTCCATGTGGATGCTCCGGGAATGCTGACCCTTCCGCTCCCGGGTCCCGCCCCGCCTGGGGGACCCCCGCTGTGAGGAGCACTGAGAGCATGTAGTGATTTCGGCAGAGTGACTCCGGAGCCACGGCGGCAAAACAGACACGGTCAGGGGTCGGGGCTACCCCTGGATGGCCCTGAACCTGGAGGTCCCCTCACCTCTGGTGTCAACAGCACCAGCAGCAGCTGAGGAGAGGCTCGGGCGCTAGCCACGGCCCTGCACACCCCCTAACCCTCTGGCCTCTGGGCTCGGCTGGCCCTCCTCAAGTCATCCGAAAGGAAGCGGGGGGGTGGGCCTACTGGAAAGAGCACGGACCTAGGAGTCAGAGGACCTGGGTTCTTATCCCATCTTCGCCACTTGCCTGCTGGGTGACCACGGACAAGTCACTTCTCTGGATCTCAGTTACCTCACCTGTAAAATGGGGTTTAAGACCGGAGCCCTGTGCGGGGCAGGGACTGTGTCCAACCCCATTACACAGAAGCATCATGGTCTAGTCGATAGAGCGTATGCCTGGGAGTCAGAAGGACCTGGGGTTTCTAATCTCAGTTCCGCCACTTGTCTACCGTGTGACCTCGGGCAAGTCACTTGCCTTCTCTGTGTTCTGTTACCTCATCTGTAAAATGGGGCTTAAGACTGCGAGTCCTATGTTAGATGGGGACTGTGTCCAACCTGATTATCTATGGCTCAGTGGAAAGAGCACGGGCTTTGGAGTCAGAGGTCATGGGTTCGAATCCCGGCTCGGCCACCTGTCAGCTGTGTGACTGTGGGCAAGTCACTTCACTTCTCTGTGCCTCAGTTCCCTCATCTGTAAAATGGGGATGAAGACTGTGAGCCCCACGTGGGACATCCTGATTCCCCTGTTTCTACCCCAGCGCTTAGAAGGGTGCTCGGCACATAGTAAGCGCTTAAGAAATACCAACATCATCATCATCTACCCCAGCACTTAGTAAAGTGCTTAGCGTATAGTGAGTCCTTAACAAATGCCCACCTAAATATACTCACACATATTCAGGAATTATACTATTACCTTTATCTACTTCAGTAGTTAGAATGGTTCTTGACATATAGTAAGTGCTTAACAAATACATTAACAAAAATTCTTTTAAGAAAATCAGGTCAATATCACTACCTGCTGCGGGACCTTGAGAGGGTCCTTGTTTTGATGTCTGTCTCCTCCCTTCTAGACTGTGAGCAGACCACACTCAGGATGACTGGTGGTGGAAAATTCCACCAAGTCTACAAGGAGAGCGTTGTACTTTATCACATCCCTCCCGCTGGCTCCAGCTCCTTGGCCCGAGTTCAGCCATCAGGGCCTGGAGAGGGGTCAGAGTTTGGCTACGGGGCAAGCTGAGACGGGGCAGTTGGTTGACCTTTCCGGAGAGCATCGGCCCACCACCCTCCCTCCCTCCCCGACCCGTAGCCCACGAAGGGTCAAGGCTCTGTGATCCCATCCCACGAACTTCCCTACTGCATACACACACATCACACACACACACACAGGCTGCGAGACCCCAAGCTCACCTTTCCCAAGTATGTCAGGAACTTCCCTGAGGCATTACACTCCTAATCAGCTCTCAGACCTTCCCTGCCCCTCTGCCCCTGATAGGCTGAGTGACAATTCCAACCATAACTTCACGGACAGCATCACAAACCACGGTCCCTCCCTCTGCTTTAGACCTTTTCCCTGGAAATCTTTATTTTTACCTGGAACAGGAACCTCAAAGAGCACTCTTCATCTTCACTCTGGGCTTTGCAGACTTCTTTACCTCAGAAGTGCTCTTTCTGAAGCACCTTTTCAAAAGGAGGTGGCGAAGTCTAGTGGAAAGCTCATTAGACCGGCAATCGGGGGGCCCGGGTTCTAATCCCAGCTGCCAGGTGGCATCGGGAAAGTCATTTAATCTGTCTTTGCCTCAGATTCCTCATCTGTCAAATGAGAATAATATTTCCCTTCCTCACTCTACTTTACTAGGATCTCCTGAGAATAAAAGCAAGTCAATGTTGTGAAAATAATGTGGAAAGATGAAAGTGCTAATACAACCTATGAGGTTTTATTTCTAAAATCAAATTTTCCCTTTGGAATCTGTACTTGTTTACAAGCAAATGGGAATGCTTCTTCTTTAAAAAAATGGTTTTATTAAGCACTTACCACGCATCACGCACAGCGGTAGGGAGAGCAGATACAGTCCCTGTCCCCTGACTGTCTGAGGGAGGGCAAATGGGTATTAACTTCTCTGTGCCTCAGTTACCTCATCTGTAACATGGGGATTAAAACTGGGAGCCCCACATGGGACAACCTGATCACCTTGTATCCCCCCAGCTCATAGAACAGTGCTTTGTACGTAGTAAGCGCTTAACAAATACCACCATTATCATTATTATTATTATTATTATTATTATTTTATCACCCTTTACAGATGAGGAAAATGAGGACTAGAGAAGTGAAGTGATTTTCCCAGGTCACACAGCAGGCAAGTAGCAGGGCCAGGACTAAGGACCGAGGTGTCCTGACTCCCAGGGTGAGAATCTGTGCTTACCTGTGTGAACGTGCAACCTTTCCGAAGCTGGGTGCTGCCATGCTGAGAATTCCAGACTCTCTCAGATGAACAGGCAGACGCACTTAGGCCGCCCATCGTGGCTACCAGAGATCTGGGGGGCTTGTTAATAATAGCAATAATAATAACTGTGGCATATTATAATAATACATATTACAATAAATAATATAAAAATAACTGTTGTTAAGTACTACTATGTGCCAAGCACTGGGGTAGATACAAGTTAATCAAGTCCCACAAAGGGTTCACAGTCTAAGTAAGAGGGAGGAGAGGTATTGAATCCCCATTTTGTAGATGAAGAAACTGAGGCATAGAGAAGTTAATAGACTTGCCCAAGGTCACACAGCAGGCAAGTGGCAGAGCTGGGATTAGAACCCAGGTCCTCTGACTCTCATGCCTTCCGGTAGCCCACACTGCAGCTCTTGTTCACAGAGAAGCAGAGCTGTGGCTCTTGCAAAATCCCCAAAGGCCTATGAAGAAAGCACCAGGTCTTGCGGAATTTCAAAGGAATCCAGGACTTCTGTTGCTAACCACAAAACTCAGTTAGGTAACAAGAAAGAATTTGTGCGCTGCCAGTGTTAAGAAATATTTTGTTTTCCTGTAATCTAATTAACCTTTTTGTTGACATTTATCCGTACATCCTACGGGACTGACTCATTAAACTACCTATTTTTTTTAACATAGTTTACTGGCCAG
Organism: Ornithorhynchus anatinus; assembly: GCF_004115215.2. NCBI lineage: Eukaryota > Metazoa > Chordata > Mammalia > Monotremata > Ornithorhynchidae > Ornithorhynchus > Ornithorhynchus anatinus. The sequence continues at coordinate 68,973,080 of NC_041728.1, read as the reverse complement.
TGGAAATGTGTTCTTTGCTTTGAGGATCCTATCAGGATGACATTATTGCAGAGTTGTGTTAACAGAAAAACCTCCATAATTCAGAGATGATCAGGAAAATGTGTATTAGTGAAAAGCATGAACTGTAAACCCAACCTTTACGATGGAGTTTTCTACCTTTCTGCAAATGGGACTGATTTCCCAAGTATGCATATAATAACGTTGGTATTTGTTAAGCACTTACTATGTGCAGAGCACTGTTCTAAGCGCTGGGGGAGATACAGGGTAATCAGGTTGTCCCATGTGAGGCTCACAGTTAATCCCCATTTTACAGATGAGGTAACTGAGGCACAGAGACGTTAAGTGACTTGCCCACAGTCACCCAGCTGACAAGTGGCAGAGCCGGGATTCGAACCCATGACCTCTGACTCTCAAGCCCAGGCTCTTTCCACTGAGCCACGCTGCTTCTCTAATACATATGTAGGTTTTTTATGGTATTTGTTAAGTGCTTACTAGGTGTCCGGCACTGTACTATGCACTGGGATAGATACAAGCTAGTCACCCATGGAGCTCACAGTCTTAATCCCCATTTTATAGATGAGGTAACTGAGGCACGGAGACGTAAAGTGACTTGCCCGAAGTCACATAGCCGGCACTGCTGGGAGTCCTTCTGGCTCCCAGACCCTAGCTCTTTCCATTAGGCCACACTGCTTCTCTGCGTCTGGGTTCGTGTGAGCTAAGCTACAACTTCCTCCGTCTATCTCTTTTACAGACTGCCTCTTAAAAGTATCCGTGAAGCAGCTGAGAAGAGAGCCGGTGAGCACTTACTGTACTGTACTAAGTGCTTGGAAGAATACCATAAAGTAGACAGGATCCCTGCCCTCAAGGGTTTACAGTCTAGTGGAGGATGTTGTGTTTACATGCTCTCTTGCAGGGTAAAGAGAGCAAGGAGGGAGGAAGTCTTAGGACAGAAATATCCCCAGTTCTGGATTCAACTGCCTTTGCCTGGAAAATGACATCTGAAACTACTATTTTGGTGGGTTTTTTTCCAAAGGCAAAAATAAAGTTAAGCTTAAAAAGTTCATATAATAATAATAATGGTATTTGTTAAGCGCTTACTATGTGCCAAGCAATGTTCTAGGCACTGGAGTAGATACAAGGTACACAGGTTGTCCCACGAGGGGTTCACAGTTTTAATCCCCATTTTCCAAATGAGGTAACTGAGGCACAATAGAAGGTAAGTGGCTTGCCCAAGGTCACACATAGGACAACTGGCAGAGCAGGGATTAGGACCCACGTCCTTTGACTCCCAAGCCTCTGCTCTTTCTACTAAGCCAAGCTGCTTCTCGCTTTCTCTCTCTCCCTCCTAACTAACTAACTAACTGGAGAAGTAGCGTGGCTCAGTGGAAAGAGCACGGGCTTTGGAGTCAGGGCTCATGAGTTCGAATCCCAGCTCTGCCACTTGTCGGCTGTGTGACTGTGGGCAAGTCACTTAACTTCTCTGGGCCTCAGTTCCCTCATCTGTAAAATGGGGATTAAGACTGTGAGCCCCACGTGGGACAACCTGATTCCCCTATGTCTACCCCAGCGCTTAGAACAGTGCTCAGCACATAGTAAGCGCTTAACAAATACCAACATTATTATTATTATTATTATTATTAACTATTGAGACTGTGAGCTCCATAATAATGTTGGTATTTGTTAAGTGCTTACTATGTGCAGAGCACTGTTCTAAACGCTGGGGGAGATACAGGGTAATCAGGTTGTCCCACGTGAGGCTCACACTTAATCCCCATTTTACAGATGAGGTAACTGAGGCACAGAGAAGTTGTGACTTGCCCACAGTCACCCAGCTGACAAAATGCAGAGCCGGGATTCGAACCCATGACCTCTGACTCCCAAGCCCGGGCTCTTTCCACTGAGCCAGGCTGCTTCCCAATGTGGGAAGCTCCATGTGGGTCATGGACTGTGTCCAACCCAATTTGCTTGTATCCACCCCAGCCCTTAGTACAGTGCTTCTCATATAGTAGGTGTTTAACAGATACCATAATTATTTCTATCATTAGTGTGATTACCCTTTCTTTTTTGTGGTTATAAAAATCTCATATAACTAGACTGTAAGCTTGTCCTCTAGACAGTAAGCTTGTTGTGGGCAGGGAACGTGTATGCGAACTCTATTGGATTGTACTCTCCCAAATTCTGCACACAGTAAGCACTCAATAAATACCACTGTTGTTGATGATGATGATGATGATAACTCTTTGAAATCATCTGCCGTCTTTTGTGGTCTTCAAGGTATTTAGGAAGTTTGCATTTCAGAGAGACTGATCACTCTACGTGCCGGTGTTCCAGGCAACCACCAAAATCTCTCAGGATTTTGGGAAATCCTTAAAATTTCTTAAGGATTCTTTTTTCCTTCTTTTCCTTCCTGTCCACTCTAATTCCCCTCAAGTTTTCACTAGGAGTTAGTTGATGGGATGCCCTATAAACATTTCTACATTACAGCTTTTAAACAATCCTGATGGGATTCCTGTGGCTCTGGTGACAAGAAAAGATTAGGGAAAAATAACATAGCCCTGGTGGAGAGAGTACCAGCCTCTTTATTATCATTGTTACTACTTATTATTTATTATTATTATCTTCAATATCATTATGATATTTGTTATTATTACATTTGTTAAGTGCTTACTATGTGTCAAATACCGTTCTAAGCACTGGGGAAGATACACGTTAATCAGGTTGGACACGGTCCCTGTCCCACGTGAGGCCTACAGTCTAAATAGAAGGTATTGAGTCCCCATTTTACAGCTGAGGAAACTGAAGCACAGAGAAGTTAAGTGGTTTGCCTAAAGTTACACAGAAACCAACTGACAGGGACGGGATTAGGACCCAGCTCCTCTGACTCCCAGGCCCATGCTCTTTCCACTGGACCACGTTGCTTCTCTACCACTTTGCCTGCTGTGTGACCTTGGGCAAGTGACTTGACTTCTCTGAGCCGTAGTTTTCTCATCAACAAAATAGGGTTGAAGTACCTCTTCTCTCTCCTACAGAGACTGTGAGCCCCATGAGGGATAGGGACTGAGGCCGACTAAAATAAATGGTAGTATTTGTTAAGTGCTTACTATGTGCAAAGCACTGTTCTAAGCGCTGGGGGATACAAGGTGATCAGGTTGTCCCACGTGGGGCTCACAGTTTTAATCCCCATTTTACAGATGAGGTGACTGAGGCACAGAGAAGTTAAGTGACTTGCCCAAAGTCACACAGCTGGCAAGCGGCGAAGCCGGGATTTGAACACATGAACTCTGACTGCCAAGCCCGGGCTCTTTCCACTGTACCACGCAGATGATCTTCTATCTACTACAGTGTTTGGGATATAGTAAACATTTAGCAAATGCCACTGTTATTACTGACATTATTATTATTAAAACAATTAATATAGTGCTTTGCGCATAGTAACTGCTCGATAAATACCATTAAGAGCCCGGGCTTTGGAGTCAGAGGTCATGGGTTCGAATCCCGGATCGGCCACCTGTCAGCTGTGTGACTGTGGGCAAGTCACTTCACTTCTCTGGGCCTCAGTTATCTGTAAAATGGGGATTAAGACTGTGAGCCCCAAGTGGGACAACCTGATTCTCCCGTGCCTACCCCAGCGCTTAGAACAGTGCTCTGCACAAATACCAACATTATTATTTTTATCTGGCCTGGTGGGCCCCAAGTGGCAGGCGCTCCACCCGGGGTTTTTCCCTCTTGCAGGGTAGTTCTGAGAGGCAGGAGGAAAGTGGGGTGAAGAAGCATTCTTCTCCTTATGTCTCATACAGGCAGCTGTCTACGGCAAGGGACGGGGCTGGTTTAATAATAATAATAATTATGGTATTTGTTAAGCGCTTACTGTGTGCAGAGCACTGTTCTAAGCGCTGGGGTAGATACGGGGTCATCGGATTGTCCCACATGTGGCTCACGTTTCTAAATCCCCATTTTTACAGGTGAGGTGACTGAGGCACAGAGAAGTTAAGTGACTTGCCCAAGATCACACAGCAGACAAGTGGCAGAGCCGGGATTAGAACCCAAGACCTCTGACTCCCGAGCCCGTCTCGGCCTAGTGGCGAGAGCGCAGGTCAAAGAGTCAAAGGAGCTGGGTTCTAATCCCACATCTACCACTTGTCTGCAGTGTGACCTTGGGCAAACACTTCTCTTCTCAGTGCCTCAGTTACCTCATCTGTAAAATGGGGATTAAGACTGCGAGCCCCATTAGGAACATGGACTATGTTCAACCTGGTTGTCTTGTATGTACCCCAGTCTTTAGTATGGCGTCTAGCACGTAGTAAGCATTTAACAATGTCATTAAAAAAAACAAAACGAGACCTGCTGAGGGGGAACATGGCAAGTGGGGGGTTCGTGAGCAGTGGGAGGAAAGGAGATGCTTGGACAAGTGACCTCCACTGCCTGGTTGCGGGCCACCCTCACTCGTTCATTCGTTCAGTCATATTTATTGAGCGCTTATCATATGGAAAGCACTGTACTAAGCCCTTGGGAGAGTACAGTGCAACAATAAACAGACACAATCCCTGCCCACAGCAAGCTCACAGTCTAGAGGGGAAGACAGACGTTAATATAAATGAATAAATTACAGATCAATTTCCTAGTTTATCCCAATCAATCATACTTATTGAGCACTGTGGAATGTGCACAGAGCACTGTGCTAAGCATCTGGGAGAGTCGTGGCCTAGTGGATAGAGCATACACCTGGGATCCAGAAAGACTTGGGTTCTGATCCTGGCTTGGCCACTTGTCTGCTGTGTGACCTTGGGCAAGTCGCTTCACTTCTCTGGACCTAAGTTACCTCATCCGTACGGTGGGGGTGAAGACTGTGAACCCCATGTGAGACAGGAACTGTTTCCAATCTGATTTGCGTGTATCTACCCCAGTGCTTGATGACATTTTTAATCGCCGTCTACATTTTCTCTGATTCCTTGTCTGTGAGAATAAACACCTCAAATCTATTTTTCACATGATCCTTAAATACAGGGGGAATATGCCTCAGGTTATATTTGGGCAGCTGTAAAGCATGATTGATCTTTCTAAGTTTTAGCCTGTTTACACATTAACAGCTCATGATCTGTTCCACAGTGACAACTGGAAGTTTTAACACGTTTGTAGAGGACGGAGAGAAGATTGAAATAGATGATAATTTTTCTCTCCTGGGATCTATAATAAACAATAAAGGAACTAGTATCAAGAAATACACTGAAGATTAGTGTCAGGAATACTTGCTATGAAGGGCCTGAAAAAAATCATGAAATGAAATCAGTTGCCACAAAAGTACAAATTGTCAATTCTAGGGTGTTTCCGGTGATGAGGTATGGACATTGGAAAAACGGGGTAGAAAAAACATCACTTCTTTTGAAATGTGCTGTTGGAGAAGGCTTTTGAAAATATCACGGGCTGCCTGAAAAACAAACGAAGGGATTTTGGAGCAAATTAAGCCAAAGTGGTCTTTGGAAGGCCAAATGACTTGACTTAGATTAGCATATTTTGGACACATAATCAGGAGGACTAATTCTCTAGAGAAGACACTTAATGCTAGGAAAAATCCAGGGAAAATGTGGAAGAGGCAGTCCAGCGGCTAGATGGATAGAGACCATAGCAACAGTAACGGAAAAGCCATTAGAAAGTTACGGACTATGGCAGAGGACAGGATGTCCTGGAGAAAGTATATCCAGAGAGTCACTAAATAGGAAACAACTTGAAGGCATTAATGATAATAATACTAATTCCAGCGCTTAGTACAGTGCCTGGCACAAAGTAAACACTTAACAAATGCCACAGTTATCATTATTAAAAGGTCAAGTCTCTGCCCTCTAGGACTCTACGATCTAATAATCAATCAATCAATCAATTTACTGAGTGCTTATTGTGTGCAGAGCACATTCAGGACGTCACCCTGCTCCTCAAAAAACTCCAGTGGTTGCCCATCCCCCTCTGCATCAAACAAAGACTTCTCACCATTGGCTTTAAAGCACACCACCACCTTGCCCCTTCATACCTCACCTTGCTTCTCTGCTTCCACAACCCAGTCCGTACAGTTGGCTCCTCTAATGCTAACCTTCTCACAGTGCTTCCTTCTCATCTATCTTGCCACCGACCCCTAGCCTCCATCCTGCCTCTGGCCTGGAACGCCCTCCCTCCTCAAATCCGACAGTTCCTCTCCCCGACCTTCAAAGCCTTATTGAAGGCACATCTCCTCCAAGAGGACTTTCAGGACTAAGACCCCACTTTCCTCTTCTCCCGCTTCCTTCTGCGTCACCCTGACTTGCTCCTTTTGTTCTCCCCCTCTCCCAGCCCCACAGCACTTATGTACATATCTGTAATTTATTTATTGGTATCGATATCTGTTTCCTCCTCCTCTATTCCTTAAGTTTGTTGTGGGCAGGGAGTGCGTCTGCTTATTGTTGCGTTGTACTCTCCCAAGTGCTTAATATAGCGCTCTGCACACAGTAAGCACTCAATAAATACAACTGAAAGAAGTACTAGGCACTTGGGTTAGAATAGAGTTGGTAGACATGATCTCTGTCCTCCAGGAGCTTAATGTTGATGAAATCACCACCTTGACCTTGGGGCAGGCTTTGCAGATTGAGAAATTGGAGCGGGTGGAATGAAAGCCACAGGCACAGGGAGAGTTCACTGGGCAGTGAACTCTGGAAACAGAGGTCAAAGGATAAAGCGTTATTTAAGCAGGAGAGGGGAAGCCAGAGAGATAACTGATAACTGAAAGCTTTGGAGCTATTTCCACTGAGGGCAGATCAAGAAGAAAGATATGTTAAGGAGAAATTTAGGTTGCCTTGAGCAAGACTTTGCAGGGCCTCGGTTGGTATAAGCTCCTTGTACAGATGGAATGTGTCTGTTGATTGTTATTTTGTACTTTCCCAAGCTCTTAGTAAGTGCTCTGTACACAATAAGCGCTCAATAAGTACAAATAAATGAAGGAATGAAAGTGATGGAGAGAAGCCGTGGAACGCCCTTCAGCGTGGCTCAGTGGAAAGAACCCGGGCTTGGGAGTCAGAGGTCATGGGTTCGAATCCCGGCTCCTCCTCTTGTCAGCTGTGTGACTGTGGGCAAGTCACTTCACTTCTCTGGGCCTCAGTGACCTCATCTGTAAAACAGGGATTAAGACTGTGAGCCTCACGTGGGACAACCTGATGACCCTGTATCTCCCCCAGCACTTAGAACAGTGCTCTGCACATAATAAATGCTTAACTTATTATACCAACATTATTATTATTATTATAGTATGTACATAAGTGTTGTGGGGCTGGGATGGGGGGATGAAAAAAGAGAGCAAGTCAGGGTGATGCAGAAGGGAGTGGGAGAAAAGGAAAGTAGGGCTCAATCAGAGAAGGCCTCTTTTAAGAGATGCACCTTCAATTAGGCTTTGAAGTGGGGGAGAGTGTACTGAGCGTTCTGCTTCAGTGTGGGGATTTCAATCTCTGCTGGAAGCAGAGTTGCCTAGTGGATAGAGCGGGCTTGGGAGTCACAAGGACCTGGGTTCTGATCCCAGCTCTACCACTTGTCTGCTGTGTGACCTGGGGAAAGTCATTTCACTTCTCTGTGCCTCATTGACCTCTTCTGTAAAATGGGGATTAAGACTGTGAGCCTCGTGTGGGATAGGGACTGTGTCCAACCTGATTAGCTTGAATCTACCCCAGTGCTTAGAACACTTACTTGTTTTGTTTCGTTCTGTTTCGCTTTGCTGTCTCCCCTGTTTAGACTGCGAGGCCGTTACTGGGCAGGGATCGTCTCTATCTGTTGCCGAATTGTACATTCCAAGTGCTTAGAACAGTGCTCTGCACATAGTAAGTGCTCAATAAATACTATCGAATGAATGATCGAACGAATCGTCATCGTTATAGAGAAGCAGCGTGGCGCAGTGGAAAGAGCACGGGCTTTGGAGTCAGGGCTCATGAGTTCGAATCCCAGCTCTGCCACTTGTCGGCTGTGTGACTGTGGGCAAGTCACTTAACCTCTCTGTGCCTCAGTTCCCTCATCTGTAAAATGGGGATTAAGACTGTGAGCCCCACGTGGGACAACCTGATTCCCCTGTGTCTACCCCAGCGCTTAGAACAGTGCTCTGCACATAGTAAGCGCTTAACAAATACCAACATTAATATTATCAACGCGGGCTGCTTTGGTCAGTGACTCTACGTATCTCCCCCAGGAGGCCTTCCCTGACTAAGCCCCCCACTTTAGTCTTCTCTGACTCCCTTCTGGGAGTCACCCTAACTTGCTCCCTTTGTTCTTCCCCCTCCCAGCCCCACATCATTTACATACACATCTGTAATTATTTATATTAATGTCCGTCTCTCCCCTTTTAGACCGTTGGCTCATTGTGGGCGGGGAATGTGTCTGTTTATTGCCGTATTACGCTTCCCCAAGTGCTTAGTACAGTGCTTTGCACGCTGTAAGCTCTCAATAAATGCGACAGAACGAATGAACGAACCTCCTATTTGGTGCCGGATGGCCGACGCTGGGGAGAGAGGGTGAGGTTTTCCCTGAGCTATTTTATCACTGAACCAGAAAAGCCCGGTCATTCACTTCTATAACGGGTGTATGACTAACTGTGGGGAAATGGAACGCCGCAACAGGAGCAGAGTGGCCCGCTGTGCTGCCTGGGCAGCTGTGCCGACCCTATTTAAAATCCTGCTTCCTGGAGATTTTCATTTTTGCTTGTGGCAGGGGGAGAGCCTGCTTTTCCTGAGACGCAGACGGACCAGCAGGCCACATCACGGTCACAAACATTTTACTGCCTAATTTATAGGTTGTGGAAGCGTTAGCTAATGTCTGCAAGCAGGCCGCCCGTGGTCCCACGTGCCTACTGCAGCGCGGCTCTGTTGGAAGAGCACGGGCTGGGAGTCAGAGGTCATAGGTTCAAATCCCAGCTCCGCCTCTTGTCAGCTGCGTGACTTTGGGCAAGTCACTTAACTTCTCTGGGCCTCAGTTACCTCAACTGTAAAATGGGCGTGAAGACTATGAGCCCCACGTGGGACAACCTGCTCAACTTGTATCCTCCTCAGCACTTAGACCAGTGCTTTGCACATAGTAAGCGCTTAACAAATGCCATCATTATCATTGTTATTATTACTTCATCGCTCTAAACCTTAGAGATGCTCAGTAGAGCACTGTGAATCCAGCAACCTCCCAGTCCGATGCTCTGGAGGCAGTAGGCACCCAGTATAGTGCTCTGCAAGACAATAGGTGCCCAATACAGTGTTCTGAACTCAAAAGGCATCCAGTAGAGCACTCTGCACGTAAACAGGTGCACTGCCTTTAGTAGGCGCTTAATATAGTGCTCTCCTGCAGAAGACAATTAGTACAATTCTCTGCTTGTGGTAGATGCTTACTGTAGTGCTGTGCCTGAAATGGGTGCTTAGTACAGGACTGGGCCTTTAGTAGACACTTAGTCTAGGGCTCTGCCTGTAGTAGGAGCTTGGTACAGTGTTCTGCACACAGTAAGCGCTCAGTAAATATGATCGACTGACTGACTGGCTGGCAGGCAGTTACTATAATAATGTTGGTATTTGTTAAGCGCTTACTATGTGCCGAGCACTGTTCTAAGCGCTGAAGGCTCTGCATAGGGTTGACACAATGAATACGTGTAGACTGTGAGCCCGTGATTGGGCAGGGACTGTCTCTATCTGTTGCCAAATTGTACATTCCAAGCGCTTAGTTACAGTGCTCCGCACATAGTAAGCACTCAATAAATAGCATTGAATGAAAATACTAACAAATGCATGAATCTCACACAGTCTCTGAGCCAGTGAATTATGGCTGTGTGTGCTGAAAGCAACGTGGCTTATCGAGAAATAGCATGGCCTAGTGGAATGAGCACGGGCCAGGGAATCAGAGGACCTGGGATCTAATCCCCGATTAGACCGTAAGCCCGTCAAACGGCAGGGACCGTCTCTATCTGTTGCCGACTTGTCCATCCCAAGCGCTTAGTACAGTGCTCTGCACATAGTAAGCGCTCAATAAATACTATAAATACTATTGAATAATCCTGTCTCTGCCAACTGATTGCTGCGTGACCTTGGGCAAATCTTTTCACTTCTCCGTGCCTCAGTTTCCTCAACTGTGGAATAGAGATTAAATACCTGTTCCTGAGCCCCATGTGGGGCAGGGACCGTTTTCAACCCTATTAGCTTGTATCTACCCCAGAGCTTAGTACAGTGCCTGGTACATGAGGGGAGGGAAGAGGACAACCCTCTCCTGCCGGCCCTTTCAGAGCGTCCCCTCTGTCCCTCCTCATGCGTGTCAGTCTCCCTTCAGCCGCAGAGCTGGGCGGGAGAGACCCTGGCTGTGGAATGCCTGTTGCAGGGGTCAGATCCAGGCCCACCCACACACGTTCAGACATTAAGAACCACCCTGAGGAGCTGAGAAAATCTCCTCCAAGAGGCCTTCCCTGACTCAGCCCTCCTTTCTTCTCCCACTGTCTTCTGCATCGCCCTGACTTGCTCCCTTTATGCATCCCCCTCCCAGCCCCGCAGCATTTATATACATATCTGTCATTTATTTATTTATATTAACGTCTGTCTCCCCCTCTAGACTGTAAGCTTGTGGTGGACAGAGAATATGTTTGTTATAGTGTACTCTCCCAAGCAATTAGTACAGTTTTCTGCAGGAAGAGCTCAATAAATACAATTGATTGACTGACTGACTGACTGACTGAAAGTACTTTGGCATTTCAAGAGAAACAGCATGGCTTAGTGGAAAGATCGTGGGCCTGGGTTCTAATCCCAGCCCCTCCACTTGTCTGCTGGGCAAGTAACTTGACTTCTCTGTCCCTCAGTTCTATCATCTGCAAAATGGGGATTGAGACTCTGAGCCCCAAGTGGGACATAGTCTGTGCCCATTCTGATCATCTTGTACCTACTCCAGCGCTTAGTACAGTGCCTGACATGATAAGTTCTTAACAAACACCATTTTTAAAAAAGATTATTGAATAAAATTATAATAATTGCGGTGTGGTCCGTTGTCTACCAACTCTGTTGCATGGTGCTCTCCCAAGTGCTTAATACAGTGCTCCGCCCAATGTAAGGGCTCAATAAATACCTTTTAGTGATTGATTAGTATTTATTAAGCAATCATTATATGTCAAGCACTGTGCTAGACATGATATAATCAGATCAGACGTGGTCTCTGCCCAACATAGGGCTCACAGCCTAAAGGGGAGAAAGAACAGGCATTTTTATCCCCCCAGTATTGAGTAAGAAACTGAGGCACAGAGAAGTTAAGTGGCTTGTCCACGTTCACACAGCAGGCAGATAGTGGAGCCAGGATTAGGACCCAGGGCACCCAGTCCTAGTGCTCTTTCTAGTAGGCCTTGCTAATGGCTCAAATAGGCTGAACAATTTAGTTATTTACGGTGCTGCTGCCATACCGCTTTGCTTTCCTGATCTATTTAACAGGTTTCGGGCCAGAGCACATTCCCCAAGTCTGTCCTTTTAGAATTCCTCTTTCCAAAGGACAGAGCCTGCCACAGGAAGTTCCCTTCAGCCGCTCCCGGACTGAGGGAGAAGTTCGCTCTGCGTCACTGGAGTTAGGAATTAAAGAACATCACCTCAGTTGTCTTCAAATAAGACCGTCTCAGGCAGCGTGGCAGGACGTGGCCTGATTTTTTTTTTCCCCTTGACATAATCCCAGGCCGTAACGAGCCAGCTTCTCCCATCGATCATCCGGGCAGGCCTTTCTCTTTGGCTTCTCGAAGGTCCACCTGCTACCCTTCTATCTGGGTGACCCATTCTCTATGCATACTTGCTTTTATGTCTTGCTTTCATTCATCTCTGCCACACTCGATGGATTCATGCAGCAGGGAGGGACAGATTTTCTTCCTTCCACTTGGGGCTTTCGTTGGGCACCTACAATGTTCAGGAGACTCTCCTGGGTGCCTCCTGTGAGCAGGGCACTGTACTGAGCGCCGTGCTAAGGGCCATCTCTGTGAGTGTACTTGCTGTATGCAGAATGCTGTACTCGGGTACCTGCACGCTCCCAAGCGTTTAGGAAGGGTACAGTGACCACTAATACTTGTTAAGTGCTTACTACTAGGGACCAATCAATCAATCAATCATATTTACTGAGTGCTTAATGTACACAGAGCCCTGTACTAAGCACTTGGGAGAGATCAATACAACAGATTTGGCAGATGAGTTCTCTGCCCATGCCGCGCTTATAGTCTACAGAGGGAAGGAGTCCAACTACTGAACTAAACACTGGGGTAGATGTAGGCTCCCCTCTCAGGATCGCAACTGGAGAGTTTCCAGTACTCTACCATTTACAACTATGGGAGGGAGAATCAAGCAGAGGCCTAGCCATTCCATTCCTAGCTTGGCCAGTGGATAGCAGTGGAAGGCAATCTGCTACAGATCAAAACTCACCTGCGCTGGGCAGCAGCAGCAGGGGAAAGAGTCGAGGGTGGAGACTCAAGTTTACCACACGGAAGAAGACAGTGGTAAACCACTTCCGTATTTATACCAAGAAAATCTATGGATACACTTCCAGAATGATTGCAGATGGAGGCGGGGCGTTCTGGGAGAGAGGTGTCCTTGGAGTCACTGAGACAAAACAAGATATAGGTTAATCAGATCAGACACAATCCCTGTCCCACACATGACTCACAGCTTAAGGGAGAGGGATACCAGGTATTGAATCCACACTTTAATTCAGTCAAATTTGTTGAGCATTTACTATGTGCAGAGCACTGTTCTAAGCACTTGGGAGAGTACAATGCAACAATAAGTTGACACATTCCCTGCCCACAGTGAACTTACACTCTAGAGGGAACAGATGAAGAAACTGAGGCACAGGTACAGTGATTCGCCTAGTGTAACACAGCAGGCAAGTGACAATAAAAGGAAAAGACACAGTCTGTTCCGAAAGGGTTTTTTGAGGAGGTTGAAGCTGCCTTGGCTGTTACCCTGAAGCCTTGGCTTGGAAAAGCCATCTCTGCCCAAGGCAACTGCTTGAAGTTTCGATTTCTGAAATCGTTTCGTCGGGATGTTCTAAGTCGGGTCAAATGGTCCCAAAGAGGCACTGAATAGAAACTGGGGAGGTTGCTGTCCACTGCAATTCGGAGGACTGAACTTGGGAAAACATGGAAAAGAACAGGTGGTTCAGATCGTGGGGACGGTAGCCACGAGCCGAGCCGTGCGTCTTCACGTCATAAGAAGAGAGCTTCTGGATTTCTTGACTGGTGGATCCCATGAGGTTAAACCCCACTGGACGGGAGTTGAACCCTGACCAGCATGCTCTGTTTAGACCGGGCCTCCTTCCAGGTGCCCACAAGCCCTTCTGTTCTTCAAGGGAGGGCCTGGAACTTGCCTTCCACTGAGTGCTTGTGTATATGTATTTAGAGTCCGGCTGTGAGTCTGGCCTCTGTGGCTTTACCACAAGATCGACCCTATTCTGAATATAGATGGAAGCGGCTTGTCACTACTCAGGAAGGCTGTCCGTCCGCAGACGAGCGCCGTGTGTGCTTGCTGGGGACGTTTACGTGACCAGATACAGCGGGACGGATTCTGCCTGAAAAGATATTTGTGGCATGTGTTTCATTCTGACCACTGATTCCCTTCCCTGGTCCTGCCCTCTGTGGAGAGTGTGGAATGTGAAGCATCTCTTGTGGGGCTGCCTGGCCCTGCCATTTATAACCCTTATTCTCTCCCCTCTTTTCCCAGGCTCTATCTGGAGTTAATTTCATTTTCTCAATCTCTCATTCTCTGTCTTTGTCTCTGTCTCTCTCTCTCTGCCTCTGAATCTCTGTCTTTGTTTCTCTTTATCTTTCTATCTGCCTCTGTCTCTCCAACTCCTGCTAGATCTTTCTCCCTTGCCCTTCTCTTTCTCTTTCTGCCTCTGTTTCTCTGTCTGCCTGTTTCTCTGCTCTGACACTGTCTTATTCTCCCGCTGAATCTCTCTATCTGTTGCTCTGTCTCATCTATCTGTCTCTGTCACTGTCTTATTCTGTCTCTCCATCTGTTTTTATGTCTCTCTCTATCTCTCTGTCTTTGTCTCTCTGCCTCTTCATCTGTCTCTTTCCTGTGTATCTGTCATTGCCTTATTCTGTCTGGCTTCATATCTCTCTATCTTTCTCTGTGTCTCTATAATAATCATAATTTTGCTACCAGCTAAGCACTTACTGTGTGTCAAGCGCTAGGATAGGTACGAGATAAGCAGGTCCCACATGGGGCTTACATTTGAAGTAGGAGGGAGAACAGGTATTGAATGCCCACTTTGTAGTTGGGAGAACTGAGGCCCAGAGAAGTGAAGGGACTTACCCAAAATCACACAGCAGACAAGTGGCAGTGCCAAGATTAGAACCCAGGTCTTCCAACTTCCAGGCCAGTGCTCTTTCCACTAGGTCACGCTTCTTCCTTGTGTGTCTCTTTGTCTTTCTCTTTATCTCTACCTCTGCCCATCTCTCTTTCTCTCTCTCTCTCTCTGCCTTTGTTTCTCTGTCTCTCTCCTGAGTGGTTTAGCTCCTGTTTGCCATGCTACACCAGTATTACCGCAAGGAGCCAACCATACCTGGGAGCTAAACTAAAGATCCTATCCTCAGGAGCGTGGGTGGGTGTCTACAGCTGTGATGTTGATCAAAATATCCAAATGCAGAAGATAAACTACCTTTCACAGAAACAGTACGCAAGGCGGGCAGATCTGTACAGTGCAAATGGTGAGGATAGAGGGCAGGCAGGTGAGCACAGATTGTTTATAAAGACATGAATCACATGTGTAGATGATTTGTTTTCGCTAGGCAATGCTCAGCTCTGACGGAAACTCTAATAACTTTCCAGTTCTCATTAGCTCACACTCCCTCCTCCCTTCCTCTCCCCTGAAACTGTATCATGGAGGCATAGAAGCAGCATGGCCCAGTGGATAAAGGCCTGAGAGTCAGAAAGATCTGTGTTTTAATCCCAACTCCGCCACTCGTCTGCTGTGTGATCTTAACCGTCACTTCACTTCTCTGTGCCTCATTGACTCCCATCGGTAAAATGGAGATTAGAAGCAGCGTGGCACCGTGAAAAGAGCACGGGCTTGGGAGTCAGAGGTTGTGGGTTCTAATCCCGGATCCTCCACTTGTCAGCTGTGTGACTTTGGGCCAGTCACTTAGCTTCTCTGTGCCTCAGTTACCTTATCTGTAAAATGGGGATTAAAACTGTGAGCCCACGTGGGACAATTTGATCACCTTGTATCCCCCCAGCACTTAGAACAGTGCTTTGCACATAGTAAGTGCTTAACAAATACCGTCATTATTATTACTGTATCCAACCTGATAAGCTTGTATCTACCCCAACACATAGAAAAGCACCTGGCACGGAGTAAGCACTTAACAAATACCATTAAAAAAAAGCAAACAAAAAACCTACTGGCGGCTCTGCTTGGAATTAGCTGTACCCATTTCTGAGGAAATCCTCCATGACAGATCTATCGGTTTCCCTCCACCTTTCCCCCACAAATACATACTCTTACAAGGCATTACATATCATTCATTCAATTGTACTTATTGAGCACTTGTTGTGTGCAGAACAGTGTACTAAGCACTTGAAAAGTAAAATTCAGCAACAGATAGAGACAATCCATGCCCAGCAATGGGCTTACAGTCTAGAAGCGGGGAGACAGACACCAAAACAAGTGAACAGGCAGCAGTAGCATCAATATAAATATGTAGAATTGTATATAAACATCATTAATAAAACTAATAGACTAATAAATATGTACATATATAGATGAGTGCTATGGGACAGGGTGGGGGGTAGAGCAGAGGGAGGGAGTCAGAGTGATGGAGCTGGGAGGAGGAGCAGAGGAAAAGGGGGGCAGGAAAAGGAATCCCCACTGGGATAAAAACTTATAGCTTAGACCCTAGAAGGAAACCACCCTAACCAAGACAACACTCAGCTCAGGCATCTCCACTCTTATTACACCCAAGTCACGGCTTCAGGCAGCAGGAAAGCTTCGGAGACGAGCACTTGTTTTTTCGGTGAGGAGCATTTTGCCCTAGGAACGAGATTGGTTCTCCTCCAAGTTTGCTAGTCCAACCCCCTCCTTCACTGATGAGTGAAAATGCCTAAATATAGAGAGCCCCCTGCCCAAAGCCGAGCAAATCCAAACATCCAGGGGTCAGGGTTCGGCTGAGTCCTTGGCATCATATGGTCAGAAGCTCTCCCCCTGGCTGCTGCGCACCAACCAGGCTGGGAACTGGGTTTATTCTGTTCATTTTATGGTATCTGTTAAGCACTTAGTAGATGCCCATCACTGTATTAAGTGCTGGACAGGACACAAGCTAATCGGTTTGGACACAGTCCATGTCCCACTTGAGGCTCACAGTCTCAATCACTATTTTACAGATGAGGTCACTGAAGCCCAGAGAAGTGAAGTGACTTGCCCAAGGTCATACAGCAGACTAGTGATGGAGCTGGGATTGGAACCCAGGCCCTTCTGATTCCCAGGACCGTACTCTATCCATTATTCATTCATTCAATTGTATTTATTGAGAGCTTACTATGTGCAGATTCTACACAGATGAAGGGGAGCGGGATCTAATGGGAAGAGCATAGACCTGGGAGTCAAGAGCCCTGGGTTCGGATCCTGACTCTGCCACTTGTCTGCTGTGGGATCTTGGACAAGTCACTTACTTTCTCTGGGTCTTAGTTTCCTCATCAGTAAAACTGGAATTCAACACCTCTTCTCCTTCCCTCTAAGACTGTGAGCTCCATGTAGGATAAGGCCTGGTCCAACCTGATTATCTTGCATCTGCCCCAGTGTTTAGTACAGAGTTTGGCATATAGTCAGTGCTTGACAAATTCCACAAGTAGTATTATTATTATATGAGAGCTTTCAGTTTCAGAGTGAGACCTTCCAGATCTTGGGAGGAATGAAGAGGACACGTGCCCATGAAAGGAGAGAGACAAGAAAGCTGTTGGTTCTATCACCTTCCACCTCCAAATCAATTACTCAGTGGTATTTATTGAGCGGTTACTGTGTGCAGAAAACTGTACTAAGTGCTTGAGAGAGAAAGATATAACAGCAGTGATAGACACTTTCCCTATCCACTAAGAGTTTACTGCTGCCAACCATTACTGCTGCCCAGAACCCCTTTCTGGACCAGAGAGGAGAAGTTGCCCAGTGCCATGGCCCTACCCCAGCCTCATAGGCATCTCAGAGAAAATAGAGAAGGATCGGCCCTCAGGTCTCCCTATTCCTCAAAAGCAGCATGGTGTAGTGGATAAACCGTGGGCCTGGGAGTCAGACGGTCCTGGGATCTAATCCCGGAACCATTACTTGTCTGCTGTGTGACCTTGGATGAGTCACTTCACTCCTCTGTGCCTCAGTTACCTCATCTGTAAAATGGGGATTGAGACGGTGAGCCCCACATGAGACAGGGACTGTGTCCAACTCGATTTGCTTCTACCCACCCCAGCTCTCGGTACAGTGCACATAGTCAGCGCCTAACAAACGCCATCATTATTATTATTGTTATTTTCTCATCTATCTCTCCACAGACCCCTTTCCCACTTTTTCCCCTGGCCAGGAACTCCCTCCTCCCTCCATATACACCAGACCACCACTCTCTTCACCTTCAAATCATCTCCTCCAAGAGGCCTTCCTCGATTAAGCTCTCTTTCTCCAGTTTGCCCCTGCTTCTGCATCACCTATTAACTTCAATCTGTGACCTCTGAACATTTGACAGTTGCCCCACCCCCAACCCCACTGCACTTATGTACATGTTTTTAAATTGCATATTTTAAATGATTTATTTATATTAATGCCTGTCTCCTCCTCAAGCCTATAAGCTCGTTACGGAGAGGGAATGTATCCACTGATTCTGTTGTGTTGAACTCTTCCAAATGCTTAGAACAGTGCTCTGCACGCAGTAAACACTCAATAAAGGTCCCTGACTGATTGATCGATGAAGATTGCTTCACACGGTGTTCTGTCGGGGTCTTCTTTGGGTTTCATGCCTGCAAGACAAGGGTGAGTATTAGTGACCCTCTGAGGAAACAGTCCCAAGAACACAAAGCCAATTCGGAGTGGACTTGGTGGAACCATAAGATAAGATTTCTGGGAACATTTTAATCTCCCTCATCCATTACCAGATTTCCTCACCTTGATTCTCCAATGAATCTGTCTGCTTATCTTTACTCAGGACAGAATAACTGTGGCATTTGTTAAGACCTGACTATGTGCCAAGTAGTGTTCTCTGTGAAAGGGGTAAAACAGTGCCTGGCCCATAGTAAGCGCTTAACAAATATCATTATTATTATTATAATTATTATATAAGATACACAGGTCTGACATCTTTTCTCCCCTAAGTGGGGCTCCCAGTTTAAAGGAGAGGGAGAACAGGTATTGAATCCCCATTTTACAGATGAGGAAACTGAGGCCCAGAGACTTGTCTATGATGACTTGCCTATGGCCACTCAGCTAGCAAGTGGTAGGGTGGGATTATTGATAATAATAATAATAGTAATAATAATAATGATATTTGTTAAGCACTTACTATGTGCCAGGCACTGTACTAAGCACTGGGGTGGATACAAGCAAATCATACTGGACACATTTCCTGTCCCACATGGAGCTCAGTCTTAACCCCCGTTTTTCAGGTGAGGGTAACTGAGGCACAGAGAAGTTAAGTGACTTGCCCGAGGTCACACAGCAGAAAAGTGGCAGAGCTGGGATTAGAACCCAGGTCCTTCTGACACCCAAGACCAGGCTCTACCCACTAGGCCAATTAGAACCCAGGTCTCCGGAATCGCAGCCCCACACCCTTAACACTAGGCCATGCTGCTTTTCATTGGCATTCATGGGTATTCTCATTGGCTTTTCACTGAAGTTGGCATTACATGATTTATGCAAAAATCCTCCCCGTCTTGCCGTCCCCCACCCCCTACTGATCTTTGCTACCCAGCTCCCAGTGGAGAGAGACCTCTTAGCTCCAGGGAGAGTAAAATCATTTTGGAGCCTGGGGGCCCTCGGGTTCCCGGTTTGAGGCTAAGTGTGAGTGAAGATGGGCAGGGGAGGTGGGTTTGTTCACCCACAGAGGATGAAAGAGAAACTAAAATAGGAAATGAAAGAAAGACAAAGCAAGGCAGGCTCCTCCCTCCTCAACTGACAGCTAAATGTAGAAACCGATGGAGGGGTGTGAGAAAACAACCTCGGCCTTTCATGTGGCCGGCGGCTCCGTCTGTGCGAGATCCACAGGCCGTGGTTAAAGCCTTCTATTTTCCAACTGGTGGTGAAACAGTAAAACTTTTCACAATGAGCCAGCGAAGATGAACTTGGAGAAATCTTGCCTTTTTGAGAGCCAAGTCTGAAAAAGGGGGACCCACTATCCCAAACAAGGCCTTGCAGAGATCAGGAGAGCGCCAATCAGACCTAAATAATAAATGTTCACCCCACTGGAAAGCTAAACAGACTACAATCTAGCTTTTGGCAATTTATATTAAAGTGTATTTGTTTGATAAACATTATTTTTTTGAACTACGACGCTCCATATCTTTGCAAAATAGTTTATCATTTATTATCCCCTCGGTTCAAAGCGGGTTTCCAGCCAGTCGCCCTGGAATTCAAGATACACAACTTTGTTTACAGAGGGAGCTGTTGATGATAAACCACTTCCCAATCATTCCACCTTTTCCTTTTCCTAATTAACATTTTTAACATTTGACTTGGCAGAGCTGGTTTTGGGGCCTGGATCATAACTTCCGTAAAAATACGGTATGGTCTCGGTGTGACTTATTACTCTTTCTAATCAGGAATGCGGCGTGGTCTTTGACTGCTGGGAAATGAAGCACTTCATCGTCCGTGAAGGACCCCCTGCCACTTTCTCTTCCTGACCGCCTTGGTCTCCGGCGGAAGATCTCCGCTCACCAAATCAGAAGGGCAGGACTTTTCCGATCCGGAAAAAAGGCCATTTTGCGTGACAGTCTGGATGCACTTATTCGTTTTGCTTACTCTGAAATTTATGGGCTATCTCTGGTGGGCGGCAGCCGGGCAAGGTCTGGACATTTTTTGAGCCCAGAAGTCGCAGATGGAAGCAGATGGGAAGGAGCAGGTGAAAACCCTGGGGTTTCTTAGCACCAGGCTCCTCGCTATCTTGCGCCAAATCCTATCGTCCATGAATCATCGGAGACGGCAACTCTAGCCTCCTTGGCCTGCCCCACGACCTGCGAGCGTTGACCTCGTCTTTCCACCCAAACCCTGTCCTCCCCTTGACTTTTCCATCGCCCTAGACGATGCCATTATCCTCCCTGTCTCTCAAACCCATAACCTTGGTATTATCCGTGACTCATCGCGCTCTCATTAAACCCAAATATTCACAGTCACTAAATCTCGTTGGTTCTACCTTTATAATGTTGTTAAAATCCTCCCTCTCCTCTCCATCCAAACTGCTACGATGCTGATCCAAGCACCTACCGTATCCCTCCTTGACTGCTATAACTGTTTCCTGGCTGACCTCCCTGCTTTCTGTCTCTCCCCGCTCCAGACCGTACTTCACTCTGTTGCCCGGATCATTTTTGTAAAAAACTATGCAGTCCACATCTCCCCATTATTCAAGAACCTCAACCAGAAACTCTTCCCCATTGTCTTTAAAACATTCAATCAGCTCACCCTCCTCTACCTCACCTCACTGATTTCCCATTTCAACCCAGCCAGCACACTTCATTTCTCCAGTGCCAACCCCCACCCTTTACCTAGATCTCATCTGTCTGGTGACTTTGGGCAAGTCTCTTAACCTCTCTGTGCTTCAGTTACCTCATCTGTAAAATGAGCATTAAGACTGTGAGCCCCACGTGGGACAGCCTGATTACCCTGTATCTACCCCAGCATTTAGAACAGTGCTTGGCACATAGTAAGCCCTTAACTAATACCATCATCGTTATTATTATTACCAGCAACCAAATGTCCACGTTGTCCTTCTAGCCTGGAAGTCCCATTCCCTTCATGTACACCAGACCGCCTCTCTCCCTACCTTCAGAGCCTTAGAAAACTTAAATAACTTAGAAAAGTCATAACTCCTCCAAGAGGCATTCTTCAAAAAAGCCCTAATCTCCCCTATTTCCTCTCAACTAAGGGTAATTCTTTATAGTTTACTGCATGCCATGCCCTGTACTAAGCACTTGGGAGACTACAGTATAGCATGGTCCCTTCCCACAGTGAGCATACAGTCTAGAGGGGATACAGATATGAATAAACATAAACAAATTACGGAGCTGTGGGGCTGAGGGAGGGTTGAATAAAGGGTGCGGTACCCTTTAAACACTTGCTATTCATTCCACCCTCTCCACTTCTTCCTCCCCCAGCCCTTTGGTACATAGCTGTAATTTATTTTTAATGTCTATCTCTCCCTCTAGACTGTAAACTCCTCATGGTCTAGTGGCAAGAACACGGGCTTGGGATCAGAAGACATGGGTTCTAATCCCGGCTCCACCACTTGTCTGCCATGTGACCTCGTGCAAGTCACTTAACTTCTCTGTGCCTCAGTTACCTCATCTGCAAAATGGCGATTAAGACTGTGAGCCCCAAGAGGGACAACCAGATTACCTCGTGTCTACCCCAGTGCTTGGCACATAGTAAGTGCTTAACAAATACCATGATTATTGTTATTTTTAGTATTATTAAGGGCAGGGGATATATCTACCAAGCCTGCAGTATTGTACAAACCCAAGTGCTTAGTACAGTGTTCTGCACACTATAAGCACTCAAATACCAATGATTGATTGATGGATTTCTTGACTGCGGCCCACTGATCCGGCCAGGAAACGGGGTGCCCTGAACCATAATTCCTGGAGCCCAGATGTCTAGAATAGATTTGATAACGCTAACAGCCAAGTCACTCATTGCATGTATTGCTCCGGAGGCAGAAAATGTCCCCTGGAGTTGGTGTTTGCCCAGCACTGTTTTCTTGTACTTCTAATTAGGGAGGATGATTTCCAATTGGGAATATATTCCCCCGAAGCTCTTTGCCAGAATTGATTTATCACTTTGGGGCCATGCCAGACCACAGGTATGGTTCCATGTGACAGACTTGAACGAGGTGCATTTTTCCTCTTTTCAGTTTGAAAAAGGAGGAATAGGTCTGATAGCTTGAGGGTCTCTTCCCATGTGGCCGAATGTTTGATTGAACCATGTCATTGCATCTCGACATATTTACTGTATTGTTTAAAGGCTCTGGCTAGTTTTAACTCTCTTTTTTCCCTCAGAGAATAAGATGCCTTTACTCATGTTTAGAGAGGAATCAATTTATACTCCCTTCTCCCTCCGCTGCCTATGCATTTGGGTCTGTTAGGGATTTGATAATCAGCCCAGCCCTAAAGCCATTATGTACTTATCCTTATACTCTGCTGCTTTCCCAATTTGTAATTTATTTTCATGTCTGCCTCTCCCACTCTACTGTAAGTTGCTTTAAGGCAGGGATCCTTTTTGTGTTTGTCTTCTACCCTGAGCTTAAGCCCTTAGTAATACCTCTGATCAAGTGATCAGTAGAACATGGCACACCCGGGCACGGAGCCCATCAATATTCATCTAGAACAGGTCAGACGGGTCCATTCTTGGGTCCTTCCTTGAGGATCTTCAAACTCGTGGTTGTCTTGGCACGCTGGCTCCATCACATCTGGCCTGCTAGTCCCTCCTCTTCCATGATCAGATGAGGATTCACTCTTCCAGTCTTTGGGTCTCTTCAAAATCAGAATATTTCATCCCTGGGAATAATAATTAATAATTGTGGTATTTGTTGAGCACTCACTACATGTCAGGCACTGTACAAGGTGCTGGGTAGATACAAGGTAATCAGGTTGGACACAGCCCATGACCCACATGGGGCTCACAGTCTTAATCTCCATTTTACAGGTGAGGGAACTGAGGCGCAGAAAAGTGAAATGATTTGCCCAAGGTGACACAGTAGACAAGTGGCCAAGCAGGGATTAGAACCCAGGTCCTCTGACTCCCAGACCAGTGCTCTTCCCACTAGGCCACTCTGCTTCTCAAGCAATGGGTTGCCCTCTTCCGTCTCCAGTCAGCTGCCCACCCGAGGCAGTGGCCAGAGGAGGCCAGAGAGATAGGACTCTCCACTACACTGTGGGAAATGGGAATCTGGTTCTCATGGTTCTTTCCGTCAGATTCAGATCCCTGGGAAGCACTTGCTGAGAACAGGCCTGAGAAACAAGGGTGGTACTTCCCAAAGCACCGTGGAGGCCAATGCCTGTCATTTTCTGCCCCCTTGGAGATCAAGGCCAGGTCCTCACCCCCAACACCTTACCACCATGGGACCAAACTTCCTCTTCTCTCCTCTAGCAGATTATATTCCCTGATCCTGGTGTCATGGATTCCCTGCTGGGTCAGCATGACCTAAATGTCTCCAAACTCCTGTGAGTTTCGGGCTGTAGAGCCTCTCATAGACCTGGAACTGAAAATACTTGCCTATGTCAGGCTGTGTACCCTGAACAGCAGCTCAGAGCAAACTCAGCTAGAAAGCTCTCCATTTCTGGGCAGACTGGAGGGTGTCAGGGTTTTCTGGGGTGGGGGGTGACGCTCACCCCCAAAGACTCAGGTGCTCTGAAGCAGCTAGACCCCTGCCTAGACGCCTTGGGGTCGGGGCTCTCAGTTTTTATCGACAGTTGAGTGGTAGGTCCCCATTGCGGTGCCCTGAGAGGACCTGAGTCTGGGTCAAAGTTGCCTTTGTCTTGGGCTAGGGATGGAACTGAGGAGCCAGAGAAACATGTCTCTAGGCCCCAAGCCAAGACTAGACTGGTTCCACGTTGACCCCCTTCCCTGCTCTTTCCATGTGGCTTAGTGGATAGAATCTGGGCCTGGTAGTCAGGAGGTCTTGGGTTCTAATCCCAACTCCGTCACTTGTCTGCCATGTCACCTTAGGCAAGTCACTTCACTTCTCTGTACCTCAGTTCCCTCATCTGTAAAATGGGGATCGAGACTGTGAGACCCACGTGGGACAGGGAACCACATTTGTTTGTACCCACCCCAGGGCTTAGTACAGTGCCTGGCACACAGAGTAAGCGATTAACAAATACCATCATTATTATTATTATTTCCCTCGTCCCCTAGTGGGGGTACTGCTGAGCTTGACGGAAGCAGCATAGCAGAGTGGATTGAGCATGGGCCTGGGAGTGATAAGGTCATGGGTTCTAATCCCTGCTCCACCACTTGTCCTTTGCATGACCTTGGGCTTCCCTTTCTATGCCTCAGTTCCCTCATCTGTAAAATGGGATTGAGACTGTGAGCCCCACATGGGCAGGGACTGTGTCCAACTCGATTTGCTTGTCTCCATCCCAAAGCTTAATACAGTGCCTGGTCCATAGTAAGCGCTCAACAGGTACCATCTTAAAGGCCCCGGAAGCCGGGCCAGCACGGAAGGAAGGTCGGGACCCAGGAGCCCATCTGACACAGCAGGTCCCCTGGGGGCCCGGCGGTTGGACCGAGCTAATGATTGACTAATGATTAGCTCCCAGATCCAGCCGGGTTTCTCCTCTGCAGCTGCCTTCGGTGGGACGCCGGTTTCCCTAGAGATAGCCCTTCAGCCTGTCCGTGGGTGGCATTACTGTGCAGGGGATCTGTTGGGACACGTCTTCTCATGGTTCACAGGTCGGGGCCGGGGGCTCAGGAGCCCAGAAACCAACATCGGGGATCATTAACAATGCATCCTGTTCCTCAGGTGTCCAACTCCACAAGCTCCCGGCCCATTTTGTTTGGGTTTGAAATTTCAATCTCTGCAGTGGAAAGGATTCCCCACTATAGGGGCTGCCCTGGAGATTGGGGAAGGTCAGGTCAGCTGATTCTCGGCCCTGGCCTCCGTCCCGGGATCTCTCAGTTTGGGGAAGCCCTGAATCTCAGCCACAACCCCATCTCCAGATAAGGATTGTGGCTGGGTTTGAGTGAGACGGACTGGAAGAGGGACGGCTCTGGAATGGCTTCCCTTGATAACGGGGATCTCACGGAAGTCCCTCTGGCTCTCCCAATCAAACAAAATCAAGAACCCCGGCATTCTCTCTGTTTCAGACTCAGAGTATAGAGGCTAGACCTGCCGACTGCAAGCCCTGGCCCCTCAAGACCAGCTCTAGACTGTATGCTCATCTCTAAACTGGAAGCTTGTTGTGGGCAGAGAAAGTCTTCAACTCTATCATAGCATACTCTCCCAAGTGTTTAGTACAGTGTTTTGCGCACAGTAACCATTCAATAAATACCACTGATAATGATGATGATGTCAAAATGCTTGAACCCAGTTTCCCCAGTGACACCATCACAACATCGTTTTGACTCTCACCGTCCATCTTGACACGCTCAATGGAGGGAGGCATCTTGCCCATGGCTTAACGAATCGAGCACAGGCCTGGGGTCAGAAGGTCATGAGTTCTAATCCTGGCTCCGCCACTTGTCTGTTGGGTGACCTTGGGCAAATTGCCTCACCTCTAAAATGGAGATTGAGACTGTGAGCCACACAGGGGACTGTGTCCAACCTGATTTGCTTGTATCCACCCCGGTGCTTAGTACAGTGCCTGGCACACAGTAAACACTTAAGTACCATAATTATTATTATTATTATCCAAGAGGAAACAGGGGGCTGATGAGCCAGATAGCAGATTCCTCGGCTCCCACACTGCCAGCACCCACTATCTGGCTACTCCATCCTGGATGAGATAAGCACAGAGAAAATCCACAAAGGGAGAATCTTTTAAATAGATACCTGTGACCTGTGAAGCCCAGGGTGACATTTGGTTTCCCTGGTGTCCCATTGCAACATTATTTCCAGAATTCCTTACAAACATAGCCCCTTGTGTCCCTGTGGGCTTCCGACCCAGCAGGGAAACAGGACAACAGGGAGTCAGCCTAAAGTGAGATCTCTAAGGTGAGATATACAGTGAACCAGAGCCAGCTCCGTTCTAAGGCTGGGGATTGGAAAACTGTCCTTTTTTAAAAAAGAAAATGGTATTGTTAAGCACTTACTGTATGCTAGGGACCGTACTAAGCACTGGGGTGGGGTGGACAATCTGTCTCCCCATCTAGACTGTAAGCTCTGAGTGTTCAGTGAATGTGTCTGTTATAAAAAAATACTGTTACGATATCACAGTACTCTCCTAATCATTCAATCTTATTTCATTCAGTGGTATTTACTGAGTGCTTACTGTGTGCAGACCACCGTACTAAGCACTTGGAGAAAGTGCAATACAACAATAAACTCCACCGAGAAGCAGCAAATGTAAGCGCTGGGATGGTGAGGTAGAGTGATTAGCAAGTGTCTTTGGGATACAGAGAAAAGTGCCCAGATGATGTAGAAAGGAAACGAGGGATTAGTTGGGGAAGGCCTCTTGGAGGAGAAGTGATTTTAGTATGGCTTTGATTTTTGTAATGGTATTTGTTAAGCGCTTACTATGTGCCAGACACTCTACTAAACTCTGGGATAGATACACGCTAATCAGGTTGGACACAGCCCAACCCCCACATGAGGTTCACAGTATTAATCCTCATTTTACAAGTAACTGAGGAAAGAGAAGCGAAGCGACTTGCCCAGGCCACCCAGCAGACAAGTAGCAGAGCCGGGATTAGAACCCAGGTCCTTCTGACTCCCAGACCCATGCTCTATGCAACAGGCCAGGCTGCTTCTCTTTGATGTGGTTTTAGTAGGACTTTAACCCAGTTTTCAGTTGATCTGCCCCCTTCCTTGTGTGGGAGCTGGGAGGAGTGGGGGAGTCCACTAAAGGTGCCTTGTGTTCTTGAGTGTGTCAGTAGCCACTTAACCCCATGAAGAATCCTGAACTGATTTGCTGCCCCGAGCAGATTAATGCCACGACCCAAGCGTGCGAAAAGGAGCACCTGCTCCTGGCTGGTATCGGCAGCCCCACCCATCGTCGTTTGCCAAACTCTCCAATTAAGACATTCCTGGTCTGGGCTTCTTGTTGCCCATATCAGTACAGGAATTCCTCTACACCCACAAAGTCCCTGGGGAAGGGCTGGGATGGGAACGCTAGGCTAATAATCAGAAATTACCAAGCAAAGCATCCAAAAGAACTGCTTCAGTGACCTGGGTGGGGAATCACATGCCAAGGGAGAGCTTTCTGATTCACCTTGCAGAGATTCCGGTGCAAGCTTCGGGTCAGTCATGGAGACATCAGTTGCGGAGAGCAGAAGGAAATAGAGAGTCCTGAGCTTATTAATTACGAAACGTCCTCTGAAAGAATTACTCACATTTTTCTAAATTCCCCATTCCTGCTCTCTGGATTAGAAGGCTCAGTTGTCACTTGCACAACCTGTGATTCAACTCTTTGCAAAACTCATTCTGTTTCTTCTCAGAAAAGTTAATGTCTGAATGCACCCGACTTTTCCACCTAGTCATATATTTATGACTGTGGTGATTTAGGGTTCCATCTACCAGAAATGACCATAATAAATCACCTCCTCCAAGAGGCCTTCCCAGACTGAGCTCCTCTTCCCCCTCTACTCCCTCTGCCATCCCCCCTTTACCTCTCCGCAGCTAAAGCCTCATTTTCCCCTTTTCCCTCTGCTCCTCCACCTCTCCCTTCCCATCCCCACAGCACTGTACCCGTCCGCTCAACTGTATATATTTTCGTTACCCTATTTATTTTGTTAATGAATTGTACATCGCCTTGATTCTATTTAGTTGCCATTGTTTTTATGAGATGTTCTTCCCCTTGACGCTGTTTAGTGCCATTGTTCTTGTCTGTCCGTCTCCCCCGATTAGACTGTAAGCCCGTCAAACGGCAGGGACTGTCTCTATCTGTTGCCGACTTGTTCATCCCAAGCGCTTAGTACAGTGCTCTGCACATAGTAAGCGCTCAATAAATACTATTGAATGAATGAATGAATAATAGTGGAGTTTATTTTGCGTTTATAAGGTGCCAAGCACTGTGCTATTTGTTGGGCACAGACAAGATAATCAGATCAGACAAAAATTCCACAATTCTCATCTATCTATGATGAGAGGAGGTGTAAGGATCTCATCCCCATATAGAGAGGAGATGTAAGGATCTCATCCCCATTTTACGGTTGAGGACTCTGCTGAAGCCCATGGAGATTTAATGATTTTCACATCACACAGCAGATCAGTGGCAGATCCACGGTATGAGAACCCAAGTCTTCTGACTCTTCAGCCATGCTCTTTCCACAGGATCACCAAGATTTTCTTTTTAATATGCTAGACGTGCTCCATCTATACACTTTTGGGTGGTATATAATGAAATCGCTGAAACTATTAAATCTACAAGAGAGTACCATGCCTATCTTTCTGGATCTATGTCCATGTTATTATATGTCTGCCTATCTATAATAATAATAACTGTGGTATTTGTTTAGCACTTATTATGTGCTTGGCACTGTTGTAAATTCTGGGGTAGTTGCGAGCTAATCCGGCTAGACACAGTCCCACACTATTTTAATCCCCATTTTACAGATGAGGAAATAGAGGCCCAGGAAACACAGTAGAGGAGTGGTGAAATCAGGATTAGAACCCAAGTCCTTCTGACTCCCAGGCCCGTGATCCATCCACTAGACCATGCTGCTTCCCCTTCCCTCTGCCTTTTCTTTCCTGGACTACATGTCCAGCTGTCTCTGTTTTCATCTTCCTGTCTTTTTGAACCTGCGTCTGTGTCTGCCTCTTTTTTGCTTCTCTGTCTGAGACATTCAAGGTTTCTATTTGACTTTGTGTGGTCTTTGTCTCTCTGCCTCTGTGTATATGTAACTAGGGAGGCATGCTTTCCAGGCTCCTTCATCCATCCATTCTTTACCGACATTTGTTGTGTGCCTTCTGAGAACTACAGCTGTAATAGGTGCTTGGGAATATACAAAGAAGAAAATTGACTACTCGTTCCATCCACAAGAAATTTACAACCTAGGGGGAAGCACAGACACAGAAGCAATTATCGGCAACATCAAAGATTGCACACCAAGGCATTACCTAGATGTTTGCCTTCCTAGACCGTAAACTGGCTGTGGGCGGGGAATATGTCAGTTTATTGTTATATTATACTCTCTCAGGCACTTAGTACAGTGCTGTGCACACAGCAAGAGCTCAATAAATACGATTTAATGATTGAATGAATGAATAAATGAATGATTCTATACCTCCTCCATCACCCTCCAAACCCAGACTAGTAGACACTTCCTTACATTTTAGCAAAATCTTGCAAAACTCAATGTCAACCCTCTTTCTGGGTCTCCAGTTTCACTGAAAGTGAGG
The DNA here is from genome assembly GCF_004115215.2 of Ornithorhynchus anatinus. Classification (NCBI taxonomy): domain Eukaryota; kingdom Metazoa; phylum Chordata; class Mammalia; order Monotremata; family Ornithorhynchidae; genus Ornithorhynchus; species Ornithorhynchus anatinus. The sequence continues at coordinate 68,943,859 of NC_041728.1, read as the reverse complement.
ACCAAAAGATGTGTGTGCTGGGGAACCAGTAGAGAAGCAGCGTGGCTTAGTGGAAAGAGGACAGACTTGGGAATCAGAGGTCATGGGTTCTAATTCTGGCTCTGCCGCTTGTCAGCTGTGTGACCTAGGGCAAGTCACTTCACTTCTCTGGGCCTCAGTTCCCTCATCTGTAAAATGGGGATTAAGTCTGTTAGCCTGATGTGGGACAACCTGATTACCTTGAATCTACCCCAGCGCTTAGAGCGCTTAACAAATACCAACATTATTATCATTATTATTATTACTACATATCCGATCATCTCCATCAAGGACTCCTTGGAAAGAACCACTTTAGTGTCCGCATTATATACAATGGGATTCATTCAATAGTGGATCTGCTAGTGTCATTATTTTAATAATATTTTATCACTATTTTAGTTATACATCATTATAATTAGCACTTCCTGAGCTAAGCACTTTATTTAGTAATTCTGGTATTTGTTAAGCGCTTACTATTTACCAAGCACTGTACTAAGCCCTGGGATAGATACAAGATCATCAGGTCCCATATGGGGCACACAGTCTAAGTAGAAGGGAGAATGGGTTACTGAATCCTGGCGCTAACCTTCTCAATGTGCATATTTTAACCAGTCCTGCCATTGACCCGTGGCCCACGTCCTACTTCTGACCTGAACCGTTCCCCTCCCAAATCTGCCAATCACACTTCAAAACCCTACTGAAGGCTCACCTCCTCCAAGAGGCCTTCCCAAACTAAGCCCCCTTTTCCTCAGCTCCCCCCTCTCGCGTCGCCTCAACTCGCTCCGTTTGCTGTATCCCCCTCACTTGTGTGTAGAGGTACTTGTCTATAATTCTATTTATTTATATTGATTCCTGTTTACTTGTTTTGATGTCTGTCTCCCCATTCTAGACTGTAAGGCTGGTGTGGGCAGGGATTGTCTCTATTGCTGAAATGTACTTCCCAAGTGCTTAGTACAGTGCTCTACACACAGTAAGCGCTTAACGAATATGGTTGAATGAATGAATGCATGAATGAATCCCAATTTTGCAGATGAGGGAGCTGGGGAACCAAGGAGTGTCAGTCACAATCTTTCGGCCGACAGAGGGCTGCCAATTGAAACCAGAGGATGGGGGTGAGGGCAGGGAAGGTTAACTGACATCAGTTCCGTAAGGGAAAAAAGTACCATAACTAAAAAGCAGAAGCAATATGTTAAAGAACAATGACAAGAACTTTAAGAGTTGGAGAGGCCCTGCATTCCAGTTAAAGAATGTTTTGAGTTTTCTCACTGCTCCTATTGTTACAACCATCCCCACAGTCTAACAGTGTTTGCAGGTTTGTGGCAGCTTTACTGTTGACTGCCCCGCTTCAAGCAGCATGGCGTAGTGGATAAAGCACGGGCCTGGGAGTTCAGAAGGTCTCGGGTTCTAATCCCCTCTCCGCCACTTGTCTGCTGAGTGATCTTGGGCAAGTCATTTCACTTTTCTGGGCCTCAGTTACCCCATCTGGAGAATGGGGATTGAGACTGTGAGCCCCACATTGGACAGGGACTATGTGTAACCCAATTTGCTTGTATCCACCCCACGTTTAGTACAGTGCCTGTCACAATGTAAGCGCTTAACAAATATCACAATTAATGGTACAAGGGCTTTACCCACCAAGGTGGGTGGGAGAACCGAAGAGAAGGGCTACTTGTGATGTCCTGGGGTCCAGGTCTCCCCATGAGTTATGTTGCCAGTGATTTTACTTGATCCTCACACCGAGCCTGGCTGAAGACACTGAACTGCCACACCATTCTTCTTAAAACAATAAAATGCTTAATTCCTTCTTATCTTTAAATGATTAAGACATGTTCCATTATTATCTGTGAACATTTGGCTAACTGTAATTTAAATCTGTGGGGTAAAATAGTTACATGGGCAAATTCTCAACTTCTCTTCCATTTTATTGTAACTTTAGACTCCAGTCTGGACTGCCCTCTGACCCCATCCCTTGGCATCTAATCAAAACACCATCCCCCTCCGGTCTTCCCTCTGTGGCTGTCATCTTAAATGTACACTCTCCAATGGCTTCTTCCCCACTGCTTTCAAGCAAGCTTATGTCTCCCCTTCCTAAAAAAACCCAGCCTTGACCCCACGACTCCCTCCAGTTATCTCCCCATCTCCCTCCTATCATTTCTCTCCAAACTCCTTGAGAGAGTTGTCTACACCGGCTACCTCACCTTCCTCTTCTCCAACTAATTCTCTACTTGACCCCCTCCACTGAAACCGCCCTCTATAAAGTCACCAGTGACCTTTTTCTTGCCAAATCCTACAGTCTCTCGCCCTCTCAACTGTCTTCAACACTGTGGACCACCCCCTTCTCCTGGAAACATTATCCCAACCTTGGCTTCACTGACACTGTACTCTCCTGGTTCTTCTATATCTAACCATCCCTTCTCAGTCTCTTTTGCAGGCTCCTCCTCTGCCTCCCTCCACCTAAATGAGGTAGTCCCTCAAGGCTTAGTTCTGGGTCTCTTCTAGTCTCCATCTACACCTACTCCTATGAGGAACTCATTCACTCCCATGGGTTCAGCTGCCAGCCCAATGCAGATGATTTCCAAATCTATCTCTCCAGCTCTGATCTCTCTCCTTTTCTGCAGTCTATTTTCCTCCCACCTTCAGGACATCTCTACTTGGATGTCCCACCAACACTCAATCTTAACATGTCCAAAACACAATTTCACTTTGTCCTACCTAAACCCTGTTCTCCCCCAACACTTTCTTTCTCATCGCTATAGACAATACCACCTTCCTCCCTGGCTCACAAGACCATAACTTTGACATTCGTCTGGACTCATCTCTCTCATTCAACCCACATATTCAATCTGTCACCAAATCCTATCAGTTCGACCTTCACAACTTTGTTAAAATTCCCCACATACAAACCGCTACCCTGTCAATCCAGGCACTTAGCCTACCCTACCTTGACTATTGCATCAGCCTCCTTGTTGACCTCCCTTCCTCTTGCCTCTTCCCACTTCAGTCCATACTCCACTCTCCTTCCTGTATCATTTTTATACAAAACTGTTCCGTCCATATTTTCTAACTCCTCAAGGACCTTCAGTGGTTGCCTATCCACCTCCATATTAAACAGAAACTCCTTACCACTGGCTTTAAAACACCCGATCACCTTGCTCTCGCCTCTCTCCTATCTACCTCCGATTTCCTTCGATAACTCAGCTTGCTCACTCTGCTCCTGTAATGCCAGCCTACTCACTGTAACTTGATCTCGTTTATCTCATCGTCAACCCTTGCCCATATCCTGCGTCTGGCCTCATGTCTCCTCCAAGAGACCTTACTTGACTAAGCCCTCATTTCCTCTTCTCTCATTCTCTTCTGCATCAATCTTGCCCTTGGATTTGCATCCTTTATTCACTCCACCCTCAGCCCCACAGAACTTATATACCTACCCAAAATTTATTCATTTATATTAATACCTGTCTCGGCTTTGGACTGTAAACTCTCTGAAAGAAGGGAATGTATCTACCAACTCTGTTGTATTGTACTCTCCCAAGTGCTTAGTACAGTGTTCTGCCCCCTGTAAGTGGTTAATAAATATAACTGATTGATTAATTGACTGAGAGAGCCATTATGCAGGAGAGGACTTTTCCAAATTTTTTATGGTAAATGGCTTTTTTCACGTTAAAAAAAAAGGTAATGTCTTTTCCATTCGCAATATTATCGTGTTTTCTCACTTGATCCTCTTCAGTCTAATTCTGGTCATGCTCTGCCATAGAAACCTTCCCATCAATCGTATACAAAAATAAATTAGCGTCAGCTGCCTGACGTATTGGACTGGTTTTGTTTAACTCCAGCTCATCCATTTCCATTAGTTTTTATTTTCCGTCTGTCCACATTTCTCATTCAAACTGCCATTTGATCTCTAATGAAGGAATCTGCTAGAGTCACAAAATTACAACTTTGATTTTAATTATTTAGCACTGTTAGGTTGCCAAGTTGTCATCTTCTGCCTAACAACCTTCATGAAACTTGAATCTTTCAAGTGTTTCATTTTCCTTTCATAAACAACAGCGTTAAAATGACCAGATTACAAAGTTCCAGTTATTCTTTTAGGACTTTTATAGGCTAAATCTATCAATGGAGTCTCTGGTTGAAAATACAAAGCCAAGGTTAGCCATTCAGTCAGTTAGTCAATCGTACTTCTTGAGTACTTACTGTGCTCAAAATACTGCACTAAACTCTAGGGATAGTACAATAGAACAATGTAACAGACACAATCCTTGTCCACAATAAGTTTACGGTCTAGAGCAGGGATCAGACATTAATATAAATAAATTAATTACAGATATGTACAAAAGTGCTGCAGAGCTGGTAGAGTGGATGAATAAAGGGAATGTCAGGGTGTTGCAGAAAGGAGTTGAAGAACAGGAAAAGAGAGCTTAGTCAGGGAAGGCCTCTTGGAGGAGATGAGCCTTCAATAAGGTTTTGAAGTAGGGGAGAATAATAGTCTGTCAGTTATGAAAAGGAAGGGCATTTCTGGCCAAAGGCAGGATGTGGGCTAGGAGTCAGTAGAGTGATAGAGGAGATTAAGGTACTGTGAGAAGGTTGGCATTAGAAGAGTGAAGTGTTAGGGCTGGGTTGTAATAGGAGAGTAGCAAGGAGAGGTAGGAGAGGGCAAGGTGATTGAGTGTTTTAAAGCCAATGGTGAGGAGTTTCTGTTTGATGCAGAGGTGGATGGGCAACCCCTTGAGGGTCTTGGGGAGTGAGGAAACATGGCCTGAACATTTCTGTAGAAAAATGATCCAGGCAGAGGAGTGAAGTATGGACTGGAGTGGGGAGAGACAGGAGGCAGGGAGGTCAGCAAGAAGGCTGTTACAGTAATCAAGGAGGGGTAGCATAAGTGATTGAATTAATGTGCTAGCACTTTGGATGGAGAGGAAAGGGAGGATTTTAGTGATGTGAGAGGCTCACTGCTAATCAATCAATCAATATATCAATGGTATTGATTTAGAGTTTCTTCACCCAAGTGCCTGAGTTGTTGCGATGTTGTAAGACTTCTGTGCCTGGCATGAGATCGTGCCAAGTTATGCTGGTTAGTGGTCTCAGGCACCCCACATCAATCAATCAATACTTATTGAGTGTTTACTGGTCACAGAGTACTGACCACTGTACTAAGTGGTCGGGAGAATACAATACAACAGAGTTGGTGAACATAATCCCTACCATCAAGGAGTTTACAGTCTAGTGGAATAGGTCAAGTTGTTTCACACAATGAGAAGTAGCATGGCCTATTGGAAAGAGCACAGGCATAAGAGTCAGAGGACCTGGATTCTAATTCCAGCTCTGTGCTTGCCTGCTGTATAACCTTGGGCAAGACACTTAACATCTTTGCTTTACTTTCCTCATCATAATATGAGGATTCAATACTTGTTCTCCCTCATACTTTGCCTGTGAGCACCATGTGGGACCGGGGCTGTATCTGACTTTATTATCTCACATCCCAGCACTTAGTACAGTGATTGCTTGGGACATACTGAGCCTTAACAAATAATGCTATTATGATTGTTAGTACACTCCTCTGGCAAGGTTTTTAGACAACACAGCCATCTGGCAACAGTGCAGTAACAGCAACCGCATAGCAACCTGGCTGATTTTATCTTCAGGTTGGTTCCTCTTTCTTTCCAGAGTCCATATTCCAGCTTCCCAACCGTCTCGCTAGGCGTGCTGACACGTCTTGTGCTGCTGTCATCGATAATGGCATTCTGTGAGAGCTTGCTGCCCAGGTAGTGGAACTTTTCAAAGACTTTAAGTATGCACATCATCTACGGATCTTATCAGAGTCAGCTCTGTGGGATGGGGTGTTCATTGGAGGCCAAATTCAATCCATTTCAAGCTGATTGTAAGTCCAAAGTGCTTAGCAGCTAGTGCACTCAGTAATCCGCCTTGTGTCTCCAAGCTAGCTCTGCACAGTCATCCACAGAATGGAGCTCTTGGGCAAGAACCTCAGCCAGCTTTGTCTCCACAGTCAGTCAACCGTATTTACTGAGAGCTTACTGGGTGCAGAGCACTGTACTAAGCACTGGAGAGAGTACAGTACAATAAACAGACACATTCTCTGCCCACAGAGAGCTTACAGCAATTCAAGCGGGCCCAGTCTAGATAAAGCTGCATGTAAACCCCTGGTTCCGCACCATCAGATGTGCCTGTCAACAAGTCTGTGAGCACTGTGGTGAAAGGCATCTTATTTTGTTTTTTATTTCTATGGTGTTTGTTAAATGCTTACTATGTGCCAGGCACTAGGCACTGGGGTATATACAAATGAATCAGATTGGACACAGTCTATGTCCCACATGAGGCTCACATTCTTTCACAGATGAGGCAACTGAGGCTCACTGAGATTAAGTGACTTGTCCAACACCACACAGCAGATAAGTGGTAGAGACAGGATTAGAACCCACATCCTCTGACTCCCAGGCCTGTGCTGTAAGCACTAGGACACGCTGCTTCTCATCAGTGTGAGAATGCAGCCACGCTTCATGTTATTTGTACCTGCCAAGGGTGTCATGTCTGCTAATTCTGTTGTATTGTCCTTTCCCAAGAGCTTCGTTCCGTGCTCTGCACGCGGTAAGCGCTCAATAAATATGACTGAATGCATGAATGCTCTGCACATACTAAGTGCTCAGCAAATACCATTGATTGATTAACTGAGTAGGGAACAGAATGCTGATAGATTTTTCTGGACAGTCACACTTACAAGGAACAGCCATGGGTCATCCTGATTTACCGTGTTCAAAGCCTCTGTGAGTTTGATGAAAACAGTGAAGGGTCTTTCTCCTGCTACTGTCAAGCAGCAAAGATCATGTTGGCCTTCCCACGTCGAGATTGAAAACTGCACTGGCTTTCAATTAACCAATCCAACAGTGATATTTATTGAGACTTATTGCGTGCAGAGCACTGTACTAAGCACTCGGGAGAGTACAGTACAACAGAGATGGTAGACACATTCCCTGCCCACAATGAGCTTACAGTTTCAGGAATCATTTTTTCAGTCATCTGGTCAGAGAGGCGGTTCGGCAGCACGTTGTCTAGATTCTTGGAGCGGTGGCTGGGAGAGACATCTCACCGTGGTTATGTAGGAAGTGCGACTATCCTTCTTATATAAACTGATCGACAAAGTGCGTATCTTTGAAGTCATATGCTATTTTTTGGTGTTATTTAGCCCTTTCTACGTGCCAGGTATTGTATTAAGAGAATACAAGAGAATTAGTCACTTCATTTTTCTGGACCTCAGTTCCCTCATCTGTAAAGACCGTGAGCCCCACATGGGATGGACAGAGTCCAACCCCATTACTTTGCATCTACCCCAGGGCTCAGAACAGTGTCTGGCACATTGTAAGTGCTTAACAAATACCATTTTTTTAAAAGTCCCTGTTCCCCAGGGGGCTCATAGCCTAAGTAGGAGAGAGAATAGATATTAAATCCTCATTTTTATAGTAGTGGAAACTGAGGTCCAGAGAAGTTAAGTCACTCGTCCAAGGCCACAGAGCAGACAAGTGGTGGAGCTGGGATTAGAATCCACACCCTCTTATTCCCGGGCCCATGTTTTTTCCACTAGGCCAAACTATTTCTTCCCCTTCCCAGATTAGGCAGGGCAGATCTGTAAACTTTCAAGTGTGCCTTTGCTCACCATACTTGTTCACATTCCCTTACTCTATTTAAGAATGATGGATCTTTTGGGATTTAGTCCTGTTACTCTCAGGAACTCATCAGGCCACTAAATGAAATATTCCCCATCCCGAGCAGGATGCGCTGTCTGTTTTAAATGATGGGCGCTTTTAGCCCTCCCTGTTTAGCTAGGAACCTTTCTTCGCTCACTAATCTGTAATCTGAATTCAGTTCATTCCTGATCCCACTTGGTGGGTCCTTACGGAGAAGAAACCAGTTCATTCAAACAACAGACAACTTGTTTATTTAGAGTATTTATTTAAAACCGAGCCTTTCCCCTACATTCTTCGATTTTCAGATCCAGAGCAGTTTCACAATGAACAAGGCTAACAGAAAGATAAGAGAGGGAGGAGTGAGCAGTAGCAATTCTCTGCTTTACCCAAGTGACCGGTTTCCTAGGTGACAGCCATGCCTATTCCATCAGCAAAGGGGGCAGGGTGCTGCCAAATCCCAAATTAACAGTGAAATATAGAAACTTCAGCAGCTGAGCACATTAACCTATACCCTCTTGGAAGTAAAGCAATTTCTTTTTGACTTTTTCCCCAGTAGTGGGAGTGGCAGCTATTTAATTTCCCAAAAACAATCGGAGGAGTCTAGAACACAGGAGATCCACTCGATGGGTAATAGGGATGGTGTCCCCACCACGGGTTCGGCTGAACTCTAGCCTCGTACACCCCAGGTCTCTGACAGCATGCAAGTGCTTAGTACAGTGCTCTGCACACAGTAAGCTCTCAATAAATATGATTAAATGAATTTAAGAGTTTCCAGTTAGGATTACCAAGACCCCAGAAGACGTGTTTCTGGTCTATTCACTCTCTTCGAAGCCTGTCTCCTCTCCCTCCCCACCAATCCCCATTCCCTCCAAAACTCCTGCTCCCTTTTCACCCCTTGTTCAAAATAAAAATCAATCAATCATATTTATTATATGCTTACTGTGTACAGAGCACTCTACTAAGTTCTTGGGAGAGTACAATAGAACAGAGCTAGTAGACACGTTCCCTATTTGTAAGGAGAAGCAGTATGATCCAGTGAATAAAGCACAGGCCTGGGAGTCAAAAGGACCTGGGTTCTAATCCTGACTCTGCCACTTGTCTGCTGTGTGACCTTGGACAAGTCACTTCATTTGTCTGTGCCTCAGATCCCTCATCTGTAAAATGGGAATCAAGGCTGTGAGTCCCATGTGAGGAATTTAGAGACTAGAGGATTGAAAGATGATACTCTTGGTCTAAAGTCCTTCAGGGGCACTGTATTTTACCTCTGTTCCCAACAAACTATTCATCCTTGCCAGACTCTATCCGCAAAGAAGATCTTCTTCTCTGGCTTAGTCACAGCCGCATTTGTGATGGCAATTTCTATTCTTCCTATTGGCAGTACCGGTGCATTCAGTTTGCCTGGAACATCTGTTTTCATGATGTGTTTTGGATAGAGGTGTTTGGATAGAAGGCTGTTGGGGGATACAGGTATCCCGATCCTGCTGGGATAGAACTTGGTGTGATGTCGGAAGAAAAGCAGCGTTCTTCAGGACCGTAATTTCAGTGTTATAGGAAAAATGATTAAGTTGGGGCTCTCTGTTTGGTTTTATATGGTCTTTGTTATGCACTTACTATGTGTTGAGCATTGTTCTAAGCACTAGGGGAGATACAAGCCAATCAGCTGGGACACAGTCTCTGACCTACATGGGGCTCACAGTCCAAATAGGAGGCAGAACAGGTACCGATCCCCATTTGACAGATGTGGCAATTGAGGCCCAGAGAAGTGAAGTGGTTTGACCAAGATTACACAGCTGGAAAATGGAGGAGCCAGGATTAGAACCCAGGTCCTCTAACTTCCGGGACTGAACTCCTTCCGCTAGACCACGCTTCTTCTCCCCGGGAAACATCAGTCGACACTTCGGTGCGGGTACCCATCGGCCGGTTTAGGTAGAGTGTGGGTGTACGGGTCTCTCAAGGAAAAGGAGCAATGTTTGATTATGGACAGGGTAGGCCGAGACCCAGGATTGGTCCCAGCCAGGGGCATATTGGGCTAGCTAGACATTTGGAGATTTCTTGAGCTTTCGGGGGTCCTCATTTCTATCTTAATCTCCTCTCCCTCAGACTGTGAGTCCTATGTGGGACAGGGACTGCGTTCGAGCCGATGATCTCGGTTCTATCCCAGGGTTTACTATCATGCTTGCCACATTATAAGCCTTAATCAATATCGCAATTATTATCAGTCAGTCAGTCGTATTTATGGAGCCCTTACTGTCTGCAGAACACTGTACTAAGCACTCGGAGAGTACAACATAATAATGAACAGTCACAATCATTATCATCAGTATTACATATACACTGTCATTATTATCATTATTACTTTTATTCTAGACAACCAGATTACAGATTTCTGATGACTTCCCTTGTTTTAAGTCATTCTTAAATTTTATAGCCCCAATTTATAGCCCCAGGTCCTGACCCCCAACCCCACACAAGGCCTCAGTTCTCAGGTGACCATGATCTCCCTCCTCTGCCCTGTCTAACCCATGATCCCCCATCTTCTGTCAGAGGAGCAGTTCTCTGGAGTCCCTGGAGTCAAGTGCCAGGCCCCAGTGGGTCTGCCCAGGGAAGTGCGGTCCACTGGGGTTTGAGACTCAGGGGGTGTTAGAGGCATCCAGTGTTCTTGCGTCAACTTCTGGGATCACACGAGTCAAAAACACTCGAGCAGCGTGGCTCAGTGGAAAGAGCCCGGGCTTGGGAGTCAGAGGTCATGGGTTTGAATCCTGACTCTGCCACTCGTCAGCTGTGTGACTGTGGGCAAGTCACTTCACTTCTCTGTGCCTCAGTTACCTCATCTATAAAATAGGGATTAAGACTGTGAGCCTCACGTGGGACAACCTGATCACCCTGTATCTACCCCAGTGCTTAGAACAGTGCTCTGCACATGATAAGCCCTTAACAAATACCAACATCATTATTATTATTATTATTAAGATCTCTTTTTTCCCCAGCTCATTCTCCCTTCTAAATCATCTATGCACTTGGATCTGTGACCTTTGGACACTTAATGGTGTCCTACCCCACAGCACTTATGTACATATAATATAAATTATATAATATGAATTATTTATTCATATTATTGGCTGCCTCTCCCACTAGACTGCAAGCCCATTATAGGCAAGGAACGTGTCTGCTAATTCAGTTGTATTGTACTCTGCAAATAGTACAGTGCTCTGCACGTAGTAAGTGCTCAATAAATACCATTGATGGATTGATTGATTGCAGATCCACTAGACTGTAAGGTCCTTGAGTGCCAGGGTAGTCTACATATACTTTCCCAAGGGCTTAGTACAGAGGTTTGCACACAGTAAGCTCTCAGTAGATACCACTGGTGGATTGATTCACTGCGTATCTGAGACAAGACTAGGTGTAGAAAAGTCTCCCCGCCTAGCAAAGATGTGCGGTCCAAATGGTGGGTGGGAGGAGTGGCTTCCACAAGAATGATTCTAGGCCTAACAAAAGCTTACCTCCTCCAGGAGACCTTCCCAGAATAAGCCCCCCTTTTCCTCTGCCCCTCCTCCCCTCCCCATCACCCCGACTCGCTCCCTCTGCTCTACCCCACTTCCCACTCCACAGCCCTTGTGTATATATGTACATATTTATTATTCTATTTATTTTATTAACGATGTTTATACATCTATAATTCTATTTATTTATATTGATGTCTATTTACCTGTTTTGACGTCTGTCACCCCCTTCTAGACTGTGAGCCCGTTGTTGGGCAGGGAGTGTCTCTGTTGCTGAATTGTATTTTGTAAGCACTTAGTACAGTGCTCTGCACACAGTAAGCACTCAATAAATACAATGAATGAATGAATGAACTAGTTCAAAATGTCCCTTCAGCATGGTTCAGTGGAAAGAGCACGGGCTTTGGAGTCAGAGGTCATGGGTTCGAATCCCGGCTCAGCCACTTATCAGCTGTGTGACTTTGGGCAAGTCACTTAACTTCTCGGTGCCTCAGTTACCTCATCTGTAAAATGGGGATTAAGACCGTGAGCCCCACGTGGGACAACCTGATTCCCCTGTGTCTACCCCAGCGCTTAGAACAGTGCTTGGCACATAGTAAGCGCTTAACAAATACCAACATTATTATTATTATTATTGTATTCAGCTGAAATCAATCGGTGGAATTTATCCAATACCCACTGAGAGCAGGACACCAGTCCTAAACACTTGGGGACCCACCAGAAACAAAACATACTTTCCATGACCTTAAGAGACCTACCACCTGATATGGCATCTTCAATCAAACAATGGTATTTTTTGAGTGCTTACTGTGTGCAGAGCACTGTACTAAGCATTTGGGAGAGTACGATACAACAGAGTCGGTAGACGCATTCCCTGCCCACAGTGAGTTTACAGTCTAGAGGGGGGAGACAGACAATAATATGACTAAATGGTACAGGTACATGGGTAACCTCCTTGGGGCTGAGGGTGGGGTGAATATCAAGTGCCCAAAGAGTACAGATCCAAATATATACGTGACACCGGAGAGAGAGGGAGCCAGGGAAGAGAGGGCTTAATCAGGAAGGCCTCTTGGTGAAGATGTGACCTTAGTAAGGTTTTAAAGGTAGGGAGAGTGGTGGGTTGGTACATAGGGAAAGTGAAGGAGTTCCAAGCCAGAGGGGAGATGGGGGAAAGGAGTCGGTGGTGAGATAGGTGAGATTGGGGCACAGTGAGGAAACTGGTGCTAGGGAAGCAAAGTGGGCAAACTGGGCAGTAGTAGGAGATCAGTGAGGTAAAGTAGGAGGGGGCAAGCTGATTGAGGGCTTTAAAGCTGATGGTAAGGAGATTCTGTTTGATGCAGAGGTAATTGGGCGTTTTTTAGAAAAACTATGGACTAGGTTGAGGAGAGACTAGAGACAGAGAGGTCAGGGAGGAACAAGTGGCTCTAAAGGCTCAAAAAACCCCTCCAGCCACTCAAAGCAACAGGCAACCCACGGGGCTGGGAGTTAGGAAGAGATCTGGGGCACCTTAAGGCAAGGTATTTTGTCTCTGTTTCCTTATCTGTAAAATGGGGATAACTATTTGGGAAGAGAAAATGAGAACTGTGTGGAAGCTCATCTCTTGACTGTAAGCTTGTTGTGGGCAGGGAATGAGTCTGTTTATTGTTATATTGTACTCTCCCAAGTGCTTAGTACAGTGCTTGGCACACAGTAAGCACTCTATAAATATGAGTGAATGAATGAATGAATGAATGACTGAAAGCACTTCGGACAAGTGAAACTGCTCTATAAAGTCATTATTTGGGAATTAATCTTTTAAAAAAAAATTATGGTGTTTGTTCAGTACTTACTATGTGCCAGGAACTGTACCAAGCACTGGGACTGATGCAAGCTAATCAGGTTGGAAACAGGCCATGTTCCACATTGGGCTCACGATCTTAATCCCCATTTTACAGATCGGGTAACTAAGGGACGGAGCAATGAAGTGACTTGCCCAAAATCAACAGCGGGCAAGTGGCAGATCCGGGATTAGAACCCAGGTCTTTCTGATTTCCAGGCCTGTACTCTATCCACCAGGCCACTAGGCCACACTGCTTCTCAATCTTGGCTCGCCTGTCCAGGTGGCAAAAGTCATAATGAGAGTAATTGATCATCCTTCATTCTTCTAAAGCCCCCTGTGCCTGAACTTTGCTCTGAAACAATAAAAGCACTCTCCAAATTCAACACATTAGCACCTCAGTAGAATGAATCACTCAGTCTGCCCCCAAAGCTTTCCCGTTGGCCCTGGCGCCCCCCCGACTCTGGGACGATGACTGGAAGTAGGGGGTGTTCGGAGTCCTCTCCCCCCAGCCCCGCCACTCCCCAAATCCAAGACAAGGACTTGAAGGACCTGATCCGTGTGGATGGATACTCGTATCGCTCCCAAAGTGTTCAGCCCTCAGCCCGTTTTCTGTGAGCGAGAAACGGTCTGGACTGTACAGACTGATACACAAAACTGTGAAGTGACAAAGAGGGAAAAATGAACAACGACTAATAAGTGAAATCTTTGCCTCATGTCTCTGAATTAGTCTTTTATGGGGTATTCAGCTCAGATGAGGAAAGTGAAAAAAATCTAGAAGAACATCTGTTTCCCAGGTTCTCCTCTCGTTGGGGCTAAATGTGATTTCCTCATCTGAGCCGTGGGGCTGACGTGGCGAAACGTGGCCGGAGATGGGGCTCGGCCAAGCAAGAGGCTGTCAGAAGCCCTGATGTCGGGTGAGTGGGCCACACGGGGAGGGCCGCCAGTCTGCCGGTTCTACCTGGTCAACCTGGCATCGATAGTTGCCAGCCACCCCTTTGCCTCCCTCACCCCTGTTCCCCCTTGCCCTTCCACCCGCTAGGTCCTCTACTTCTCTCACCCATCCTCTCTCTTCTCTCCTCTCACTCCTGCACCTCCGTCACAGCCTCCTCCCTTCCTGCCGGGGGTGGTTTGAGGGGACGGGGTAGAACCAGCCATCCGTTTTATTGCCATCGTTCTCGTCTGTCCGTCTCCCCCGATTAGACCGTAAGCCCGTCAAAGGGCAGGGACCGTCTCTATCTGTTGCCGACCTGTTCATTCCAAGCGCTTAGTGCGGTGCTCTGCACATAGTAAGCGCTCAATAAATACTATTGAATGAATGAATGAATCGAGAGAATAAGGCTACGGAGGCTGGGGCCTCCAGTCTATAGATACAGAAACTGTAAACTTGTCGTGGGCACGGAATATGTCAACCAACTCTGTTGTACTCTAGCCTCTCTAACGTTTAGTACAGTGTTCTGTACACAGTTAGCGCTCAATAAATAACACTGATTGTTTCACACACCCATACACATATATATGCACACCCTAGTTTTATTATAGTCGTCCTTCGTATTTGTAGTGACACTACTGAGGACCACTTACATGTGCGTATGTGTGGCTGAACGAGCCAAAGGAGGACCAGTGTCCCAGCCACACTGTAGTCGCCAAAAGGCCATTCCTCTTCCTGTGGGTCTGTGTGTGCATCGGTCGGCCAGTTTTTATGGAGCAGACAAGGAGACACACGGTTTCATCCCTGTAATCTGGATGACCCGAGCATAGGCGACTCTGGACGGCCCACTGTTCTGCAGGAAGATCAGGGGTCCCGGACGGTGGAGATCCGTTTTCCCCCGCACTGACGGTCAGAGCCCCTGTCCAGACGTACTCCTCCGGGGGCTGCCGAGAGACCCGCTCTGAATACTGGCCTCGACAGATCCCGGCTCCCCACCGGCGTTCTCACCACCATCCCTCCACCACCAGGGTCTGGCCAAGGACCCACTGGAAAACATATCCAAGGATTCGGACGTGCCTTCATGATGTGCAAGGTTGGGTCGGGGTCTGGAAACTTCAGGTAAAGACGCCTTTCTCCTGGGATTATTCTCTGGGTCTTGGAGGCCACAGAGACGAGGAAGGGGACGCAGCTACAGAATTTCCGTCCTCAATAAATTCGATTGACTGACTCAGGGCAGTGTCGGTGACAGGAATCATCACACACCCAAGTCAACACTTTTCTTTATCGCCGCATGCAGGGTGCGGGTCTACAGCTAGAAGAGCTAGAAGGGTCTGGAGACGTGGATTCTAGTTCTAGCTCTGCCATTAGTCTGCTGTGTGACCTCGGGCAGGCCTCTCGACCTCTCTGGGCCTCAGCTTCCCCTTTTAATAATAATGTTGGTATTTGTTAAGCGCTTACTATGTGCCGAGCACTGTTCTAAGCGCTGGGGTAGACATAGGGGAATCAGGTTGTCCCACGTGGGGCTCACAGTCTTAATCCCCATTTTACAGATGAGGGAACTGAGGCACAGAGAAGTGAAGTGACTTGCCCAGAGTCACACAGCCGACAAGTGGCAGAGCTGGGGACAATGATTTCTGCTTCCCCCCAACTTTCAGAAATGTTGTGAGGCTAAGGTGAACTAACTGATGAGAAAGAGCATAGCCAGGGGTGAGAGGGTGTGTTAACGACGAATGATAATTATGACTGTGGGCAAGTCACTTAACTTCTCTGGGCCTCAGTTACCTCATCTGTAGAATGGGGATTAACTGTGAGCCTCACGTGGGGCAACCTGATTACCCTGTATTTCCCCCAGCGCTTAGAAAAGTGCTCTGCACATAGTAAGCGCTTAACAAATACCAACATTATTATCATCATTATGATTATTTGACTAAATCCCTGCAGTCTCTTTCTTCGTTCTGCTTCAGGTCTAAAATAATTCCAGGCCCAGAGGCAGAAACTTTGCTTGAGGCCTTTCAAACCCCGAGGTTTCTGTTTCTGTTTCTGAAGCCACTGAGGGAGATGTGCTTTTACTTAGAGGAGGGGGGAATGGCGTATCCAACATGTTTTCCATGCCCCAATTGCCAAACAAAAGCAGCTCAGCTTTCCGAGGAATGGGAAGCTCCAACCCAATCCCTGAAGCCAAGGCTCCATGCCATCTGCGGCCAAGTTAAATAAGAAAGAATTGGGGCTAACTGGATCGCCACCTCCCAGGTTCACTGATGAAAGCCACGAGAGATCCCTGAGGAGAGCGGAGGAACGGAGAATGTCATCCTGGCAGCAGGATGATGATGATGATGATGATGATGATGATGATGATGACGATGATGGTGGTGGTATTTGTTAAGCACTTATTATGTGCCAGGTACTGTTTTAAGCGCTGGGGTGAATACAAGCAAATCTAGTTGTGCACAGTCCCTGTCCCAAACCCCATTTTGCAGATGATGTAACTGAGGCACAGAGAAGTGAAGTGACTTATTCAAGGTCACACGGCAGAGAAGTGGTGGAGCCGGGTGGAGAGAGGGGCTCGTTATTGTGAACTCCATGTGGGAGAGGAACTGTGTCCAATCTGATTTGCTTGTATCCACGCCAGTGTTTAGTACAGTGCATGGCACACATAGGAAGTGCTTAACAATTACCATAATTATTATTATTACTGGGAGCGGGGACTGAAATTTCTAAGTGGTATTTCTGGGATAAGGGAGGTTTCCCCTCTCTCTCTCTCACTTTTGACCGTGGAGGCCATGAGCTGAAACTTGAGGAGCCTTGGTTTAAGGTGGCCAAAGGTCTGGTTTTCCAGGTAGCCTGTCCCCTATCCGGGACCGACACAGTCCCAGACAGTTTTCTGTGCAGGTTTTATTTTTCGGCACCATGTATCCCTCTGCCGTAACTCATTCCTATGGCCATGTTCCAGATCTCAGACTCTATCCCAGACTCCACATGGATCTGGAACGGGGACACAGACACTTTGGAACAGTTGGCAGGGTCAGAGCACCCTGAAGAAATGATCAAGGTTCCAGCCAATTCAGGCCAGATCCAAAGGACCCTTGCGGTTGGTGGTCCCCTGATAATATGAAGATATTACAAAGCAGCTTGGTCTGGTGGAAAGAGCACGGGCCTGAGAGTCAGAGGTCCGGAGTTCTAATCCCGGTTCCGCCACGTCTTTTGTATGACCTTGGGCAAATCACCTAACTTCTCTACATTACCTCATTGGTAAAATGGGGATTGAGACTATGAGCCTCCTGTGGGACAGGGACTGTGTTCAACCTGATTACCTTGTATCTACCCCAGTGCTTAGAACAAACGCTTGGCACGTACTAAATGCTTAACAAGTTCCATAATTGCTATTGTTATTATTATTACTTCACACTCTTTTGTCTCTAATGTGCATAACTGGCACTGGCGGAACTGCTCTATGGGACAGATTAACAATACAAATGTCCTGATTATCCTTCAGTTTGGTCTGAATCCAAAAGACTCAAGCAGTGAGATTCAGGAAAGAAGTCAGACCAATAAGAATAACGATAATAATAATAATTATCATTACATTTAATCGCTAACAGTGTATGAATACTGGAGTAGATACAAGCACGTCAATCAATAAATGGTATTTATTGAGCACCTACTGGGTCAGGGCCCTGAACAAAGCCGTTGGGAGGGTACAGTAGAAAAGATTTTGTAAACATGATCCACGTTTAATACGAGGTCCACGAGGAATTTAGAGTTTACAGGGGAGACAAGAATCAAAATAAATTACAGATAGGTAGAGTGACGGGCACCCGAGGGTACTGGGGTTGAGGGTGGGGTGACTACCAAGTGCTTAAAGTGTACAAGTATACAAATTCCAGTTTAGACTGTGAGCCCGTTATTGGGCAGGGATTGTCTCTATCTGTTGCCGAATTGTATTTTCCAAGCGCTTAGTACAGTGCTCTGCACATAGTAAGCGCTCAATAAATACTATTGAATAAATGAAGTCCCCAACTTGCTCCCTTTGCTCAACCCCTCCCTCCCTGCCCCACGGCACTTGTGTGTATATATACATATTTATAATTCTATTAATTTATAATAATGTCTGTTTACTTGTTTTGATTTATGCATATCTAGAGGGGGCTCACAGTCTTAATCCCCATTTTACAGGTGAGGCAATTGAGGCCCAGAGAAGTGAAGTCACTCGCCTAAGGTCACACAGCAGACAGGTGGCAGAGGCAGCATTAGAACCCAGGTCCTCTGACTCCCAGCTCTTTGCTCTTTCCCCTAGGCCACACTGCTTCCCATAAGTGAGGATGAAGTGTTGAAAGGGATCCAGAACTGAGCTTTGACAAACTCCTGTACTTAAAGGGTGGAAGGCAGAGGAGGAGCCTTTGAAAAAGACTGAGAATGAACATCCAGAGAGCTCGGAGGAGAAGAGGGGAAGGACAGTGTCAGTGAAGCAGAGGTTGGATAATATTTCCAGGAGAAGCAGGGGGTCCACAGTATCAAAGGCAGCTGAGCGGTCGAGGAGGATTAGGATGGAGTAGAGGCCATTGGATTTGGCAAGCGGGAGATCGTTGGTGACTTTAAAGAGGGAAGTTTCTGAGGAGCGAAGGGGGCAGAAACCAGATTACAGGGGATCAAGGAGACAATTGGAGGCAGAGGTGTTTAGACAATTTGCTCGAGGAGTTTGGAGAGGAATGGTAGGAGGGAGATAGGGTGATATTTGGAGGAAGGGATTTTTTAGGATAGGGGATTCAGAGGCATGTATCGGGACACAGTCCCCAACCCACATGGAGCTCACAGTCTCAGTAGACAAGAGAACAGGTACTTAATCCCCATTTTACAGATGAGAAAATTGAGGCAGAGAGCAATGACTTACCTCAGATCACACAGCAGGCCCGTGGCGGGGTCAAAACTCCCAGGCTTGTGGTCTTTGCGCTAGGCCCTGCTGCTTCTCCTAGCACTGAAGCGAAGCTTATCACATCACACCCTCCTTGGGTGGGACATAATAATTGTGGTATTTCTAAAGTGTTTACTATGTGTCAAGCACTTTTCTAAGAACTGGAGTAGATACAAGCTAACAGGGTGGACACAGTCCCTGTCCCACATGGGGCTCACAGTATAAAACCCCATTTTACCGATGAAGTAACCGAGACACGGAGAAGTGAAATGACTTGTCCAAGGTCACTCGGCAGACAAGTGGCGGAGCTGGGATTACCCACTAGGCCGTGCTGCGACTCTAAGGAGCGTGCTAGGAAAATGGAGGAAAGGAGAAACTCCCAAACGGCAGCCGTTTTGTGATATGCTGAATTGGGGCAACTGCAGAAAGGGTAGAGAGAAAAAACACTGAAAGACAGAATGGAGCAAAATCTCTAAAGCTGCAGCAGAAGACACAGCTGCAGAAGACAGAGCAGCCAGGTGGGCAGCAATCAGAAATAGGGCAGAGGATTTGGGAAGGTCGGGATGTGAGGAAGAGGAAAAGAAAATAGCTCCCAGCCCACTGGGGAATAAAGGCAATAATATGTAGCCCGGGACAATCTTCACGTACACACATATGGCTTTAAATGGTGCCTCTCCCACTAGACTGTCAGCCCGTTGTGGGCAAGGAATGTGTCTACCAACTCTGTTGTACTGTGCTCTCCCAGTGCTCAGTACAGTGCTCTGCACGCAATAAGAATTCAATAAATACCACTGCAGTCGTCTCGCTAAAATCTCATTAGTAAGTCATCTCCCAACTCCAAGGTCACGTAAAAATAAACACGTATGGGTTCCCAGTAGAGTTTCCCATTGCATGTAAATGAGTCTCATCCTTGTGGTCGGGGAATGTGTCTACTAACTCTTTGCATCATATTCTCCCAAACGCTTAGTACAGTGCTCTATGCACATTAAGCACTAGTTCATTAATAATAATAATAATGATAATAATGATATTTAAGTGCATACTATGTACCAAGCACTTTTCTAAGCATTGGGGTAGATACAAGGTAATCAGGTTGTCCCATGTGGGGGCACGTTGTCCCAGTCTTAATCTGTGAAGATGCTGTGAGCCACAAGAAGCCGTGTGGCTCGGTGGAAAGAGGCTGGGCTTGGGAGTCAGAGGTCATGGGTTTGAATCCCCGCTCTGCCACTTGTCAGCTGTGTGGCTGTGGTCAAGTCATTTAGCTTCTCTGTGCCTCACTTACCTCATCTGTAAAATGAGGATTAAGACTGTGAGCCTCATGTGGGACAACCTGATTACCCTGTATACCCCAGTGCTTAGAACAGTGCTCTGCACATAGTAAGCGCTTAACAAATACCAACATTATCATTATTATTATTAATAATCACCATTTTACAGATGAGGTAACTGAGGCACAGAGACGTTGAGCGACTTTCCCAAAGTCACATAGCTGACAAGTGGCAGAACTGGGATTAGAACCCACGACCTCTGATTCCCAAGCCTGGGCTCTAGCCGCTAAACTACCCTGCTTCTCATAGGGGGATTATGGGCAGGGAATAAGTCTATCAACTCTGTTACATTGTATTCTCCCAAAGCCTTTACTTCAGTGCTCTACCCGCAGTAAACTCTCAATAAATATGATTGATTGATTGAATAAATACAACTGATTGATAATGGTATTTGTTAAGCACCTACTATGTGCCAGGCACTGCAGTAAGCACTGGAAAGAGCACGGGCTTTGGAGTCAGAGATCATGGGTTCGAATCCGGCTCGGCCACTTGTCAGCTTTGTGACTTTGGGCAAGTCACTTAACTTCTCGGTGCCTCAGTTACCTCATCTGTAAACTGAGGATTAAGACTGTGAGCCCCACGTGGGACAATCTGATTCCCCTGTGTCTACCCCAGCGCTTAGAACAGTGCTTGGCACATAGTAAGCGCTTAACAAATACCAACATTATTAACAGATACAAGCTAATCAGTTTGGAAACAGGTCCTGTCCCAAGGTTCACAGTCTTAATCCCCATTTTATAGATGAGGTAACTGAGGCATAGAGAAGTTAAACTACTTGCCCAAGGCCACAGCCCAAGGGCTCAGCAGACAAGTGGCAGAGCTGAGCTTAGCCAGGTCCAATGAACCAAATAATAAAGATGAGCATTTACTTGTTTGTTACCTGTTTGCCTGTACATCTTGTGATAATGAAATCAAAAAGGAAATGGTCTATCTGTACTGTGCAATTGTATCGATCTATCTGGAGCTCTATTTCTGTATATGTATGCATATATATATAGCTATAGATATATAGATGTATATTTGTCTATATATAATAATAGTAATGGTATTTTGTTAAGTGCTTACTATGTGCCCAACACTGTTCTAAGCACTGGGGTAGAGACAAGGTAATCAGATTGTCCCACATGGGGATCCCAGTCTTAATCCTCATTTTACAGATGAGGTGACGAGCACAGAGAAGTTAAGTGTTTTGCCCGAGTTCACAAAGCAGACAAGTGGAGGAGCCAGGATTAGAATCCACGTCCTCCGACTCCCAAGTCCGTGCTCTTTCCACGAAGCCAAGCTGCTTCTTTTAATATATTGTTATATTGATAGATATACATTAATGGTATGTATTTATTGAGCACCTACTGTGGGCAGAGCACCTTACTAAGCACTTGGGAGAGCACAAAACAACAGAATTGGTAGACACGTTCCCTGCCCACGGCAAGTTCACAGCCATTTGTCCGACAGGGAGCAAGCTTCACTTATGATTTAAACCCCGACTGGCTCTTAAAATGCTGGGCAGGTAGTGGGGATGTGCTAGCACATTATGCGACGTAGTGTGGAACTCCTTGTGGGCAAGGATCATGTCTACCAACTCTACCGTATTGTACTCTCCCAAGAACTTAGTCCAGGGCTCTGCACAAAGTAAATGCTTGATAAATACCACGGATGGATTTATCGGTTAATTGTCAAGAGGTCACACTCCTCCATTAGTCGCGTCAGTACCATCAAATCTCATAAAGCTGATGTCTTTCCAAATGCAGTCACAACACGACTTCATTCTGACCATAACATGCAAGTTGATTTGGTCCGAGGAGAAACCACTGGAGACTTACTCTCCCAAACGCTTAGAACAGTGCTCTGTATGTAGTAAGAATAAATACCAGAGACTGATCAGTCAGTGTGTCTGGCTGCTATAATTTCCCGCTCTGCCTCAGTCTTGCCGCATCATACACGGCTCTGGGTTTCTGTGTGGGTTTAACCCAGTATTAAAACACCAAGTAATACAGTAAAAAAACAACTGGCAAAAGTTTATAGGGTTCTAGTATTAGTGGATATAACAATTTTATAATCTACAATTTTGTTTTCATTCAAAACCCGTTTCTCCCAAACCCATTTAAAAATAATACGGTTTTATGTACAGTGAAACCCTGTTCCTAAGGGACCGATTCAAAAACCTCACTATATTTGGAAACTCAGTGTAAATAGGAAGCAGGGTGTGACCGGGTGTGTTTATGTGTGAACGTCTGGGTGGACGTGTGAATGTGTGGGTGTGTGCACATGTTCCCAGGCACCGGGATGGGCTTTCAAAAGATTAATGTGATCTTTGGGGAAACCAGAGGTAGGTGGCTGTGGGTTTTGTTTTTTTTTCAGGCTACATCATCAGCTCTGCTGTTGGTCCTCTGCTGGGGGAATCAGGAGACAGGTGTTCTAATCCTAGCTCTGCCTGCGGTCTAAGCCATCAGGTGAGACGTATTCTCACTTAAGAACCCCCAGGGCTCTCGATGGACAGATAAAGCAGGCATCCTGAAAAATAGCTGGTTAACTGAGTTGGCTAAGACCACAGAAGCACCCAAAGTGATCATCAGGCGAGTCACATTACAACGACTCAGATCCTGCTGCCATTAATTATTATTATTATAATAGAAATAATGATAATAATGGCATTTGTTAAGCACTTACTATGTGCCAGGCACTGGGGTAGATGTAATCAGATTTGATACAAACCCTATCCCACATGGGGTTCACAATCTTAACCCCCATTTTACAGACAAGGTAACTGAGGCATAGACAGGTTAAGTGATTTGCCCAAGGTCACATAGCAGACAAGCAGCAGGGCTGGAATTAGAACCCAGATCCTTCTTTTGATCACTCACTGTGTGCAGAGAACTGCACCAAGTACTTGGGAGCATACAGTAAAGCGGCGTTGGTAGACACGTTCTCTCCCCACAACAAGCTTTCAGTGTAGAGGGGGAGACAGACATTGATATAAATCAACAAATTACAGATATGGACGTAGGTGCCTTGGGGCTGAGGAAGGGGTGAATAAGGGGGCCAAGTCCAAGTACAAGGATGACGCAGAAAGGAGTGGGAAAAGTGGAAACGTGGGTCTAGTCTGGAACGGCCTCTTGGAGTTGATGTGCCTTCGGTAGGCCATGAAAGTAGAGTCATCATCTGAATGAGGAGGGAAGGCGTTCCACACCAGAGGCAGGATGTGGGCGAGTGATAGGAGGAGAGATAAAAGAGATCGAGGTACGGTGGGTAGGTCGGCACTAGAGGAGTGAAGTGTGCAGTCTGCATCGCGGTGAGAAATAAAGGACGTAAGGAGGGGACAAGGTGGTTGAGTGCTTTAAAGTCGATGGTAAAGAGTTTCAGTTTGATAAGGAGGTGGAAGGGCAACCCCTGAAGATTCTCGAGGAGTGGGGAAACGTGAACTGAACGTTTTTGTAAAAAAAAATGATCTGGGCAGCAGAGTGAATTTTGGACTTGAGTAGGGAGAGAAGGCAGGGAGATCAGTAAGGAGGCTGATGGTGGGTCCTGTACGTAAAAAACCCTGATGTGTACCAGGCCGTGTTCTGTGCCTCTTCCCGTCTACTTCCTTGCTGCAGTCCAGTGTCCAGCAGGATCTCAGCTGACAGGGAAGGGAGAGCGAGAGTGGTATTGAGCAAATTACCATCACTGTGATCTAATCCTGCTGGTAGGTTCTTGATCTGGAGATGTCAGGATAGAGGCTCATTCATCCTTCCAGGGGAAGACTTCCATCATCATCGTCAATCATCAGTCGTCATCCGGAACTGGCAGGCATCCCCCTGTATGTGGCATAATGATTATGGTATATTTCAAGCACTTAGTATGTGCTAAGCATTGTTCTAAGCACTAGATACAAGGTAATCAGGTTGTCCCAGGAGGGGCTCACTGTCTTAATCCCCGTTTTACAGATGAGGTCACTGAGGCACAGAGAAGTGGCTCGCCCAAGATCACCCAGCAGACAAGTGGCGGATTCGGCATTAGAACCCACATCCTCTGTCTCCCGAGCCCACGCTCTTTCCACTAAGCCACACTTCTCTGGCGAAACAAGCTGCTTCCCACCGGGCCCTCCATTACTCTCAAGAAAGCCCAATTCTACATCCATTCCAACCTACCTGTCTTAGCAAAGAAGGTCTGATGAGGTCACAGCCCGAGAAGATGGGGCTCTTGGAGGAGGTGGGGTGACAGAAGGGCTATGAAGGTGGGGAGAACTGTGGTCTGGTGGAATTGGCCGGGCGGGACTTCTAGGCCTGGGGAACACTGTGAGTGAGGGGGTGGAAGCAGGAGAGTCCAGAGTGAGGTTCAGTGAGAAGGTGAGCTTAGGAAGAGCAAGAATGTGAGATGTAAGATGACAAGAAAGAAGTGTGAGATGGAGAGAGAAGGCAAATGGCCCCAAGGGCATCAGTAAGCAGTTTCTGGTTGACAGGGAGGGAGACGGGCTGCCACTGGAGGTTTCTGAGGAGTGGAGAGGATGTGCTGATTGTGTCTGCCAACCTGCCGCGATCCAGGTGACGCCTGGAGGTCTACCTCACTCAGTCAATCGTATTTATTGAGCGCTTACTGTGGGCAGAGATCTGTACTGAGTGCTTATGAGAGTATGACACAACAATAGGCAGATATGATCCCTGCCTACACCGAGCTTACAGTCTAGAGGGGGAGACAGACATTAATATAAATAAATACGTTACAGGTATGTACGTAAGTGCCGAGGGGCTGGGAGAGGGAATGAATAAAGGGGGCAAGTCAGGGCGACACAGAAGGGAGTGAGAGAAGAGGAAAGGAGAGCTTAATCAGGGAAGGCCTTTTGGAAGAGATGTGCCTTCAGTAAGGCTTTGAAGAGGAGAAGAGTCATTGTCTGTCAGATACTAGGAGGGAGGGTGTTCCAGGCCAGAGGCAGGACGTGAGCAAGAGGTCAGCAGTGAGAGGTTAGCAATAGAGGTTAGCAAGGTACAGTGAGAGGTTAGCATTAGAGGAGTGAAGCCACCCAGAAGGGTCTGGCCAGGGCAGAATTAACTCCTGACCAACGGAAGAACTGCTTCAGACCCCATGGGCTGGTTCTTGTGGACACCGGCAGTAGCCATGCCCACCTCGTTGGGCCAGAAGACCAGCCAGAAATCCCACTTCTTCTGCCAGGTTTCTTCTCCCCCGCTCCAGGTGAGGTTGGCCTGGGAGACAATTGGGAGAGCAGCCCAGCAGAAGCGGTCATAATCCCTCAGCCCCCTGCTTGGGCTGCCTGCACCCCCAAATCCAGCTCTGGCTGAGACTTGGTGGGCAATGGAAGACAATGAGGTACCCCAGGGGTTCCCAGTCAGCCCTCTCATTCATTCTTTCAACTGTACTTATTGAGCACTTACTGTGTGAAGAGAACTGTACTAAGTGCTTGGAGGAGTACAATATAACAATAATAATCAGATACATTCCCTGCCCACAAGGAGCTTACAGTATAGAGGACTACAGTCTCCCTGCTTTTCTGGGAGATGGAGATTGCAGAAGTCTCTTTTTATTTGGGAGACTACAATATAACAGTAATAAACAGATACATTTCCTGCTCACAAGGAGCTTTCAGTATAGAGGACTACACTCTCCCAGCTCTTCTCAAAGATGGAGATTGCAGAAGTCTCTTTTTATTTATTTCCTGTGGCATTTCTTTTGTGCTGCACTTATTGAGAAAGGGGCCCTGCAGACCCCTAAACAGGAAATCTCCTTTTTTTGAAAAAAGATTTCTGCATCTGAGGCAGGCATTCAGCCGTTGCCTTGTGGTTTTGACAGTGGTTCTTCCTTGTTCCCAAAGTGGAGCCACGTTGGACCTCAACAGCTACTGTGGGAGGTGGGTTTCAGAAGATCACTGTAGGTTGGTTTCCCTAGGTGCCACCTCCACTAGGAAACCTTTCCTGCCTAATCTTTCATCTTCCCACCCTATTCTCCCTCCCTACTGCATCATCTGTGTCCTCAGTCCTTACCCCCTTAACCCTCAGCTCTCCTGCCTTGACAGCACTTATGTACATCTTATACCCAGTTGCTTCCCCTCCCTGTAATTTATTTTAGTGTTTGTCGCCCCATTTAGACTGTAAGTTCCTCGTGTCTACTTATTTTATTGTGCTCTCTCAAGTGCACAGTACGCACTCAAAAGATCTCTCTGGCCTGTAACTCTTTCCCCCTTCATAACAACAGATTACTCTCCCCACCTTCAGAGCTTTATAAAAATCACATCTCCTCCAAGAGGCCTTCCATGACTAAGTCCTTTTTCCCCTACTCTCTCCCCCTTCTGTGTTACCTATGCCCTTGGATCTGTACCCTTTAAGCACTTGTTATTCACCCCATCATTATTCCACCAGCAATTATGTACATATCCCTAATTTATTTTAATGTCTGTCTCCCTCTCTAGAGTGCAAAGTCCTTTTGGTCCAGTAACTTGTCGGCCAACTCTGTTGCATTCTACTCTCCCAAGTGCTTAGTAAAGAAGCAGCATGATCTAGCGGATAGAGCATGGGCTGGGTGACAGAAGGACCTGGGTTCTAATTCCTGTTCTGCCACATGTCTGCTGTGTGACTTTAGGCAAATCCCTTCACTTCTCTGTGTCTCGATTACCACAACTATAAAATGGGGATTGAGATTGTGAGCCCCTTGTGGGACATGGACTGTGTCCAACCTGATTAGCTGGTATCGACCCCAGCGCTTAGTTCAGGGTCTGGCATACAGTAAGTGCTTAACATATTAAAAAAGTAAAAGCTCAATGTATACCACTGAGTGGTGGATTTATTAATTGATCGATAAGGGACAGGACTTTTGGAGCTGGATTCCCAGCCGCACTCATTCCCAGTTCTCTTGACAAGTCCTGAAAGTTCCTAATCAGGATTGAAAAATTCCAAAATGGTGTTTTTTTTGGCCTGC
Source organism: Ornithorhynchus anatinus (assembly GCF_004115215.2). Lineage (NCBI taxonomy): Eukaryota > Metazoa > Chordata > Mammalia > Monotremata > Ornithorhynchidae > Ornithorhynchus > Ornithorhynchus anatinus. Next base: position 68,916,754 of record NC_041728.1, on the reverse strand, counting down.
TAACTCTGAAGCCTTCTCTCTCTCACCCTCCATCCTGGATCCCTGCTCACCCCTGTACTCGATACAAGAAGTCACCTCCTTTCTGGGGACAAGATGTCTATGATGAGAGGCCATGCCACCACTTACCCTTCAGCACCCAATCTGCCCACCGGGCTCTGTTGGGAGGGCACAGTCTCTTCTGGAACTGGTCCTCCAGAGGAATTTGGGACTCCCAGCACAGAACCCAGCCACTGTCCCACCTCTCTTCTAGTTCAAACAACATGCCCTAGCTGAAACATCAGGCCTTCCACCTCTGGGGCTTGGAATATGTGTAGCGAGAGTAACGGGAGAGCTCAGATTATCATCTTTGTATGGTACAGTACATGAGGTTTAAAAACCTTAAGTGGCATGGTAAACAAACCTTTCACAGGCCATGCAGGCCACGTTTCAAATTACACCCCGGGAAGAAAAATATGGAAGGAATAAATACTAAAGAGAAAAAACGGAGTCACGGCTCAGACAGAGTTCCCTGCCTCTCAGAGAGCCGATGACTTGTGGTTACACACCTGCTATGTGCCACAGACAGATTATGCAGGTAATTTGGGTCCCTCTCTTGCAGAACTTCCCAGAACTAGGCCAAATTCATGCCTCAAACTTTAGGGACTTGAGGCCAGTTAGGACTCAGATGTTCAGGGAGACTGGGCCTGTGGCCGGGATCACACATTAAGGTTCACACTTTAGTATCTCCCAGAAAATTTGGGCTCCTGGACTCTAAATCCTAAATCCTCAAACAATCTCCATAACCCTTAACTCCTGGCTTCAGAACCACTTGTTCATTGCATCAGGAGTAGTCAGTCAGTCAGTCAGTTGTACTTGGGCACTTACTCTGTGCAAAGCACTGTACTAGGCACTTGGAATAAACAGACATATTCCCTGCCCACAATGAGCTTACAGTCTAGAGGAGGAGACAGACATTTATATAAACGAATAAATAAATTACAGATATGTACAGTCCAGAGCCCCCTTTCAGGGTCATCCCTGTGGAGTTTCCAGTCCTCTTCCAGTCTTGACTATGGGAGGGAGAGTCAAGCAGAGGCCTACCCTTTCCATTCCCTGCTTGGGCAGTGGTTTTATCTGATGCTGAATTGTACATTCCAAGCGCTTAGTACAGTGGTCTACACATAGTAAGCGCTCAGTAAATACTATTGAATGAATGAATGAATGGCTAGTGAGTGGAAGGCAATCTGCTACAAGCTGGGCAGCAGCAGCACGGGGGAGAGTCGAGGGCGGAGACTCAAGTTTACTGCGCAGGAGGCAACGGTAAACTATTTCCATATTTTTACCAAGAAAACTCTAAAGACACACTTCCAGAATGATTGCAGATGGAGATGGGGCATTCTGGAAGAGAAGTGACCATGGCAACACTATGGGTCAGAGACAACTCAGCAGCATTAGATAAGGCAAGACAGTCTTGAGAGTCCGGCCTCCAGCAACCCATTCAAGGATCAGGATTCCCTCAATACGGTCTCCAGGGCTTCAGGACACTGTGCCTGGATTATTTTCTGAGGCCAAAGAGAGACCTGGGGGGCAGAGGGACAGACAGAGATGGAAAGAAAGTTCAGTAAAGCAGAGAGATTCAGAGAGAAAAGAGAGACCCAGGCAGAGATGGGGAACGAGAAGAGAGAGGGAGAGAGAACAGCTAAGAGACACCCAGAGCAAATGAAAATCAAATGAACATTTCACAGGATTATGGTAGTTTTGCCTTTATGCCTGATAAAAAAAACAACTTCTCATTAAGTGTGGTGCTTCTCCACACAACCAGAGCAAAATTTTCCTTGAATTATATCTACCCTGTGCTTTTCCCATAGGGGTTTTTAAATGAATGTACTCCTCTGGTGATTTTTCATTTAGGTAATAAATTGTGTCATGAGAGGAGGAAGGATGACAGCAGAATGGATCTCCAACTTGCTGCTGGGTAAGATGAAGTGGGGAAATCAAAGAAAAGGACAGAAGAACCACTTAAAAGACACAATAAAGCCTTTTTTGATGATATGTGTTAAGTGCTTATTATGTGCCAGGCACTGGAGGAGACACAAGCTAATCAGGTTGATTGATTGAGTGATGATGGTATTTGTTAAGCGCTTACTAGGTGCCAAACACTGTTCTAAGGGCTGGGGTAGATACAGGGTAATCAGGTTGTCCCACGTGGGGCTCATAGACTTAATCCCCATTTTACAGGTGAAGTAACTGAGGCACAGAGAAGTTAAGTGACTTGCCCAAAGTCACACAGCAGACAGTGGCAGAGCCGTGATTAGAACCCATGTTCTTTGACTCCCAACCCCTTGCTCTTTCCATTAAGCCTTGCTGCTTCTCCATTACAGTGCTCTGCACACAGTAATAATAATAATAATGACGATGGTATTTGTTAACCTCTTACTATGTGCCAAACACTGTTTTAAGCCTTGGGGAGGCAGCCGGGACTGTGCCTAATAATAATTACCACTATTAATAATACTATTAATAATTAATACTATTTACTAAATGCTTACTTTGTGTCAAGCACTCTTCTAAGCAGTGGGGTAGATACAAGCTAACGGCGTGGCTCAGTGGAAAGAGCCCGGGCTTGGGAGCCAGAGGACATGGCAGATAATCCCGAATCTGCCACTTGTCAGCTATGTGACTTTGGGCAAGTCACTTAACTTCTCTGTTCCTCAGTTACCTCATCTGTAATATGGGGATTAAGAGTGTGGGACAACCTGATGACGTTGTACCTCCCCCCCAGCGCTTAGAACAGTGCTTGGCACAAAGTAAGTGCTTAACAACCATTAGTATTATTGGTTCGGCCAGCCCCTGTCCAACATGGAGCTCACAGTCTAAGTAGGAGAAAGAACAGAACAGGTTTTGATTGAGGAAACTGAGACAGAGAAGTGTCAGGGAGTTACCCAAGGCCTCACAGCAAACAAGTGGTGGAGCTGAAATCAGAATCCAGGTCCCTGACTTTTGGTTTGCAGACATTTACACCTGCTTTAGCTGTGCTCTCGGGCAAACAGGTCTCTAACGGTTCTATTTAGCATCTGAGAAGGCTTTCCTCCTCTAAACTTGTCTGAGCAAAGATCTGCAGATAGGGACAACCCTCCCCCGACCCACATAAGTGAGAGCCCCTCCTCATTCCTTCCCCCCAAGGGAGGTACAGCCAGGATTTACTTTTCCTACTTAGAGAAGGGTGTAAAAGGGGTTACTGGAACCTCACCACTCGGATAAGCAGCGTGAACTAGTGGATAGAACACGGATTACGGGAGTCAGAAGGACCTGGGTTCTAGAGAAGCAGCGTGGTTTAGTAGAAAGAGACAGGGCTTGGGGGTCAGAGGTCGTGGGTTCTAATGCCGGCTCCGCCACTTGTCTGCTGTGTGACCTTGAGCAAGTCACTTAACTTCTCTGGGTCTCAGTTACCTCATCTGTAAAAATGGGGAGTATAAAATGTGAGCCCCACGTGGGATAATCTGATTACCCTGTGTCTACCTCAGCGTTTAGAACATCGCTCTGCACATAGTAAACGCTTTACAAATACCATAATAATAATAATAATAATTCTGGCTCCCCCATATGCCTTGAAGTGAAGCAAGTCACTTCACTTCTCTGGGCCTCAGTTATCTCATCTGCTAAAGGGGGATTAAGACTGAGAGCCCCATGTGGGTCAGGGATTGGGTCCAACCTGATCACCTTGCATCAACCTCAGTAATCAGAACAGTGCCTGTCCTTAACGAATAGGATAAAAAAAAAAGATAATGAAAGACACCAACTATTTGAATCCTAGCCACTCCTGCTCTCCTTTAGATGACATGGCTGACCAGGTTCAAGGGGGTTTCCAGTCTGTGCAGCCACATGGGAGGAACAATCAGTCATTCAGTGGTATTTTTTGAATGCTTTCTATGTGCTTGGGAGAAAAAGATTCAAGAGAATGAGCAGACAGGTTTCCTACCAATAATGAGTTTACAGTCTAGAGGGGGACACGTTAATATGAATAAATAATATAAAGATATGTATGTAAGTGCTGTGGGGTTGGCGGTGGGGTGAATATCAAATGTCCAAAGGTCACAGATCCAAGTGCATAGACCACGCAGATGGGAGAGGGAGCTGGGGAAAATAGGGCTTAATAGGAGAAGGGCTCATGGAGAAGACATGACCTTAATAATGCTTTGAAGGTGGAGAGAGTGGTGGTCTGGTGTATATGGAGGGGGAGGGAGTTCCAGGCTAGGGGGAATATGGGGAAAGGGGTCGATGGCAAGGTAGATGAGATCGGGAAACAGTGAATAAACTGGAGCGAGAGGAGTGTGCGGGCTGGGCTACTGTAGGAGGGGGCTAGAAAGCTCTTCTGTTCTCCTGGGAGACTCCTCCAGAGCGACAGGATTAGGAGCATCATCGAATGTCCTTGGGACAAACAATGACATCTGGCCGTTCCCGGATGACGGTGCCACAGGAAAATACACTCCGGTAAACAGGAAGATGGTTATGGCCTGCTTCAGAGAATCAACCTGGTCATACCGACTGATAATCGGTAATCAGTGGCATTTACTGAGTGCTTAGTGGGCAGTACTAAGTGCTTTTTTCCTTAATGGAATTTGCTAATCAATCAGTGGTATTTATTAAGTGCTTATTATGTGCAGACCACAGTACTAAGTGGGTGTTTTTTTTCTTAATGGCATTACTAATCAATCAGTGTTATTTATTGAACACTTTCTATGTGCAGAGCACTGTACTAAGTGCTTGGGAAAGTACAATAAAAAAGAATTAGATGACATGCTCCCTACCCTCAACAAGCTTATTGCTAAGTGTTTATTATGTGCCAGGCACTGTACTAGGCGCAGGGGTAGATCTGAACTAATCAAGTTGGGCACAGTCCATGTCTCGCATGGGGCTCACAGTTTTAATCCCCATTTTACAGATGACGTAACTGAAGCACAGACGAGTGAAGCAATTTGTCCAAGGTCATATAGCAGACAAACGGGGAGCCAGAATTAGAACCCAGGTCTTTTGACTCCCAGGCCTGTGGTCTTTCCACTAGGCCACAGTGATTCTTCTTTAAGTGCTCGGTAAAGTCTGAAGAAAGCTGAAAAAAGGAACCAGTCTGCATTGGGGAAATTCTGTATATAACGAGAGATCCTCACTGGCTAAAGGAAACTTCATGCCAACACGGAAACAATCGGTCAATCAGTGATATTTATTGAGCACTTGTTATGTGCAAAGGACTGTACTAAGTGCTTGAGAGAGTAGAGTACAACAGAATTAGCAGACATACTCTCTACCCATAACAAGCTGTAAGGGCATGGGCCTGAGAGTTAGAAGGACCTGGGTTCTAATCCTAGTTCTGCACCTCTGCCCTACCTCTCTGATTTCCTAATAATAATAATAATTATGGTATTTAAGAGCTTACTATGTGCACAGCACTGTTCTAAGTGCTGGAGTAGATATGGGTAATCAGGTTGGACACAGTCCCTGTCCCACATGGAGATCCCAGTGTTAATCTCCATTGTACAGATGAGAAAATTGAGGCACAGAGGAGTTAAGTGACTTGCCCAAGATCATAATAATAATAATGTTGGTATTTGTTAAGCGCTTACTATGTGCCGAGCACTGTTCTAAGCGCTGGGGTTGACACAGGGGAAGCGGGTTGTCCCACGTGGGGCTCACAGTCTTAATCCCCATTTTACAGATGAGGTAACTGAGGCCCCGAGAAGTTAAGTGACTTGCCCAAAGTCACACAGCTGACAAGTGGCCGAGCTGGGATTCGAACCCATGACCGCTGACTCCAAAGCCCGTGCTCTTTCCACTGAGCCACGAAGATCACACAGCAGACAAATGGCAGAGTCAGAATTAGAACCCACATCCTCTGACTCCCAAGCCCGTGTTCTAGCCACTAGGCCATGCTGCTTCTTGCCACTAGGCCATGCTGCTACACCCAGCCTTCCTACTTCACTCCTCTAACACTATCCTGGGTTTAGGTGATGTGAAAGTGCTGATGTGAAGTGGTGAGTATGGGGGAGGGGAATAGGTTGATGTGATGAGAGATGAATCGAGAAGGCCTCCTGGAGGAGGTGTGATTTCAGAAGGACCTGGAAGCTGGGGAGAGCAATGAGCTTTTTTTTTCATGTGTGAAAAGAGAGGGAGTTCCAGGCATGTGAAGAGAGTCAGGAGGATGAATGAAGGGAGCAAGTCAGGATAATAATAATGTTGGTATTTGTTTAGCGCTTACTATGTGCCAAGCACTGTTCTAAGCGCTGGGGTATATACAAGGGAATTAGGTTGTCCCACATGGGGCTCACAGTCTTCATCCCCATTTGACAGATGAGGTATCTGAGGCCCAGAGAAGTGAAATGACTTGCCCAAGGTCACACATGTGGCAAGTGGCGGAGCTGGGATTAGAACCCATGACCTCTGACTCCCAAGCCCAGGCTCTTTCCACTGAGCCACGCTGACACAGAAGGGAGGAGAGGAGGGTTTAGTCAGGGAAGGCTTCTTGGAGGAGATATACTTCTTGGAGGCTACGGCACTCAATGTTTTCCTGTCTGATATTTTTATTTTTAACTCCCAGACGTTTCCTCACCTCCTTCTACCGAATCTCACAGCTCTCCAGTGGTGTCTGTGTTCACACTGTCCTGGGAAGAGAACACAAAGCACCTAGAGAAAATGGGAGGGATGGCGTGAGAAAGGATAGATAATGAGAGAGATGACAGTGAGACACAGTAAATAGATGGGCTTGGAGAGAGTGAAGCGTGTGAATTGAGATATAATGGAAAGAAGTGAGGATCCAGTCACTGTAGACGGCACCACCATCCTTCCCGTCTCACAAGCCCATAACCTTGGCATTATCCTGGACTCCTCTCTCTCAATCAACCCACATATTCAACGTGTCACTAAACCCTGTCGGTCCCACCTTCACAACATCCCTAAAATCCACCCTTCCCTCTCCATCCAAACTGCTTCCACGTTAATACAATCACTCATGCTATCCCTCCTAGATTACTGCATCAGCCTCCTCGCTGACCTCCCAACCTCCTGTCTCTCCCCACTCCAGTCCATACTTCACTCCGCTGCCCGGATCATCTTTCTACAGAAACGTTCAGGATATATCACTGCCAACTCAAAAATCTTCAGTGGTTGCCTACCCACCTCCATATCAAACAAAAACTCCTAACCATTGGCTTTAAAGCACTCCATCACCTTACCCCCTCCTATCTCATCTCACCTCTCTCTTTCTACAGCTCAGCCTGCATGCTTCGCTCCTCTAGTGATAACCTTCTCACTGTGCTCCAATTTCGCCCGTCTCACTGCCGACTCCCGGCACACATCCTACCTCTGGCCTGGAATGGCCTCCCTCCTCAAATCTGACGGACGATTACTCTCCCCCCGTTCAAACTCTCACTGAAGACACATCTCCTCCAAGAGCTCTTCCCAGACTAAGCACCACTTTTCCTCATCTCCCTCCTGCATCACCCTGACTTGCTCCCTTCGCTCTTCCCCCGGCTCCTTCCCAGACCCACAGCACTTATGTATATATCTGTAATTTTATTTATTTGTATTGATGTCTGTCTCCCCCACATCTAGACTGCGAGCTCGTTATGGGCAGGGAATGTCACTGTTTATTGTTGAATTGTATTTTCCCAAACACTTAGTATAGTGTTCTGCACACGGTAAGCACTTAATAAATATGACTGACTGATTGATAGTGCTTAGTACCATGTTTGACACATAGTAACTGCTCAACAAATACCAGGCATCATTATCATTATTATACCGTGCACACTAGAATCCGCTCTCACACCAAACACCCCAAGGAGCCATATCTGCCTTTCAGTTCTCCTGTCACTGTCGATCCTCTTTTCAGGTACTAGGCTGTCTAAAGCCCTTAGAGCTGCAGATTCATTCATTCATTCAATAGTATTTATTGAGTGCTTACTATGTGCAGAGCACTGTACTAAGCACTTGGAATGTACAATTCGGCAACAGATAGAGACAATCCCTGAAGATGAAAGGTGTCCCTGTCCCTGTCCATAGTTTGGGAGTCTCTCGCAACTTCTCCTACTGTGGCTGTGTCTAAAAACTCATTTTGGGAGTGTTTGGAGTTAAGCACGACCATAATTACATCTGGTTCGGGTGTAAGAAATTTCACTTGGAATAAAAAAACAGGTTTTGGGTTGGGATAATGGTGGGGAGAGGTTAATGCAGAAAACACATAAAATATCGTAGTCTTCCTGAGATCCATTAATTAAGGAGAGATCAGGAGAAAATATTTAGCCGCAAAATGGGAAAAAACCAATCTCTCAAGGTGATCCACTCTAAACCGTGTCAGATTCTTGCCTGTCAAAGTACCTCAAGCCCACCTGGTCCCTCCTGGGACTCAGAATCAGAAGGCAGAATCAATCAGTCAGTATTTATTGAGTGCTTACTGTGTGCAGAGAACTGTACTAAGCACTTGGGAGATCACAGTACATTAGAGTTGGTAAATACGTTCCCTGCCCACAAGGAGCTTACAGTCTAGATGATCTCAGCCTCCATTATTTGAGTCTTTGCTTCTGGTTGTGGGGGTGTTCAGCATCGAGGCAGCAAGTTTTATTGGAAAGACTAGGGCACTGGGAGTCAGGAGACCTAGCTTCTCATCCTAGTCCTGGCCCCCCTTTCCCTACGTCACTGATCTTCTAATGCAACCCAGCCCGCATAGTTCACTCTTCTAATGCCAATCTACTCACTGAACCTCAATCGCATCTCTCCTTCTTCTGCCTCCTCGCCCACATCCTCCCATTTGTCTGGAACTCCCTCCCCTTTCATAAATGATAAACGACCGTTCGTCCCACCCTCAGAGTCCTCCTAAACCACTTCCTCTCCAAGAGACCTTCCCTGGCTGAACCCTCATTTTCCCTACTCCATCTCCCTTCTGTGTCACTTATACATTTGAATCTACATCCTTTAAGCACTTGGTAGTGAAGCCCACTCTCAGCCCCACTGCACTTTTTTTTCTGGTATTTGTGAAGTATTTACTATGTGTCAAACACTGTTCTAAACGCTGGAGTAGATGCTAGTTAGTTAGGTGGGATGCAGGCCTTGACCCACATAGGTCTCAGAGTCTAAGAAGGAGGGAGAACAGATATCGAATCTTCATTTTCACAGGAAGAAACTGAGGCACAGAGAAATTAAGTGACTTGTCCACGGTCATGTAGCAGGCAAGTGGTAGAGCCGGGATTGAGACCCAGATCCTTCTGCTCCTGGGCCTTGCTCTTTTCACTAGGCCACACTGCTTTTCCACTTATGTACCATACCCTGAAATTTATTTTAGTGTCTGTCTATCCCTCTAGACTGTAAGCTCAATTTGCGGGCAGGGAATGTGTCTACCAACTCTATTGGCACTGTACAGGGTCTCCTAAAGCACCTAGTACAAGTCCTTCGCACAACAGGAAAGCTGTCAATAAATGCCAAAACTGGATAATTGGTTGATTGTCAAGGCCTGTTGTGGGTCTGGGGAGAAGTCACTGAAGCTCAGAAAGATCTAGAGTGTAAGCGTGTTGTGTGCGGGGAACATGTCTAACAACTCTGCTATATTGTGCTTTCCCAAGTGCTTAGTACAATGCTCCGCACTCAATCAATATAACTGATTGATCTGTGACATGAGGACATGTAGTAGATTGTGAGTCCTGTGGTGACAAAACCTGTGTCTGACTCTCATGAATCTACCCCAGCATTTAGCAGAGTATTTGATGCATAATAAATTGTGAATAAGTACAAAAAAAAATCAGTTCTCTTTCCACTAATTTTTTTTCCCAATAACAAAGTTCCAAAATAAGCAGCCCCTTAACATTTGAGTGGAGGATGCCTGAGGGGGTCACCCGTCATCCCAGGAAAGTAGAAGGGGAACCTAACTCTCTGTGATAAGAAGCAGCACATCTTTTCATTGAGAAGTGTGGCCTAACAGATAAAGCACGGATCTGGGAGCCAGATGGACCTGGGCTCTTATCCTGGCTCCTCCAATAGTCTACTGGGTGACCTTGGAGAAATCGCTTCACTTCTCTGTGCCTCAGTTACCTCATCTGTAAAATGGGGATTAAAACCGTGAGCCCCATGTGGGACATGGATTGTGTCCAACCCAATTACCTTGTGTCTACCTCGGAGCTTAGAACGGTGCCAGGCACATAATAAGCTCTTAACAAATACCATTTAAAGAAAATTGAAAGCACTGTCACTTTAATAAGTTAGGTCATAGTGGCTGAAGTTTGCTAGTTCAATGTTGTCCGCACTCAGAACACGTGCACAAGTTACATTTAAACTGATATGGTGCTGTTTTCTGTTGAAAATTGCCCAGCAGGGCCCTAGTTGGGCGACCCTACAGACCCGTGTGAAAAGCCAATTGTTGGGCATTAGGCACCTGGACAATTAGCCACCCTTGCAGATAGGCCTCTGCCCACAAACTGAGGGTCCCGAGGCAGATTTGTGTCTCTGTGTGCTCCATTGGTGCTCCAACCTACCGTGTGCAGAGCCCGGTCCTGGGTGCCTACATTTGGAAACATAAAGAGGAAGTAGAGACATGGTCCCTGGACTCAAGAGCCTTACAATTAACTGGAGGATACAACAGGCATTAATTGATTAATCAGTCAAGAGGGAGAGAATGGAGAAAAGTGAATGGAGAAGCTAATAGCAAATGAGCAGCTTAATCTGGCTGAAGGAGTGGCTGCAGAAATTCCTTGACCAAAAAGGAGACGTTTCATCAGATAAAATCTTGGGTCAGTCTTCCCTAGAGAGAACTAAGAAAGCAATGTGGCCCAGTGGAAAAAAATGGACTAGGGAGTCAGAGGGCCTGTGTTCTAATCCTGGCTCTGCCACTTCTTTGCTGTGTGACCTAGAGCAGGTCACTTAACTTCTCTATGTCTCAGCTTCCCTGTCTGTGAAATGGGGATTAGATCCTCCTCCCTCTGACTTAGAGCGGAAGTCCTGTGTGAATCAGGGACTGTGTCCAACCTGATTATCTTGTATCTACCCCAATGTTTAGTACGGTGCCTGGCATTTAGTAAGTGCTTAACAGACACCATAACTCCCCCCCACCAAAAAAACCTGGCCCCTATTTCTCTTGGGAAGGTCATAACGGGGGCCAAGGCTGGGATCCGTGGACCCGGAGAGAGTATGCATGAGCAGGCAACGTAGTAGATTTCAGTGAAAGGAAGAATATATAGGGAAGCAGCATGGCCTAGTGGATAGAGCACATGCCTGGGAGTCAGAGGACCGGGGTTCTAATCTTGGCTCTGCCACTTGCCTGCTGGGTGAGCAGGGGCAAGCCACTTCCCTTCTCTGTGCCTCATTTACCTCATCTGTAAAATGGGGATTAAGACTGCGAGCCCCATGTGGGGCAAGGACTATTTCCAGTCTGATTTGCTGATTAGCTCTAACTCCCGTGCTTAGAAAAGTGCCTGGCACATAGTAAGCACAGCCCCACAGCACTTAAGTACATGCCTGGAATTTATTTATTTATATTAATGTCTGTCTTCCCTTTTAGACTGTAAACTCCTTGTGGGCAGGGAATATGTCTGTTATAGTGTTATATTGTTCCCTCTCAGGGTCTCATCTGGAGAGTTTGCAGTACTTTACCACTCTTGACTATGGGAGGGAGAGTCAAACAGAAGCCTACCCATTCCTAGCTTGGGCTGTGGCTAGTGAGTGGAAGACAATCTGCTACAAGTCAAAATTCCCCTGTGCTCCCCTGTGTGGGGCAGCAGCATCAGGGGAGAGAGTCAAGGGCGGAGACTCAAGTTTACTGTGTGACAGAGGCAATGGTCACCCGCTTCCATACTTTTACCAAGAAAACTCTATGGATCCACTACCAGAACGGTTGCAGATGGAGGTGGGGCGTTCTGGGAGAGATGTATCCATGGTGTCTCTCCCAAGCACTTAGCACAGTGCTCTACACACTGTAAATGCTCAATAAATACAATTGACTGACAACATATGCCATAAAAAAATGAATTGAGAATGTGAGTCTTCTCAGGTAATGCTGGATGGAGAAGGGACAGCTCAGCAGGACAGAGCTGATTTTTGCCACGGTGCGATTACCACAGCAGTGGAAAGAGAGACAAGCCACAACTCCTAGCTGGAATCCAGACCATTGCTCTCTCTCTCCTTCTCTTTCTCTCTCTCTTTTTCTCTCTCTCTGTGCCTCTTTCTCCCTCTGTATGTCTGTCACAGTCTGTCTCCCTCTTCTACCGAAAGAGAGGAATGCTGAAGTCTTTTCCCATTCCTTTCTACATGACTCTTGTTATTCCTCCGTCCGCCTATTATGTCTCTATCATTTTATTCTTATTAATCGTCTCCCTCCAGACTGTAAAATCCTTGCGAGCAGGAACGTGTCTATTATATATTGTACTCTCCAAGCTAATACAGGCTTTGAACCAGTAAGGACTCATACAAACTGATTGATTGATGTGAAATCTGACTGGGGAGGTTAAGTGAAACCCGTGTCATCAATTACAGCTAACCTCATGATAGTCTCATCCATCTCCCACCGGGAACAGACTCACATTTCCTAATTAGGTCATATTTCGATCAGTAACGTGCCGGTAATAGATGCCGTCCTGCAGCGTAATCAAGCTGGGCTATTATTCACTCCCCAGGAATGTGGGGCTCCAGCAGGCAGTTCCCTCGCTCCCGCAGGAAACCAGGAGGCTGCTGCCATTGACAAGTGCCCGTACTGCCTTCCCTCGCCGGGACGGGTGGGCCTGGAGGCACTCGATGCAGCCTGGAGGCAATGTCAGGAAGCCAGAAAGGCTCAGGCCCAAAAACCCGGGATCTAGCCGCAGACCGTATGCCTAACTCTAAGTAAGACCAGCAGGGCGAACAGGCTGGCGTGAGAGGAGTAAAGCTGTGGTGGGGTGGGAGAAGCAAGGATATTTTCGTGTTGCTTATCCCATTTTGTTTTCACAGCATCGCTATGAAATATTCATTCATTCAGTTGATCGTGCTTACTGAGCGTTTACTGTGTGCAGAGCACCGTGCTAAGTACTTGGGAGAGTACGATATAACAATACAGCAGACACATTCCCTGCCCAAAGGGAGCTTGCAGTCTAGAGAATTTCTGCCAGTTCTGTTGCGAGCTGGACAAGGCTCTCTGACTATTTCAGAACCACAGAATTACAACCATTTGAGTTGAATCTTCTTTCTCGGGACAGTACTGTTTAACTGCCCAGACTTACAAGCCAGCAGGAGAAGCAGTGTGGCCTAGTGGAAAGAATCGAGGCCTGGGAGTCAAAAGGAGTTGGGTTCTCTGCCTGATGGATGATGATCCTTCACTGTCTGATGGATGTCTTTGAACTTCTCTATATCTCAGTTTCCTCATCTATAAAATGGAGATTAATACTTGTTCTCCCTCCTACTCTGTCAGCTGCATGTGGGGCAGAGACCGTATCTGACCGCATTATCTTGTATCTACCACAGTGTGTGATGCATAATAAGTTCTTAACAAATACCACAATTATCATTACCCAACTCTTAGTCCCCCAGGGGCTGGTGGTGGTTTGGAGTGAGGACCCCAGAGCAGCATCCTACCCTACTCTGAAGGCCAAGGAAAATTGATTTTATTGTTGCCCAGGTGCCCTCATTTTCCTGAGGAGGAGAAGAAGTTATAGAGAACTCAGGGATGAGTCCACTTCCCCTTGTGTAAGTCACCTCCCGCCGTTTGGCGGAGCCGGAAGCATTTGCACTCACGTTCTCCGAGTCCCCAGACCACGGAATGATTCCCGGAGGGCACAGCTCTGCCCCCTCTCCACTCTCCTCTGCAGGGGAGGGGGAAGATGGAAGAAAAGGAAAAGAAAGGGCTTGTTTGAGGGGCAGGAGCTATTTTCAGTCAACTACTACACTCCCTTGAAGCCCTGGGACTTTTTATTTCCTCACGACAGATCCGGTCATTTTCCCTCCCATAGCTAGCAGGTGTTGGGTCTTCCCCAGAGACATCGGGGCTCTGCCCTTAGGTTCTGGGGCTAAGTGCTAACATTGATTCAACATTGCCACCATGCCTATCAATGGCAGAGGATAGCATGACAGAGGGAGTCAGGGGGGGCCCTCCGCCTCCTTGTTGAGAGGGAGGGAGGGAGGAAGCAGAGTTGGATGGGGAAAATCCCTCAGAATTTACCTCTGGACCACAGAGACCGACTATATGCCAAACCCTGATGGTCATTTTATTCTAGTTAATTCCTACTTATTGAGTTCCTATCTAAAAGCATCATGAGGCAGCATGGCTTAATGGCAAGAGCATGGGCTTGGGAGGAGTCAGAGAATATGGGTTCTGATCGCAGCTCCATTCCTTGTCTGCTGTGTGGCCTTGGGCAAGGCACTTGACTTCTCTGTGCTTCAGTTATCTCAGCTGTAAAATGGGGATTAAGACTGTGAGCAGAGTGGCAGAGTCAGGAATAGAACCCAGGTCCTTCTGACTCTAAGCCATGTTGCTTCTCACTAAGCCATGGTCTGACCCTCCCTCCCCCACTCACCTCTACCCCCCTCACCTCCTCCCCACAACCAAACCAAAAATATCATCACTGTTTTTTGCCGGTGAATCACTGCCCTGATTCATGAAGACGTGTAGGAAATGAGTGAAATACGTGCTGAAGACCCAGTGCTCCCCAGAAGAAAGGTCCCAGGGAAGATTTCCTGTCTGCGGATGTGTCTCGTCCCTTCTCCAGGGACTTACTCTGTTCTTTTTTCACCATGCTGTCTTGTTCCTAGTCTGATCTGGGGGTCTCACCCAGACTGTCAGCTCAATCCATCCATCAGTCAATTTCTGGTACTTACTGAGCTCTTTACATCTCTGTGGTATCTTAAGCACTGTAGCAGAGGAAACTGGAAGAAGACATCCTGCCCATGCCTTCAGAGGGCTTCCAATCTGGATGCTTGGGAGAATGATCACGTTGACGATGGTGTTTCCTGTTGGGAACAATGATAATAATAATAATAATAATAATAATAATAATGGTATTTGTTTTGGGCTTACTGTGTGCCAGGCCCTGGAGTGGATGCAACCAAATTGTGTTGGACACGGTCCCTTCTCCCTTTTGGGGCTCACGGTCTATATGTGAGTCTCGGTCCTGAAACTTCAGGACTCTTTTAAGTGCTTCCTATTTAATAATGATGGTATTTGTTAAGCGCTTACTATGTTCCAAGCACTGTTCTTAGGGCTGGGGGCGAAACAAGGTAATCAGGTGTGGGACTCACAGTTTTAATCCCCATTTTACAGATGAGGTAATTGAGGCCCAGAGAATAATAATGTTGGTATTTGTTAAGCGCTTACTATGAGCAGAGCACTGTTCTAAGCGCTGGGGTAGATACAGGGCGATCGCATTGTCCCATATGGGGCTCACAGTTTTAATCCCCATTTTACAGATGAGGTAACTGAGGCACAGAGAAGTGAAGTGACTTGCCCCCAATCACACAGCTGACAAGTGGCAGAGCAGGGATTCGAACCCATGTCCTCTGTCTCCCAAGCCCAGGCTCTCTCCACTGAGCCACTTGCCCAAGGTCATACAGCAGACACGTGGTGGAGCCAGGGTTAGAACCCAAGTCCTTCTGACTCCCAGTCCTGTGCTCTGTCCACTAGGTCATGCAGTTTTCCCCCCACACACTCTTTCATCCCTACTGGTTGTGTATCCTATAGGGCCTGGAGTGCAGCAAGCAGAAGGATGAGCAGATATGCTGTGTAATAAATTGTTAGGCGTACGTGAAGGTTTGTTAAACTTGCAGGATCGTAGTACCCTGAACCTGGAGGCAGGGACCTTTCTATTTTTTAATGGCATCTGTTAAGCATTTAAAACACTGGGGTAGACCCAAGTTAATCAGGTTGGACAAAGTCCATGTCCCATATGGGACTCAAAGTCTTCATTCCCATTTTACAGATGAGGTAAGCAGATGAGGTAAGATGAGGTAAGATGAGGTAGAGAAGCAGCGTGGCTCAGCGGAAAGAGCACGGGCTTGGAAGTCAGAGGTCGTGGGTTCTAATCCCGGCTCCGGCACTTGTCTGCTGTGTGACCGTGGGCAAGTCACTTAACTTCTCTATGCCTCAGTTACCTCATCTGTAAAAATGGGGATTAAAAAAATGTGAGCCCCACGTGGGACGATCTGATTACCCTGTATCTACCCCAGCGCTTAGAACGGTGCTCTGCACATAGTAAGCGCTTAACAAATGCCATAATTATTATTATTATTATTATGAGGTAAAGTCTTCATCCCCATTTTACAAATGAGGTAACTGAAGGCACAGAAATGTTAACTGACTTGCCCAGAGTCACATGACAGACAAGTGGTAGAGCTAGGATTAGAACCCAGGTCCTTATGACACCCAGGCCCCTGCTCTATCCACTAGGCCACACTGCTTTTCAATATAGCTCGGTATACACCACGAGGGATGGGGCTGTGTCCAACCTGATTATGTTTTATCTACCCCCGTGCTTAGAACCGTACTTAATGCATAGTAAGTAAGTAGCATGGCCTAGTGAATAGAGCATAGGCTTGGGAGTCAGAAGGATCTGGGTTCTCATCCCACCTCTGCCACTTGTCTTCTGTGTCACCCTGGGCAAATCACTTATATGCTCTATTCCTCAGTTACCTCATCTGTAAAATGGGGATTGAGACTGTGAGCTCCATGTGAGACATGGACTGTGTCCAACCCGATTAGCTTGTACCCACCCCAGCGCTTAGTACAATTCCTGGCACATTGTAAGTGCTTAACAAATGTCATAAAAAAGTGTTTAACGAATACTATAATAATAATAGATGTTGGGGCCTTTGCCATCTATATAGACGTAGGTGTTTTTCAGGATTTCCATGGGGTTTATCCACCTCAGAGCAGGGCACAGTTATGGAGGGGTGTGGGGGTGTGAAGACAGTATACCCCATAGACCAGCTACTGATTATGCTGCCCGGCCAGGATGCGTAACGGTGGATAGTTAACTGGCTCTTCAGTGTAGATTTTGGATTCCCATTCATGACTGTGTCAGCTCAAAAGTGATGGTCTGGAAGAGAGTCTCAGCCAAGTGAATTCAACTGGGTTTCATTATAATCCACCTCAAAAAAGAAAGTTTTCATCATGAACAAATAGTAAAAAGCCTCTTTTGGAAACCTTACTTTTAAGGGCTGAATTTCAGAGGCCACGCTAAGGTTTATTTCCCCTTGAGAAAACATTTTCTGCTCCTTGTGGCAGGACAGGATGTGAAGAAAAATTCGTCTTGGCACCTGTACAGAGTGTACAATTCAGAACCGGGGCTCAGCAAGTATGTAATTATTTCTGTAGCTATGGAGCTGGGGAGTTTTGTAAACACTTGCTGTTGTCGGAGTATTAGGGAATGGTGGTTTTTCGTTCTCTCTGATGACTCACAGAAGCGGAGGAGGGGGATGAGGGATGGGGCAAAGGAAAAGAGGAGAGGGTGTGTGCCAAGCCTTTGGGACAGGCTGCCTGGGGGGCTCTGAGATCCCCGCCACTCCTACCATGACAAGTAGCTTCGGCCTAGTGGATAGAGCACGGGGCCTGGGAATCAGAAGGACCTGGGTTCTAATCCCGCTTCACTGCTTGTCTGCTGTGTAACCTCGGGCAAGTCACCACTTCTTCTGTGCCTCAGTTACCTAGTGGTAAAATGGGATTATGACTGTGAGCCCCATGTGGGACATGACTGTGTCAACCTCATTAGCTTGTGTCTCTCTCAGCTTTGGAAACAGTGCTTGATACAAAGTAAGCGCTTAAAAAATACCAACATTATTATGATTATGACTAGGAGTGTCCCTCTGGCCGAAGCCTCTTCATCTCTCTCCCCACCAGGGACAGTGTGAGTGTCTGAAAACTTTATTATGTTGGGGATTTGCTGTTCCTTGGCCTGGCGGGGAGGTAGAGGAATAGGAGGGGGCAATCACTGTGGATTCTGAGCAATCCTGCTGAGCAGCATTTAATTTAACTATTTATAGAAGGTGAATTCTTCATGGGCTGGGAATGTGTCCCACGCTTCTGATGGATTTTCCCAAGTGCTTATTACAGCGCGATTCAACCAATTATGTACCCATCTCCACTGTAAGCTCATTGCGGGGAGGGAATGTGTCTGTTTATTGTTCTATTCTTTGCTCCAAGTGCTTGTTACAGTGCTCTGCACACAGTAAAAGCTCAATAAATATGATTGGCCGACTGACTGAGTGAACACCATTGCAACAACTATTCGTTCAATCATCCAGTCATATTTACTGAGGGTTTACTGGGTACAGAACACTTTAATAAGCACTTGGGAGAGTATAATACTGCATTAAACAGGCACATTCCTTGCCCACAGTGAGCTTTCTATTACCACAACGGCTACAAACACTGTTGAATTATTCATTGTTTTGTATGGGTGTGTGTGTGCGTGTGTGAAAGTATATGGGGCGGGGGACGGGAGGGAGGTGGTCACAATTAGAGTCTAAGAGTTGGCAATCCCTGACTCACCAGCCAGTTCTTGGTCTTCTTGGTACCAGACATGATTCTGAACAATTCATTCTTGACTCCATAAGGGTGACACCGTAAGGGCGACACCGTTAGCTTCAACCTCGCAGGTTTCTAGACGGGAAATAGCTGTTTCTCCCCTGTGAGCCACACCTGAGTCCCAGATGGTTCTGTGTCTCTGTCTCCAGCAATCCAAGACACCACTGGATGAACCTACTCTATCCAGTCACTCCTTCTCTAACACAGGGGTCACGTTCTTGAGGAAGGCCAGGTTTCGGAGAAATCATGTTACGCTGTGCTGTGTACAGGTGCATAATTGCTCCTTATAACATCACAATGCATTCTATCAAGATAGAGACACACTGTTGCTAGTGGACAGAGCCCGGATCTGGGAATCAGAAGGATCTGCGTTCAACATCGGCTCCACCACTCGTCTGATGTAAGACCTTGGGCAAGTCCTTTAATTTCTCTGTGACTCGGTTCTCTCATCTCTAATATGGAGATTAAGACCGTGAGCCCCACATGGGACATGGACTCTATCCAACTTGATCAGCTTGAATCTACCCCAGTGCTTAGTACAGTGTCTGGAGCGTAGTAAGCACTGAACAAAAACCATAAATAAAGAAATAATGAAATTAGAGCATTCCTTAATTGCCCAACAATGTTTTGTTCAAAAGGTGTAGTGAAAACACCTGTTGGGTTAGAATTGAGTACTTGTTAGTATGTTGGTATGTAGGTTTAAAAAGATTTAGTTGAGCATAACCTGATTTCAGATCATGAGTGAAAATCTTCATCCCTGTTTTATTACAGGGCCTAGGACCCACACTAATCCTCACACCCAACAGAGACCTTTCCAAATGCCTTATAGCATCTGTTCAGGTAGGAAAGCCCAGAAGCTTCTAGAAAGTTCTACAGCGAAGGCTTAGGGCAGAGACAAGCCACTCAGCCATGATGAGAATAAGAGACGTTCATTTGTAAATACTGCAGTTAAATTCTATAAATAAATAACTAAAATATGCAGTGACCGGCTTAGGTCTCGGGGAAGAAAATAACCCATAAATTAAAGTGCATGTTTCCCTTCAGAATCTAACTCCAAGGCTCAAGAGTCACTCCACACTCATTGCCCTTCTTTGGACTGCAACAAACAATCAGTTAAGCGGTGTGGTCTAGTGGATAGAGCACGGGCCTGGGAGTCAGAAGGACCTGGGTTTTAATCCCAGGTACACCACATGTCTGCTGTGTGATTTGGGGCAAGTCACCTTAATGAGGATTAAGACTGTAAACTCTACTCGGGACAGGGACTGTGTCCAACCTGATTACCTTGCATCTACCCTAGAGCTTAGAACAGTGCTTGGCATATAGTAAGTGCTTAACAAATACCACAGTTATTATTACCATCATTATTATCTACCCTAGCGCTTAATATAGCACCTGACACATAATAAGTGCTTAACGAATGCCATTACAAAATGGCATTTATCACTTCTCTATGCTTTATTCTTTGGAGAGGTAGGTACTATCTGGGAAGAGCGGAAGAGAGGTAGAGAGGCCTTATTCCACTTTGGCCAGAACCAGGAAATATTTGGATTCCTATTCATTCTTTGCTCTAAGCTAACCTGTCTCCCACCCGTTGCACATGTCCATTCCCCAGCCTCCTGTAAGGAAATGTCTCCTCCTCAAACCCAGCAAACCACAACTTCCAACTCCCCTTACCTTGTCTTCCTCCCGGATGCACTTAATCGATAATATTTATTGAATACCCTCTGTTTGTGAGCACCGTCGAAAATCCTTGGCAGACTATAATGATAGTAAAGGACATGATCCCTCCTCTCAAGGAGCTTCCAATCTACTGGGTAATATCCGTAATTTATTTGTAATACTCTCTGCCTTTCCCCCCAGATGGTAAGCTCCTCGTAGGCAAGGAAC
The DNA here is from genome assembly GCF_004115215.2 of Ornithorhynchus anatinus. Lineage (NCBI taxonomy): Eukaryota > Metazoa > Chordata > Mammalia > Monotremata > Ornithorhynchidae > Ornithorhynchus > Ornithorhynchus anatinus. The sequence goes on along the minus strand of NC_041728.1, from coordinate 68,896,374 downwards.
ATGTGTACCAACTGCATTATACTGTATTCTCTGAAGCACTTAGTACAGTCCTCTGCACACAGTAAGTGTTCAATAAATACCTTTGAATCGATTGATTAATTAATAGGAGAAGTCGCTATTTATTTTGCTATTTAATTTTACGAAAGGTGACTTGAGATGGGAGAGTCTAGTGTGGAAAACAGGAAGTTAGACGGACACGAGCCAATGTGAAGGTATGAGCTGGAGAATAGAGAAGCAAAAGTGATTCCATCAGATCTATATTGTTCCCTCCCAAGTTCTTGAAACAGTGCTTTGCACACAGTAAGCACTCAATAAATTCGATTGAATGAATGAATGAGTGAATGAGTGTCACCTAGTAGAGAACACCGTGTGCTCCGCACGCAGTAAGTGCTCCATAAATATGATTGGCTGACTGACTGACCACTGGACTGAGCTGCTGTAGGGTAGTGGGATAGTTTGAGGCCTGTCCCTCCACCCCATCCCACCTCCCAAGAACCCACCCTACACCTGGCGCTCAGATCATCCCCACACACAAAACCTGGAGCAGAGAGTGGGGGAAGCTGCGAGGGAAACTTCATACACTTTAGACTGTAGACTGCAAGCTTCTTGTGGTCAGGCATCATGTTTACCAACACTTTCTTAGTCCTATCTCTGATCTGGAATGCCCTCCCTCCTCACATCCACCAAACTAACTCTCTTCCCCTCTTCAAAGCCCTAAGGAGAGCTCGCCTCCTCCAGGAGGCCTTCCTAGACTGAGCCCTCCTATTCCCTCTGCCCCTCCTCCCCTCCCATTGCCCCTACTCCCTCCCTCGGCTCTACCCTCTTCCCCTCCCCACAGCACTTGTATATATTTGTACATATTTATTGCTCTTTTTTTTAATTAATGATGTACATTTATCTTTGGTTCTATTTATCTATTTTGATGGTAGTGATGCCTGTCTACTTGTACCTGTCTACTTGCTTTGTTTTGTTTTCTGTCTCCCCCTTCTAGACTATGAGCCCGTTGTCGGGTAGGGATTGTCTCTGTTGCCAAATTGTACTTTTCAAGCGCTTAGTACAGTTCTCTGCACACAGTAAGCGCTCGATAAATACAATTGAATGTATGAATGAATGAAAGGAAGCACTCGATAAGTACCACTGATTGGTTCTTCGTTTGATTCATTTAGAACGTGCAGGACTTTACTCCAATGGACTCGGAATGAAGCAACGTAACGTGACCTAGGGTATAGAGCAAGGGCCTGGGAGATGGAATACCCTGGACTGTAATTCTGACTCTGCTATTTGTCTGCTGTGTGACCTTGGGCAAGTCACTTCACTTCTCTGTGCCTCAGTTACCTCATCTGTAAAATGAGCATTAATCAATGAACCGAAAGTATTCACTGAGTGCCTACTATGAGCAAAACACTGTACCAAGAGCTTGCGAGAGTACTAAGACTGTAAGCCCCAAGTGGGACAAGGAATGGGTCCAACCTGTTTAGCTTACATCTACCCCAGTGCTTAGTATGGTGCCTAACACCTAGTAAGCGCTTAACAAATACCTTAAAAAGCAAACGGAACGGAGGTGGAATGGGAAAAAGGATTAGACATCAAGATGCCGCATCGGTACGTTAGCTTTGATAGTTAATTTTGAGTGGCTTCTGTGCCTTCCCTTCTACATTACAAAACCCATAGCGGGAGGGCCTATCTTCGATTTATATCTTGGAATATTCCCAGGTGCCGACTACGGTGGGAAGAGACAGTATAGTAGGCTGTCAGTAAATATTTGGGATGAATGAATGAACAAATAAATAAATAAACGCAGCGCAGGCCACCCAGGTAGACATGAGCTACCACTGGTCCCATCCTGGACTTCTCCACCAGCGTCCTCTCATTGCCTGTCGCCTCTCCATTGCAGCTACCGGGGCTCTGCTCCCAGCACGGCCTGGACACCGGGGGCCTCTCCATTGACTTAAAAGCTGCTGCCGACTGGACCCCAAGCTTCTCCGCGCCAGGCAGCCGCATGATTCCTCCAGGTACCCACTGCCCCTCACGTCATGGCTCTCGGGGGCCCTCGGCTTCCTCCCCTACCCGACTGGCACACCGCCTCCCCGAGATCCCCCACTGACTCTCTTCCACGTCGCCGAGGAGCCTCCAATCTGACCTGTTCCGCGCTATCCCGGCGAGACGGAGAAAAGCAACTGCGGCCGGGTGCTCCCTCCCCAGAGCCTCAGGGAAACCGTGTGGGCTGCTGCTGTAGTGGTCACTGTGAGATAAGAGAAGCGGCGTGGCTCAGTGGAAAGAGCCCGGGTTTGGGAGTCAGAGGTCATGGGGTCGAATCCTGGCTCTGCCACTTGGCAGCTGTGTGTGTGACTGTGGGCAAGTCACTTCACTTCTCTGGGCCTCAGTTACCTCATCTGTAAAATGAGGATGAAGACCGTGAGCCTCACGTGGGACAACCCGATGAGCCTGTATCTACCCCAGCGCTTAGAACAGTGCTCCGCACATAGTGAGCGCTTAACAAATACCAACATAATTATTATTTTTATTGTTGTCGTAGCGACTCTGACCTCTGAGCCACAAGGAGCCTGAAATTCTGCTCCTCCTGCCACAGTACCCTACCTATCTTTGTTTTTCTCTTCCCATTGTCTTATGGTTCCGTTTCACCTTTCATAGACTGTGAATTTCTCAAGACACAGGGTCCATGTTTAATTCCCACCTATATACTCTTGCCCAGTGCTTAGTACGGGGGTCAGCATGGAACAGGTTCTGAATGCATTCTATTATCGATTAGACTGTGAGCCCATCACTGGGCAGGGATTGTCTCTATCTGTTGCCGAATTGTACATTCCAAGCGCTTAGTACAGCGCTCCGCACCTGGTAAGCGCTCAATAAATACTATAGAATGAATTACTATCTCTCCTTATCTATCTGTTACCAGTCCCCACTTTCCCTTTGAATTGTATTCATTTTATGTTTAGATTGTAATAATAACAATGGTATTTGTTAAGCGCTTACTCTGTGCCAAGCACTGTTCTAAATGCTGGGTATTTGTTAAGCGCTTACTCTGTGCCAAGCACTCTTATAAGCGCTGGGGTAGATACAAGGTAATCAGGTTTTCCCAGGTGGGGCTCACAGTCTTAATCCCCATTTTACAGATGAGGGAACTGAGGCACAGAGAAGTGAAGTGATTTGCCCAAGGTCACACAGAAAACAAGTGGCGGAGCCGGGATCCCCCTGAGAGGGAGTAATCGGATCTGATTCCCGCTCGTATATTCTTTCCCAGTGCTGGGCACAGTGGTCTGCATAGAGAAAGTGTTTATTAAACATTATTATATTACTATTTCTAGTGAGTGAGTGAATGTGTCACTGAGTGAGCGAATAAAGTAAACGAGCCAGTTGTCAGAAGTGATCGGAGCCACAGTAGGCGTTTGAGGAGAGGAGTGATTCGATTCAACCAGCATTTTAGAAAGGTGATTTGTGCCGCTGTGAGTAGATGGATTAGGAGCAGATGTGGAAGTTCTAGGACACCTAAGCCTACTTCTACCTAACTAAGCCCAGAGATAAAAATAGCAATTATCCAACATTGCCATAAGAGAAATAAATCTCCACGTCCCCTTTCTCCACAAAGGCTGTTGTCCACACAGGCAGGGAGAAACAGAGAGTCGAGCAATAATCGGCATAGACAGTTGAATTGGATAATCCAGTCCTTTTCCTTGAGAACAATTTTTTGGTCTGATCTATTTAGGCATTTGCTTGAACTCTTTACCTTCTGGCAGAGTGGAGACCCAGCCCACTACAGGCTTAACTGATGGAAACAAGGACCTTGCTCCAACCTAGGGAATTCTTTACTGCAAAAAACCTTTATTAAGCAATTAATCGATGGTATTTATTGAGCCCTGGCTACGCGGGGAACACAGTACTAAGTGCTTGGGAGAGAACACTACGACAGAGTCGGTAATCACATTATCTGCCCGCAAGGACCTTACAGGCTAGTGTGCTGTGGGACATATCTTCTATTCCATGTTCCTCTATTCCATAGAGAAGCAGCGTGGCTCAGTGGCTAGAGCCCGGGCTTGGGAGTCAGAGGTCATGGGTTCGAATCCCCCCTCTGCCGCTCGCCAGCTGTGTGACTGTGGGCAAGTCACTTCACTTCTCTGGGCCTCAGTGACCTCATCTGTAAAATGGGGATTAAGACTGTGAGCCCCACATGGGGCAACCTGATCACCTTGTATCCCCCCAGCACTTAGAACAGTGCTTTGCACATAGTAAGCGCTTACAAATGCCACCATTATTATTATTCCCAAATTCAACACCTATCTGGCTAATCGTCTAGTCAGTCAGTCCTGTATTTATTGAGCGCTCACGGTGTGGGAGAGTACGATTGTAACAGCATAACAGACACGTTCCCCTCCCACAACGAGGGGGGCAAGACAGACATTTTACGGATGTAGAAACCGAAAAAAATCACTCAATCAATCAATGGTATTTATCGAATGCTTACTTGGTGTAGAACACTGTACTAAGTTCTTGGGTGAGAGTACAATACATTAGAGTTAGTGGACACATTTGCCGCCTACGATTCATTCATTCAATAGTATTTATTGAGCGCTTACTATGTGCAGAGCACTGTACTAAGCGCTTGGAATGTACAGATCGGTAACAGATAGAGACAGTCCCTGCCCTCTGACGGGCTTACGGTCTAATCGGGATGAGCTGACAGTCTTGAGAGGGAGAGAGACATTGATATAAATAGATTACGGATATTTACAGAAGTGCTGCGGAACTGAGGGAGAGTTGAATAAAGGATGAAATCCAAGCGCACCAGTTGACACAGAAGGGAGTGGGAGAAGAGGAACTGAGGGCTTAGTCAGGGAAGGCCTCTTGGAGGAGACGCGTCTTCGGTAAGGCTTTGATGTGGGGGAGACTGATCCCTTGTCGGATGTGAAGAGGGAGGGAAGGTGGCCCAGGCCAGTGGCAGGATGTGAGTGAGCGGTCGGCGGCGAGATCGAAATACGGTGAGTGCTCGGGGGTTGCGTAACTAGAAGCAACAGGAAGTCGACTGGCTTGCTCAAAGCAGGTTAGAGGCAGAGCCAGGATTTGAACCCAGGTCCGCTAACAGGCCCGTGCTCTTCCCACTAGCCCACACTGCTCTGTGCCCAGCTCCGGTCTCCGAATCTGGGATATGGAGGAGTATGGAAAGTCCTCCCCCCCACCACCTCACATGGGCCGAGCCCAGGCGGACCGGAGCTGCAGAGGTCATCGGGAAACGGGGATAGAGGCAGACGAAAATGAAGATTCAGCCCCCGACCGATTCTCTATTTGTACAAGCCGAAGGGTGACCTCCTCACCCCAACCTATGGAAATAAAGTGCTTTAACAGCAGTGAACAATGGAGGGAGCAAATGAAAAAATTCTTTACACACAGAGACATATGTGTCAAGAATGCCTCTGCGTGTGCTCGAGGAATTTTCTTCATATGGCATTTTTATAAGTCTGTACATACATAACATTTGCACTTATAAAAATACCATGTGTAATGAAAGCTATGCACAAATATTTATAAAAATACCTTTGCCTAAGTAAGGTCTGTAACATATTTGATATTTTCAATAAATTCAAATATACAACTCGCATGTGAGTGCCAAATGTAACAGAGATTTTGAAAACAGAACCTCGGGGGAGACTGTCGGGAGCCTGGCTCTAACCTCAGGTGTCTGCCAACAGAAACTCTGCGGCCGCCGTTGGCTGGGAAAAGGCACGGTGCCATCCCCTCTGCGTCCATGAGCTCTTTTACGCGTGCCATCTCCCCGCCCTGCTTGGGTCTCCAGGGCCGTGACTCGCCCGGTGGGTCCCCGTGCACGGCTCCTCACCATCGCGGTCAGCGCGGGCCCCAAGCCACCCGAAAATGTCCGAATCCCCAACTGCTGGACCCAGGATGAAGCTCGTTAAGCGTTCACTCTTTGTGCCGGGCACTGTACTAAATGCTGGAGGAAACAGAAAATAATCCAGTTGGACACAGTCTCTGACCCACAGAGGGGTTACAGTCTTAATCCTCTTCATTCATTCATTCATTCAGTAGTATTTATTGAGCACTTACTAGGTGCAGGGCACTGTACTAAGCGCTTGGAATGGACAAATCGGTAACTGCCCTTCGACGGGCTCACCGTCTAATCGGGGGAGACGGACAGACAAGAACAATAGCAGTAAATAGAATCAGGGGGATGAGGTAGCTGAGGCGCAGAGAAGTTAAATGACTTGTCCAAGGTCACACAACAGATAAGTGGGTTCTCTGCCTCCCAGATCCGGGCTCTTTCCACTAGGCCACGACGAGTTAAAGACAACCAGCTGCTTTGAAACCAAGTGACGTGACCTGGGAGCCAGGGCCTGACCAGGGAAGAATTCTCGGAGGAGGTGGGCTTTTTTTCAATGGTACTTGAGCGCTTACTATGTGCAAGGAACTTTACTAAGCGCTGGGGTAATGCAAGTTAATCGAGTTGGACGCAGTCCCTGTCCCATATAGGGCTCACCACTTTAAATCCCCATTTTACGGGGAGGTAACTCAGGTACCTCTCTTATGAATCAAAGCCTTATCGCGGCAGGAGAGTTTTCATACACCAGTGAAGCTTGGAACTATACCACGGAGAGAGAGAGGTAGCTGTGATTTTATTTATTTACATTGATGTCTTTTTATTTGTATCGATGCCTGTCTCTTCCCTCTCCCCCCACCCCTGCAGATTGTGAGCTCGTCGTGGGCAGGGATTGCTTCTCTTTACCGCTGCATTGTACTTTCCCAAGTGCTTAGTACAGTGCTCTTCACGCGGTAAGTGCTCAATAAATATGAATGAATGAATTCTCTCTCTCCGGCGTTACCTATAATAATAATGTCGCTATTTGTTAAGCGCTCACTGTGTGCAGAGCACTGTTCTGAACACTGTGGTACATACTGGGTAATCAGGTTGCCCCGCGTGAGGCTCACAGTTAATCCCCATTTTACAGATGAGGCAACTGAGGCACAGAGAAGTGAAGTGACTTGCCCGCAGTCACACAGCTGACAAGTGGCAGAGCCGGGATTCGAACCCACGGCCTCTGACTCCCAAGCCCGGGCTCTTTCCATCGAGCCACTCTGCTTCTCAATGGAAAGGTCTAAGCTGAAGCGTCAGGCAAAGTTGATTCCCCTGAGCTGGGCTCCAGCGGCATAGGAAAGAGTTAAAGGCGGAGGATGAAGTGATCAAAATGTTGATCAAAGACAGTGGCAGAGACTTCAGTTTTTACTGCATGGAAGAAGGCGACGGTAAACCATTTCCATATTTTTTAACCGAGAAAACTCTACGGTTATACATAGCACAATGACTACAGAAGAGCAAAAATAGGATGTTCTGGAGAAAACACGTCCAGAGAGTCGCTGTGCATCGGAAGGGACTCTTCGACGTTCGATGATGAACGGAAATCCAGAGGAGTTAGGCGACTTGCCCGAGGTCACAGAGCAGACAAGGGGCGGAGCGGAGACTTTAGTGGGGATTTGAAGCGAGAAGAGGGGAAGGGGAAGCAGAGTCGGGAGGGCTTGTCAGGTGGGCAGGGGGATGGTGGGAGCGATGGCTCGGGGGTGGGAGAGCCAAGAGTGGGCCGCGGGGAGGAGGTGTCTTTGAGCCCGGCTTTTTGGGAGCAACCAAGCTGGAGAGCAACAGCCCAAGGGGATCTCCCAGGTATGTACGCGGGGAGGCTGGGAGAACTCTCCTTTCCTCTCCATCCAAACCGCTACCTTGTTGGGATAATCTCTCATCCTATCCCAACTGGATCACTGCATCCGCCTCCTTTCTCATCTCCCAACCTCCTGTCTCTCCCCGCTTCAGTCTATACTTCGCTCCGCTGCCCGGATGATCTTGCTACAGAAACGCTCTGGGCATGTCACCCCCCTCCTCCAAAATCTCCAGTGGTTGCCTATCAACCTTCGTATCAAGCGAAAAATCCTCACTACTGGCATCAGAGCTCTCCATCCCCTTCCCCCCTCCTACCTCACCTCCCTCCTCTCCTTCTACGGCCCACCCTGCACATTCCGCTCCTCTGCCGTCGCTAACCTCCTCACTGTGCCTCGTTCTCGCCTGTCTCGCTGTCGACCCCTGGCCCACGTCCCACCTCTGGCCTGGAATGTCCTCTCTCCTCATATCCACCAAATTAGCTCTCTTCTCCCCTTCAAAACCCTACCGAGAGCTCACTTCCTCCAGAAGGCCTTCCCAGACCGACCCCCCCTTTCCCTCTGCTCCTCCTCCCCTCCCCATCACCCCTACTCCCTCTCTCTGCTCTGCCCCCTTCCCCTCCCCGCAGCACTTGTGTATATCTGTACAGATTTATTATTCTATTTATTTTATTAACGATGAAGTGTATGTATCTATAATTCTATTTATTTTGATGCTATTGATGCTTCTCTACTTGTTTTGTTTTGTTGTCTGTCTCCCCCTTCTAGATTGTGAGCCCATTGTTGGGTAGGGATGGTCTCTATCTGTTGCTGAATCGTATTTTCCAAGAGCTTAGTACAGCGCTCTGCACACAGTAAGCGCTCAATAGATGCGACTGAATGAAGGAATGAATGAATGAAGTGGCCATCAGGAGCTGGGCCGAGGCGGGGGGCCGAGAGAATTCCGAAGTCGCTATCAAGAGCCGGGATGGGACGAGGACCGGCTCGTGATTCCAGCAGCCGTGGTTGGACGACAGGGGTGAAATGGCCCAGAAAGGAGAGCCAGGATTGGGAGACCCCATTCCGGCTGCAGTGCGGCGTCCCGGGGACAGGGCAGGGATCACGTCCAGGGAGAAGGATCCTCCGGCACAGAGTCCAGTCAGCCCAGATACCCGGCTCTGCGAACTGGACCGAGTCACAACTTCCCTTTGCCTCAGGTTCCTCATCTCGAAAATGGGAATTCAATACCAGTTCCCGCTCCTATTTAGTCTGTAAGCTCCACTTCAGGGAGAGACTGTGAGACCTGATTATCTTGTACCCATCCCAGGGATCCGTAGGGTGGTTGGCACGTATTAAGCACTTAAATCATTAACAATCGTCGTGATCACCATCATCAGGGCATTTGTTCAGTATTTACTATGTGCCAGGCAGTGTACTAAACGCTGGGGTGGATACAAGCAAATCGCATTGGACACAGTCCTGTCCCACGTGGGGCTCACAGTCTCAATCCCCATTTTACAGATGAGGGAAGTGAGGCAGAGAGAGGTGAAGTGACTTGCCCAAGGTCACACAGCAGACAAGTGGCGGAGCTGGGATTAGAACTCCCGGGCCCGTGCTCTATCTGCTATGCCGCGTCGCTTCGGTTATTATTACCGAATGCCGTCGAGTCCTTTCTGATTCCTAGCAACTCTATGGGTATGTTTTCTCCAGAACGTCCTTTCTTCTGCCATAATCCGTACCCTCGCTCACGGTTCTTCCATTAGCGTTGTTACGCTCTCCATCCACCTAGCTGCCGGTCTGCCTCTTCCACGTTTTCCCTGGATTTTCCCTAGCATCGGTGTCTTCTCCCGAGAATCCGTCCTCCTGATGATTTGTCCGAAACATGCTAATCTAAATCGAGTCATGCGGCCTCCCAAAGACCACACTGGCTTAATTCGCTCCAAAACCCACTCGTTTGTCTTTCGGACAGCCCACGGTATTCGCGAAAGCCTTCTCCACCACCGCAGTTCAAAAGAATCTATTACTATTTTAATTCGTATTGCTAATTTTTATTAGTATCCGTAGCAACCCCTACAAGCTCAACCTGGGAGCCACTACACTGTTCAAGTGCTGTGATTTAGCTCCTCCCCCCACACCTTCTCGTAATAACGATGTAATAATGTTGGTATTTGTTAAGCGCTCACTATGTGCAGAGCACCGTTCTAAGCGCTGGGGGAGACACAGGGGAATCAGGTCGTCCCACGTGGGGCTCCCAGGCTTAATCCCATTTTCCAGATGAGGTCACTGAGGCCCAGAGAAGTGAAGCGACTCGCCCACAGTCTCACAGCTGACAAGGGGCAGAGCCGGGATTCGAACCCACGACCTCCCACTCCCAAGCCCGGGCTCTTTCCACTGAGCCGCGCCGCTTCTGCGGGCCTCGGTTTCCCAGATCCGACCCGCTGCCCAGAGAACGGGCAAAGTCAATGGGGGCGGAATGTGTTCGGACCCCAGCGTGCAGCCCCGGGCCTCCGAACCTGCACTCCACCTGTCTGGGCTTTGCAAGCGGGACTGAGGGGAGGAAGCCCGAAGAGGTGGATTGTAAGCTCCTTGTGGACGGGGTCGTTCAGTACAGTCCTCTACACACAGTAAATAGGTCGAGGGGTTAAGCCTTGCATTCCAGTAGGCTTTCCCTGCGCAGGTTCACATCCTGCTCACGGTGACTTTCTTTCCCCTCCCAACCCCACAGTACCTATGTACATATCTGTAATTTTATTTATCCGTGCTGCTGTCTGTCTCCCCCACTGGCTCAGTGGAAAGAGCCCGGGCTTGGGAGTCAGAGGTCATGCGTTCGAATCCCGGCTCTCCCCCCTTGTCAGCTGTGTGACTGTGGGCGGGTCACTTCTCCGGGCCTCAGTGACCTCATCTGGAAAATGGGGATACGGCCTGCTGACCCTGTATCTCCCCCAGCGCTTAGAACGGTGCTCTGCACATAGTAAGCGCTTACCAAATACCAATATTTTTATTATTATTAGAATGTGAGCTCATGGTGGACAAGGAATGTCATTGTTTATTACGTTCTTGTTGCACCGTACTTTCCCAAGCCCTCAGTACAGTGCTCTGCACACAGTGAGTGCTCAATAAATATGATCGATCGAGCGAAATACGATCGACCGAAGAAATTGATTCCACGATGCTCGCTAAATACGATCGATCGATCGACTGAAGTCCGAGGTTGATCGCTGGTGGGGCTCTGCCGTGGCACCGACCCCGGGGAGCGAGTTTCACTTATTTCACTGAGTGCTCGGAATGGACAATTCGGCAACGGGTAGAGGCAAGCCATGCCCAATGTTATTATTATTGTCCAGCACTTCCTTTGCGCTTAACAAATACCGGCGTGGCTCGGGAGAAAAATCCCGGGCTTGGGAGTCAGAGGTCATGGGTTCGAATCCCGGCTCCGCCACTTGTCCGCTGTGACTGTGGGCGAGTCGCTTCACTTCTCTGGGCCTCAGTTCCCTCATCTGTCAAATGGGGATGAAGACTGGGAGCCCCACGTGGGACGACCTGATGACCCCGGATCTCCCCCAGCGCTTAGAACAGTGCTCTGCGCGTAGTAAGCGCTTAACAAATACCGACATTATTATCATTATTATCATTGTTATCGTCATGATTCTTACCGTCCATTTCCGGGATGTTTGCACCCAAAGGAGAGCCTCCCGTAGCCTTCACCCGAGGCTCTCCCTGGGGGCGTCCACAAAGTGCTCAGCTGCCCTGCAAAGAGAGGTGGGGGTGGAAGGTCCGCGCATCCTGTGCCTGCCCATCCCGTAATAAATAATGATAATAAGCAGCGTGGCGCGGTGGAAAGAGCACGGGCTTCGGAGTCAGGGCTCATGAGTTCGAATCCCAGCTCTGCCGCTTGTCGGCTGGGTGACCGTGGGCAAGTCACTTCACTTCTCTGTGCCTCAGTTCCCTCCTCTGTCAAATGGGGATGAAGACTGGGAGCCCCACGTGGGACAAGCTGATTCCCCTGTGTTTACCCCAGCGCTTAGAACGGTGCTCGGCACATAGTGAGCGCTTAACACATACCAACATTATTAATAATGGTATGTGTTAAGCGCTTACCACGTGCCGAGCACCGTCCTAAGCGCCGGGGGAGATACGGGGTCATCAGGCGGTCCCACGTGGGGCTCGCACTTTCCATCCTCATTTTCCATCCATCCATCCATCCATCCATCCATTCATTCATTCAATAGTATTTATCGAGCGCTTCCTATGTGCAGAGCACTGTACTAAGCGCTTGGGATGAACAGGTCGGCAACAGATAGAGACGGTCCCTGCCGTTTGACGGGCTTACGGTAGAGGCCCAGAGAAGTGAAGCGGTTTGCCCCAGGTCACCCAGCAGGCGAGTGGCGGAGCAGGGATTAGAACCCACGACCTTCCGAGTCCCAAGCCCGTCCTCTTGCCACTAAACCACGCTGCTTCGCTAACGGCCCATCTCGTGCCCGCCCATCCCGGGTCTGTCTTCAGCCTCCCTCCCTGCATCTCTCCCCATTCCCTCCCTCCCTTCCTCCGTCCCTGCTTCCCTCCCTCCCTCCCTCCCTCCCTCATTCCAATCCTCCCTTCCTCCAGCCCTGCATCCCAGCATCCCTCCCTCCCTGGATCCCTGGATCCCTCCCTTCCTCCCTCCTTGCATCCCTGGACCCCTCCCCTCCCCGCCCCCCTCCCGGCCCCGCCCCCTCAGGCCCCGCCCCTCCCGGCCCCGCCTCTCATTGGCTCCCCGCTCTCCCGCCCCCGGCCCTGATTGGCCCCCCGCTCCCCCGGCCCCGCCCCCTCAGGCCCCGCCCCTCCGCGGCCCCGCCTCCGATTGGCCCCCCCGCTTCCCAGGCCCCGCCCACTCCCTGGTCCCGCCCTTCTGTTCCCCGGCCCCGCCCCTGATTGGTCCCTCGTTCTCCAGGCCCCGCCCACTCCCCGGCCCCGCCCCTCCAGGTCCCCCCCGCTCTCCAGGCCCCGCCCACCCTCCGGCCGTGCCCCTCTCCTGCCCCCTCTCCTTTCCCGGCCCCGCCCCCCGGCCTCTCCTCTTAACGGCCCTGCTTCTGATTGGTCCCCCGCTCTCCAGGCCCCGCCCTCCTCCTGCCCGCCCCTCCATGTCCCGCCCCTGATTGGTCCCCCGCTCTCCAGGCCCCGCCCCTTCCCCCCTCCTTCCCCGGCCCCGCCCCTCCGGGCCCCACCCCACTTCCGATTGGTCCCCCTTTCTCCAGGCCCCGCCCACCATCCGGCCCCGCCCCTTTTCCCTCTCCTTCCCCGGCCCCGCCCCTGATTGGCCCCCCGCTCTCCAGCCCCGCCCCCTCTTTCCCCGGCCCCGCCCCCGATCGACCCACTCCCGCTCTGCAGGCCCCGCCCCTCCCGCCCCACCCCTCCACGTCCCGCCCCTGATTGGCTCCCCATTCTCCGGCCCCGCCCCCTCCTTCCCCGGCCCCGCCCCAGATCGGCCCCCCGCCCTCCGGCCCCGCCCCCATCTTTCCCCGGCCCCGCCCATGATTGGCCCCCCGCTCTGAGGCCACGCCCATCTTTCCCCGGCCCCGCCCCTGATTGGCCCCCCGCGCTCGCTCTCGGGCCACGCCCCCTCCTTCCCCGGCCCCGCCCCCGATCGGCCTCCCGCTCCCAGGCCCCGCCCCTCCCGCCCCCGATTGGCTCCCCTTTCTCCGGCCCCGCCCCCTCTCCGTCCCCGCCCCCTCCGTCCCCGCCTCCGATTGGCCCCCTCGGCGGCCCCGCCCCTCGGCCCCGCGCCCCCGATTGGTCCCCGCTCTCGGGCCCCGCCCCCCCCCCCCCCCTCCCGCCGGCCTGGGCGGGCGGGGTGGGTGGGTGCGCGGCTCGGCGGCGCCGTCAGTGTCCCGCTCGCCTTGCCTGCGGTCGGTCGCGCCGCGGACGCCCCGCCGCCAGGGCGCCCCCTCCCGGTCCGTGGAGGCGTGTCTCCTATGGCAGCGGGCGGCGGGCAGGGCGGGCACCGCGGGCACCGCGGGCACCGGGACCCGACCCCCGCCCAGCGCCGCCGGAGACCATCCGTAAGTGCCCACCCATCCTTCCCTCCGTCTCCCCCAGCGCTCTCGGCGCCGTGCTCCGCACATAGCGCTTCGCGAAACCCCGACGGCATCCGTCGTTCACCCGGGGAGCCTCCCTTCTAATAACGTTACAATTCCCGGCCCGGGGGGAGAAGGAGCAGGGTGGAGGGAGAGAGTCCGGGAGTTGGGAAGTCCTGGGTTCGAATGCCGCCTCGGCCCCCCCCCCCGTCCGCCGGGGAACCTCGGGCCAGTCCCTTCGCTGCTCCGAGCCTCAGTTTCCTCATCTGCAAAATGGGCGTTGAGACTGTGAGCCCCAGGTGGGACGGGGACCGGCTCCATCCCCGTTAGCTTGTATCCACCGCAGCGTTGAGCACAGGGTCTGGCGTATAGGAAGCGCTTAAGAGATGCCATTTAAAAAACGCACTTCTCTGAGCCTCAGTTTCCTCATCTGCAAAATGGGCGTTGAGACTGTGAGCCGCTGGTGGGACGGGGACCGGCTCCAATCCCGTTAGCTTGTATCCACCCCAGCGTTGAGCACAGTGCCTGGCGTATAGGAAGCGCTTAACAGATGCCATAAAAAAAACATGTGCTTCTCTGAGCCTCAGTTCCCTCACCCGGAAAATGGGGGTTGAGACTAGGAGCCTCAGTTCCCTCACCCGGAAAATGGGGGTTGAGACTAGGAGCCTCGGTTCCCTCATCCGGAAAATGGGGGTTGAGACTACGAGCCTCAGTTCCCTCATCCGGAAAATGGGGGTTGAGACTAGGAGCCTCAGTTCCCTCATCCGGAAAATGGGGGTTGAGACTACGAGCCTCAGTTCCCTCATCCGGAAAATGGGGGTTGAGACTAGGAGCCTCGGTTCCCTCATCCGGAAAATGGGGGTTGAGACTAGGAGCCTCGGTTCCCTCATCCGGAAAATGGGGGTTGAGACTACGAGCCTCGGTTCCCTCATCCGGAAAATGGGGGTTGAGACTAGGAGCCTCGGTTCCCTCATCCGGAAAATGGGGGTTGAGACTAGGAGCCTCGGTTCCCTCATCCGGAAAATGGGGGTTGAGACTAGGAGCCTCGGTTCCCTCATCCGGAAAATGGGGGTTGAGACTAGGAGCCTCGGTTCCCTCATCCGGAAAATGGGGGTTGAGACTAGGAGCCTCGGTTCCCTCATCCGGAAAATGGGGGTTGAGACTAGGAGCCTCGGTTCCCTCATCCGGAAAATGGGGGTTGAGACTAGGAGCCTCGGTTCCCTCATCCGGAAAATGGGGGTTGAGACTAGGAGCCTCGGTTCCCTCACCCGGAAAATGGGGGTTGAGACTAGGAGCCTCGGTTCCCTCACCCGGAAAATGGGGGTTGAGACTACGAGCCTCGGTTCCCTCACCCGGAAAATGGGGGTTGAGACTACGAGCCTCGGTTCCCTCATCCGGAAAATGGGGGTTGAGACTACGAGCCCCACGTGGGACAGGGACCGATTAGCTTGGATCTAACCCAGCAATGAGTAGAGCGCCTGGCCCAGAGTAAGGGCTTCAAAAATGCTGTCGTCATCACCGATGCCTTCCTCCAAAACAGACCGGCCCCGCTTTGCAGAGGGGCATCCCGGCTCTCCGCCCTCCCGGGGTAGCGGCCTGGTTCAGCCGAGCCGCAGAACCCGGCTCCGATTTTGTATCTTGGGAGAGAAAGATGAGCCCGGATGCCACACGGCTGGCCCGGCGGGCGGCTCCGAGCTGGGTGGGATGAGGGACCCCCGTCCGCAGCCCCCCCGGGCAGGGATGGAGACCTCGCCGCCTCGGTTCCGACCTTCTGAAAAGCCTAGAGGTCAAGGAATGAGTGGCCGAGCCCCGGAGATGAATCCGAGCCCCGTTACGCCCGATTTAAATCGGAAGCGGAGAGGGTGCGGGCCGCCGAGGGGGCCCGGTGGGGTCGGATGGGGCTGGGGGACGTTTGGAAGTGAGGTTTCTGCCAGATCCCGGGTGTCCCAAGACAGTGGAGAATTGTCTGGGTCGGGTGGGGAGTAGGGGAGTTGCCCTCAGCCTGGCACATCCTTCCCTGAACGGGGAAGAGGATGATCCCGACAGCCCTGAGAAAGTCAAAGCTCACTAGGCCCTAAATGGTTAATCCGAGATGCTCACGGAGGTGGAGGGGGATGAAGCGGCCGGTGTTCTTATCTGTAAAAAGAAAAATTCCTTCGCTTTGCCTGAAAAACCCATGTATTTTCCTCCCCTTGAAGGTTTGGGAATCTCCTCTTCTGCCCCGCCACCTGTCATTTCCCGGAGTTCTCCTCCCTCCAGAGAATAGGCTGGATGTAAAGATGAGGGAGTGGAGGATATCGCCGTTTCAGAAATGGCTCTGTTTCCGATTTAGAGATAAGGTCGGAAAGGAAACCGTATTCGCGGGGTCGACGTACGGTGAAGTGGAATTCCTATTTGCGGTATCCGCGGAATAGGCCCCACCTACGCTCTCTCTGACCATCCGTAAGGCACGTAGACGTAAACCTGGAAATGTATCTCGGAGATCGCCCGCCGGTGCCAGCGTCTCCTTCGGTATCGTCTGCTAGAGATTTGCGTTATGAATTCCGGGATGAAAATACGAGGGCTGTAGTTTAGCTGCGGCGGTTGGAAAAGTGAAGCGAGATGAATTCTCAGAATCGTTGGTGAATTCTGTTTGGTGCCTCACTGAAACCTGCAGAGACCACAAGGGGAATGGCTGTTGCAGATTTTCTATTTTCTGTCTTGTGTAGTAAGATTCGAGAAGGGCTTTCCGATCCAGAAGGCATCCAGACTTGAAAAAAGACAGCAGCTCTCCGGACCGATCCGTTAGGCGGATTTTCTTCAATGCGGTATTTGGATTCCTGTCCAACGTGCTCCCGTAAGCCATCGTCCTTACTCGGAGCCAGTGGCGCGAGGCATCTCTAAAGATATGGTCGTTACCCTAGCGTCCGGCCAAAATTTTAACCAGCCCACAAAGATTATCGCCGGACCTTCTCCTACTTACAAGGGTTTTAGTGATGTTGCCCTGATGACAGCACAGATCGGTAGCCCGGAGAAACCCAGGCGTACTGCTGTGGGTAGTATTTATTTTATTTCATTTATTTATTTATTTTACTTTATCTTCATTTAGAATTGTCGCTTGCCCGGTGGATTGATTTCCTTCAGATCTAAGGGGCCTGTGTTCATCCTCTTGGCTAGAATAAGAACATCTCCGGTTTCTCAATGCAGCTGTAAAGTCGAACAATAAATTCACCAGAAAAGAGGTCCGACCCCTGAATTTACTTGGAAACTGGAAATCTTGGAATTCCCCCCACATTTTTTATAGAGTGGACCTATGATAACAATAATGTTGGTATTCGTGAAGCGCTTACTAGGTGCAGGGCACTGTTCTAAGCGCTGGGTAGATACAGGGTCATCAGGTTGTGGGTAGATACAGGGTCATCAGGTTGTCCCACGTGAGGCTCACAGTCTTCATCCCCATTTTCCAGGTGAGGGAACTGAGGCCCAGAGAAGTGAAGTGACTTGCCCACAGTCACACAGCTGACAAGCGGCGGAGCCGGGATTCGAACCCGTGACCTATGGTGCCGTGTATATATGGATAGGGAAGCCTACGGTTTTTGAACCTTTTTTTTTTTTTTTTTAATATACTGCACCGTCAGGTCCGGAAACCGTTGACTTCCACAGCTCCCGGATTCCAACTTGGTGTGAAGCTGGGAGGGGTAGTGAATAGGGGAGGAGAAGGTGAAGGAGGGATGGAGAAGAGCAGGTGGTTCACGAGACCTCCTCTGTTTGTGACCGTTACCGAGAGGCAGTGTGGTCCGATGGGTAGAGCGCGGGCCCGGGAGTCAGAAGGACCTGGGTTCTAATCACAGCCCCACCACTTGTCTGCTCTGTGACCTTGAACAAGTCAATGGCTTTATCTGAGCCTCAGTTCCCTCGTCTGCAAAATGGGGATGACGACTGCGTGCCTCAGGTGGGACGGGGACTGCGTCCAACTTGATTAGCTTGTATCTTACCCAGCGCTGAGTACAGTGCCTGGCGTAAAGTGTTTAACAAATGCCATTAAAAAATCCCCCCTAACTGTAGTGTGTATCCCATTCCCCACTCTAAAATTCCGTGAGGCAAAGGAAACCTTGGCCATTATTACTAGAAGAGAAGAGAAGAGAAACTTGGCCATTAGTAAGAGAAGCGGCGTGGCTCAGTGGAAAGAGCACGGGCTTTGGAGTCAGAGGTCGTGGGTTCGAATCCCGGCTCTGCCACTCGTCGGCTGTGCGACTGTGGGCAAGTCACTTCACTTCTCTGTACCTCAGTTCCCTCATCTGCAAAATGGGGATGAAGACTGGGAGCCCCACCTGGGACAGCCTGATTCCCCCGTGTCTACCCCAGCGCTTAGAACGGTGCTCGGCACATAGTAAGCGCTTAACAAATACCAACATTACTACTGTTATTGTGACTAGTGAGGGAGGTTCTGAGAAATTGAAGGGACAGCAGATTTGCCACAGAAGAGGAAGAGCGAACACATGCGTCCTCAGTGGACAAGGGCCACTTGGGGTCTCTTTTGGCTTTAGAGGGAACTGGCAGGGGTCAGGAGCTTGGGGTAACGGGAGGGGGCATCGAGCGAGGTTGTGGAGGCGGGAGGGAAAAGAAGCTAAATTAGACAGATCAGCTCTGGTGATGGAGTCAGATCTCCAATTGCAGTTCTACCTCTGACCCTCACCAATCAGTCAATTGTATTTATTGAGCGCTTACTGTGTGCAGAACACTGCACTAAGCCCTTGGGAGAGTACGCTATAACAGAATCGATAGACACGGTCCCTGCCCACAGAGAGCGTACTTGCAGTCTAGAGAGGGAGATGGACATTAATCATCCGCTTTGGTCTTCCAACAAGTCAGCTCTCTTCCTTGAGCCTCCCCAGACTCCACTGACATCTTAGGAAGAAGCAGCGTGGCTCAGTGGAAAGAGCCCGGGCTTGGGAGTCAGAGGTCATGGGTTCGAATCCCGGCTCCGCCGCTTGTCAGCTGTGTGACCTTGGGCAGGTCACTTCACTTCCCTGCGCCTCCGTTCCCTCATCTGTAAAATGAGGATGAAGACCGTGAGCCCTACGTGGGGTGACCCGATTGCCTTGGATCTACCCCAGCACTTAGAACAGTGCTTGGCACATAGTAAGCGCTTAACAAATACCAACATTATTATTAGTAAGAGTAAAACAGCCGCCTGCCCGAGGGATGAACTCGATAATGATTGGAAAAGCATTTCCCTTGCTGATGGAGGCAGCTCAGGGGACTGCAGCTTTGTTTCTCACCAGAATCTATTGCAGGCTGCTGAAAGTATACATGCAGGGTATATAGAATATACCCAGAATATATATGCAGGCTGCTGGGTCGTTGGAAAGCACGTCAGCTCCAAAATGGACAGGAAGAAACCACAGCCGCAGCAGGGGGCCGGCAGATCGGATCGAAAAGGGTTACAAGCAGAGTCACCGACGGTCCTAGACCTCTCTACAGCTCTGCTTAATCCCTGCCATCCTCAGACCGAATCAACGTTTGGTTGTTTTTAAAGTATTTGTTAAGTGCTTACTGTGTGCCGGGCCGGGGTAGATACAAGCTAATCGGGTTGGACACAGTCCACGTCCCACACGGGGCTCACGGTCGTAATCCCCGGTTTGCCGTCGAGGTCCCCGAGGCGCAGAGAGGTGAAGCGACTCGCCCGAGGCCGCACAGCGGAGGAGTGGCGGAGCCGGGATTAGGACCCGGCTGCCCCGTCTCCCAGACCCGCGCTCGTTCCGCTAGAGCCCGCCGCAAGTCAAGGGCATCCTGACCTCCAGAATGCCAAGAGGATACGCACCCGCGTGAAGGGTCGGTGGGAGAGCTAGAAACGGGCATTGAGATGTCCTTGCCTTCCATCATCCGACCCAGGACGAAGATGGAGAGATATGTGCTCCCAAGGGAGCTATTCGGAGCCATCAAAGCATTCATGCCGCCACGAGCGTCCCTGGGCAGACCAGATAAAGATGCCGGTGGGAAAGATAGAGTTGGAAACCCTGGGGCGGGGAACCTTCAAGAGACCAGTGGCCCGCCTGAGCTCTGTTCCCTTTGATTCTGTGCATCGGTGATTAGCCATCTGTTTCTCAACGGAGGGCCTCCAGGAAGGGCCTGAAATCATCCAGACACGGTACGGGGCAGTCTCCGGAGAAATCCAGCTCCGTTTTGATCATAGGAATCTCACCCCACACTGTCTTGGACACCGGGGGCTTGGTTAACTGGGAAGCAGCGTGGCTCAGTGGAAAGAGCCTGGGCTTCGGAGTCCGAGGTCATGGGTTCGACTCCCGGCTCTGACACTCGTCAGCTGTGTGACTGTGGGCGAGTCACTGAACTTCTCTGTGTGCCTCAGTTCCCTCATCTGTAAAATGGGGATTAACTGTGAGCCTCACGTGGGACGACCTGATTGCCCTGTATCTCCCCCAGCGCTTAGAACAGTGCCCTGCACATAGTAAGCGCTTAACAAATGCCAACGTTGTTATTATTATTATTAACTGGCCCTGCATGGTTTCTAGAAGAGCCTCTACCCCTTTAAGACTGCTTTGCCCCACTTCCAGAATCGTGGCCCAATCCGTCCTTATCGACTCCAATATGGACTTCGGGGTTTCCAGGAGAAAAGTGGTTTGGAGAGAAGCTTTCTAAAGACTCGTCCTGGGACCATTCAGGGTCTAAGTGTAAATGGCGCGATTCCGTGTAGCGTTAGTTTCCGTGAACCTAAATTTCCAAGATCAGAGTGTTTTCCTCTGATGCGTCGGCGAAGAGGTACGTCCTCCGATAATTCGTCCGGTACGTCCTCCGTTACGCCGGTGAACAGGTATGTCAGCGACGAAGGAAGTCACAGCAGCAGGAATGGGGAATTACAACTGGCAGCAATAACGCAGCTTTCTGTTGTCAGTGGTGCTGGGGGTCACTCCGGCTGTTCCTGAGTGCTGGCTGGAAACAGTCTTTCACAACAGGGATGACTTCTTTCGGAACCTCGAGTTCCACCTTGGAGTGGGAAAGTAGCATTTTCGAGTCGGACCTATTCCGCAGCCTTTCGGGTGAGGTTTTAAATTATAAGCAGCGTGGCTCAGTGGAAAGAGCACGGGCTGGGGCGTCAGAGGTCATGGGTTCAAATCCCGGCTCCGCCGCTTGTCAGCTGGGTGACTGTGGGCGAGTCGCTTCTCTTCTCTGTGCTGCAGTTACCTCAGCTGTACAATGGGCATTAAGACTGTGAGCCCCACGTGGGACAACCTGATCGCCTAGTATCCTCCCCAGTGCTTAGAACAGTGCTTTGCATATAGTAAGTGCTTAACAAATGCCATTATCATTATTATTATTTAAAGCGCTTCTGCAAATGAGCACGGCTTCGCTCACGTCCTACCTCGGGCCTGGAATGCCCTCCCTCCTCGAATCCGACAATCCTGCATCCCCTTCAAAGCCTTACTGAAGGCCCATCTCCTCCAAGAGGCCTTCCCTGACTAAGCCCTCCTTTCCTCTTCTGCGTCACTCTGACTTGCTCCCTTCATCCCTCCATCCCAGTCCCATAACACTTATGAACATATCTGTAATTTATTTATATTAATGTCTGTCCTCCCCTCTAGGCTGTAAGCTCGTTGTGGGCAGGGAATGAGTCTGTTTATTGTTATATCGTACTCTCCCAAGCATTCGGTGCACTGCTCTGCACACAGTAAGTGCTCAATAAATACAACTGAATAATGCATGAATCAATCAGTGCTATTTTCTGAGCCTTTACTGTGTGCAGAGCACTGTACTGAGCGCTTAGGAGAGGGCAGTGCAGGAGAGTTGGTAGACACGTGTCCACCCTGGGCATGATACTCGTATCCGTTAAGCACTTAGTAGGTGCCAAGCCCCATACTAAGCACTAGGGTAGGTACAGGATAATCGGGTTGAACACGGTCCTTCTTCTGCATTGAGCTCACAGTCTAAACAGGAGGGAGACCAAATATTGAATCGCCACTGGGCAGATGAGGAAACCGAGGCACAGAGAAATGTAGTTACTTGCCCTAGGTCACACAGCAGGCTAGTGGCGGAGGTGGGATTCGAACTCCGGTCCCCTGACTCCCAGTCCTAGGCCGCACTACTTCTCAGCGTTAGTTAACGTTAACAATAGAACCCTCCAAATCCGGTACCGGTCGGATTTCTTTATTTAGTTAACTGATGCTCGTTTGTATCACTTGAATCTCTTTGATGTTGCCAAAGAAGACAGAGTTAGCTACAGAAAAGGCTTGGGCCAGGAGCATTCTCTTTTTGGAGCCTGAAGAAGCAAGCCTGTCAAAGTATTTGCGTTTCCACGGCAACCTTCAGGAGGAAGCAGTGTGGTTTTAAATCTGCCTTCCTTTTCTCTGACATTTGGAGAAACACCAGATGTATTTTTATTTAAGTAGGGCAAGCACTTGGTACCAAAAATGTTCTCCAGGATGAATAGTAATAATAATAGCAACAGAAATGATAACAATTGTGCTATCTGTTAAGCCCTTACTATGTGCCAGGCACTGTACTAAGCACTGGGGTAGATAAGCTAATCAGGTTGGACGCCGTCCCTGTCCCTCATAGGGCTCACGGCCTCAATCCCCGTTTTTACAGATGAGGTAAGTGAAGCCCAGAGAAGTT
Organism: Ornithorhynchus anatinus; assembly: GCF_004115215.2. Taxonomy (NCBI): domain Eukaryota; kingdom Metazoa; phylum Chordata; class Mammalia; order Monotremata; family Ornithorhynchidae; genus Ornithorhynchus; species Ornithorhynchus anatinus. The sequence goes on along the minus strand of NC_041728.1, from coordinate 68,874,061 downwards.
GAAGCGACTTGCCCTAGGTTACGCAGCAGAAGAGTGATGGAGGCAGGATTAGAACTCACTCATGCATTCGTTCATTCAATAGTATTTATTGAGCGCTTACTATGTGCAGAGCACTGTACTGAGCGCTTGGAATGTACAAATCGGCAACAGATAGAGACAGTCTCTGCCCTTTGACGGGCTTACGGTCTAATCGGGGGAGACCGACAGACAAGGACGATGGCAATACATAGAGTCGAGGGGAAGAGCATCTCATAAAAACAATAGCAGATAAATAGAATCAGGGTGATGTACATCTCATTAAACAAAACAAATAGGGTGATGAAGATATATGCCCTTATATCTTCATCACTCCCAAGCCAGCGTTCTATCCACTCAGCCCCGCTGCTTCTTGATGAAGTGCCCGAGGGTGTGGGGGAAGACCCTGGCATACGGTGGGGGATGCCAGGCTCCCAGAGAACTGCCGACCCGACTCAACCGCTGCCGGCCCTGTGTGGGTCAGAATCCCGCATTGCCGGCCCCGCGCTCCCTGGGATCCACATTGCCCGGGCTCCTCGGGGGTCCCCGATGTGGCCGCTGGAAACTGGAAGTGACACTGCTGCCCCAGAAGTGGGCATCGGCTACCCAACCGTGGCCAGGACTTGCTGTAGTCGCCAGGGTGACTAGGTGCGCCCTTCCCTGCCTGCCCACCGTGGCTTGCCCGCATCTAACGGCTGACCGCGTGTCAGGCATCAGTGGTGGTGTTCCGCTGCATCTCACTGCTTCTCTACCAGGGGTGCTTGGATCGGCGGGTGGGACTTCGAAACACAGCCTGGCGAAGTGAATTCAACCCCACTTCCTGAAGGCAACCACGGAGGGCTGGGCTTTTTCAGTGAGGGAGGATGAAGGATCTGTTTGCTTCAGATAAGACTTTCTTCTTGGTTGTTTGCCAGGTCCCTATTGGGGTTTTAATTCTCAATTTTAGGGCTGTCGGCTGTTACCCCGTTTCCCCGGAGAGCTGGTGAGGGCAATTATAATGATGATAATTGTGATATTTATTAAGCAATTACTATTAATATTATTATGTGCGAAGCCCTGGGGTTGATCTAAATCTAGGCAGATTGGATACAGTCCCAATGTAGTAATGATAATAATTGTGATATTTGGTAAGTGTTCACTCTATGCCGACCACTGAACTAGGAGCTGGGGTAGATACAGTGTAATCCGGTCAGAAACGGTCTCTGTCCCACAAGGGTCTCACGGCTTAAGAGGGAGGGAGAGCAGGTTTTGAATCCCCATCCTACAGTTGAAGAAACTGAAGCCCAGAGAAGTTAAGTGACTTACCCAAGGTCACACAGCGGGCAAATGGTGGAGCTGGGCACCTAATATCACCCCTTAAAATTCATGTAAATAATAATAACAATCGTGGTAATGATAATTGTGCTAAGCGCCGTTCTAAACCCTGGGATAGATGCAAGGTGATCGGGTTGGTCACGGTCCCTGTCCCACAAGGGGCTCACAGTCTTAATCCCCATTTTACAGATGAGGTAACTGAGGCCCAGAGAAGTGAAGTGACTTGCCCAAGGTCACACAGCAGACATGTGGCGGAGCTGGGATTAGAACCCATGTCCTCTGACCCCCAGGCCTATGCTCTTTTCTTTAGACCGTGCTGCTCTGCAAGCAAGTAAAGGTCCCCCCTCACGAGTTCCCCTCACACACATGCACGCAGTGAGTAGGCCGTCAACCCATACACGGGGAACGTGCCTATCAACTCTGTTACGTTGTACTCTCTCAAGTGCTCAGTACAAGTGCTCCGCACACAGTAAGCATTCAATACCTACGACTGATTGAAGGTGAAAAGTCTGAGTGAGGAAAAGCTTCCCCGCTCCCTGCCCCGGGGGGTTGCGTGCCAGCCACGTGGCCTCCAAGTTCCAGGCCATCTCTGAAAGAAACTCTTGATGCCCTCGGCTCGGCCCGCATCCTTCCCCACCCCCTCCCCTGCCGTCGCCACAGGCCCTGAGCCGCTCGGAGGAGTCCCCCCGCCCCTGAGGGAGCCAGTCACCTGCTCTCCGAATCCCCGTCGGAACCAACCCGATCTAGTCGGGCGTTGGGGGAGTGCGGGAGGAATGATCCCCCAATTCCAAACCGGTCCCCTGACTCCCAGGAATGATCCGGAATTCCAAACCGTGGGAGCCAGAATAATAATAGCAATAATAATATTATTTGTTAAGTGCCATGTCAATTCTGTGGTGTTTCCACTGACAACGTGTGGACCCGAAAGCTGGACGGGGAAAAAACAGTATAGAAAGAACATCGATTCTTTTGAAATGTGTTGTTGGAGAAGACTTTTGTGAATACCATGGACTGCCCGAAAGACAGACAAATGGAATTTAGAGCAAATTAAGCCCAAGTGGTCTTTGGAAAGTCAGATACCTTGACTTGGATTAGCATCCTTTGGACACATCGTCTGGAGGATTAATTCTCTGGAGGAGACACTAACGCTAGGAAAAGTCCAGGGAAAACGAGGAAGGGGCAGACCGGCAGCAAGATGGATGGAGACCATAACAGTGATAACGGAAGAACCGTTAGAAAGTTGCGGATTACGGCAGAGGACGGGAAAAAGTATATCCATGGAGTCGCTATGAATTGGTAACGACTCGACGGCACTTAATAATAACACGTACCAAGGCTTGGGGTAGATGGGACAGAGCCCCCGTCCCACATGGGCCTTGAAGGGCAAGAGGTGGAGAGAAGTGGAAGAGTTAAGAGAGTTTTTCTGCAGCGGGATTCAGCCTAAGCACTCCGGCATATTGGTTGGGGAACACCGGGCTCGAAGGCGGTTGACAAAATAAGCAGCTGCTCTGCTGTACGAACGTCAACTTCATGTGATTTAGCAGGATAATAATAATAATAATGTTGATATTTGTTAAGCACTTACTATGTGCAGGGCACCGTTCGCTGGGGTAGATACAGGGTAATCAGGTTGTCCCACGTGAGGCTCACAGTTAATCCCCATTTTACAGATGAGGTCACTGAGGCACAGAGAAGTAAAGTGACTCACCCACAGTCACACAGCTGACCAGTAGCAGAGCCGGGAGTCGAACCCATGGCCTCTGACTCCGAAGCCCAGGCTCTTTCCACTGAACCACGCTGCTTCTGCCCTGCTCTGCTGGGGAACTCTCACAGTGAGCTCAGCCTTCAGACGGTCTGATTGTCTGTTCCGCTACTGCAAAATTCCCCTCACTTCATTCTCAATCTCCTTTCTCCCCTCAGCTCCTCCACTGATCCTCTAAGCCTAATTATTTTACAGTAGTGACAGGAGAGTTTTCTAACCAAAGAAGATTTGGTCGGTGTCTATTCACAGAAGCCATTTTCTTTCACGGCATTTGTTAAGCGCTTATTATGTGCCGGGTATTGTACTAAGCACTGGGGTAGGTACAAGATAATCAGCTTAGACGTTGTCCCTGTCCCACCTGGGGCTCTCAGTCTTAATCCCCATTTTACGGTCGAGGTAACTGAGGCACAGAGAAGTAAAGTGACTTGCCCAAGGTCAACCAGCAGGCAAGTGGCGGAGCTGGGATTAGAACCCAGATCCTTCTGACTGTCAGGCCTCTGCTCTATCCACTAGGCCATGCCTTGAATATTGTATCCTGGAGAATGCACTTGGAGTGATGATTGCCAGAACCTTCTCAATGCATTCGGCCCTCAGCCTTGATATTTAGTCATGCCATTTACCTGATCATTTCTGTTGATTGTTTACCTTTATTTAGGGAAACATAATCCCCCTTCATTTGGAGAAGCAGCGTGGCCTAGTGGCTAGAGCACGAGCTTGGGAGTCAAAAGGGCGTGGGTTCTAATGCCGGCTCCGCCACTTGCCTGCTATGTGATCTTGGGCAAGTCACTTAGCTTCTCTGGACCTCAGTTACTTCATCTGTAAAATGGAGATTGAGTGTGAGCCCTACATGCGACAGGGACTGTGTCCAACCTGATTAACTTGTATCTACCCCAGCGATTAGTACAATACCTGGCTCCTAGTAAGCACTTAAAAAAATACCACTAAAAAAATGGGTTATGCTTCCGGAGGATCCACTGCTCTGTCCTAATACCCACCATTGAGACAGGATCATTGGTGGGGTTCATAGTGGCATTAATTTTCCATTCTGACTTTTTTTAATGGTATTTGTTAAGCACTTACTATGTGCCAGGCACTGTACTGAGCACTGGGGTAGATACAAGATATTCAGGTTGGACACAGTCCATATCCCACGTGGGGCTCACAGTCTTAATCCCCAGGTAACTGAAGCCCAGAGGAAGTGAAATGACCTACCCAAGGTCACACAACAGACAAGTGGCAGATCTGGGATTTGAATCCACGTCCTTCTGACTCCCAGACCTGTGCTCTATCCATGAGGCCGTTTGCTCACTGTGGGCAGGGAATGTCACTGTTTATTGTTGTACTGTACTCTCCCAAGTGCTTAGTACAGTGCTCTGCACACAGTAAGCGCTCGATAAGTACGATTGAATTGAATGAATGAATATTTATTCTTTAGGTGGGACAGGTTGACCACAGAGTCCCAGCAGGCATTTACGAGGGATGATATAAATAATCACTGTGCTCTTGGTTAAATGCTTACTATGTACCAAGCACCACGTAGTAGCTGAGGTAAATCCATTGTAATCGGGCTGGACACGGTCCCTGCCTCACATGGGGCTCACAGTTTAAGGGGGAGGGAGAACAGGTCTTTAGTCCCCATTCTACAAATGAGGAAACCGAGGCACAGTGAAGTGACTTGCCCAAGGTCACACACCAAGCCACTGGCAGGGCTGGAATTCGCACGCAGGTCCCACTGCTTCCCAGCACTGTGTTTATTTCAGCTCCAGGAGAGATCTTTATCCCAATAAATTCGATCTGTTCTGCTCTCCAGTCCTCTCCAATCACCCCGGCTTACTGATGAGTTGCAAGATCCCAAGCTGAACCCTCTATTTTATAAAGGTCTAAAACTCTGTGAGCCACATGGCCACATTGCCGACTCTCCTCAAGCAGCATCACGGCCAGATGATCAGCTGGCTTCTCCCAGAGTAGCGATGGGTCTCTCGGGTCCTCGGGGGCCTCGGTGCACAACGAAAAGACGATCTGAACTTCTGTCCGGCCTTCCTCTGTGAAAGGGGTTAGCAGCCCTGGAACTAAAGCACGACAGGATGATTGATTTTCCCATGTGTCTTCCCCATTTCTCCTCTGTTCTTTTTCCATTTCTGTATCTTCTCTGACCATCCCTAATCACTCAGAGCATTTCCTGGGAGAGCTGACATCAGGAAAATAGCAGAAAGATGAATGGTTGCCCTGTTGCTTCTCAAATACAGCCTTTGAAGCCAAAGAATCCAAATCCACATCGGAACCCAACCCTCCGTTTCCCTTGATTGGGAATAATAATAATAATAATAATGATGGTATTTTTTAAGCACTTACTGTGTGTTGAACACCATTCATTCATTCATTCATTCATTCAATAGTATTTATTGAGCGCTTACTATGTGCAGAGCACTGTACTAAGTGCATGGAATGAACAAGTCGGCCACAGATAGAGACAGTCCCTGCCGTCTGACGGGCTTACGGTCTAATCGGGGGAGACGGACAGACGAGAACAATGGCAATAAATAGAGTCAAGGGGAAGAACATCTCGTAAAAACAATGGCAACTAAATAGAATCGAGGCGATGTACATTTTATTAACAAAATAAATAGGATAATAAATATATACAGTTGAGCGGACGAGTACAGTGCCGAGGGGACGGGAAGGGAGAGGGGGAGGAGCAGAGGGAAATGGGGGGAAAAGAGGGTTAAGCTGCGGAGAAGTGAAGGGGGGGTGGTAGAGGGAGTAGAGGGAGAAGAGGAGCTCAGTCTGGGAAGGCCTCTTGGAGGAGGTGAGTTTTAAGTAGGGTTTTGAAGAGGGGAAGAGAATCAGTTTGGCGGAGGTGAGGAGGGAGGGCGTTCCAGGACCGCGGGAGGACGTGGCCCGGGGGTCGGCGGCGGGATGGGCGAGAACGGGGGACGGTGAGGAGGTGGGCGGCGGAGGAGCGGAGCGTGCGGGGTGGGCGGTGGAAAGAGAGAAGGGAGGAGAGGTAGAAAGGGGCAAGGGGACGGAGAGCCTCGAGGCCTAGAGTGAGGAGTTTTTGTTTGGAGCGGAGGTTGATAGGTAACCACTGGAGTTGTTTAAGAAGGGGAGTGACAGGCCCAGATCGTTTCTGCGGGAAGATGAGCCGGGCAGCGGAGTGAAGAATAGACTGGAGCGGGGCGAGAGAGGAGGAAGGGAGGTCAGAGAGAAGGCTGACACAGTAGTCTAGCATTCTAGGGGCTGGGGTAGACACAGGCTATTCAGGTTGGACACAGTCCCTGTCCTACGTGGGGCTCACAGTCTCAATCCCCATCTTACAGATGAGGTAACTGAGGCCCAGAGAAGTAAAGTGACTTGCCCAAGGTCACACAGCAGACAAATAGCAGAGTCGAGATTAGAACCCAGGTCCTTCTGGCTCCCAGATCCAGACTGTGTCCAGTAGGCCAAGCTGCTTCTGGAAGAGAGCCAAGGGCATCTTCCGGCACTCTCGCTGGCTCCGCCTGATGATTGTGTTTATCATCAACATCAGTCATCATTAGTGACACTTATTTAGTACTGACGGTTCGCCCTTGGGGAGCGTACAACGTAACGGAGTTGGTAGACACGCACCCTGCCCACAGTGAGCATACAGTCTAGTGATAGTTTCTCTAGTAGCATCTCAGTGGTTGTGTCTACACGGGCAAATTGACTCCTGGGGAACTGGGGCAGAACCCCAGGAAATCCGAGCGGGTCGGTCCATCCTTTCCTCCCCCCATCTCCGTCACCGCTGCCAGGCAACCCTTCTCTCTGTGCTACTGGGGACGCAGCTGGCCAAGAATTCCCCAAAGCCTCACTGTTTGCGGAGCTGTTTGTAAGAGTAATTTTTTTTCCTACGTTAAATAAGCGCTTATGTTAAACACCATGTGCCAAGCACTGTTCTAGGTGCTGGAGTAGAGAACGTTGTGAGAAATAGTTAATCAGGTTGGACATAGTCCCTGGCCCACATGGGGCTCACAGTCTAAGTAGGAGGGAGGATCTTTTTTTAAAAAAAATGGTGTGCGTTAAGCACTATCTACACATCAGACACCGTACTGAGCACTTGGGTAGATACAAGATAATCAGGTTGGACCCGGTCCTTGTCCTACACGGGGCTCTGAGTCTTAATCCTCATTTTCCAGATGAGGTAACTGAGGCCCAGAGAAGTGACGTGACTTGCTCAAGGTCACACAGCAGACAAGCGGCAGGGCCAGGACTAGAACCCAGGTCCTTCTGTGACTTCCAGGCCCCTGCTGTATTCACTGGACGGTGAGTTTCGTGTGACCTACTTTGTGAGGCCGTTGACTCTACCACCTATAGAATCCTATAGCTGGATAGGAGTTCCAGAGGTCAGCTGATCCAGCCCCCTGCTGCTGTACAGGTGAATTCTGGCGAGCCTCGGTCGATCAGGAGGACTTTAGGACCAACGGGACTCAGGCTCGAGAGAGCATTCTCCGCGTACACAATCCAGGCCGGTTCAGCCACCCCCGTGGCTCTCACCCAGCCGTGAGACACTGCCGCGGGATTGACCATTTGCACGTCTGCTCCATCAGCGTGTGGGTTTGGAAACAAAGGGTGGATTTGACCTGTGCAGAATGAAGCGATTTCGAAATGAGCTGCTCCGAGGAACCCACATCCCTTTCTTTAATAAAAACGTTAATGTTTATTAAGCTCTTACTGCCTGTGAAGCCCTGTGCTGAGCCCTGGGCGATAAATACGTGGTCTGTTGTCCTCTGAAGGTTCACTGCCGAAGAATAAAGAGGGAAGGTGGAATCGGTGACAGACACGTAAGGCAAGAAGAAATGATAAAATCCCCCAAATCGGTATGAGACAAATGTGATGATAAATACAAGAGTAGAAGGGGATCCAGCGTGGCTCAGTGGAAGGACCGTGGGCTTGGAAGTCAGAGGTCATGGGTTCTAATCCCGGCTCCGCCATTTGTCAGCTGTGTGACTTTGGGCAAGTCACTTCTCTGTGCCTCAGTTACCTCATCTTTAAAATGGGGACTAAGACCATGAGCCCCACTGGGACAACCTGATCACCTTGTATCCTGCCCCCCCCCCCAGTGTGTAGAACAGTGCTTTGCATATAATAAGCGCATAACAAATACCATCATCATTATTATTATTATGATTTCTCAGTGATCAGGCTTCCATCCTGGTTTCTAGAAGTTTTAGAAGACCTTGCACTTCAGGTATTTCCTCTGCCTTCCTGGGCTGGGGTTAAGGGCATATGGGATACCCCTAGTTCTGGACCACTGTGGTTGTGTCTGCTTAGGAATCTCACCAGGAAGTTTCATCTTGCTAAGTCCTGATTTATTCCATGTCTCTTCCTGGTTTCCCTTGTGATGTGACACTGCCTTGTCCAACAATCCAACTACTCTCCCCTCTCTCTTTTCCTCTTTCTCTCTCTCCCACCCTCTCTCCCCCCACCTCCTTCATCATCATCAGTGGAATTTATTGAGCGCTTACTACATGCCGAGCACTGTAGTAAGCGCTTGGGAGAGTACAGTACAAGAGTTGGCAGATACGTTCCCCGCCCTCAACGAGTTTAGAGCTTACTGTCTTCTTCCCTCTCCATTTCTGGAAAGTTTGGCAGATTTCTGTCCCTTTTCCCTGTGCTCTGGTCATCTTTGTTGGACTACTCAAACAATAGTGAGTATTGAGTGCTCACTGTGGTCAGAGCACTGTGCTGAGCGCTTGGAAGAGTACAGTACAGTGGACGCGTATTGTAGAATGTACAACAAGTCCCCAGCCTAGAGGAGGAGCTTACACTTTTCCCTCCGGGAGAGAGCAGATGGGGAGAGTGGGAGCCAGAGAGGTTGGCCCGACTGGTGACTCAACTGGCAGACTGAAGAGACTCTTCTCGTAGCCCTAAGACATCCAGGAAAGTTTCCGGGCAGCCAAACGAAATTGAATAATTGCGAAAGTCCCAACAATCCACAGACTGGAAATGGATGGATTTCCACTCTCCTACCTCCCTCCGCACCCTTCCCCAAGTGGAGCGAATGATTAATGGAATAGCAAGTGGGCAGCCAAGTAAGAAGGAAGGGGAGAAGAAGCAAAGGGGAAGGGAGAACCAGGAAAACCAGTGCTGAGAGTAACCCACCTCCGGGTGACTGGCTAAGCAGTGTGGCCTAGCGGATAGAGCACGGGCCTGGGAGTCGGAAGGACCTGGGTTCTAATCCCGGCTCCGCCACTTGTCTGCTGTGTGGCAAGACACTTCATGTCTTTGTGCCTCAGTTACCTCATCTGTAAGATGAGGATTCATACTTCGAGCCCCATTGGGGGACAGGAACTGTGTCCAACCCGATTTGTTTGTATCGTCCCAGTGCTTAGTACAGTGCCAGGCACATAGTAAGCACTTAACAAATACCACAATTATCATCAGTCCTCAGTATGGGGATGAAATCTAATAATATTCATTCATTCAGTCGTATTTATTGAGCACTTACAGTGTGCGGAGCACTGGACTAAGCCCTTGGGAAGTACAGTTCAGCAAGAAATAGGGACAGTCCCTGTCCACAGCGGGCTCACAGTTTAGAAGGGGGGAGACAGTCATCAAAACAAGTAAGCAGGCCTCAGTAGCATCATTATAAATAAATGGAATTATAGATGGGAAGCAGCGTGCTCAATGGAAAGAGCCCAGGCTTGGGAGTCAGAGGACATAGGTTCTGATCCCGCCTCTGCCACTTGTGTGACTTGGGCAAGCCACTTAATTTCTCTGTGCCTCAGTTACCTCATCTGTAAAATAGGGATGAAGACTGTGAGCCCCACGTGGGACAACCCGATTACCTTGTATTTACCTCAGCGCTTACAACAGTGCTTGACACACAGTAAGCGCTTAACAAATACCAGCATTGTTATTATTATATATACACATCATTAATAAAAATAAATAGATGGAGGTTGGTTCCTATCCTCTCCAATAGATGGGGTGAGAATAACCTGAAGAGTGAAGAGCTTTGTGCCATGATGCTGTTTATTATGTGCTTGGCATTGGGGACAATTGTTTATTTTTCTTTCTCTTTCTGAGTTTCCATTCTGGTCTGGGAGGCCTCCATTGTGTTGTTGGTGTAGTTTTCTCCCCGTCGGAAGCTGCTCCATTCAGGTCGAGCAGCTCGGGGTGGGGAAGAAGACTGACTGGCCAAAGGGCTCGGGAGCTGTGGTGGCTTGTGCCCAGTGACCGAGATGGGGAGCCCGCGTGAGGAAGGAAGCCCGGCCAGCCCTTCAGCCAAGCTTTCCCAGCCTCGTGGGTGGCTGCCAGGACTGAAACGAGTTTCCGGCCACATTGGATTCTGTCTCTAAGGAACGGCCGCCTTCCTGCCGGGTCTGTGGGGTGGCGAGGGGGTAGTTCTGGGCCTTCTGGTTCAGGGAGGCCGTGAAGGAGGCTGTGGGGCTGAGGCCACTGAGGAGAGAGGCCCGATGAGCCAGGGAGGGTAGAGAGAGCTGAGGAATCCTCTCTCAGTGTGAGGAAGGGGATAGGTCCCTTCGGCCTGTCCTTCTCTCATCCCACCCACGTGGGCTTGGAATGAACATTCCAATCTGTTTTGCCAGCCGGGAGCAGTTCTTCCCCCTCCATGCCCATCAAAGATTCATGTAAAAAATCCAAAAATGGACCCAGATGCCTTTCTCGGAGTATGTGAAACCATCCTCCCTCTCTCTCTCAGTTGGCTTCTCAGAGCGCTCGCAGCTGCTGGTACGGTAGGGGCCGATAGCCCGTGTGGGGACTGTCCTCATCTCCTCTCTGTGCCTTCCTCTTCTCGATCAACCAGTCGGTAATTGGCGTTTACTTAGCACTGGCAGTGTACAGAGCACTTTGCCAAGCGCTTAGAGTACAGTTCAGTAGGGTTGGGAGGCCCGATCCCTATCCTCAAGGAGCTTACAGTCTAGTACCTTGCTGCCTTCCCTCGTGTCCTTTTCACTGCCCATCATTCATTCGTTCGTTTGTTTAATCGTATTTATTGAGTGCTTACTAGGTGCAGAGCATTACCCTACTTACTGTGTGCATGAGAAGCAGCATGGCGTAGTCGATAGAGCGCGGGCCTGGGAGTTAGAAGGTCACGGGTTCTAATCCCGGCTCTGCTACCTGTCTTCTGGGTGACCTTGGGCAAGTCACTTCACTTCTCTGGAACTCAGTTACCTCATCTGTAAAACGGGTATTGAGACTGTGAGCCCCAAATGGGTCAGGGACTGTGTTCAACCCATTTTGCTTGTATCCGCTTGGTATAGTGGCTGACATAGTAAGCGCTTAACAAATACCATAATAATAATAATAATAATAATAAATAGAGCACTGTACTAAGCACTTGGGAGAGTATAAAATAACAATAAACAGACGCATTCCCTGTCATTACCAAGGAAAGAAAGGGAAATAACAATAATAATAATAATGTTGGTATTTGTTAAGCACTTACTATGTGCAGAGCACTGTTCTAAGCACTGGGGTAGACACAGGGGAATCAGGTTGTCCCACGTGGGGCTCACAGTCTTAATCCCCATTTTACAGATGAGGGAACTGAAGCACAGAGAGGTTAAGTGACTTGCCCACAGTCACACAGCTGACAAGTGGCAGAGCTGGGATTCAAACTCATGAGTCCTGACTCCAAAGCCTGTGCACTTTCCACTTAGCCATGCTGAAAGAGAGTGATTGGTTCCATTTTGACCTATAGAGGAGAGCCAGGTATCTACACTGGTGCGATCGAATGTTCCTATTAATTGAGCATTTACTGTGCTGTATTAAGCGCCTAAGAGATTATAATATGATAGAGGTGATACACAAGTTCCCTGCCCACAAGGAGCTTACAGGGTGGAGAGGGAGACAGACATTATGGAGATGGACATTATGAGCAATATGGATGTGGAGGTGAGAGTGGGGTGGATAAAAGATGAAAATCCAAGGACAAGGACGGCACAGAAAGGTAGAAGGAATAGTGGAAATGAGGGTTTAGTTGGGGGAGCTCTCTTGGAGGAGATCTGATTTTTTGAAGGTGGGGAGAGTGACGATCTATTGGATTTGAAGGGGGAGGGTATTCTAGGTCAGAGGGAGGATGTGGGTGAGGGGGTCAAAGGTGAGATAAATAAGATGAGGTATAGTGAATAGGTTGGCTTTCGAGTAGCAAAGTGAGCATGCTGGGTTGTGGTAGGAAATCAGAGAAGTAAGATAGGAGTGGGTAAGGTGATGGAATTAGACACTGGTTAGTTCAAGACCTCTAAAGTTGGGTCCCCCCCAGGCATAATGAAGCCTGACTTTGTGGATAGGCTGACTTCATTAGATTAGATGGAGCATTTCTAATCTGTCGTTTCAGTTATCCTAGGTAGCTTCGGTTTGGAGAGCTGATTACAGATGTCTTCCAGGAAATATCCTGGTTCTCATCATCACTGTTCTCACCACTCGTTGATTCTCGTATCCTTGTCCTTGTCTAGAACGAAATTAAACTCATCCAAATCCCCTCGGTCAAAAACGGCTGCCATCTTCAGACTGTAGTAATCGCCACCCTATGCAGAGTTCTGCTTAAGCCATCTGTCACAGTGGCCCTTTACTTTCCACTAAATGGCTTCAGGTGAGAGTCTGTGAGGTGGCATCTGGAATCCGGCCCCTCATCCGCCCCGTGTGGCTTTCTGACTCTAATGGAGACAAGCTGCCCACCAGCTTTGCATCCGATCTCTCAGCGGATGAAGCCGAGGCCCTCAGATCTTTCTGCAAACTTTTCCGAGGCATCTTGTTTCCAGAGTCGTGTATTATCAGGAGGTTGGGTGGGGAGGGGGGCTGAGAAGAACCCAAACAGCCTTCCTGAACGCTTTGAGAGAGGCATTAGTGATTGTGGGCAGTTCGTGTTTCAGGACCAAGAGACGGGGTTTTAGAGAGAGGGCTGAGCAAAGGACGAATTTGAAGATGTGGGGAAGATAGCGGAGGGAAAGGAATGACAGAAATGTGAGGAAAGCAAATCAAGGCTAGGAGAGAAGAATAGCAGAGGAGTGTCCCGGTAGCAGGAGTAGAGATTGGAAAGGAGAGAAAAAAGGGAGCGGGAAGACATCTGCCGGGAGGTAGCAGGACTGGATCTCATTCTGGAAGCTTGAGAAATATGAAGCTTGAGCAGTGGAAGCGGGGTTTTTGCTGACGGGGCCTGGACCTGCCTGACTGTAAGTTTCTTGTGGCCAGGGATTGTGTCTACTAACTCTGTTATACTGCACTCTCCCAAGCACTTAGTACAGTGCTCTGTGGTATTTATTACAGTTGTGGTATTGAGGTATTTGTTAGTTGCTTACCATGTTAATTAATTAATTAATGTTGGTATTTGTTAAGCGCTTACTATGTGCCGAGCACTGTTCTAAGCGCAGGGGTAGATACAGGGTAATCAGGTTGTCCCACATGAGGCTCACAGTTAATCCCCATTTTACAGATGAGGTAACTGAGGCACAGAGAAGTGAAGTGACTGACTTACCACGTGCCAGGCACTGTTCTATGCACTGGGGTAGATACAAGATAATCGGGTTGGACACAGTCCCTGTCTCGCCGAAGGGTCACAGTATTAATCCCCATTTTACAAATGAGATAACTGAGGCAGTGAGAAGTGAAGTGACTCGCTCAAGGTCACCCAGCAGACAAGTGGCGGAGCCAGAATTAGAACCCAGGTCCTTCTGGCTCCCAGGCCCGGGCTCTATCCACTAGGCCACGCTGCTTCTCACACAATAAGCCCTCAATAAATACTATTGATTAATTGATTAGTATTGAGTAGGGAAGGGAGTGGTCTCAGCTCCAACTGTTTCTGGGACACAGATGGTTTTTCATGCTGCTAGTTAAATGGACAGTATTACCAGTACCACCTTTTCTGGGGGGCAATTCAGGACTGTAAAAACAGGGTCCCAACTGTGTCCAACTCTTTTAGCTTGTATCTACCCCAGCACTCAGTACAGTGCCTAGTACACAGTAAACAATTAACAAATACCATTAAAAATAAATAAATACATAAAAAAACAAAGCGTTTGGGATCTATGCGTGGTGGGTGCCTAGGCTGTTTCCCAGGCTGTCAGCCCCTTGGAAGTGAAAGTCTTTAGGTCGCTTTCGGGAGCTCGAATACCACCCGGGGGAAGCGCTGGTTTGCGATCCACTCCCTCCTCGTAGTCCCCAACATCCGATAGGTCCCCACTGCCAGTTCCAGTTGGTGGACAGCCCTATTTACCTGAGATCAAGACTCTACCGCACCCCTCCTGTCATGGTACCCAGAGGCAGCCCGGATTTACAGTGCTCTGCACACAGTAAGAGCTCACGATTGAATGAATGAATTTGGGGGTGTGCTAGAATTTACTGGATTCATCCCAGTGATGGCTCCCTAGGACTTACCCAGCCTTCAAATTGGGCTGTCCTGGGATACAGCTGCACCAAAGGCCCCACGTTCCCCTCCTTTCCCTGGTTTGCTGCAGGTTTTCCCTCCCAGGCCTTGGATGGCGGCAGGGGTTCCTCTGCTGAGGTGAGGGGAGGGTCCTCCACTCCCTTCTCACCCCTCAGCAGCGGAGCTGGGAAGCCACATGCCTCTTGGGCCTGGGTGTGCTCAAGAAGCTGAGGCGAAACAGTCACCTGAAGGAGAGAGAGATTTCAGTCAGCGGCTGGGGAAATTTGGGGCAAATCAATGTTAAAACTTCCAGGACAGAGGGCAACAGATTTCCAGGGTTTTTTTTCTTTTCGCCAGGATAGAGAGCCTGGCCCTTTATTTCTCAAAAGGACCGATCTGGCCTCGAGAGAAGGGTAGGGAAGTCCAGATCAAACTGGAGCTGTGCTTCCCTATCAGCGAGGGTCATAAGGAAATTTCAGAGAAGACATGGCACTGGGCCAGCAAAGAAGTGGCTGAAAGAGCAGATAAGCTCGGAGAGGTGAGCAGGGTTATGGTGATAAAGTTTAAAACAGTCACTTGGGATGTGGGGAGAGATTGGGAGTCAAGGAGTGGTAGAGGGAGGAGAGCTGAAGCAAGAGAGGAGAAAGCCTGGAGCCCAGTTGCTGATGAAATCAAGTGGGTGTCCATAGATTTGAGGGGGAGAGATCACAGATAAGATAAGGCCCCTGCGAGTCAAAGGTGCCGCGTATTTAGCCAACAGTCTAGTGCATTATGGGTGTTACTGGAGCTGCAAAGTGAGGTTCATTGTGTTTTCGTCCCACATTGCTTAAAAGAGCATTTTTGAAAGTGGCAAGACTGGAGAATGACAACAAAAATCACCTTTCTGACTTCTTGCGCCTCTGTCTCCTTATGCACTCCCAAACCCACCCCCTCGGCAGAATACTCTGCTTTTCTGGTTTGTCGTCTTCCTCGCCCGCCTCGGCTCTTCTCCCTCTTATTAATCATAATAATTATGGTACTTAAGTGCTTACTATGTGCCAAGCACTGTTCTAAGCACTAGGGTAGATACAAGCTAATCAGGTTGGACACAACCCCTGTCCCACATGGGGCTCACAGTCCTAATCCCCATTTTACAGATGAGGGGACCGAGGCCCAGAGAAGTGAAGTGATTTGCCCAAGGTCACACAGCAGACATGTGGCGGAGTCGGGATTAGAACCCAGGTCTTTCTGACCCACAGGCCCATGCTCTATCCACTAAGCCACGCTGCTTCACAAACCACCCAGAAAGTCTCCCTCTCCACTACTGTGCCCCAAATAAATAACCCTAAGCCAAACAGGCCTTCTTTCGGAATGCCATACTGAGGGAGAGGGTTTGTGTGTTCTCTGGGAGGGTTTCTTGAAATGCCAATCCTCATTAAAGGCAGAAGCTGCTCAGTGTTCTCGTTAAATATCCTGTGGGCTGTGGGACACGAACGGTGTCCAGCCTGATTATCTTGTAGCTACCCCAGCAGTCAGTACGGTGCCTGGCACATAGTAAGCACTTAACAAATACTATAGAAAAAGAAAAGATGGGATGTGCCCAGCTAGAGAGGCAATGCTTTCCTTCCCTTTTCTTTCCCCACTGTTCCTCCCCTTTTTCTGCTTGTAGAAGCACTGTGGCTTGGTGGAGACAGAGGACCTGGGTTCTAATCCTGACTCTGTCAATCACATGCCTCAGTATCGTCATCTCTAAAATCGGGATTAAATCCTATTCCTACCCAAACTGGGTGCCCTATGTGGGACAGGGACTGTATCCAATCTGATTAGCTTGTAACTACCTCAGCACTTAGAACAGTGTTTGACACATAGTAATTACTTAATGAATACCATTATTAATGATAATAATTATAATGGTATTTGTTAAGCACTTATTATGTGCCCAGGCACTGTACTAAGCTCTGGGTGGATACAGGCAAATCGAGTTGAACACAGCCCCTGTCCCACATGGGGCTCAGTCTCAATCCCCATTTTACAGATGAGTTAACTGAGGCACGGAGGAGCGAAGTGACTTGGCCAGGTTCACACAGCAGAGAAGTGGCGGAGCGGGGATTAGAACCCATGACCCTCTGACTCCTGGGCCCATGCTCAATCCACTGCACCATGCTGCTTCTGTTATTTTTGTTGCTATTATCATTATTATTACATCTTTGACAGGTCAGCTGCCCCTTTGGAGGGCAAGGGCCGTGAGCACGGGGATGCCCTCTGGGTTAGAGAATGCTCCCTGCTCCACTCCCAACTTCCGCCGTCCCTCCTGACTTCTGCCTGGCAGGCATCTGGAACGCCGGTCAGGGGCGGAGTAGTTCCAGGCGGGCAGGACGGGGGCTCCGGGGTCCTGACTTCATATCTTCCGTTCTGAAGTCCGAGTGCCGGGGTCGCGTGAACAGATGGCACTCGCCTTGCCGGATGGTTTGCAGGGCCCTCTCTTGTCTGAAGGGCAGGAAAGAGCTGTGAGTTTTATCTGTGGAAAACAGAGATGTGGGCAGTTCTCAGCTCTGGAGGGACTGAGCCGGGGAAGCCCGGGGAGGAACCGCTGGGCTAAAGTTCTTCTCCTAAGCCTTGCCCTCCCCTAGAGAGCCCAGTCAACTCCTCCCTTGCCTACTCCCTGCCCCTCAGCTGCTGGGGCTATTTTTAGGTGGGGCAGAGACAGATGAAATAATGAAGTGGGGGAGGGAGAAGTGTTCGGAGGAGTTAGCAGTCGTCGCCTCAGGGAGGGCTTGGGAGTGGAAGGGGCCTTCACAGATGTCCCTCTGCCCATTGGGTAAAGTGGCCTTCGGCACAAGTTAGCCAGGAAGAACAGTGTAGCCTAGTGGAGAGAGCACAGGCCTGGGAGGGAGTCAGAGGACCTTGGTTCGAATCCCAGTTCAGCTACTTGCCTGCTATGTTACCTCAGAAGTCACTTCGCTTCTCTGGGCCTCAGTTTCCTCATCTGCATATTGGGGATTAAGGACTTTTTCTCCCTCCCCCTCAGACTGTGAGCCCCTTTTGGGTCATGGTCTGTGTCCAACCTGATTACTGTGTCTACCCCAGCGCTTAGTCTAGTGTTTGGCACATTGTAAGCACCACGATTATTAGTATTGTTATTAGCCCTACTCAGCCTGCTACCACAGGTGAGGTGAATTGGTCATTTTACTAAAATGCTCTACACACATCTCCCCACTCCTCACAAAGCTTCAGTGGTTACCCATTGCTCTCTACATCAATCGATCCGCCTTATTTATTGAGCAGTTACTGTGTTCAGAGCACTGTACTAAGCGCTTGGGAGACTACGATATAACAGAGCTGTTACACACATTCCCTGCCTACAGTGAGCTTACAGTCTAGAGGGGGATAGAGACAATAATATAAATTATGGGTATATACAAAAGTGCTGTGGGGCTGAGGGAGGGGTGTATACAGAGTGCAAATCCATGTGCAAGGGTGATGCAAAAGGGAGCGGGAGAAAAGGAAACGAGGGCTTAGTCGGGGAAGGCCTCTTGGAGGAGCCATGCTTTTAATAAGGCTTCGAAGGTGGGTAGAGAGATCGTCTGCTTCATTCCAGGCCAGAGGTAGGGACTCTACCAACCAACGTTAGCACTTAGACTCCAGTTGTGTTCTTGTCCGGCTCCATCACACATCTATGGGTTCTTGGGCAAGTCACTTCACTTCTCTGGGCCTCAGTTATCTCATCTATAAAATGGGGATTGAGACTGTGAGCCCCACATGGGACAGGGACCGTGTCCAACCTGATCTGCTTGTAGGTACCCCAGCATTTAGTACGTTTCTTGGCACATAATAAGCGTTTAACAAAAGCCACAATTAGTATTATTATTTTAATACACATCCCCAGCACTTATGGACATATGTTTATTCAATTATTTATCCTGATTACTCTGTTTACTCCCCTGTGGTCAAGGGACATGACACTTCCCTATATTCATCCTACCTCCCAGCCCCACAGCACCTATGTACATATCTGTTATTTATATTAATATCTGTCTCCCTCTCTAGACTGTAAACTCATTGTGGGCAGGGAATATGTCTGTTTATTGCTATATTGTCCTCTCCCAAGTGCTTAGTATTTTGCACACAGTAATCACTCAATAAATATGACTGAATGAATGAATGAACTTGCTTGTTTTGTACTATCTCAGCATTTAGTTCAGTGCATTATACCCAATGGGCGCTCAGATACTATATTACTCCTCTGTCCTATTTTATCCATCTATTTCTCCATCTATGCCCAGCCCACCCTCTTCATTCTTCTCAAGCTAATGCTGAGGTGAAATGAGTAATGGTCTAAGGTTCTTGGAGAGTAACCTTTCTGAGGCAGGCTTTCTTGATGGGTTAGGGACGGTGAGATCCGAAGGTTCTTGTTGGGGTCCCCTGCCTCCGGATATTGGGAGGAGAATGTCTGTTTCTTGAGCTGGAATAGCTTTTAGAAAATTAATTGTAGGAGTGGTTGAGAAGATAGGTGAATCAATCAATGAGTAGTCTATCCGTTGCCCAATTGTACTTTCCAAGCGCTTAGTACAGTGCTCTGCACACGGTAAGGGTTCAATAAATGCGATGGAATGAATTTATTGAGCGCTTATTGTGTGCAGAGCACTGTACTAGGCACTTGGGGGAAAACAACAGAGTTGATTGACATATTTCCTGCCCAGAGGGAGCTCTCCAGTTTAGATGAAGTATTCAGCAGTCAACTGTTACTACACTGAAAGTTTGGAGAAGCTAAGGGCCCACCAAGATGTTTTAGTTCCTGCTAAGCGAGGAGGAATTTTTGAGATTATTTCATAGGAAGCCAGTTCTAGTTCGTTCCCTCCACGTCTGGCTGACCTCAGATGTTGGACGCCTTTTCTATTTCCTTATAGCTCTCCATATTCCTCCGTTTCACGATGCTACGCTTTATGCCCGGCACAGAAAAGACACGCAAGCTCAAAATGCTAGACGGGAGCAAGGAACTAAAGGGAAATAATATTTGCTCTCCCATTTCCTCTTAAATTAAGAACTCATTTGATGGAGTCCCATGCTTGTAATGTTGATAGCAGTTTATCTGAAGGAAGCTGATCTGTGAAGTCCTGGAAACAGAGCGGACAGGCAGGAATCGACGTTTAGTTCTAAAGTGTGCCCTAAAACCCAGGTCGTTGAGCCTAACCGGCCCTTGTAGAGAGTGAACCTTTCACTCAGGAAGCAGCGTGACCTCGTGGAAAGGTTACAGGCCTGGGAGTCAAAAGACCTGGATTTTAATCCCGGCTCCACCACTTGTCTGCTGTGTAACCTTGGACAAGTCACTTCACTTCTCAGTGCCTCAGTTACCTCATCTGCAAAATGGAGATTGCGACTGCAAGCCCCATGTGGGACACAGACTGTGTCCAACCTGATTAACTTGTATCCATCATCGCGCTTAGGACAGTGCCTGGCACATAGTTAATATATCATTTTAAAAATCCTGTTTACTGAAGAAATAACTGTCATAAAGGTTAACGTCTCTTCTAGACCAAACACTCCCTGTGGGCAGGGAACGTGTCTCCCAACTCTGTCGTATTCTCCCGAGTGCTTAGTACAGTGCTCTGCACACAGTAAAAACTCAGTAAATACCATTGATCGAATGATTGCGGGCTGGAGGTGCCAGGACTATTGCTTTCTGCTTTTTACCGTGAGAATTAGACTGGGCAGACTACGGAGAGCCAGCTAATGATCACCTGCTTTGTGTCTCCGACAGGCGTTCCCGCGTTTCTGGAAGCGGTCTGTCGCTGAGGCTGTCTCCCCTGGCATGTGCGCTGTGTCTGGAACCTTGGGAAAGTTTCTAGTGGAGCCCCTCACACGTGACCAGACTCCTGTCCACTGTGGACTTCCAAAGGCCCCATTCTGCATCTGAGAAAATAATGTGACCCCCGTGAACTTTTGCAGACCTACCAGAGGGGAAGTGCTCACTCTGAGAAGAAAGTGGCTCTTTTCCCTTCCTCTCAGAGCAGACTCTCCTCAGCTCTGAACGTTCAAAAATGCCAGCCAAGACCCCGATTTACCTGAAAGCGGCCAACAACAAGAAAGGGAAGAAATTCAAACTGAGAGACATCCTGTCTCCGGACATGATCAGCCCTCCTTTGGGAGACTTCCGGCACACTATCCACATCGGGAAAGAGGGCCATCACGACGTCTTCGGCGACATTTCGTTTCTCCAAGGCAATTACGAGCTCCTGCCCGGAAGTCGGGAGGAGAAGACGAGAATCGGCCAGTTCCCGGCACACAACGAGTTCCTGAGAGCCAACAGCACCTCGGATTCTGTGTTTACGGAAACCCCCTCGCCCGTGCTCAAAAACGCCATCTCCCTGCCGGCCATCGGCGGCTCCCAAGCCCTGACTCTGCCCCTGCTGTCCCCTGTGACATTTAACTCCCAGACGGACACCTTGGCCGCTGGCAGGTTCCCGAGACTGATTTGCGAGCCGGTCGCTGAAGAGAAGCTTCAGGAGAAAAGCCGACCGGGGGAGGACGCAACGCCGCGGCGGGCCGACGCGCCGTGGAAGCCCAACGGCACCGCTTCCCGGTACAGTAACGGACGGGACAGCCCCTCGTCCACCCTCTCCGACCAGTACGCCGACTGGCTGAACGACGAGCTCTCGGACGACGGCCCCCTCCCAGGAGGCCTCGGGAAGGGCAAGTCCGAATCGGAGCCGTCCCTTTCCGAGATGACCGGCTCGCTCCTCTCGCTGCAGCTCGACCTTGGGCCCTCGCTGCTGGACGAAGTCCTGAACGTCATGGACAAGAATAAGTCGTAGGACCGACGGCCCTGATGCCCCCACTCCATCCCCGCCATGCAGCTCGGGGGGACAGGAGAGCAGCCACGGCAGACAAAAAACAGAAGGCCGAAAAGCATAGATTGAAAAGAGGCCTCACCGACTGTTTTCCAGTGGTCTGACGGGTTTTCTTAAAGAGTGTTACGACAAAAATATTTTTTTACTTATGTATTTCACATTTGCAATCTGGTAAAACTCTCCCGGCGAGAAGAGGAAACGAGTCTGACCCGGTTTCTCGCCAGGTTGGATGAGCTCTGGCGTTGGTGGGTGCACACGCCACACACACGAGGAATCCGGCTCGGGCCGACACCAGCCGACTCGCTCGCTTTGAGGAAACCTTTCCGTGCTCATTTTTCCCCAAGATTTCCAGCTGGGCTGTGTGCAGAATGAGGGATGGCACGCTCTTACTTTCACCATTATTTAACATCCGGGCCTCTCTCTTGAGAGGTGGACCGTATCTCTGTTGCGCCTGCACGCCGATCCTGCAGGGTCGAAACTCTTGCTCTGCCTTGCTTATCGAACACAGCCTTCCTGCTGTTCATCAATCGTTCATTGTCAGTCTGTGGGTGCTTACTCTGTGCGGGGCACTGTACCGAGCGCTTGGGAGAATACAGTGCAACTGAGTCGGTAGTCACGTTCCCTGCCCACAACGAATTTCCAGTCTGGATATCTCTATCTGCAGATTTGGACTGTCGGGGACCTGTGGTGATGATGGCACAGGCGGAGCATTTACTGTAACTAAATTATTTTTAAAGTTGAAATATATTTTTATGTGCCTTTGGCTTTTTATCACAGAGTCTACATTTTATAGGGATTGCATCAACAAGTTGTGGTTTGGCTCGTGTCCACTGATGGTCCGTTGTAAATTTTGTGTGCACGCGCGCGTGTGTGTTTGAGACAGCAACTCGTAATACTCAACTTTACCTTTGTCTATATATATCATAAATGCTTATCTGCCAAGGACGGGTTGGGATGTTTAAAGAAGGCACCGGTTACTCACGAGGCTTCTGCCGAGATAGGCGGTGACACCTTTATGATGTTTTTGGAAATGGGGATGGTTCAGTACATCCTTGCAGTGCGTAGGTACTTCATGCAACACAATAAAGAGTTAATGTTGAACAGTACCCTCCTTTTTGACTATAAATATGCAGGGAGGGCATGAACTATTTGCTGTGGATCCAGCTCCCACGAGAACCTCATTTGAATGAATAAAACAACCAGCTTTGCTGAATTGAGTTTTCGTATGTGTGTGGAAGAGTAGGCAGAGAATGACAAAGGACAAGTGTAAGTTCTGTTTGCCTGAGTTCACATCGACATGAGCCAGAACCCTGAGGAAAAACTACGCCCTCTTGGACACCAGAACTCTTGCTGACAGCTCCAATTAGAGAAGAAAATGGAGGTACCGGCCCCACGCCCTTGTTATATACGAGGTGATGGATCACCCCCCCACACCCAAATCCCCAATCCCGTCACCCCCTACCCTGCCTTTCCCCAAACTCTTCTCAGCTCATCTCTGATGGCAAACCATCATCATTTTCACGCTGTCGATGCTTTTTGAGAGCGGGCAGAGAAGAGGAGGCTTTGGAGCAGGGGCCCCTGCCACTACCTGGTGGGAGTCCAGAGATTCCTTGGTTGATTGGTTGGTTGAAGAGGACAGGAAGTGTGAAGGCCAAGGACAGGAGCGTATTTTCTTCAGCACCTCACCCTCCTCACCCTCCTCACCCTGCTCTACCTACGCTACCCAATCCTCCCAGCATTTTTATCTTTTTAAACCCAGGCCTATCAGTTGAAATGACCCTCGGGGCTTTTGTAGTAGATGGTCAAGACAACCAAGAAGGAAGTGAGGAAGAAGAGCTGGATTCTTTGTCCTTTCTATCTCACGGTTTCTGTTCTTCCTACTGGCTTCCCCCAACAGCAACTATCCCCGTGCTCATGACTGAAAACAGACATTTCTGAGACCCAAGTCACTGACAGCATTGATGAGTCTGACTGGAAAGAGTGCTCTTGATTATCCAGAGGCTATTTGAGGTCTTGCCGTCTCTGCGTCCTGCCACCTCCTTTTTTCCATTTCCCGGCTTGAGGGAAAGGGGAGAAATGAAAATAATCTAGCCACTTTTGCTCCCTAGGAACAGCATTGAGGAAAGGTAAGGAGAGGGAATAGAGTGAAGCTCCTGGCTGAAAGAATTGTCGTATTTAGCAAGTGCTTAATGTGCGTCAAGCGCTGTACTAAGCACGGGAGGAGATGGAAGATAATTAGGTTGGACATAGTCCCTTGTCCCACATGGGGTTCACAGTCAAAGTAGGACAAAGAAGAGGTATTGAATCCAAATTTTACAGATTAGGAAACTGAAGCCCAGGGAAGCTAAGTGACTTGTTCAAGGTCACACAGCAGGACAGTGGCAGAGGTGGAATTAGAACCCAGTTCCTCTGACTCTCTGGCCCCTGCTTTTTACACTAATGCCCTGCTGATTCTCTGAGGAATTTTGGCCAGATGAGAATTGCAGTTATCGACATTTTCACTTTTCACGGGTATAGAGTTATTTTTTTAACCAGCCAAATCCTGGGCAATCTGGTTAGGCTCTCCATGCCCAAGTTCCTGACAGCTTTTTGTTTCTAGGTTTTATCCTGCTTTGTCAGACTCTAGCGACTAATCCTCTTTCAATTTGAGGAGCCAGGTGCCTTCATTATCCTGTGGTTTACCTGCAAGGAAGTGCTTAAACCAATTCCTGCATTCCTCCCCACAATTAACCAACTAGCTGCAAGGCCAGGTTACTATCTCTACCAAAAGCAGAATGCATCTCTGCAGGATTTCCCTAACAGAGCCCAAGGAGCCACATGGGAATCGCAAAGCCTAAATCGAGACCAATGTCTAAAATAAAATGGGCGATGTATTATGTACTTTAGTGACACTGCAGTTTTGTGAAAATAAACAACCTCATAGGAGCCGATCAGATATCACAACCCAACATGTTCTTTGAGATTATGTGATAAACATCTAAACCGTTTTGAATTTGAAAGTCAAGGAGGACAACTCTCACCTGACTTTTCCAGAGAGCCTGTTGCCAGGGTCCTAGGCTGGATGGGACACTGGTCTAATATAGTGTTTAAGCAAGTGCTTAGGGGCATATATAATTAAATTGACCTCCAAGGGCTCACCCTCTTCATTTTATAACCCCAGGCCTCCAGGAGGAAAGTGGGAAGCAGCCAATAACCTCGTTTCACCAGTGACAAGATTGGCACGAGACAAGCCAGAGTGAGATTCCTGATTCCCAAAGAGGTGCTCTATCTAGACCAAGACCAAGCAAGTCTCAAACCCTATTAAATTTCAAGGTGGTATCTTCCCACTGATTATGTTTGAGATCATAGAGAAAATGAAAATTGAAAAATTCAGTTACTACCCCTGGTTTCAGGTGGCCCAGTGATTTCATAAATGGCACAGAGGGAAGTCCTGGCTATAAATCTATTATTATTATATTAAGTGCTTATACTGCATCAAGCACTGCTCTACGCACCAGGGTAGATATAAGTTAATCAGGTTGGACACAGTCCTTCCTGGGGCTCACAGTCTAAGTAGGAGGGAGAACAGGTATTGTATCCCTATTTTACAGATTCGAAAATTGAGGCGTAGGGAAGTTAAGTGACTTGCCCAAGGTCACATAGCAAACAATTGGCAGAGCTGGGATTATAACTCAGGTCTTTTTACTCCTAGGTCCGTGCTCTTTCCACTAGCCAAGCTGTTTCTCAATCGATTGGGTATGCTGAGTTTGCTGTGTAAAAGTGGGTGAAGGATAAGGTGCAAAACTTTCTTGCCAAAGCATTCTTTTTTGTTCTTCACCCGGGGCTGAATCCAGCGGCATTTTGTGGAGAAAAATCCCTTGTAACTATAGAACTGGACCATCTATGGGTAGTCCCAAAATCTGGTCTGAGCCAGCTAATGAACTAAATAGGTTTCCCACAGGATCCCATTTCTAACATCAGTCCTGCCTAAACTGGATCTAAGAAACCAGGGCAAAGAAGAGGAGGGTGGCCCTATTAGCCCACTATTCAGAGCTCACTCAGATTTAACTGGAGACATAGGCAGTCCTTTAATAATAATAGTAATTATAGTATTTGTTAAGCACTTACTATGTGCCAAGCACTGTTCTAAACACTGGGGTAGATACAAGGTAATCAGGTTGTCCCATGCGGGACTCACAGTCTTAATCCCCGTTTTATAGATGAGGGAACTGAGGCACAGAGAAGTGAAGTCACACAGCAGACAAGTGGCAGAGCCGGGATTAGAGCCCTCATCCTCTAACTCCCAAGCCCAGGCTCTTATAATAATAATAATGATATTACTCCCTCATTACTATTATTATTAAAGGACTATCTATGTCTTTAGTTAAATCTGAGTGTGTCCACCAACTCTCCCAAACTTTTAGCACAGTGCTCTACACACCGTAAGCACTCAATTAATGTAACAGCATGGCCCAGTGGCAAGAACACGGCCTTGGGAATCAGAGCATGTGACTGCTGTGTGACCTTGGGCAAGTCACTTCACTGCTCTGGGCCTCAGTTACCTCATCTGGAAAATAGGGGATTAAGACTGTGAGCCCCATGTGGGACAGGAACTGTGTCCAACTTGATTAGCTTGTATCTATGCCGGTGCTTCAGAACAGTGCCTGGCACATAGTAGGAATTTAACAAATGCCATAAAAAAAAAAGTGGCAGAACCAGGAGGACCAGGTCCTCTGAATCCCAGACCTATGCTCTTTCCACAAAAAGTCACTTAATAATAGCCCATTGTTGGGTAGGGATTGTCTCAGTTGCCGAACTGTACTTTCCAGGTGCTCTGCACACAGTAAGCGCTGAATAAATACGATTGAATAAATGAATGAATAATACGTAACATAACGGGGACCCCTCCCAAGGTCTGTCCAACGAGCTTACCTTCTGTAGCTGGGTAATATATCCCTACTTAGTCCCAAAGCTAAAATAGGCTGTGGGAGGATCCCGGCTGAATTCCCAGGGAGTCATCACTTTGGGGTAAAGATTTTATACAGTGCAGAGTGGCATGCAAAGGAACGTTAGCTATGTCTGCTTCCTGAGGGGCCCGGCCTAGAGCGGTGGGTGTTTGATGGGCATTTCTGTCCTCGTATCGGACAATTACTCTCCCCCGCTTCAAAGCTTTATTGAAGGCACATCGCCTCCAAGAGGCCTTCTCTAAGCCCTCTTTTCCTGTTCTTCAACTCCCTTCTGCGTCGCCCTGACTTGCTCCTTTTTATTCCTTCCCCTCCAAGCCCCACAGCACATATGTACAGATCTGTAACTTATTTATTTATATTAATATCCGTCTCCCCCTCTAGACTGTAAACCCATTATGGGCAGGGAATGTGTCTCTTTATTGTCACATTGTACTCTCCCAAGCGCTTAGTATAGTGTTCAGCACACAGTAAACGCTCAATAAATACGATTGACTGACTGCTCTCGATCATCTTCCATTATTTCTTTAAGGTGGCCTTGCAGGGAGTCTGCCTCCAAAGACCGTCCATAACCTTCAACCTTGGAGGGCCGGAATCTGTTATCAATCAACCAATCCGTAGTATGTATTGAGTACTTACCGTGTGCAGAGCACTGTATTAAGCGCTCGGGAGGTTACAGTATAACTCTTCTACAACCGTTCTTGGAAACGAGCCGTCACCGATGATGGATCAAACCATATGTCCTGTCCAGGGCAGAGCCGAGTTTACTATTCTGCAAGTCACGACCTGCAAACAGAGTTAGCGGCTTCAGGCCAGAGCGAGGCTCAATCCGGTTCAGAAAAGCAGGTGTTCGGGTCACCGTGAAATACCTCTTGGGGTATGTCATGAATTGTGCATTAGCGGGCATTTACCTCACACTCTCTGTCACTTCAAGCTGTCAAGGACTCAGAAGGGTCAAAGGAAACCAATCAGCTTCGTCCAAAGAGGTCTTAGCCTAGTGTTTCGTTCCCTCCCCCAAATATAAACCTAGAAAAGCGCTCTTTGGAGGAGGGATGATGAAAACACCTTGATTAATCAAATCACTGCACACGTCTTCCGAGTTTCAGATGTAGGGCAGACCTACAGGGTGCACACAGTCCAACTTTAAAGAAGAAATACCGGATATACTTAAGTCTGCTAGGTGCCTGCCTCTTTAAAACTATCATTTCCTCCCCTGCCCCCACTCCACCACCCAGGAACCCGAAATTGTGCACTTAGATGAGTTCCCAGTGATGGTTTGGACTCACGGGTATTTTGGAGGGATAAAACACGGGAGACTTGAGCTAGGATGACAGGAGAAGTAGGTACCTAAATTAGCTAATAATAGTGACTGTGGTATTTGCTAAGTGCTTACAGTACGCCCAGTACTGCATTTGTTACAATATAATCAGGACAGACACAGTCCCTAATCTGCATGGGGCTCACAGTATAAGGGGAAGAGAGAATACATATTTTATCCTCATTTTACAAAAGAAGTAACTGAAGAAGAGAGAAGTTGTGACTTGCCCAAGTTCACCCTATACCTCAATTTCGTCTATCAGATCACTGCCCCCTTGCCCATGCCCTTTGTCTGACCTGGAATTCCCTCCCTGTCTTATCTGCCAGACCACCCCTCTCCAAGTCTTCAAAGCCCTCCAAAAAGCATATCTCCTTCAGGAGACCTCCCCTGACTAGGCTTTCACTTCTCCTATTCGCCCTTATTCAATCATTCAGTCGTATTTATTGAGCGCTTACTGTGTGCAAAGCACTGTACTAAGCACTTGGGAAAGTACAATATAACAATCGATATATCCCTTCTGCATCGCCTACAAACTTGGGTCCATAACCCTTAAGAACTCGATATTCACCCCATTCATTCATTCATTCATACGTATTTACTGAGCACTTATTGTGTGCAAAGCACTGGCCTAAGAGCTTGGGAGAGTAGAATATAACATCAGACACATTCCTGCCCATAACGAGCTCACATCCTGACAGCACTTATGTAAAACCCAAAATTGATTTTGATATCTGTCTGCCCCTTCTAGTCTCTAAATTTCCTCAATTTAATTCAATTTAATCGTATTTATTGAGTGCTTACTGTGTGCAGAGCACTGTACTGAGTACTTGGGAGAGTACAATTCAACAATAAACAGTGACATTCCCTGCTCACAACGACAATATTGTGTCTTCCTGCCTGTTGTATTACACTTTCCTAAGTAGTGAGTAGGGTGCTCAGAGGCCACTTAGCTTTCGGTAAACACCCTTGATTGATTAACAGTGAAGGAGCTGGGATTAGAACCCAGGTCCTCTGACTCCTAGGCCTATAATCTTTCCACT
Organism: Ornithorhynchus anatinus; assembly: GCF_004115215.2. Classification (NCBI taxonomy): domain Eukaryota; kingdom Metazoa; phylum Chordata; class Mammalia; order Monotremata; family Ornithorhynchidae; genus Ornithorhynchus; species Ornithorhynchus anatinus. Next base: position 68,845,498 of record NC_041728.1, on the reverse strand, counting down.
AGGCCATTTTGAGGTCTGGGGAAGAGTCAGCTGTACCCCGTAAAATCCGTATCTCACAGACTAGGCCTGCGTGAGCCCTGCAATCTACCTACCTTCATGCAGCCCCAAACTTGCCTCCCCAAAATGGAGTCCAGGAACAGCGTGAGGCAGTGATGCCTAGTCGATAGAGCACAGGCTTGGGAGTCAGAGGCCCTAGATTCTAATCCTGGTTCTGCCAGTTGCTTGCTGTGAGATCGTGGGCAAGTCATGTAACTTCTCGGTCCCTCAATTTCCTCAACTCTAAACTGGGAATTAAATCCTACTCCCTCCTACTTAGACTCTGAGCCCCAAATGGGACAGGGACTGTGCCCAACTTGTATCTATCCCAGCTCTTAGAACAGTGCCTGGCACATTGTATGTGCTTAACAAATACCGTAAAAAAAAGGAACATCTCCACAGCAGACGGGCAGCAGTGCAGGACTCTAATGCTAGCCAGAGAGAGTGAGGAACCATCCTGAAGAGAATCTGAGGAAATCTGAGGGGCCTCCGTGCACGCTGTTCACCTGTGATCTCCTTTGGTCTGTGGCATTCGTTTAGTTCTGTGAGGGAGCATCTCACTGGACCTCAGGAACACGGTGTATCCCAGGTCAAATGAAAATGGTCACTTCTAAGAATGATGGAAATCAACCTTGAAAAGAAACAGTTGAACTTAACTGTGGGTTTTTAAGTGTCCCCTTCTCCTCAGACCTCGGAAAACTCTTTCTGAGAGCCCTCATCCAGGACTGTTTTCAAGTTTAAATGGAATCGACCAAGAGCTCACACCTAAAGCTGCAGTAACTATCACCTTTCTTTGAGAAGGAAGAAGCAGTATTTCCTAATGGATAGAACACGGGCCTGGGAGTCAGAGGACCCGTGTTCTAGTGCTGATCTGCCACTTGTCTGCTGTGTGACCTTGGGCAAATCACTTCATTTGTCTGTGCCTCAGTGACCTCATTTGTAAAATGTGGATTTAGACGCTGCTGCCTCATGTGTCCCACCTGATCATCTTGTATCTGCCCCAGTGCTTAGTACAGTGCCTGGCACATGGTAGGCACTTAACAAGCACCATTTTAAAAAATATAAAAAGAGATTTGCTTGGCTGCTAGAAGACTTTTGGGCATCCACCTCCACATCAAACAAAAACTCCTGTCGGCTTTAAAGTACTCGTTCACTTTGCTCTCTCCTACCTCACCTTGCTACTTTCCTCCTACAACCAAGCTCACACACTTCGTTCCTCTAGGGCTAACCTTCTCACTGTACCTCGATCTCATCTATCTCACCGCCGACCTCTAGCCCACCTCCTACCTCTGGTCAGGAACACCCTCCCTCTTCATATCCAACAGATAATTGCTCTCCCTCATTTCAAAGCCTTATTGAAGGCACATCTCCAAGAAGCCTTCCCTGACTAAGCCCACCTCTCCTCTTCTCCCACTCCCTTCTGTGTCACGCTGACTTGCTCCCTTCATCCATCTTCCCTCCCATTCCCACGGCACATATCTGTACATATCTGTAATTTATTTATTTATGTACATTAATATCTGTCTCCCTCTCTAGGCTGTGAGTTCATTGTGAGCAGGGAAGGTGTCTGTTGTTGTATTGTACTCTCCCAAGTGCTTAGTACTATGTGCCAAGCACTGTACTAAGCGTTGGGTTGGATACAAGCAAATCGGGTTGGACACAGTCCCTGTCCTGCATGGGGCTCATAGTCTTAATCTCCATTAACTGAGATTGAGTAACTGAGGCCCAGAGAAGTTAAGTGACTTGCCCAAGGCCACAGCAGATAAGTGGCAGATCAGGATTAGAACCCATGACCTTCTGACTCTCAGGACCGTGCTCTATTCACTACATCATGCTGTGAAAGTTACTTTTGACAGATCTGAATCTATTATAAAGCTCCCAGTAGTTGACATGATTTACCTAACAATGATAAATACCTTTACACCAAATACTGAAGTTTCTGCGTTTAACACCGACTTTGCCCCTTTTTCCTGTTCCTGGAAGAATTTAGTGAGATACTTCATTGGAGAAGATTGTGATTTAATCCCAAAGGCTTCTTTATATTCCCTTCTTTTCATTCTAGTGTCTTTCCAGCCATTAACGATTCCCTAGTAATTCATGAAAGTGAAGAGATGTTTGAAGCCAAAAAGCCTCGCATTCAAAATTACAAATTAACTTCTTCCGAGTCACGAGGAAAGTTCGGGCACTATCTGACTTTGGAAAGTAAATCAGAGCGTAGCAACCGACACAGACCTTGGCCCCAGTTCACACTAATTAAATCATGGTTGTAAGGTCTACAAGAGCTCCCAAACTCAGTACTTTGATACTCGGATAACTTACTTTTCTGCTAAATCTCCGAGAAACGTGAGTGACCAATTAAGTCTCTGATACTACGTGACTGTTTGATGTTGGGGCAAGAGTACAGGTCTGAGAGTCAAGAGATATAGGTTCTAGCCTCGATTTTGTGACTGATCTTCTGCGTGTGACTTCAGACAAATTACTGGATCTTTCTACTCTTTGAAGATAGTAATGTTTGGCTCTCCCTACTTCGTATGGGGATATTGACTTATGCTGTCAAATAGTCTCCGACCCATAGAGACTCCATGGACATCTCTCCCAGAACATCCCACCCCAACTGCAATCGTTCCGGGAGTGGATCCATTCAGTTTTCTTGGTAAAAATCCAGAAGTGGTTTACCATCGCTTCCTTCCGCGCAGTAAACTTGAGTCTCTGCCCTCGACTCTCTCCCGTGCCGCTGCTGCCCGGAACAGGTGAGTTTTGACTTGGAGCCGATTACCTTCGACTCGCTAGCCACTAGCCAAGCTAGGAATGGGATGGGTTGGCCTCTGCTTGACTCTTCCTCTCGCAACCGAGACTAGTAGAGAACTGGAAGCTGAGTGCCATCCTGAGAAGGGTCAGAGGGATTTTATGAGGATAAAATTAAATAACTGATGTGAAAGCATTTTGGAATAAATTGAAGTGTTACGCAAACATCAGTTAGCTCTAACACCATCAGAATCATCATCATCATCATCATCTCCATGGCAAACTGAAGGTGATGATTTTGCTAACCAAATGAATCCCTGAATTTGACAAGACTGAATTTGAGAAGCAGTCTGGCCTAGTGGAAAGAGCATGGGCCTGGGAGTCAGAGGACCTGGATACTAATCCTGGCTCTGCCAATTACGTGCTGTGTGACCTAGGGCAAGTCACTTCTCTGTGCCTCAGATTCCTCAGTTCTATAATGGGGAATAAATCCTACTCCCTCCTACTTAGACTGTGAGCCTCATATGGAACAGAGACTACATCCAACCTGATTAACTGGCATCTGATTAACTTGAGGAGTAGTATGTTTAGTGGAAAGAGCACAAGTCTAGGAATCAAAGGACCTGGGTTCTAATCCTGACTCCACCACCTGCCTGCTGTGTGACCTTGGGAAAGTCACTTAGTGCCTCGGTTACCTCATTTGTAAAATAGGGATTAAGGCTGTGACCCCCATGTGGAGCAGGGACTGTGTCCAACCTGATTTGCTTGTATCTACCCCAGAGCTTAGTACAGTCCCTGGAACATACTAAGCACTTCAAAAATACCACAATTATTATCTATCCCAGAGCTTAGAACCGTATTTGACACATTAGAAGTGCCTAATAAATATAATAATAATAAGCACTCAATGTCTAAAATCAAAATGCTAGGCTCATTCTGATCATGATTGAACCTACTGCAGATTCTTCTGCCTTCAAAACCTCATAGAAGAATGCTGGTTTGAGGGAATTGGTCAGAAGCACTCCCAGAATTACAGTGATGACGATGATGATGGTATTAAAGTGCTTACTATGTGCCAAACACTGTTCTAAGCACTGGGGTAGATACAAGGTAATCAGATAGTCCCACATGGGGCTCACAGTCTTAATCCCCATTTTACAGATGAGGTACCTGAGGCACAGAGTCGACAAGTGGCCTTTCCAAGGTCACACTGCAGGCAAGCGGTGGAGTCGGGATTAGAACACAAGTCCTTTGACTTCCAAGCCCAGGCTTTTGCCACTAAGCCACGCTGCTTCTCAGTGAGTAGACTGTGATGTTAGAATGACAAACAGCAGAGCAGACAAGATACAGTAAATGAGGAAGTAACTTTTCCTAGTGGAAAGAGCAAGGGCCAGGGACTTGGTCTCTAATCCCAGCTCTGACACTTGCCTGCCCGCATGACCTTGGAAAAGTCACAACTTTTCCGGGCCTCAGTTTCCACATCTACTAAATGGAAATTTAACACATAATAATAACAATAGTACTTGTTAAGCTTACTATGTGCCAACCACTAGTCTAACCCTGGGTTAGATAGATACAAGTTAATCAGGTTGGACACAATCCCTGTCTCCCACCCTTGTCCCCCATGGGGCGCACGGTTTTTAATCCCCATTTTACAGATGGGGTAACTGAGGCCCAGAGAAGTGAAGTGATTTGCCCAGGTCACGAGAGGTGGGTGGAGGGATTAGCAAAATCAAAAGACAGTGAGACGGTTAGCATTAGATGAGTGAAGTGTGTGGCTTGGGAGGGTCTCTTGGAGGAGATGTGACTGCCCTTAATAATACTTTGAAGGAGGGGAGAGTGGTAATCCGGGGTATATAGAGGGGGAAGGAATTCCAGGCCAGGGGGAGGACATGGACAAGGGGTAGAGGGCCAGATATAGGCGATTGGGGCACAGTGAGGAAACTGGAGGTAAAGGAGCAGAATGTGCAGGCTGGGCTGCAGTAGGAGATCAGTCAGTGTGTTGTGTGCTTTCTGTGGGTAGAATTCTCTCTGGCTGCCTTTTGGGTGTAGAGCATAGTACTTGGTCCTTATCATGTACAAATTCCTGTACAAACCAGTCCGCCCTGGAGGAGTTTACCAGTGTCATGAGGGAGAGAAACAGGCCCAGATTGCTAACAGATGAGAGGGACAAGGGTAAGAACAGAGATACAAGTGGTAAGGAAGAAAGTAAGCCAGTGATTAATCGAAAGACATGCACGCATAGATCTATACGGAAGTGCTGAGATAGATACAGGAACGCACGATGAGAGGATGGTCTACTGGCGGAGTAGCTTTTAGGAGGACTTTGAAGGTGGGGAGGGATGAGTTCTGGTGGATATGATTGAGGAGGGAGAGAATTTCAAGCCAGGGGAAAGGCACCGACAGTGGGTTGGAGACAGAGAGGCAAGAGCAAAATCCAGTTAAAAGAATTCCTTGGGAGGGAAAAACAGTGCAAATCGAGACAGAGAAAAACAAGCTGGAGCAGCTGGGCTGCAGTTTCTTATAATCTTCTTCCTAGTGTAGCTCCCCTTAACTGGAGGGGCAAATGGTGACCCCTTTTTCAGGTTTACCCAAGAAGAATACTCCTGTTATTATTAGTACTAGTATTTATCACTTACTGTGTTCCCCACACTAAGCTCTGGGAGAGATGCGAGACAATCAGATAGGACACAGTCCTTGCCCACAGGGAGCTCACAGTCCTAGGAGGGAGTAGAATTTATTACTCATTGAACAGATGAGGAAACCAAGGCCCAGAGTAGTGAAGTGACTTGCGCAAGGTCACACAGAAATCAGATGTGGCCTAGTGGAGAGAGCATGGTCCTGGGAGTCAGAAGGACCTGGGTTCTAATCCCCATTCCGCCATTTGTCTGCTGCGTGACCTTGGGCAAGTCATTTCACCTCTCTCTGCCTCAGTTATTTCATCTATAAAACTGGGATGAAGATTGTGAGCCCCATGTGGGACATGGGCGGTGTCCAACCTGATTAGGTTGTAACTACTCCAGGGCTTGGTGCGGTACCTGGCACATAGTAAGTGATTAACAAATACCATAAAAAAAGGGTGGCAGAGCCAGAATTAAAACCCAGGGCCTCAGACTCCCAGGCCTGTGCTCTTTCCATTAAGACACACTGTTTCTATTTCAGACCGGGATATTAATGTCACCAAGAATTGACTTTTGCCTTCCTTCCCGCCACCATGGGTCCTGCTCCCATCGTGCTCCGTGCCCACCAGGCCGGGGATAAAAACTGCTCCTGCACCTCTCAGATTCCTCCTTCCCATCCCACTGAGGCTGTTTTGTGTATTTGCGTTGCGTTTCCGATCGATCAATCAATCATTTATCGAGCTCTTACTGTGAGCAGATTGCCACCGTAAGCACTTGGGAGAGTACAGTGCAACAATACAACAACACATTCTCTGCCCACAACAAGCTTACAGTCTAGAAGGGGAGAAAGACATTAATGTAAACTACTCCTATGTACATAAGTGCTGTGGAGCTGAGAAGGGGGATAAAAATAGGGAGCAAGTCGGAGCGACTCAGAAGGGAGTGGTAGAACACGAAAAGAGGCGTTAGTCGGGGGAGGCCTCTTGGAGGAGATGCACCTTCAATAAGGCTTTGAAGTGGGGGAGAGAAATTGTCTGTCAGATATGAAGAGGGAGGGCATTCCAGGCCAGTAGCAGGACGAGGGTGAGAGGTCAGCAGCGAGATAGCGAGATCGAGGTACAGCGAGTAGGTTGGCATTAGAGGAGGGAAGTGTGCAGGCTGGCTTGTAGCATCCAGAGTAGCCAAAGGGAAGGAGATTCTGTTTGAGGCGGAGGTGGATGGGCCACCACGAAGGTTCTCGAGGACTGGGAAAACATGGACTGAACGTTTTGGTAGAAAAATGATCTGGGCAGCGGAGTGAAGTATGGACTGGAGCGGGGAGAGACAGGCAGGGAGGTCTGTAAGGAAGCCGATACAGTAATCAAGGCGGGATAGGATAAGTGCTGGTAACGTGGTAGCAATTAGAATGGAGAGGAAAGGACAGATTTTAGCGATGTTATAGAGGTCGAAATGACGGAATCTAGTGATAGATTGAATATGTTTTGATGTTTCATCACTCCCGATGTGTCTATCTACAATCCCTTCTCCCCATATATGCTCTGAGATTGTGAGCTCCCCGAGGGGCAGGACTGGATCTAATTCCCACCTGTGTATTCTATCCCAACACTTGGTACAGTGCTCTGGACACCGGAAATGCTTAATAAATACTACTTTTTCCAAGGATCCTGCCAGCATTGCAGGGTGGGGTGGTTGGGAGCAGCAGCAGGAAAGGGTGTAGAGTGGCAGGCTGACGTCTACAACCCTTTGGTATTATGTTCGTCCCAGTGCTCAGAACAGAGCTCTGCATACAGTAAGTGCTCAATAAATACTACTAATTGATTGATTGGCTGACCTCTGGTACAGGTCAAGCTGGGCTAATCAGATGGCCAGTCAGGGAGGGAGGACAAGAAAGTGCTTGCCCGGTCCTCTTGTGCAGCCAGTGAGGTAGTGGACACAAGTGGTTTCTTGGTGCGGCTGATCCAACAAACCAGTCGGACCAACCTCTCTGTGGTCGCCAGTGACCTCCTTCTTGCCAAATCCAATACCCTTGACCTCTCAGCTGCCTTCGACACTATCGACCACCCCCTTTTCCTGGACACGTTATCCAACCTTGGCTTTGCTGACACTGTCCTCTCCTGGTTCTCTTCCTATCCCTATGTCTGCTCTTTCTTAGTTTCTTTCGATGGGCTCTTCCTCTGCCTCCCACTCTCTAACTGTCCCTCATTTCTGAATCCCCTTCTATTCCTCATTTACACCCACTCCTTCGGAGAACTCCTTTGCCCCTACAGTGTCGACTACCCTCTCTACATTCAGCCCGTAGCTCCTCACCGTCACCTTTAAAAGACTCCATCGGCTTTCTCCCTCCTATCTTGCCTCCCTGATTTTCTACAACTCAGCTGGCACATTTCACTGCTAAAGCACCAAACTACTCACTCTACCTCAAGCTCATCTGTCTCGCTGCAGACCCCTTGCCTACATCCTCCCTTTGGCCTGGAATTCCCTCCCCGTTCATATCCAACAGACCACCGCTTTCCCTACCTTCAAAGCCATCTTAAAATCACATCTCCAAGAGGCCTTCCCCATCTAAACCCTCATTTCCCCTATTTCCTCTCCTTTCTGTGTTGCCCTAAGTGGAAAGAGCCCGGGCTTGGGAGTCAGAGGTCATGGGTTCTAATCCAGGCTCTGCCACTTGTCAGCTGTGTGACTGTGGGCAAGTCACTTAACTTCTCTGGGCCTCAGTTCCCTCATCTGTAAAATGGGAATTAACTGTGAGCCTCACATGGGACAACCTGATTACCCTGTATCTACCCCAGTGCTTAGAACAGTGCTCTGCACATAGTAAGCAAGTAACAAATACCAACATTATTATTATTACCCATTAACCACTTAATATAGTCACCTCACCCTCAGTGCCACAGCAGTGATGTATATTTCCGTAATGTATTTCAACATGTCTCCCCCCGTAGAGTGTAAGCTCTACCAACCCTGTTGTATCTCCCAACTAAGATCTCCCAAGATCTTAGTACCACTCTCTGCACACAGTAAGCATTAAATAATAGTAATAACAATTATGGTATTTGTTAAATGCTTACTATGTGCCAAGCACTGCTCTAAGTGCTGGGATAGATACAAGGTAATCGGGCTGTCCCACATGGGGCTCACAGTCTTAATACCCATTTTACAGATGAGGTAACTGAGGCACAGAGAAGCTAAGTGGCTTGCCCAAAGTCACAGCAGACAAGTGGTGGAGCCGGGATTAGAACCTCCGTTCTCTGACTCTCAAGCCCGTGCTCTTTCCACTAAGCCAGGCTGATTGATTGGCCCATCCCTTGCCTGCTGTGTGACATTGGCCAAGTCATTTATTTTCTTAATGCCTCATTTTCCTCAGCCGTACTTAGACAGCGATCCCATTGTGGGACAGGGATTTCATCTGACTTGATTGTTTTGTGTCAATCTCAGTGCTTATCTCAGTGCTTGGCACATATTAAGCACTTAACAAGTACCACAGTTTTTAATATTATTACTACCTTCTTGCCCACCTTCACCATTTCCCACAGTCCTGATCGTGCCACCCCATCAGCCCCCTTTAGTGCACAGGTTTATTCATTTCCTTACTTTTGCTCTTTTCATAATAATTATAATAATAATTGTGGTGTTTATTAAGCACTTACTATGGGCCAGGCACTGGGGTAGATACAAGCAAATCATGTTGGACACAGTCCCTGCCCCACATGGGGTTCAGGGTCTCAATCCCCCTTTTACAGATGAGATAACTGAGGTTCAGAGAAATGAAGTGACTTGTCCTAGGTCACACAGCAAAGAAGGAGAGGAGCCAGGATTAGAACCCATGACCTTCTTGACTCCCAGGCCTGGACTCTAGCCACTACTCAATGATGCTTCTCTAATTTCGTGTGCATCTCTGCTTTTTACTTTTTTGTCTATTGTATACATTCCATCTTCATTCCATTTCATTGTATGTATTCTATTGTTTTGTTTTACTGTCTGTCTCCCCCTTTCAGACTGTGAGCCCATGGTTGGGCAGGGATTGTCTCTGTTGCCGAATCGTACATTCCAAGCGCTTAACACAGTGCTCCGCACATAGTAAGCGCTCAATAAATACGATTGAATGAATGAATGAATCTGTGTCTGTGCCTGCTTCTGGCCTCCATTAGACCATAAGGTCCTTAAAGAAGAGATGCATGTTATAGTTTTATCATATGGTCCCAAGTTCCTAGTACAATGTTTCTCACCCAGTGGGTGCTCAATATAATAATAATAATAATAATGATGATATTTTTTAAGCTCTTACTATGTGCCAGGCACTCTATAAGCACTGGGGTGGATATAAGCAAACTGCGTTGGAGACATCTGTGTCCCACATGGGGCTCACAGTCTTAATCCCCATTTTACAGATGAGGCAACTGAGGCCCAGAGAAGTGAAGTGACTTTCATTCATTTATTCATTCTTTCAGTCATATTTATTGAGCGCTTATTGTGTGCAAAAGCACTGTACTAAGCGCTTGGGGAGTACAATACAATAACAAACACAATCCCTGCCCACAACGAGCTCCCAGTCTAGAGGAGACAGACATTAATGTAAATAAATAAATACATAAATAAAAAATTACAGGTATATACAGATATACGCAAACTTGCCCAGGGTCACAAGCAGTGGAGTCAGAATTAGAATCCAGGTCCTTCTGACTCCCAGGCCAGTGCTCTATCAACCAGGCCTTGCTTTTTCTGGATATAGCAATATAGTATGCTGCACACAATAGTCACTCTGCTCAGTGTTCTGAGCCCAGTTGGTGGTCAGAAAAGTGTTCTGCCCAGAGTAGGTGCCTGGTTCAGCTCTGTTTTTTGCCACGTTTCTTAAATGGGCTTTCAGGTCGATTGACCCTCAGAACAAGGCGTCATGGTAAATTTCCCCTAAGACTCATAAAACTCGAGGAGCACATGGCCTAGTGGAAAGAGCACAGGCCTGGGAGTCAGAAGGACCTGGGTCCTAATCCCGGCTCTGCCACTCGTCTGCTCTGTGACCTTGGAAAAGTCAGTTAACTTCACTGTGGCTCAGTTTCCTTCTCGGCAAAAGGGTTTTTCACCTCCACTTCGTAAGCCCCACGTGGGACCAGAGACTGTGTCCAACATTATCTTGTATCTACCCCAGGTCTTAGAACGGGGGTTATTACCTAATAAGCCCTTAACAAATAATAGTATTGTTGTTATTAAAGCTCGGGTAAACCAGTAATATCAGGAGTGCCATGCCTATGGGCTACGGCCTGCTGGCATTCCTAACAGACTGGATTACGTCCAACCAAGTTGGATGCAGCCAGATTCAATTCCTTTCAGAGGAATGGCAGGAGCCGTAATCCTAGCTGGAAAAGAAATCTCCGAGCGCCTGGCTGTTCGCGACCACCAGTGTGCTTTAACTCGATGCTAAGTGTGTGCCCAAATCCTGGCCTGGAAGCTTTGGGGGGAAGAGAGGGAAGGACACACTGAATCCTCTAAATTAGAAAAACAGAGGAGACTGAAACCTTTAAGAATTAAAACCTTCTTTTGAGAAATGTTTTCCACAGATCCAAATCCCTTTTCCTTTTCAGCAGTTTCCACCCCGGGTTATTTACCTTGTGAAATAATAAATGGGCCCTCCCCAGGACCACACACCATAATAAGACAAAGTGGCCGGAGGAAACTTTTTAAAATGCAGCGCTGATTTAAAACCGGATTCGATCCCAATTCCGTACCCTTTCAGCACCAGGCAAAACATTTCCTACAAGTTAACAAAATATTTCTAATCAGTCCTGGGTCTCTTTGGAGAAGCGTCGGTTTAGTCCTAAAAAGGTGTCGATACTGTAAAAGCCCTCACTACGTCACAGTCACTTAATAATGATTGTGGTACTTGTTAAGCACTTACTATGTGCCGAGAACTGTACTAAGTGCAGGGGTTGATTCAAGATCATCAGGTTAGACCCAATCCCTGTCCCTCTCCCACATGGGGCTCACAGTCTAAATAGAATTTAATTCCCATTTTACAGATGAGGAAACCGAGGCTCAGAGAAGTTAAGTGACTTGCCCAAGGTCACACAGGACACAAGTGGCGGAGTTGGGATTAGAACCTAGGTCCTACTGGCTCTCTTGCTCTTCCCATTAGGCCACTAGGAAATAATATGATTGGCACTATAGCATTGGCTGAGACAGCAGTAGTCAGTTGCATTTATTGAGCACTTACTGTGTGCAGAACACTGTACTATTATTGCCATTGTTCTCGTCTGTCCGTCTCCCCCGATTAGACCGTAAGCCCGTCAAACGGCAGGGACTGTCTCTATCTGTTGCCGACTTGTTCATCCCAAGCGCTTAGTACAGTGCTCTGCACATAGTAAGCGCTCAATAAATACTATTGAATGAATGAATGAATACTAAGCACTTGGGAGAGTACAATACACCGATACAAGACACATTCCCTGACCACAAGTCAAGGAAGCCATATCGTCATCATCATCATCACTGTTTAGACTGTGAGGCCATCACTGGGCAGGGATTGTCTCTATCTGTTGCCGAATTGTACATTCCAAGTGCTTAGTACAGCGCTCTGCACATAGTAAGTGCTCAACATACTATTGAATGAATCGTCATCATCAATAGTATTTATTGCACGCTTACTGTGTGCAGAGCACTGTACTAATCAATCATTAGTGTTTATTGAGCACTTACTATATGCAAAGCACTGTTCTAAGTGTTTGGGAGAGTACAATACAATAGAGTTGGTAGACACGTTTCCTGCCAAAACAAGCTTACAGTCTCTGCTGGAAAAAAACCCAATAGATGCTCCAGGAAAATGTTTTCCATTACACAGCTCTGCTCATACTAGATTGTAAGCTCCCTAAGAGGGGAGAAATCGTATCTACTGACCCTACTGTCCTCTCCCAGTGCTTAATAGAATTCTGCACAAAAACCCTATTATCCACTAGTCCACGTTGCCTCTGCTGTCTAAGGTCAATCAGACAGGCCCTCGAAGGACCACTCAGGAAGGAAAAGCCCATAGTGTTGTTCAGGGTTTTTATAAGTGAAACCCACTGACCGGCAGGGAGTCTGGGGGACTTTCTTGTCTCTCCCTTCAAATTCCAGTTAGACAAACAGGATTCAGAAGAAGGGGCAGAGGAGAGCATAGCCACCTCAGGCCACGAACACCACCTCCTCAAATGGTCACTCCAGACTCAGTCTCCAATACACAGAACAAGTGCATATTGAAAAGGACGGAGGGGCGAAAAAGTGATCTTTCTCTTTCATGGCTCCTTATCCTCCATGGAAGCTGGCTCTGGAACAACTTGTATTTTCTAAGTTCACTCTCCCCACCTCCAAAGCCTTACTGAAGGCACATCTCCCCCGAGAGGCCTTCCCCGACTAAGCCCTCGTTTTCTCTTCTCCAACTCCCTCCTGTGTCACCCTTGCTCTTGGATTTTTACCCTTTATTCACTCTTCCCTCAGCCCCACAGCTCTTCTCTCCATAACCTTCATTTATTTATTTCTATCAACGTCCGTCTCCCACTCTAGACTGTAAGCTCGTTGTGGGCGGGGAGCTTGTCTACCACCTCTGTCATATTGTACTCTCCCAAGAGTTCGGTACAATGCTCTGCACACAGTAAGCCCTCAATACATATGATTGATTGATTGATGTGATTCAAAAATTCTGCCTGCAGCCTTTGGAAGGGTTTAGTGGACAATAGCCTTCTCTCACGGAGCCCGGAGAGTGATGTCCATAATGTAGCTGGAGCCCCGTGATCTCATCTGGCCCCGTTGCAGCTGTCACATGCCACCGGACACATGATCAGAAGTGAGGTTAGAACTGAGAGACCTCAGGGCACATTTCTGGGCATCAGTACACAGTGCCATGTGTCCGGTCCCGGAGGCCGGGCATTCCCAGCATTCTCAGGCCGGAGACTCTGAGTCTGGAGTGACCATTTGAGGAGGTGGTGTTCGTGGCCTGAGGTGGCTATGCTCTCCTCCGCCCCTTCTTCTGAATCCTGTTTGTCTAACTGGAATTTGAAGGGAGAGACAAGAAAGACCCCCAGACTCCCTGCCGGTCAGGGGGTGTCACTTATAAAAACGCTGAACAACACTATGGCTTTTTCCCTCCTGAGTGGACCTTCGAGGGCTTGTCTGATTGACCTTAGACAGCAGAGGCAGCGTGGCCTAGTGGATACAGCACGAACCAGGGAGTCAGAAGGACCAGGGTTCTAATCCTGACTGCCGTGTGACTTTGGGCAAGTCACTTCACTTCTCAGTGCCTCAGTTACCTCATCTGTAAAATGGAGATGTGAGCCCGATGTGAAACAGGGGCTGTGTCCAACCTGATTTGCTTGTATCTGCCCCAGTGCTTAGTACGGTGCCTGGCACATAGGAAATGCTTAACAAACAGCACAATTATTATTACCTCGTTCTGGGCCAATCGAAGCTGCAAAGGATGGGGGCATTGACGGACTCACTTTGATGACGATGCTAAGGTTGAGGAGTCGAGATGCCTGGTTCGGTTTCCACAGCAACCCAGGGATTGGTAGGCTCCATGTTGGCTGTCTCTAAGGAGAGTTTCTCAAAGAACCGACCTCAAAGAACTTCACTGTATCCCTTGTTAGAAGTGTGGATATTGAGTCATTCTTAGCTTTATATTAGCTTTATGATGGAAAGAATGTTGCCATTTTTTTTCCAAAAACAGCAAGAAATGTGGCATGGCCTCGCTGAAAGAACACAAGACTGGATCCAGGAGACCTGGGTTCTAGTCCTGGCCCTGCCACTTACCTACTGTGTGAGACTGTGGTTAAATCACTTAACTTCTCTGTGCTTCAGTTTTCTTAACTGTAAAATGAGAATTAAATGCCAATTCTCCCTCTCACTTAGACTGTGAACCCTGTGTGGGACAGGGACTACATCTGATCTGACTATATTGTGTTTATCCCCACACTCAGCACAGTGCTTGGCACATAGTCAGTTCTTAACAAACGCCTCAGTTATTATTATCACAAGAGCTTGGATCAGGCAGGATTTCTGGGTCTAAAGTCAGGTCCCTCTAAAACCCTGAAAACATGAAGGAGAATCAAATGAAAATCTGGTCTGGGGAGTGATTATGTTGGCAGAACATTCTCCCAGAGAATAATGGAGCACTGAAATACACAGAAGTCTGGCAAAAGGATACCAATTTTCGCCTGACCACGGAAGGTGCTGAAGGTTGCTTTGGTGCCAGAAGTTGAAGAAGTGACTTGAGGGCTGGAGTTACATTTTCCCCACCACCACTCCAACCTAGGCTCCTACCCACTAAGCCCCACCCTGGAAGCAAGACCAAAGTGAGAGTAAAGCGGGAGAGATTGGGAGTTGAGAATTCCCAACTCGTTCCCTTCCCAATTCCCAGCACTCCTGACCCACTCCTTTCCCGAATCCTAGTAATCCCCAATCCCTTCAGCGTCATCTTACTCCCTTTATCCATCCCCCTTTCCAATCTCTTAGCATTTATGTACATATCTGTCATTTATTTATTCATATCAAAGTCTGTCTCCCCTTCTAGGCTGTAAGCTCACTGTGGGCAGGGAATGTGTCTGTATATTGTTATACAAGTGCTTAGTACAGTGCTCTGCAAACGGTAAGTGCTCAATAAATACGACTGACTGGAAACGAGGAACTGGGGGGAGGAATGGGTTCAGCCATGGTCAGGGGATGAGCCAAGAGCACAGAGTTCAACTACACAGAGGTGGGAAAAGGAAGAACCTTTGACATCTTTCTCACAGTCCCTAGTACCATCAGACCCCTTCCTTCCCTGGTCTCTTGCTGGCTCCATGCCCCTACTCCTCCTCTCAACCAGGTGGGCCCTATCTACATCTCTCCTTTCAATCATTTATTCATTCATTTGATCATATTTATTGAGCGCTTACTGTGTGCAGAGCACTGTACTAAGTGTGTGGGAGAGTACAATGTAACAATGCACAGACACATGCCCTGCCCACAATTAGTTTACAGTATAAAGGGACTGGTAGTCACAACAGGGTTACAGGCCCAAATTGTCAAGTTGAGGCTGGTGATGGCACTCTAAAACCCAGTGGGTGCGATGCTTGATTTCTACCTCTTCTCCAAGACTAACAAGGGCAAGACAAACTACAGGCTGATGGCAGTCTTGGGTTCATTCACTCATTCAGTCATATTTATTGAGCGTTTACTGTGTGCAGAGCACTGTACTAAGCACTTGGAAAGTAGCAGCGTGGCTCAGTGGCAAGAGCCCAGGCTTGGGAGTCGGAGGGCATAGGTTCGAATCCCGGCTCTGCCACTTGTCAGCTGTGGGACTGTGGGCAAGTCACTTCACGTCTCTGGGCCTCAGTTCCCTCATCTGGAAAATGGGGATGAAGACTGTGAGCCTCACGTGGGACAACCTGATGACCCTGCATCTCCCCCAGCGCTTAGAACAGTGCTCTGCACATAGTAAGCGCTTAACAAACACCAACATTATGACAATTCAGCAACAGAGACAATCCCTGCCCACAACGGGCTCACAGTCTAGAAGAGGGGAGACAGGCATCGATTCTGTTTCCATAGCATTCCATAGATTGGGAGGGTCCAGCTTGGTGGTCACCAAATATCTCCCAGAGGGCATTCCTAGGTGGAACATGGGACCCTACAATCTTTAATCCTGGGTTATACTGTTATTTGTTTAACCTTTTATTAGTGATTCTTTCCTGCTGCCCTTGAACTCTGTCAGTATGATTTCATCCCAGCCTTCCTGAGGAGAAAGAGCAGTTTAGACAGAATAAAAGTAAGAGCAGCTCGGAGAGATTAAATGACTTTGCTGAGGCGAAACCTCAGCCAGTAGCAGAAGAGCTGGGCCTGGATCCTGAAGACTTCTCCTCGCTATAATAGACGCTAACTCAGAACTAAATGAGTCCAAGTCTCTTGAGAGAGTAGAAAGTCCCACTGGCTGAACAAAATCATGTTTGACTTTTTTGGGCTGGACTTGACCCAGTTGTGCTGGTTATTCAATTTGCCGCAGTTTAGCTAACGAACGGGCAGATACTTGGCTTTCCTAAGTCCTGATCCGAAGGACAGCCTTTTGGCTGGATCTCAGAAAATGCTTCAGTTGGAGGTGGGAATGGAAATGTCTTGGAAGGGCAGAGCGTGGCGCTGGTTAGGGTGAGGGTGCCAAAGAAGATTCTGTCATGATTAGACCTTTCTTGAAGTTGAATTGACACTGCAGTGTTCCTTATTTCCAGAGTTCAAGTATACCAGCTTTCCCTAGGCCCGTTCCTGCCATCCAACCTACTCCCATCTCTCATCTTAACTCACACAAGCCATGAGCCAACAAAATCTCCATGCCCCCTCGTCTATCAATTTTTCTATGGTATCTTATTAAGCAGTTACTATGTGCCAGGCTCTGTACTAAGTGCTGTAGTAGATAATAATGCTAATAATAATGATGGTATTTTTAAAGCGCTTACTATGTGACAAACACCGTTCCAAACACTGGGGTCGAAACAAGGCAAACAGGCTGGACCCAGTCCCTGTCCCTCATGGGGCTTGCAGTCTTAATCCCCATTTTACAGATGAGGTGACTGCGGCACAGAGAAGTTAAGTGACCTGCACAAGGTTACCCAGGAGACAAGTGGCAGAGGCAGGATTAGAACCCAAGTCCCGCTGATCCCCAGGCCCATGCTCCATCCACTAAGCCCATGCTGCTTCTCCAGTCATTCAATCAATCATTCAATCAATCATATTTGTGGAGTGTTCACTGTGTGCCAAGAGCTACTTTATGTGCTTGGGAAAGTACAATGTAAGAATAATAATAATAATAACGGTTTTATTAAGTGCTTACTCTATGCCAAGCACTGCTCTAAGTGCTCACAGTCACGTGGGGCTCACAGTTTAAGTTAGAAGAACAGGTATTGAATTCCCCTTTTACAGGTGAGGAAACCGAGGCACAAAGAAGTTAACTAACTAGGTTACATAACAGATACATGATGGTGCTGGGATTAGAACTCAGGTCCTCCACCTCCCAGACCTGTGCTCTTTCCACTAGGCCACACTATTCCTCAATACAGTTATTATTATCGATCCCCAATGGCATTTAGTGAGTACTTACTAGGTGCAGAGCACAGTACTAAGCACTTGGGAGAGTACAACGGAGTTGTCAGATACTTTCCCTGCCTACAGCAAATTCACAGTCTGGAAGACAGATATTAATATAAATAATTAATTTATAATATGTAATTGAAAATATATAAATAAAAGGACTCAACTTGGGAAGGCCTCTTGGAGGAGGTGTGACCTTAATAATGCTTTGAAGGTGGAGAGGCTGGTGGTCGGGAATATATGGAAGAGGAGGGAGTTCCAGACTAGGGGGAAACGGGGAAAGGGGTCGACGGCGAGGTAGATGAGATCGGGGAACAGTGAATAAGCTGGCACTAGGGGAAGGAAGTCTGCAGCGTGGGCTGTAGCATTATTATCGTATTTCTTAAGTGCTTACTATGTGTAAAGCAGTGTACTGTTCTAAGTGCTGGGGTAGATACAAGTTAATCAACTGGGACGAAGTCCCTGTCCCACACGGGGCTCGCGGTTTAAGTAGGTGGGAGTACAGGTATTGAATTTCCTTTTTCCAGTGGAAGAAACCGAAGCTGGATAAGTGAAGTGACTTGCCCAAGGTCACACAGCAAGCAATTGGCAGAGCCGGGATTAGAACCCAAGTCTTCTGCCTCTCAGGCCCGCGCTCTTTCCAACAATAATAATAATAATGTTGGTATTTGTTATACACTTACTATGTGCAGAGCACTGTTCTAAGCGCTGGGGAAGACACAAGGTAATCAGGTTGTCCCACATGAGGCTCACAGTTAGTCCCCATTTTACAGATGAGGTAACTGAGGCCCAGAGAAGTGAAGTGACTTGCCCACAGTCACACAGCTGACAAGTGGCAGAGCCGGGAGTCCGAAGCCCAGGCTCTTTCCACTGAGCCACGCTGCCAGTAGGCCATGCTGCTTCTGTGGTAGACATAATCCTTGCCCACAAGGAGGTTCCAGTCTAGCAGGACAATCCCCAGTTCTGAGATTTACTTGGGTTTCTCCCGGGCTGCTGGCGCACATCCAGCTGTATTTAGAACACCGCCGCCCCACTCCGGTCTGGCCGCCAGCCCCAGAGCAGATGCTACTGAGAGCCTCCTTTGTTACCCTTCCCGACTTAATGCCTTTCAGAAACAGACCTGACCCCTGACTTCTCCCAAACTGACAAGTGTCTAATCCTCTCAGCAGCCTGCGCATACAGCTGCAGCTGGAGCATTTGATATTTCCTTCGCCCACAAACCTGTCAGCTTTAAGTGTTTGGGGAGAATACTTTCACAGAAAGAAATGGGGAAAGAAAATACACCGTAAGAAAGCATCGGGGGAAAGGCGAGTTTATACTGCCTCGCTGTTCGTGGCCGGTGAGCCGGGCCGGTGCCGTCGGATTAATATTTCAGAATAAAGAACTGTGCGCTTCGGATGACAAGGCTTGCAGTTTTCCAGAGTCTTCCCCCTTGTAGCTCCCCATTAATTACCTTCATTTGTCAGCTGGCAGCACAGACAGGGTCCAAATGTTTAGTCTGCAGCTTGTGTTAATAGTTAGGGTGGTAGGGGACAGAGTTTCCAGAGTTCTGCTTCAGAATCACCCTCCAGAATCGCTTCACTCCAAACCTGCTGATTTTTGCTTATTAATAAGGTGACCCCTGGAGTATTGTTTTAGCTGGTATTATCTGGTTAGCACCGGTAACACCTTCCAAATAGCTGAACCTATGAGTAAATTCCGAAGCCCTCATTCTTGGGTCTCATCACAAGAATTGTTTTCTCAGAGATTGAATTGTGATGAATTCAAACTCCAAAGAATGAGGTTAGAAGGCAATAGAGCTGCAAATACAGTTGATTTGGGGTAGATCCTTTATGTTTCTTGCTTTTCACATGTGAGCGCTATCTGATATCCAGTTGGTGGCTTTTTTTGAAACGCCTCACTATAATAATAATGTTGGTATTTGTTAAGAGTTTACTATGTGCAGAACATTGTTCTAAGCGCTGGGGTAGATACAGGGTAATCAGGTTGTCCCACGTGAAGCTCACAGTTAATCCCCATTTTACAGATGAGGTAACTGAGGCCCAGAGAAGTTAAATGACTTGCCCACCGTCATACAGCTGACAAGTGGCAGATCTGTGATTCAAACCCATGACCTCTGACTCCAAAGCCCAGGCTCTTTTCACTGAGCCAATGCAACTAGGGTCACCCATGCCTCCAAACCTTTCTGAAGGAGGCTTACCAGAGGAAAGACCTGAGAATTTCATCCTTATTTCTCCCCAGGTATATCTGTCCACTGGACATGGAATTTAAAGAGATGAAATTATTGAGGCCAGCTGACTTTGACTGCAAAAGGTACTTTTTCTCCTTCAAAAGTTGGAGAGAAAGCCCTGCTGTCCATTTAGACCAGTCTTACTCCTCCTTGATGGGGGAAAGGCACGTTCAAAAGATCCAGAGTGTTCTTGCCCCCTGAGTAAGATTTGCCTCTGTCAGAGAAGAGGGTGTTTTATTTACTCATTCATTCATTCAACTGTATTTACTGAATGCTTAATGTATGCAGAGCACTGTACTAAGCACTTGGGAGAGTACAACAATAAACAGATGTAAACCCTGCTCACAATGAGCTTAGAGTCTAGAAAGGAAGACTGACATTAATATAAAAAAGTAAATTACAGATATGTACATAAGGGCTATCAGCTGTGCCATGGAAGTGTTGATACAGCCATAAAATCTTGAGTTGTGATTTTCAACCTGTAATAATATATAACTGGGAGACTTGGACTTACTATAATAAAAATTGGGATACTTTTTTAATTTTTTTTTTGTTTTATGGTATTTGCCAAGAACTTACTGTGTGCCAGGCCCTGTAATCTGGAGTTGATACAGGCTAATATATGCAGGCTAATCAGGTTGGATGCAGTCCATGTCCCACATGGGGCTCATAGTCTTTATCCCCATTTTACAGATGAGGTAACAGAGGCACAGAGAAGTGAAGTGATTTGTCTAAGATCACACAGCAGACAAGTGGCAGAGCTGAGATTAGAACCTAGGTTCTTCTGACTCCCAGGCCCATGCTCTACCCACTAAGACACACTGCTTCCCTTGTTAAGAGCTTACTATGTGCCAAACAGTGTACTAAGAACTGGCATAGATATAAGTTATTCAGGTCAGCCCCAATCATATATTTCCAGCTTCTTGAGTGGTTTCATCAGAGTGAATCATTCAATCATATTTATTGAGGATTTACTGAGTGCAGAGCACTGTACTGAGCACTTGAGAGCATACAAAACAGCAGAATTGTTGGACATATTCCATGCCCACAATGAGTTTACAATCTAGAGGGGCATACAGATATCAATATAAATAAATCAATTAAGGATATGAACATAAGTGCTGTTTACCAGGTTGGGGTGTGTATGTGTGTTAGGGTGTGGGGGGTTGGCGATGTATATGCGGGTGGGATGGGGTGTCCCATGGGATGGGGTCCTCCTCAAAACCAACAGACAATGACTTTCCCCCACTTCCAAGCCTTAGTGAAGGCACACCTCCTCCAAGAGGCCTTCTTAGACTAAGCCCCAATTTTCATCCTCTCCCACTCCCTTCCGCGTCACCCTGACTTGCTCTCTTTGCTCTTCTCCCCCCTGCACCGCCCTACAGCACTTATGTACATATCTTTCATTTTATTTATTTATATTGATGTCTGTGCCCCTGCTCTAGACTGCAAGCTCAGTTTGGGCAAGGAATGTGACTGTTTATTGTTGTACTGTACTCTCCCAAGTGCTCAGTACAGTGCTCTGCACACAGTAAGCTCTCAATAAATACAATTGAATGAAGTGTTAGTGGGGCTGAGGGCAGGGTGAATAAAGGGTGCAAATCCAAGTATAAGGATGATGCAAAAGGGACAGGGAGAAGAGAAAATGAGGGCTTAGTCAGGGAAGGCCTCTTGGAGGAGATGTGTTTTTAATAAGGTTTTTGAAGGGTGAGAGAGTGATTATCTACCAAATATGAAGTGGGAAGGGGTTTCAGGTCAAAAGCAAAGTGTGAGTGAGGGGTTGGCGGAGAGATACACCAAATCGAGGTACAGTGAGTAGGTTGGCATCAGGGGAATTAAGTGTGTGTGCTGGGTTATAGGAGGAAATCAAGGAGGTAAGGTAGGAGTGGACAAGGTAAGGAGTTTCTGTTTGATGCAGAGGTGAATGGACAATCAGCGGAGGTACTTGAGGAGTGGGGAAACATGGACTAAACGTTTTTGTAGAAAAATGATCCAGGCAGTGGAGTGGAATGTGGATTGGAGTAGGGAGAGGCAGGAGACAGGAGGTCAGCAAAGAGGCTGATGCAGTAATCAAGACGAAATAGGATATGTGCTTGGATTAATGTGGTGATAGTTTGGTTATAGAGGAAAGGGTGGATTTTAGCAATGTTGTGAAGATTGAACTGACAGAATTTGGTGGCAGGTTGAATATGTGGGGTGAATGAGAGAAATGAGTCAAAGATAACCTCAAGACAATAGGTTTGTGAGCAGGAAAGATGGCGGTGCCGTCTACAGTGACGGGAAAGTCACAGGGAGGACAGGTTTTGGTTGGGAAGATAAGGTGTTCTGTTTTGGTTATGTTAAGTTTGAGGTGGTGGTGAAACATTCAAGAAATGTCCTTGAGGCAGGAGGAATTGTGAATTTGTGGAGAAGGAGAGAGAGCAGGGCTGGAGATTTAGATTTGGGAATCAACCACATGGAGATGAAGGTTGAAGCTGTGGGAGTGAATGAGTTCTCCAAGGAAGTGGGTGTGGATGGGGATCAAGAACTGAGGCCTGAGGGGTTCTCACAGTTAGGAGCTGGGAGACCGAGAACGGAACCTGTGAAAGATAATGAAAATGAGCAGCTAGAGATATAGGAGGAGAACCAGAAGAGGAAAGAGTCAGTGAAGCTATGGTTGGATAATGTTTACAGGAGAATTGGGTGGTCAACAGACTCAAAGGTGGGATTAGGATGGAGTAGAGGCCATAGGATTTGGCAAGAAAGGTATCAATGACAGGGCATTTTGCGGGGAGTGAAGTGGGTGGAAGCCAGATTGGGGCAGGTCAAGGAGAGAACTGAGAAAAGGAAATGGAAGTGGTGGGTGTAGACTACTTGTTCAAGGAGTTTGAAGAGGAATGGTAGGAGGGAGATAGGGCAATCATTTGAGGGAGCCATGGGGTTGAGAGGGCATAGAGGAGATATGAGCATGTTTGAAAGCAGTAGAGAAGAAGCCATAGGAGATGGAGATGGTGGTAAGAGATGGAAGAAGGGAAGGGGCTTTGAAAAGATGTGAAGGGATGGGGTCAAAGGCTCAGAAGACGCTCCTGGCAAAGCTCAGAGAAGATCATCTCAGACACCTGGTGGCAGAATGTCTGAAGCTAGGAAAAATTGGATCAAACAGGAGATGGGGTTATCGGGAAACTGATGGTGCAACCATTTCTTGGAGCTGCTGCAAGAAGGCCAAGATATCTCCCAACAGAGGAGCACTGTGGCCTTATGGAAAGAGCATGGGAGCATGGGGATATTGAAGAATAATCATATTTACCTTACAACTGGGTCTCAGGAGCTTTAAATTTACTCGTTTACTCCTGATTAGGCCAACCATCGGCCTAAATTCACAAGGTGAGCCCTCGATAAGGATATGACTTGTACTCTTTTCCTTAGGCCAGGGCATTCCCTGATCATTTATCCCAGTGGAAAAACCAAAGGTTTTATTTTTAACTGAGTACTGCGATTACAGCTGGGGTTTAATTCTGCAGGAGATGAAGCTGAAGGCGACACCACTCCCTGCATCTAGAGCACGGCACTAAAAGATTTTCCAACCAGTGACCCCAATACTTGGAATTCAGTGGGAGCTGCAGACTTCGCTGATGGTGAGGCCTCAGACGATAGCATGTACAACTTTCTTGGCAAATGCCAGGACTTTATCCCCAGGTTGTCCTTTGTCCAGCTGAGTTGACCCAGCCAGGGTCCCTGCGTCCTGATTAGGACAGTGCTTGGCACATAGTAAATGCTTAACAAATGTCATCATCTGAACTGTGCCCAAACACTTTAAATACCTGGGCATTATAGCACCCGTTAACCCAGTGCAGAGGGTCAGGGGCCATTCTCTGAGTGTTGGATCTTGATTTTTTAAAAAAATGGTATTTGTTAAACACTTATTCTCATCATCAATGGTATTCATTATTATTAAGAGTAATAACAGTAATGATAATAATAATGGTGTTTGCTAAGCACTTACTATGGGTCAAGCACTGTTCTAAGTGCTGGGGCAAAAACAAGGTAATCAGGCTGGACCCAGTCCCTGACTCTCATGGGGCTCACAGTCTTAATTTCCATTTTATAGATGAGGTAACTGAAGCACAGAGAAGTAAGATGACTTGCCCGAGATCACACAGCAGACAAGTGATGGATGCAGAATTAGAGCCCACATCCTTCTCACTCCCAGGCCCATGCTGAGCACTTACTGTGTGCAGACTTCTGCACTGAGCACTTGGCAGATTACTGTGTGCCAGACACTGTATTAAGTGCTGGAATAGATACAAGATAATCAGGTTGGACACAGTCCATGTCCCATGTGGGGCTCACAGTCTTAATCTCCCTTTTACAGATGAAGTAACTGAGACACAGAGAATTTAAGTGACATGCTCAAGATCACACAGCAGACAAGTGGTAGAGCTGGGATTAGAACCCAGATCCTCTGATTGCCAGGCCTGAGCTGTTTCCACTAGGCCATCTACTTCTCATGGTTAGATAGGACCCTTTCCGTGTGAGGATGTAATGAAAGACTGGTGCACAATTGACACCGCCTTCCACATTGTTTTCAGATAAAGGTAATAAAAGTGTTATTTGTTAAGGACCAAACACTGTAGATAAAAGATAATCAGGTTGGACATAGACCCCGTCCCTCATGGGACTCACAATCTAAGTAGGAGGGAGAACAGGTATTGAATCCCTATTTTACAGATTAATAATAATAATAATAATAATAATAATAATGGTATTTGTTACTATGCGCCAAGCACTGTTCTAAGCTCTGGGGTAGATACAAGGTAATCAGTTTGTCCCATGTGGGGCTCACAGGCTTCCTCCCCATTTTACAGATTAGATAACTGAGCCACAGAGAAGCTAAGTGACTTGCCTAAAGTCACACAGCTGATAAGTGGCAGAGGCGGGATTAGAACCCACATCCTCTGACTCCCAAACCCGTGCTCTTTCCATTAAGCCACGCTACTTCTCCAGATTAGAAAACTGAGGCACAGAGAAGTTAAGTGATTTGCCCAAGTTCACACAGCAGGCAGGCAGCAGTGCCGGGATTAGAACCCAGGTCTTGTGATTTGCTGACCGAGGCTCATTCCCCTAAGCCAAGCTGGAAGTTCTAAAATAGTTCTTTGTTGGGCTCATGCCTGTCATACAGGACCTATCTCTGTTTTGGAGCTTCCCCCCTGAAATCCCAATTTTTGCAAAGCCTTTGCTAAAAGAGACCATTCTCATTTTGGCACTTGTGAGCCACCAGGCTGGTCCGTCCGCTACTATTGTATCACACTGGTGGAGACTGGGCTTCTATATGTCTTTAAATCGCCTCTTCTACCCTCCCTGCTGGCATGTACACCCTTACAACAGCTGCTCTGGGATCCTGCTGTCTTCTATTTTCCTCATATTCCCCACCCAGGGGAGCTGATGAGATGATCACATTCCAGGATCTGGTTGTAGGTGGAGGACAGAGATGATTATTTCCATTTGATAGATGTGTAAATAGAGGCAGAAGAGCAACAAGTCATTGGTGGGGATGGAAACTGAATCCAGTTTCTTCTTTCCCAAAATCCTCCTAGAGGACACGGGCACTGTGTGTGGGTGAAGCTCGGCGTTTTCTAAAGGGGAAGGACTATTCTGAGAAGGACACAAGATAAGAAATGAGATTCCACTGGTTCCTTCTAACTGTCCATTCAAGGGATCAGTCGATACTGAATACGCTCCATTAGTTGGATCTAGGGAAGAGAGTGAATGCGTACTTTAGTGTGGGTCCATGCACGTGTCCCTGTGACCAAATAAAAGACAAAGGCAACCTCATTTCTATCTCATTTCTCAACCAACAAATCATCTGGGGAATAGTGTCTAAAGCCTCAGGTATTCTAATCTTGGCACAAGCGAATTCAGAAGTGTCTTCAAAAGCTACCTATCCTCCCTGTATTTCCATCAGACACAATTTCACACACCCGGTTTTAGTTTGAACGTGAATTGTAATGTCTGTGAATAAATCACTCTCCTGGCTATTTTCCAGTCTCCTCTTTCATTCCATTTGCTTTTTTAAAATCCCCCAAACTCTTCAACAATGAACTGAAGACCATTGCATTCTCCGGAAGGCTTTTCCCTTTTCCTTTCAAAGCAAAATGGTTTCTTCCTCCCACAGACTTTGGCTAGAATGGATTGCGTCCCCACAAGAAATGTTATTTTCCTGGATCTTAGTTCCATTAAACTATGGCCACAAGGGTGCAGGAGGAAACAGTGAAATTCCGTTTGAATGTCCATCAGATCTGTCACCACCCACCTTCAATTCCTTCGCAGTTCATTACTCAACTTTCACTGGGAGTGTTTACGTTTAGAAAGCCCAAATGGCAATCTTTATACATATACATACATATACATATATATATATATATATTGCTAAACAAAAGAAATGGTATTGTAACAAGGGGAGCGTGAAACTGGTGTGTGAGAAAAAAGAATTCCCAAGATGCACCAAGAACTTGGCCTAATGTTGTCTTCTAAAGCTCCTCACATTCCAAGTCCTGTAATAAATTAGTACCACCTAGCAAGGAAAGGGCCAAAGTAATCACAGCTTTAACTGCAGACGTTTTCCATTGGACTTATTTCCCCCCACCGCCCCCCTAATGTTAATAGAGAAAGCTCTGTTGTGCCCACAATGCATTAATTCTTGCTGCTTGTGAGAAATTATTTTGGAAGGTATCATATTTTAATACAAGTTTCCATTAATCTTTCCACATTACTCCCTTGCTTTTAGGTATTGCACTTGGAGGACAAAACAATGACCACACTTCATACAAACTCCATGATGTTCTACAGTCTACACACTGTATTCCCTTGCTGGAATGGAGCCCTGGATGTTGGGTGGAAAAACAGAACCTCTGAAACAAAGCTAAAGTAGCCCGTCAGTTTCAGATGGCAAAACTATGCAAACAGAGCAGTTTTCCTCCCCACTCCCTGGTAGAAAGGGGTTTTCCTGAAATCTAGGTTAGGTTCTGAAATCTGGATTTACATTTCCACTGTCCTGTTTCTCTAGCTGCCCACAGCCTAGTTTTTTGTGGAAGGATCTTTTCAAAAACCTATTCGGTGAAAAGCTGGCCATTTTGCCGAAGTGACTGAAAGGAGACTGATTAAAAGAAAGCTACAAGGCTACTCTTCTGAATTTTAATACACTTCATTATGCCCAAATTTACCTCCCCCCCAACTTTTAGTGTCCGGAAAAGGTGCCAAAATTAGCAAAAATGATCACAAATGGATACTACCAATAGCTTTAAGGTCCCTAAAATGTATCTGGATGATGTGACACTTTGGAAGGGCGGCAAGATTTCTTCCTCTGTGTCGAATTCTGATCCATGCTCTGCCACTCAGTAGAACAGGCCCCTCCCTTTATTCCAAGCCCAGGGTTCAGAGCTCCCTTTCCCCTCCAGAAGGCAATCTCTTTTTTATGAGGTTAGTGTTTGCTCTCAGCTCACCCCAAGCACTCCTCCGGACTGACGTGTGAGTGAGGAGAAAAAAAAATTGCAGCTTTTTGTTTTAAATTCTGGCTCTCCTGTTAATAAATTACTTGATAAAAGAGACGGCGAAATCTGTGTGCCAAGTCCACACTCTCTTCCGTCAGCTCAACTCAAAAATGATCTATAATTTCCTGCATTTTCTTTTCCATTGTGATTTAAGGAAAATATTGACTTTGGGTTTTTATAGGCCGTTTAGAGTTCCCTATTCCAGCCTTTCTTAAACCACCTGTCCTTGTTTATACATAATCCCAGTGAAGAAAAACTGAGCTAATAGCAGAAGTAACGTAACTGTAATCAATCATCAATTAATTAATCACAGGTACTTTTTGAGCGCTTACTACTGAATGCTTGGGAGACCATAATACAACAGAATTGGTAGGCATGTTCCCTGCCCACAAAGAACTCAAAGTCTAAAAGAGACAGACATGAAAATAAATTACCGATGGGGAAATGCAGAGTAAAAGGATTTGTTCGTAAGTACTGTGGGGCTAAGGGTGAGGTGAATATCAAGTGCTTAAAAGTCACAGATCCAACTGCATTGACAATGCAGAAGGGAGAGGAGAGGAGTCTGAGAGATGAGGGTTTAGTTGGGGAGGTTTCTTGGAGTTGAAGTGATTTTAATAAGCCTTTGAAGGTGGAGAGAGCGGTGTTCTATCACGTATGAAGGGGGAGAGAATTCCAGGCCAGAGGGAGGATGTGGGCGAGGGGTCACTAGCAAGATAGACAGGATCGAGCTACTGGGAGTAGTTGGGTATTTGAGGAGTGAAGGGGAATTTAGTAGAACAGTGAGGTAAAGTAGGAGGGAGAGAGCTGAGTGAGTGCATTAAAGATAGTGATGGAGAGGTAGGTGAGAAGCCATTAGGGGAGTCTGAGGATTGGGGCAACCTGGGTTAAATATTCTTTGAAAAAATGATCCAGGCAACGGAGTGAAGTATGGGCTAGAGAGAGGAGAGGCAGAAGGTAAGCAAGGCAGCTGATGGAATAGTCCAGGTGAGTTATGATAAGTGCTTGGATCAGCATGGTACCAGTTTGGATGGAGAGGAAGGGGTGGATTGTAGATGTTGCGGAGGTACAACTGACAGGATTAGATGACAGATGGACTGCGTAAGTTGAATGAAGGAGATGAGTCAAGGATATAAGCTTGCTGTGGGCAGGGAACGTGTGTGTTTATTGTTATATTGTACTCTACCAAGCACTTAGTACAGTGCTTTGCACACCATAAGCGCTAAATAAATACAACTGAATGAATGAATAATGTCAAGATGACGGGCTTATGAGGCAGGGAAAATAGTGATACTGTTTATGGTGATGAGAAAATTAAGGGAAGGAGAGGATTTGGGGCAGGAAGATGATAGGTTCTATTTTGGAACTAAGTTGGAGATTTCAGTGGGACTTCCAAATAGAGATGTCCTGAATGCAGGAGAAAAACTGAGACAGAAGAGAAGGAGAGAAGTCAGGACAGGAGATGTAGATTTGAGAATCATCCATGTAGCGATGGG
Organism: Ornithorhynchus anatinus; assembly: GCF_004115215.2. Lineage (NCBI taxonomy): Eukaryota > Metazoa > Chordata > Mammalia > Monotremata > Ornithorhynchidae > Ornithorhynchus > Ornithorhynchus anatinus. The sequence continues at coordinate 68,816,769 of NC_041728.1, read as the reverse complement.
AGTTAAAGCTGTGGCAGCTAAAGAGTTCTTCAAGAGAGTGGCTAGAAATGGAGAATAGAACAGGACCCAGAACTGAGCCCTGAGGGACTCCCATAGTTAGAGGGTGGGAGGCAGAGAAGGAGTCTGCAAAAAAGACTGAGGAGAACCACGAGAGTACAGTGTCAGTGAAGTCAAGGTTAGGTAATGTTTCCAGGAGACGAGGTTGGTCAACAGTGTGGAAAGCAGTTGAAAGATTGAGGAGGATTAAGGATGGAGTCACTTCTCTGTGCCTCGGTTTCCTCAATTGCACAATGGGAACTCAAAAGCTGTTTTCCCTCCTACTTAGATCGAGTCCTATTGAGACAGGGACTGTGTCTGAATTAATTTGTTTCTACCACAGCACTTAGAACAGTGCTTGACACACAGTATCAAGCACTTAACAAGTAACATTAAAAAAAAAGTAGTGACCACCAGATTTGGCAAGAAGGAGATAATTGATGACAGTAAAGAGAGCTGTTTCTGTGGAGTTAAGGGGCGCAAGCCAGATTGCTGTGGGTCAAGGAGAAAGTTGGAGAGGAAGTGGAAACCGCAAATGTAGACAACTAGCTCAAGGAGTTTGGAGAGGAATGCTAGGAGGGAGATGGGGAGATAACTGCAGGGTGTCGGGCTGTGCCATGCAGCAATGCAGACCCTGAAAACATGGTCCCTTTCTCCACCTATTTTAAACAGTTGAGTAAAACGCCTCGAATTAACCCCATAAAGGTCATGCACAGAGCTTTATGTGGAGAAATTGGAGGGCGAGAGTAGCATTTCAGTTTGAGCTCTGAGATAAAACCCCACTTTAAACCCTTGAGTGAGTAATCAGAGAGAGCCTCTAGTCAGGTAATATAACAAAGGCCTGAAGATAAAACTAAGCCAGGCCTGAAAGAAAGAGACCTGAGGGGAAAATTTCAATGGCCACAGAATGTTGGTTCACAGGCCCTCAAACAGCTTCTCCTCTGGCTGTTACAGTTCCTGCTGTCAGCACAGTCACAACTTGGCAAAAGAACAGTCTACAAGCTAATTCCTTTTGGCATTTTCTGAAGACTGTAGGCATTTGGCATTCACCAAATTGCTACCCTAGAAAGAACCTTGATAGGGTACTTAGTCTGCTGAAACTCTCCCAGCAAGGAAGCTGAATCTTCTTTCTTTAAGCACATCACCAGGGAAGGACATCTTCATCATCATTGTATTTACTGAGCTCTTATTATGTGTAGACCCCTGTACTAAGCGCTTGGGAGAGTACAATAAGACAGAGATGGCAGACTCATTTCCTGCCCACAATGAGCTTACAGTCTAGAGGGGCTTTCGGTTAGATTTTGGTTATGTTCTACATGGGGCCATAATTGATTCTCACACAGTTTTCCTCAGCAAGTTATCTTCCAGCCAAAGTTTACCCAGCCATTTTGAGCTAAAACAACTTTATCACTCTTTTCCAGGACCAGCATCACTGGGCGGGAGACCAGGTCAGTTTGACACCATGGAGACCTCCAATGGAACACCCCTGCTCCCAGCTCCCAAAAGAAGCAACATGGCCTAGTGGATAGAGCGTGGGCCCGGGAGTCAGATGCAAATCACTTCACTTCTCTGTGCCTCAGTTCCCTCATCCATAAAATGGGCATTAGGACTGTAAGCCCTGTGTGGGACGTGGACTGTGTTCAACCTGTTTATCTTGTACCTACCCCAGTGCTTAGTACAGTATCTGGCACATAGTAAACACTTAAAAAATCGCATTAAAAAAATAAAAATAAACTGTGATCCAAGCCAATGAATCCTTGAGATAAGGATTTTAAGACTACAGTCAGGAAAGAGAGCTCAGAGCCATCCACATGGGTCCGAGGTGACCAGGATGATATGTGCCACAGACGAGCATTTTCAGGTAACAGTTATCGCTGGGAGGGCCATGAGGATAAATACAGGGCCAGCATGGCCTAGCCAATACAGCACAGGCCTGAGAGCCAGAAGGCCCTGGGTTCAAGTTCCAGCTCTACCACTTATCTGCTGTGTGACCTTGGACAAGTCACTTAACTTCTCTGTGTCTCAGTTACTTCATCTGTAAAATGGGGATTGAAACTGTGAGCCCGACATGGGACAGCGATTGTGTCCAACCCGATTACCTTGTATCTTCCCCAAGTGCTCAGTGCAATGGTTGGAACATAGTAAGTGCTTAAGAAATACCATAATAATAATAATAATGATGATGATGATGATGATGATGATGATAAGGGGCAGAACAAGAGAGAGAATGAGCTCGGCTAGCCAATGGACATGAGATGCCAGAGAAGAAGAGTTTCACTTGGGGATTGTACTTGAGAGCTGCTGAATAGGAAGAGCTTTGCCAAAGACCAAGAAAAGCAGCGTGATGTAGTGGATAGAGCAATAGAGCACAGGCCTGGGCGTCAGAAGATCACGGGTTCTAATCTCTGCTCTGCCACTTGTCTTCTGCATGACCTTGGACAAGTCATTTAACTTCTCTGTGCCTCATTTACTTCATTTGTAAAATGGGGATTAAAACTGTGAGCCCAACATGGGACAGCGATTGTGTCCAACCCGATTACCCAAGTGCTCAGTACAGTGCTTGGCACATAATAAGTGCTTAACAAATAGAATTTTGTAAAAAAAGAAACTATTATATGGTTCCTCCCAACACTGTGTTGCATCTACTGATAAAATTCAGGACTGGAAGAAGTACTGAGTTGACACAGCAATGGCAGCACTCCTGGCTTACAACCTAAGTTCTTACTTAATAACAATAATGTTGGTATTTGTTAAGCGCTTACTATGTGCAGAGCACTGTTCTAAGCACTAGGATAGATACAGGGTAATCAGGTTGTCCCATGTGAGGCTCACAGTTAATCCCCATTTTACAGATGGGGGAACTGAGTTGGTATTTAATAATAATGTTGGTATTTGTTAAGCGCTTACTATGTGCCGAGCACTGTTCTAAGCGCTGGGGTAGACACAGGGGAATCAGGTTGTCCCACGTGGGGCTCACAGTCTTAATCCCCATTTTACAGCTGAGGTAACTGAGGCACCGAGAAGTTAAGTGACTTGCCCAAAGTCACACAGCTGACAAGTGGTAGAGCCGGGGTTCGAACCCATGACTTCTGACTCCAAAGCCCGTGCTCTTTCCAGTGAGCCATGCTGCTTCTCAACTGAGTCACAGAGAAGTGAAGTGACCTGTCCACAGTCACACAGCTAACAAGTGGCAGAGTCGGGATTCGAACCCATGACCTCTGACTCCCAAGCCCGGGCTCTTTCCACTGAGCCACGTTACTTTTTTTGTTTTGTTCTGTTTGTTTTGTTGTCTGAGCCCGTTGTTGGGCATGGATTGTCTCTGTTGCCGAATTGTACATTCCAAGCACTTAGTACATAGTAAGTGCTTAATAAGTATGATTGAATGAATAGAGCAGGGCTCTCAGAATGCTCAGGAACCAGTGCCCTGGATTCCACTTGACAGGAAATCCTTTATAAACCATGAAATGAGGGAAGCGAAGAATTGCCAATTATGAATTATGAATGCAGTGGACATTGAGGTAGCAGCAAAGGGGAGATGCTATAGGAGTAAGAAACACTGAATAAGAGCTAGATCCCACAGTTGTTCTAATATAATGAGAAAAAAGTATAGTGAGACATCATCATTTGGTAATTGCAATACAATTCATTTAGAAGGAACGCAAAGGGGAAAGAGCAAAATGAATAAAATTAGAGGAGAATATACTGAAAGCATTTAAGTTTGAATATAATTTGTTTTTATTTAAATAGTATGCATTTTGCTTTAAGAGGGCTATATTTATCAGATCACCATGACAATGTCTTTTTTAAAAATCTGTACAGCTAAGAGAAAAAGGAACTATATTGTTCTTTAGGCATTTATTGACTTGTAGATATTATTTCTATTTTCTCTCTGTATACTTTTCACTATATATATTTGTCTTCCCCATTAGATTGTAAACTCCTCAAGGGTAGGGTTCAGTGTCTTACAGTTCTTCCATATGTCTCCCAAGTGCCAATGTCCCTTCAGTCAATACTGTGGATGATATTGATGATGATGATGAAGAATACTGAGATTGAAAGGTCATATAGTCACTGGTCATTGGGAAGCAGTGTGGCTCAGTGGGAAGAGCCCGGGCTTGGGAGTCGGAGGTAACGATTTCGAATCCCTGTGTGACTGTGGGCAAGTCACTTAACATCTCTGGGCCTCAGTTACCTCATTTGTAAAATGGGGATGAAGACTGTGAGCCCCACGTGGGACAACCTGATTACCCTGTAACTACCCAGCGCTTAGAACAGTACTCTGCACATAGTAAGCACTTAACAAATACCAACATTATTATATAGTCCATCCCCCTGCTTCTTACTTGTTCTGGTATGCCAGGCCAGACCCCCACTCTTCCTTTCTGGGCCCCCAATGTTGTTTGGAATATTCTAAGAAGGGATTGGCCACTGGGTCAATAGAGGGAAACGTTTACTGTCTCCTGGAGGTGAAGCCTAGCTTTCCACAAAGCAAGGCAAAGGAAAGGGAGGGTAGTGAGAAGTGAGCTGTGAGTCAAATGTATTTATTGAACACTTTCTGTGCAGAGCACTGTACTAAGCTCTTGGGAGAGTACAATAGAACAATATAACAGCTACATTCCCTGTTCACAGTGGGTTCTGGGCTGCTACCCACCATACCCTGAAATCCAACCAGAAAAGATCTTCATTCGGGTGGTAACATATTTTTCTCCATCCAAACTATCTTCTGTCTTATGCCTTCAAATTGTCTCCAACCCGTAGTAGTGCCTTGGACACATCTCTCCCAGAACGCCCCACCTCCATCTGCAATCCTTCTGGTAGTGGATCCATAGATCCATGGTAAAAGAAGCAGCGTGGCTCAGTGGAAAGAGCCTGGGCTTGGGAGTCAGAGGTCAAGAGTTTGAATCCCGGCTCTGCCACTTATCAACTGTGTGACTGTGGGCAAGTCACTTAACTTCTCTATGCCTCTGTTACCTCATCTGTAAAACGGGGATGAAAACTGTGAGCCCCACGTGGGTCAACCTGATTACCCCGTATCTATCACAGCACTTAACAAATACCAACATTATTATTATTGCGGTAAATTTCCGGAAGTGGTTTATCGTTGCCTCCTTCCACTCAGTAAACTTTAGTCTCCACCCTCCACTCTCTCCCGTTCGACTGCTGCCTAGGGCAGGTGAGTTCTGACTTGTAGCCGATTTTCTCCCACTCACTAGCCACTGCCCAAGCTAGGAATGGAAATACCTCAGCTGGACTCTCCCTGCCATAGTCGAGACTGGTAGAGAACTGGAAACTCTCCAGAGAGGAGCCATCCAAACTATACCTGTGGCAAAAAGGAAACTAGAGCTGGTTAATTTAACCACTATCTTAATTTTAGGCGGGGGGTTGTTATTTTAGGCTAAACCCTATTTCCCAGCTCTTCTCCGGCAAAGCTCTCAGGCAGAACATGGCTTAACCTCCTGAACTGCCAAACAGATTCTCTTCTTGATCATGCCAGTCTTGATCCTCAAGTGCTGTAAATATACCCTTGCCAACTGTGCTTTTAGCAGGCTTTGTTGGGATCTCCCCATTTATGTTGCTATTTAAATCCCAATTGTGATCTTGTCTCTTTGAGAGTTGGATTTCATCATGATCACTGGGGCCAACACAGAACTCTCCTTCCTCGACACTTCCCCCCCATACTTCCCCCCCACCATTCTGGGGCTTAGACAGACCATATTAGAGAAGCAGCATGGCTCAGTGGAAAGAGCACTGGCTTGGGAGTCCGAGGTCATGAGTTCGAATCCCAGCTCTGCCACATGTCCGCTGTGTGACTGTGGGTGAGTTACTTAACTTCTCTGTGCCTCAGTTCCCTCATCTATAAAATGGGGATGAAGAGTGAGCCTCACATGGGACAACCTGATTACCCTATATCTACCCCAGCGCTTAGAACAGTGCTCTGCACATACTAAGCGCTTAAATACCAAGATTATTATTATTATTATAATACAATGTCAGGAATTTCAGCCCTCATTTGGAGATGTTCAGCAATTTCAATCTGAGGAAAATTCCAACTTAGAATCTAATGCTGATGCAATCTAATCTCTTGCCCTCTGGTCCTGTTCTGAGTGAGAGCAGAGACTAGCTGCTCTCCATTCCTTACCCAAGTGTTACTATTATTTACTGAAATAATACCTGTTCCTTGTTTTAGGTAAAATGTCTGATGCCATCAATCAATCAATCAATCAATCCATGGCATTTATTTTCTTTTCCTTTTATGGTGTTTCTTGAGTACTTTCTAGGTGTCAGGCACTGTACTAAGCAGTGGCGTAGAGACAAGAAAAACAGGATGGACACAGCCCATGTCCCACATGGGGCTCACAGTCTTAAGCCCCATTTTACAGATGACATAACTGAGTCACAGAGAAGTGAAGTAACTTGCCCAAGGTCACACAGCAGACAAGTGGAGGAGCCAGGATTAAAGCCCAGGTCTTTCTTACTCTCAAACCGGTGTTCTATCCACTAGGCCATTCCGCTTATGTGTGCAGAGCACTGTACTAAGCACTTGGAAGAGTAAAATGCCATCATCCAGAAGTCAGTTTTCCCAGGACCAAAGGCAGTTCTGCCCCAAATCCATTCATTATCTTGAATTTGTTCCTTTAGAGGACTGAATTCCACTAGTCATTTCCAAGCTTCCATGTGTATTTTGAAGGACTACTTGGTCCAGAATACGAGGGAATAACAGCAGCTTCAGATATTCAGTCTTCAAAATGCTAAAGTGCTCTAAGATAAGTGCTACAACTTGTAGTTCCCCAGGGCCTTGAAAAATCTTGTCTTCAGGCCAACTGGGTATGAAGCACTCTTCAAAAAATGGTATGGAACACATTGTCTACAGTGAAGCTCCATTTACCTTTTCTGTGCTACTAATAACTAGCAAAAGCAGACTGGAATCGGTTTTGAAAAAGTAATTATCTTAGCCAGGTCCCTCTCTTTCAGGAAGATGGTGGAATTGATACCATATGGAGGGGAGTTTCTGGGAGTATTTATTGAGCACTTATTGTGTACAGAATACTGTGCTATCAATACATGAGAGTTGGTAGATGTGATTCCGACCCACCAGGAGCTAAAACAGACTTTGAAATAATTTAGGGACAGGGGAAATAGTAGAGTATAAGAATATTTATGTGACTGTTTGGGGGCTGGGGTGAGTATCAAAGTATTTAAGGAGCTTTTTCAATTCGAAATTCCATTTCTGACAACTGTGGAGGGGCAAATCTCAAATTCAGTTCCAATTCAACCTGTGCAGACATGAGAAGGAGTGCAGTCTAGTGGAAAGAATACAGGCCTGGAAGTCAGTGGATCTGGTTTCTGGTCTCCCTTGTCTGCTGTGTGACCTTGGGAAAGTCACTTAACTTATCTTTACCTCAGTTACCTCATCTATAAAATGGGGATTAAGACTGTGAGCCCCATATGGGACATGGACCGTTGGCTCATGTTTAACCCAGCACTTAGTACAGTGCCTGGCACATATTAGCACTTAACAGATACCCTTAAAAAAGTCACTCTCAATAGGTACTTAATTAATATTGGTAAAGGGGTGTTGATTTTTAATTTAATTTTTTTTAGGATTTGTTCAAGCACTTTGTGTGTCAAGCACTGTTCTAAGAACACGGTAGATACAAGTTAATCTGGCTGGATACAGTTTGTATCCCACATGGGATCATATTTCTACACAGGTGGGAGAACAGATATTGAATTCCCATTTTGCAGTTGAGAAAACTGAGGCCAAAAGAAGCTAAGTGATTTTCCCAAAGTTACACAACAGGTGAGTGGTGGAGGTGGGATTAGAACCCAGGGCTTCTGGCTCCCAGGCCTGTACTTTATCCACTAGGCCACATATTTCCTTATCTTCGGGGTCTGCGGGGGGAGTTGACAGCAAGAGCCAGATGAGCAGTGCCAATCAGGTACCTCACAGTCAATCAGGAGGCCTATAGGAGGGGCCAATCATTATGGTCAAAAAACCACTTTTGCTCACATGGAGCCTAGACTTCAGATCAATTCCAGGTTTTCCCAACACATGCCATTTCCCAGTGTCCCTTATATTTGCATGAACACAGACCGTGATATAATCGGGCCTTTCTGAAATACCTAGGCTCAAGGATGATAAAAGCAACCCACTAGACTAAGAGCTCATGAAGGGAGTAAGATAATTCAAGAACTCACCAACCTTTTAGCTCTATCCTCAGGTCAGTAGTGCTGAGGCATGACACTCTACCCTTTCCTCCACAGTCACACTCTGACTGGAAAGTTGGTAGCTCTTCTTTGGTTCAGTCATTCATTCATTCAATAGTATTTATTGAGCGCTTACTATGTGCAGAGCACTGTACTAAGCGCTTGGAATGTACAAATCGGTAACAGATAAAGACAGTACCTGCCCTTTGACGGGCTTACAGTCTAATCGGGGGAGACGGACAGACAGAAACAATAGCAATAAATAGAATCAAGGGGATGAACACCTCATTAAAACAATAGCAAATAAATAGAAGCAAGGTGATGTACATCTCATTAACAAAATAAATAGGGTAATGAAAATATATATAGTTGAGCGGACAAGTACAGTGCTGAGGGGAAAGGAGACGGGGAGGAGCAGAGGGAAAGGGGGGAAAAGAGGGTTCATTTGTCTGCCAATCTCTCTAGGGAGAGGCGTTAGGAATACTGTTAACTGATTTGGATCTGGATGAGGTAGGAAAATCCTAGGTCTACATTCTTGGGGATTCCAGTTCCTAGTTCTTCCTTTGGGTAGTACAAGACAGTTGCTTTCATGTTCTCATGCTGCGGGAGGAAAGAATTCAGGGGACTCTGAATTGGAATTCTGATCAAAGAATCCTGAGGGCTCGGGCCATCTTCAATACTTTTTCCTTTGTCTCAGGGCATGGGGAGCAGGGATAGGACACTTTTATCACCAAGAACAGAAGTGAGGGTTGACTTCATTCTACTTAACTTGGGGAGAGAAAGAGGGAGGAAATTTTCCGACTCAGTGATGATTTCAAGTCAACTCTGACCGTAATGATGCTATGGACACACCTTTCCCACAACACCCCACCTCCATCTGCAATCCTTCTGGTAATGAATGCATAGAATGTTCTAGGTAAAAATACAAAAGTGGTTTACCTTTGCCTCCTTCCACGCAGTAAACTTGAGTCTCCGCTCTTGACTCTCTCCCATGCCGCTGCTGCCCAGCACAGGTGAGTTTTGACTTGTAGCAGATTGCCTTCCACTCCCTAGCCCCTGGCCAAGCTAGGAATGGAATGGTTAGGTCTCTGCTTGACTCTCCCTCCCGCAGTCAAGACGGGGAGAGAACTGGAAACTCTCCAGGTGCAACCCAGAGAGGGATCAGTGATCTCACTTTCCCTCAAATTCCTGGCACCCAATGCCCATGTAGTGCCAGAGATATGGATAGAATCTCTCTCTTTGCTCCACCTGGGAGGGTCTAGGAAGCCCACTCACCCCCTTTGCCATACTTTAAACTTCAGGTGTTTAAAAAGCCAGAGAAACTGTGGTCTAGCTGAAAGAGTACGGGCCTGGGAATCAGAGAACCTGGGTTCTAATCCCAGCTGTGTGAACTTGGGCAAATTAGTTAACTTCTCTGTGCCTCAGCTCCCTCATCTGTAAAATGGAGATTAGATACTACACCCTCCTACCTAGGCTTTTAGCCCCTGTGGGGCAGGGACAGTCCAATCAAATAAACGTGTATCCACCAAAAGTGTTTAGAACAGGGTTTGACACATAGAAAGTGTTTAACAAATATTATTTTTTACTATTATTGTTGTTGTTATGCATCGTGGCGTAGTGGGAAGAGAGCATTTGAAGATGGGGAGAGTGATCGTCTGTCGGATATAATAATAATAATAATATTGGTATATGTTAAGCACTTACTGTGTGCAGAGCACTGTTCTAAGCGCTGGGGTAGATTCAGGATGATCAGGTTGTCCCATGTAGGGCTCACAGTCTTAATCCCCATTTTACAGATGGGGTCACTGAGGCACAGAGAAGTGAAGTGATTTGTCCACAGTCACACAGCTGACAGGGGGCAGAGTTGGGATTCAAACCCATGACCTCTGGCTTCCAAGCCCGTGCTCTTTCCGCTGAGCCATGCTGCTTCTCCTAGGAGGAAGAAGTTCCAGGACAGAGGGAGGATGTAGGCAAAAAGTTGGTGTCAAGACAGATGAGAGCGAGGTACAGTGGATAAGTTGGCATTCGAGGAAGGAAGTATGCAGGGAGGGTTGTAGTTGAAGCAGTGTGGCTCAGTGGAAAGAGCCCAAGCTTGGGAGTCAGAGATCATGGGTTCTAATCCCGACTCTGCAGCTAGTCAGCTGTGTGACCTTGGGCAAGTCACTTAACTTCTCTGTGCCTCAGTTACCTCATCTAGAAAATGGGGATGAAGACTGTGAGCTTCACGTGGGACAACCTGATTACCTTGTATCTACCCCAGCACTTAGAACAGGGCTTGGCACATAGAAAGCACTTAACAAATATCAACATTATTATTAGGAGGAGGAGGAGAAGAAGAGTAGCGAGGTGAGGTAAGAGGGAGCAAGGGGATTGGTTGGTTTAAAGCCAGTGGTGAGGAGTTTCTGTTAAGATACAGAGGTGAATGGGCAACCTCTGGAGGTTCTTGAGGAGTGGAGATACACTGAACGTTTCGGTACAAAAACGATCTGGGCAGCAGAGTGAAGTATGGACTGGAGTAGGGAGAGACAGGAGGCTGGGAAGTCAGCTAGGAGTCTGATGCAGTAATCAAGGTGGGATAGGTTAAGTGCCTTGGATCTACATGGTAGCAATTAGGATGGAGAGGAAAGGGCAGACTTCAGTAATGTTTAAGAGAACCATCAGGATTTGGGAATAGATTAAACATGTGGGTTTAATGAGAGATGAGTTGAGGATAATGCCAAGGTTATGGACTTGTGAAAAGGGAGGTTGGTGGCACTGTCTACAGTGATGGGAAAAGCAGGGGAAGGACAGGGTTGGGGTGAGAAGATGGGGAGTTCTGTTAGTTTGAAGTGCCGGTGAGAATCCCTAAGGCTCAGGTTTTTTTATGATATTTGTTAGTGTGCTTACTATATGCCAGGCCCTCTACTAAGCGCTGGTGTAGATACAAGTTTATCAGGTTGGACACAGTCCATGTCCCACATGGAGCTAACACTCTCTATTCCCCTTTTTACAGTTAACTGAGGCACAGAGAAGTTAAGTAGCTTGCCCAAGATCACACAGCAGACAAGTGGCGGAGCTGGGATGAGAACCCAGGTGCTTCTGACTCCCAGGCCCACACTCTATCCTCTAGGCCAACTATTCTCCACCTAAACCCAGTCCCTTGGAGAACTCGTTCACTCTCAATGCTTCAACTATCACCTCTGTGAGAATGATTGGAGAAGCAGCGTGGCTCAGTGGAAAGAACGTGGGCTTGGGAGTCAGAGGTCATGGATTCTAATCCTGGCTCTGCCACTAGTCAGCTGTGTGACCTTGGGCAAGTCACTTAACTTCTCTGTGCCTCGGTTACCTCATCTGTCGAATGGGGATTAAAACTGTGAGCCCCACATGGGACAACCTGATCACCTTGTATCCCCCAGTGCTTAGAACCATGCTTTGCACATAGTAAGTGCTTAACAAATACCACAATTTATTTATTTATTTTATTCCCAAATCTACATCTCCAGCCCTCATCTCTCTCCCTCTCTACAGGCTTGCATTTCCTCCTGCCTTCAAGACATCTTTGATTGGATGTCCTGCCAACCCATATTCAATCTGTTACCAAATCTTGTTGGTTCTACCTTCACAACATTGCTCAAATCTGTCCTTTCCTCTCCATCCATACCACTACCATATTGATCCAACCGCCTCATCTATCCCACCTTGACTAATACATCAGCCTCCTCGCTGACCTCCCTGCCTTCTGCCTCTCCCCACTCCAGTCCATTCTTCACTCTGCTCCCCAGATCATTTTTCTAAAATAAATTCAGTCCACATTTCCCCACTCCTCAAGAACCTCCAGTGGTTGCTCATCACATCTGCATCAAACAGGAACTCCTTACTATTGGCTTTGAAGCATTTAATCACTCTGCCCCCTCCTATCTTACTTCGCTGATTTCCTAATTCAACCCAGCCTGCTAATTTTTTTTCCTCAAATACCAACCTACTCACTGTACCTCCATCTTGTTTATCTCACCAATGACCCCTCGCTGACAACCTGCTTTGGGCCTGGAACTCCCTCCCCCATCATAAATGACATATCACCGCTCCCCCCACATTCAAAGCCTTATTTGAAGCACATCCTCTCCAAGAGGGAAGCAGCATGCCCTAGCGGATAATCTGGATTCAGCTCCCGGCTCTGTCACTTGTCTGCTAGGTGACCTTGGGCAAATCACTAGAGAAGCAGGGTGGCTCAGTGGAAAGAGCCCGGGCTTGGGAGTCAGAGTTCATGAGTTCAAATCCTGGCTCTGCCACTTGGCAGCTGTGTGACTGTGGGCAAGTCACTTAACTTCTCTGTGCCTCAGTTCCCTCATCTGTAAAATGGGGATTAACTGTGAGCCTCACGTGGGACAACCTGATTACCCTGTATCTACCCCAGTGCTTAAAACAGTGCTCTGCACATAGTAAGCGCTTAACAAATACCAACATTATTAAATCACTTCACTTCTCTGGGCCTCAGTTACCTCATCTATAAAATGGGGATTAAGACTGTGAGCCCCATCTAGGACAGGGACTGTGTCCAATCCGATGATCTTGTACTACCCCAGCATTTAGAACAGTGTTTAACAAATACTATTTTTAAAAAGAGGCTTTTTCTGACTAAGCCCTCATTTCCTCTTATGTATATATCCAAAATTTATTCATTTATTTATATTAATGTCTGCCTTCCCTTCTGGATTGTAAACTCCTTGTGAGCAGGGAACGTTTCTACCATCTCTGTTATATTGTCCTCACCCTTGCATTTCATACGGCGCTCTGCACATAGTAAGCACTCAATAAATGCTATAACCCAACTAAGGCCTCATTCCCCCTACTCCTGCTCCCTTCTGTGTCACCTTTGCACTTGAACTTGCATCCTTTATTTGCTCCTATCTCAGCCCCTCAGCATTTATGTACATATCTGTAATTTATTTTAATGGCCATTTTCCTCTCCAAACTATAAGCTCATTGTAGGCAGGGAACATGTTTACCAACGCTGTTATATTGTACTCTCCCAAGTGTTTAATACAATGCTCTGCACACAGTAAGTACTCTGTAAATGCCACTGAATCATTAATAAATCAGGCAAAAATCCTACTAGTACTTGCTAGGCAAGACCTGACCAGATTGAGTTGTTGGTTAACACTTAGAAAATCAAGGAAATCAATCAATCAGTGAATCAATCAATCTTCTATATCCCTTGAGCACTTACTGTATGCAGAGCACTGTATTAAGTACTTGGAAGAGTACAAAATGACAGAGTTGGTAGACACATTCCCTCCTCACAACGAGCTTGCAGTCTAGAGAAATCTACAGCGATTAGCTTTGGGAAAATTCAATTATTCTCTAGTGATGTTTCCCAAGGAGAAAATAGAAGCAAAATTCATGGATTGCCAGGTAAAAGTGTTCTTTCTTCCATTTAAATCGGGTAAAAGCACATTGTTCTGCTCATATTAGTGAAGAAATTGACTGGTATGAAAAGCCAGGGTCTGGCAGGTGGCCGTTTTATTATAAACGTCAATGAGCCCGGGCACATAAACTATATTGAATTTCATCCCATGAACAGGAAGAACAGCCTCACCCGAATGTAAGCTAATGGGCTCCTGCCCCATAAACGGATTCCCTTCCCCTAAAAGGAAATTGTTTGTAGAAACCAGGAATCGCCACCTATTGTTTAAGGAGTACAAATCACCACGGACGCTGAAGCCCATTTTTCTAGCTGATGCGTGCTAACCTTTTTCTTTAAAGGCATTGCCAAAAAAGGAGTGCTAGCAAGTCCCCAGAGGGTTAAGCCATTACCTAAGAAATGTCAAACATTTCAAAGTTGAAGGGTTAAGTAGGTGCACTCTCAACATTTCCTAGCAGTGGATAGTATATCTTTCGTAAAACTATGTGCACTTAAGCGTGTCCTCCCAAATCTGCTGTTTGACATTTTCAGAGGGAAAATAGACTCTTTTCGTAATAATGAAGAATAACTGTGGTATTTGTTAAGTGCATACTATATGCCAACCCCGAACTGAGCTCTAGGGTGGACACAAAGCAAACAGGTCAGACACAATTCCTGTCCCACATGGGGCTCACAATCTAAGTAGGAGAGAGAACAGTTCATTTCACCCACACTTTATGGCTGAGGAAGCTGAGGCATAGATAGAGAAGTTAAGTGACTTGCTCGAGGTCACACAGCAGACAGTGGCAGAGGTAGAATTAGAACCCAGGTCTTCTGCTTCCCAGGCCCGTGCTCTTTCATGGGCTTCAGGTGGGAAATTGCCTGTGTAATAAGTGTTCCCTTTCTCATATGTCTCCCAAGACAGAGTGGTGTCAAGCCGTTTCTGTCTGGAGGATTGGAAAATTCTCCTGGTACCAGGCTCTGGAACAGAGCTGACATCCTCAGGGCAGAAAAAGAGTTTGTTACCCCTCATGATCACCATCATCATCAGTAAGATCAGGTGCCTTCTCCAGACAGTTCTTGGGACTACATGCTTGAAGGAAATCCAAAGGATGCAATCCCTGCCCTCCCCTCCAACCCCAAAGCAGCTTACAGTCTAATGTGAGACATAGGCCAATATAAAATGAAGAAACCAAAAGCCCAAACTATTTAGAAAAATGTCCCTCTTAGCAGAATCCCCTCTGGGGGTAGCCCAGCCTCGGCCCAGATGCCAGTCTGAGCTATTACTGCTGAACGGCTCCCCTAGTCACTGGCCTTTTCATACTCAATGGCCCAAGGACAATTCAACCATCTCTGGGTATCACCGGATTGAGTTGTTAATGCTGTCGCTTATTAAGTTGCTACTGCTGACATTTACCTCACCCAGTTGCTACTGCTGTCGTTTACCTCACCCACCCCATGCACCCCAGTCCCACTCCTGTCAGCCCATTCTAGTCCGCTTCTCTCACCTCACCTTCCTGCCCCCTGGGCCACCCAACTCCTCCCCTCCCCTAGCACCACCCCTCGTCATCCTCCCCTAGAACCAGGCCCCATCCAGTCAATCCTATCCAAATCCTCCCCACCCATCACACTGACACCTCCATCACTCCACCCTCCACAGCTTCTGCGAAATGTGCCCTATAGAACCCCCACTCCAAACCCCCATTCCATCATGGGGAAGATCCCTTGATGATCAAATAGATGTTCTCAACACCACTCTCTATACTGAACTCAACTCACTCACTCCCCTATCCCTTCATTGATCTCGGACCATTAACCCACAGCCCTGGATCATCTGCCCAGCCCTCCTCCTTCTCTCCTGGGCTCGAGCCGCAGAGTGCTGCTGGAGGAAATCTAAACATCAGGGTGACATGGTCCACTTCAAATTTACCCTTTCAAGCTTTAACTCTGTCCTCTCTTCTGGCTGGCAAAACTATTTTTCCATCCTTATTGACACACCCATGCCCATCACCCTTACCAGTTGTTCCAGACATTTAACTCCCTCCTCAGGCCCCCGGTTCCTCCCCTCACCTTGCCCCCAGTGACCTGGCCAACTACTTTATCAAGAAAATTGACACCATCATGTATGAGGTCCCTAAAATCGCCCCTGCTCCTGCTCAGTCCCTCCCCATTCTGGGCCCCTCCTCAACTCTCCCATCCTTCCCAGCAGTATTTCTAGAGGTGATCTCCTGCCTCTTCTCAAAACCCACCACCACCACCTACACATCTGACCCCATTCCTTTGCTCTTTATCAAACCCCCTCTCACCCCCTCTCTTTTTTCCTCCTCAACAGCCATCTTCAACCATTCGCTCTCCAATAGCTTCTTCCCCACTGGTTTCAAACATGCCCATGTGCCCCCATCTTAAAAAAAAACCTCCCTTGACCCCATGGCTCCCTCCAGTTATCACCCATCTCCCTCCTACCATTCCTCTCCAAACTCCTTGCACAAGTTGTCTACAAACACTGTCTCAAATTCCTCTCCTCCAATTCTCTCCTTGACACCCTCCAATCTGGCTTCAGTCCTCTTCCCTCTACAGAAACCGCCCTCTCAGAGGTTACGAGTGATCTCCTTCTTGCCAAATCCAACAGCCTCTACCCCTTCCTAGACCTTCTCAATCTCTCAGCTGCCTTCACACTGTGGACCACCACCTTCTCCTGGAAACGCTATCCCAACTTGGCTTAACTGACTCTCCTCTCCTGCTTCTCCTCTTATCTCTTTGGCCATTCATTCTCAGTCACCTTCACGGGCTCCTCCTCTGCCTTCCACCCCATAACTGTGGGGATCCCTCAAGTTTCAGTTCTGGATCCCCTTCTATTGTTCATCTACATCACTCCTTTGGAGAACTCATTCACTACGGTGGCTTCAACTACCACCTCTATGTGAACGGAAACCACCCTGATCTCTCTCGCTCTCTCCAGTCTCACATTTCCTCCTGCCTTCAAGACAACTCTACTTGGATGTCCTTCTCATCATCTCAAATTTAACATGTCCAAAACAGAGTTTCTTATCTTCCCACCCAAACCTTGTCCTTCCCATGACTTTCCCGTCACTGTAGACAGCACCATTATCCTTCCTGTCTCACAAGTCCATAACCTTGGCGTTATCTTTGATTCCTTTCTGTCATTCAACCCACAGTTTCAATCCATCACTAAATTCTGTCGGTCCTACCTTCACAACATCGGTAAAATCCACCCTTTCCTCTCCATCTAAACTGCTACAATGTTAATACAGTCACATATTCTATCCTGCCTGGATTACTGCATCAGCCTCCTTGTTGACCTCCCAGCCTCTTGTCTCTCCCCACTCCAGTCCATACTTCACTCTGCTGCCCGGATCATTTTTCTACAAAAAATGTTCAGGACTCGTCACTCCGCTCCTGAAAAAACTCCAGTGGTTGCCCCTTCACCTCTGCATCAAACAAAAACTCCTCACCATTCGCTTTAAAGCACTCCACCACTTTGCTCCTACCTCATCTCCCTTCTCTCCTCCTACAATCCAGTCCACCCATTTCTCTCTTCTTGTGCTAACCTTCTCACTGTGCCTCGATCTCTCCTGTCTCGCCACCTACCCCTAGCCATGTCCTACCTCTGGCCTGGAAAGCCCACCCTTTTTAAATCCAAGAAACAATTACTCTCCCTCCATTCAAAGCCTTACTGAAGGCACATTTCCTCCAAGAGGACTCCCCAGACTAAGCCCCACTTTTCCTCATCTCCCTCTCCCTTCTGTGTCACCCTGTCTTGCTTCCTTTGTTCCTCCCCCTTCCCAGCCCCACAGTACTTATGTACATACTGTCTAGACAGTAAGCTCATTGGGGGCAGGGAATGTAAATATTTATTGTTGTATTGTATTCGCCCAAGCACTTAGGACAGTGCTCTGCCCATAGTAAGTGCTCAATAAATATGATTGAATGAATGAATGCACTTTTCTTCTATTTTCTCTTTGGGCTATTTGGTGGATTAAATGACCAGAACAGTCTCTTTCTTTCATTCATTCATTCATTCAATAGTATTTATTGAGCACTTACTACGCATGCAAAGCACTGTACTAAGCATTTGGGAAAGTACAATATAACAATAGTCTCTAGCATTGTGCAGGTAAAGATGCTTTCAAACCCTTATAGTGACCCAAGAGGAACCAAGATGCAGGCATCTGAACCTTAAAAAGCTGTTGGACCTGAAGAAGAGTCCTACCGCTTGCTTATCATCTTCTTCAGTTTTGCTTGAGCCCGCAATTTTGCAGCATACCCAGGGATCAACTGATGTTCAAACTGGTGGGTCGGAATGGGTTGGATCTTCTCATCTAATAATAATTGTGGTATTTGTTAAGCACTTACTATGTGCCTAGCACTGTACTAAGTGCTCAGTTGGATACAAGCAAATCAGGTTGACACAGTCGCTGTCCCATGTGGGGCTCACAGTCTCAATCCCCATTTTACAGATGAGGTAACTGAGACCCAGGAAAGTGAAGTGACTTGTCACACAGCGGACAAGTGTGAGAGCCAGGATGAGACTCTATGATCTTCTGAATCCCAGGTCTATGCTTTATCCACTACACCATACTGCTTCTCATCTGACCAGTCACCACACCTGCTGGGCATCAACATGGCCGACCAAAGGAGAAAGTAAGGCCTGGAGAACTCGGGCCTGAGCTTTTGGGATTGTGAGGGTGGCTCGGGTGTTTCAGTTGCTGGCCTACCGGGAGTCAACCAAGAAGGAACTGGAGGCGATTTAATGGACAGAACATCCACTGTCATCCCTCCTCTCAAGCTCTTCAACTGAACCATAAGATAATTATGGGCAGGGAACGTGTCTGCTAATTCTGTTGTACTCTCCCAAACACTTAGTGCAGTGCTCTGCACAGACAGTGTTCAATGAATACCACTGATGGATTGATTGACAGGGAGAACCCACCCTGGAAACATTGCCAGGGCCTCCATCTTCTAGATGCAGACTCGCAGAGTGACTGCTGATGATCTGTGCTGTAGACTGGATGGTGTCTGGATGGTGTGCGTCTTGACCTCAAGAAGGGGGAGCAAAAGGCAAAAGAATGAGGAGAGTGTGAAGAGAGAAGAAAACAGAGAGAGGAACATCCGTACCTGTAAAGGAGTGGATGGGAACACTGGTTTCTCAGAAAGTCAAGGTAGGTTTCAAATAGTTTAGCTACTAGAGCTCTTCTCTGTCCAGTAGGAACCAGAGAAGCAGCACGGCCTAGTGGATAGAGCATGGGCCTGGGAGTCGGAAGGCCTAGGTTCTAATCCCACCTCTGCCCTTTGTCTGCTTTGTGACCTTGGACAAATCACTTAATTTCTCTGTGTCTCAGTTACCTTGTCTGTAAAATGGGTATTAAGACTGTTAGTTCCATTTGGGACACGGACTGTGTCCAACTTGATTATCTTGTATCTACCCCACCACTTAATACATTACCTGACACATAGTAAGTGCTTAGGAAATACCATTTAAAAAAAAAAACCCTCCTTGGCTCAGCCTTAGAGACACAATTCTCCTTAATCCTTTCTGACTCCATCCTCTTCAGGCCCTCGTTTGAGAGTTTGGGACCGCCCAGTCTAGTCATCGGGGCCTCTAGTGATCTTGGTTTGTGCTTCTTGGCCTCAAAGTCTTGTCCACATTATCCATTCTTTTTGTCTTTTGATTTAGCCTTTGCCTGTAAATGAAGCATTCTGTGTGATGCAGTTTTGAGATTCCTCTGACTTAAATGACCTCTTTGTTTTATCCTGCTGTTTTCTAAAGTAGGAACTGCTTTGATGGTGAATTTCTCTTAATTCGATCCTTTAAGGGGAGGCAGGAAGGAAACCCACAAACTCATATAGATGGCCACGTTGAAGACTGAGATCTTAATCAGGCTAGTCAGGAAAGAGTCTCACTCCTTGAACAAATCTCCCTAGCCAATGTGAGCCACACTGCAACTTATCACGGTCATCACCACCACAGAGACAAGGCCTGCCTAAAGCACTCTGGGTACTGAACAAAACACATTGGGTGACTCAGTTCCTGCCCTAAAGTTACTTGCAGTTGATACCAAACATCAGTGCCAACTGGCAAGTAGCGTAAGTAGAGACGGCACCACAAAACCAGGATACAGCTTCCACAGGCTGAAGAATCATTTGAGGTACCTACCTTTTTATTCAGAAAATGTGGTCTCCTGGCTCTGGACCGAGGGGTGTCCAAACAGGGTGGAGGGAAGGGAGGAATAATTACCTTCTGGGGCTGATAGGACTGGATTGGCCTGCTCAGTCATTCATTCATTCAATCATATTTATTGAGTGCTTACTGTGTGCAAAGCTCTGTACTAAGCACTTGAGACAGTACAATACAACAATAAACAGACGCATTCCCTGCCCACAGTGAGCTTACAGTCTGGGGGGAGATAGATATTAATATAAATAAATAAATTACAGATATGGACATAAGTGCTGTGGGGCTGGGAGGGGGGATGAACAAAGGGAGCAAGTCAGGGCGGCGCAGAAAAGATAAGAAAAAGTGGAAAGGAGAGCTTAGTCAGGGAAGGCCTCTTGGAGGAGATGTGCTTTGAATAGTTCTTTGAAGGGCGGGGTGGGAAGTCATTTTCAGTTGGAATTAATAATAATAATAACTGTGGTATTTGTTAGGTGCTTACTATATGCCACGCACTGTACTAAGCACTGGGATGGATACAAACAAATCGGGTTGGACACTCACCTCAGCGCTGTGAAGGAAAAAATCAGTAGCAGGGAGAGGGCTTTATAACTTTCAGAATCTGTGAAGACCATGGCGGCACCATCAGCCTTCGGCCAAGAGAACTTACCCAGAAACCCTCACCCCTTGCACCATACTGCTGTCTTGTTCCCTGAAATGGTGGGGTCGTGAAGGATTGAAACACCTGCAGCATGAGTCCACCGTGACTTAAAAAAGGTTTGAGAAGGTTGTTGCTATGGCTGAGGCTGTTGCAATGGCTGTTATTGTAGCTGTTCCTGTAACCATTGCTGCGGCTGTGGCTGCAGCTGTTGCCAAGGCCGGGACTGTGACTACAGTCTTTGCTGTGGCTGTTGCAAGGTCCGTTAATAATAATTATGATGGTGCTTAATAATAATAATGAAGATGGCATCTGTTAAGCACTTACTACATGCAAAGCACTTTTCTAAGCACTAGGGTAAATACAAGGAAATCAGGTTGTCCCACGTAGGGCTCATAGGCTTCATCCCCATTTTGCAGATGAGGGAACTGAGGCCCAGAGAAGTGAAGTGACTCACCCAAAGTCACACAGCTGACAAGTGGCGGAGCTGGAATTAGAACCCGCGACCTCTGACTCCCAAGCCTGGGATCTTCCCATTAAGCCACGCTGCTCCAAGTAGTAGTAAGTGCACTTGTTAAGTGCTTATTTTGTGCCATTGTACTAAGCCCTGGGGTAGATAAAAGCAAATCGAGTTGAACGTGGTCCCTGGCTCACAACCTCAATCTCCATTTTGCAGATGACGTCACTGAGGCCCAGAGGAGTGAAGTGGCTTGCCCGACGTCACACAGCAGATACGTGGCAGAGCTGGGATTAGAACCCATGACCTTCTGACTCCCAGGACAGTGCTCTAGCCACTAGGCCGGGCTGTAGCTCTTGCTATAGCCGGTGCTGTAATTTTGCGGTTGTGGCTATGATTGTGGTTATAAGTCATGGCTGTTATTGGTACTAGGCTCCCCCACAATCGCCCCAACTCTCTCCCTTTGTTCTACCTCCATCCCCTCCCCACAGCACTTGTGTATCTATGTACATATCTATATAATTCTATTTATTTTTATTAATGCTGTCTACATATCTATAATTCTATTTATTTATAATGATGCTACTGATGCCTGTTTACTTATTTAGATGTCTGTCTCCCCTCTTCTAGCCTGTGAGCCCGTTGTGGTCAGGGATCGTCTCTGTTGCTGAATTGTCTTCCCAAGTGCTTAGTACAGTGCTCTGCCCACAGTAAGTGCTCAATACATAGGACTGCTCTAGCTATTGCTGTGGCTGCCATTGAGGCTGTGGTTGTGGCTGTGACTGTTTTGAATGTTGAACTTTGAGGAGCCACAAGGAGCCTGAAATTCTGATTCTCAAACCACAGTTACCTATTGCTCATATTGAATTTGTCACTGTCCTTGTCTTTTTTGTTAGTTTTGTGTTTTGCACATTGCATTTGTTCTTAGACATTTGTAGCCAACTCTCCTCACATTATTCTTAGACTGTGGGCTCACGGAGGGTCAGGGACCCTATCTACTTCTCACCCAGGTATTTTTTCCCAGTACTTAGTGCAACGCTTTTCATTCTGTAAACAGTTAACAAATACTATTACTACAAAGCAGGCACTTAGTACAGCATTCAGCTAACAGTAGGGATGCAGACCATAGGAGCGATGGTGACCATAATGAAATGTACAATGAAGTAGAAGAGCAGAAATCACCCCTATAGCTGTATGATGGTTCAAAAGTATGGACAAAACTGTTTTTCTTAGAATTTCTTCTGCCACTTTTCATTACCAAAATACAGGAGAAAAACAACAGGAATCATCTTCAGAATAACTTCTCCCTTAAGGGGTATGCAACACACCAGGTCCAGGAGCCTAGAAAGTCTCCTATTTCATTCATTCATTCATTCAGTTGAATTTATTGAGGGCTTACTGTGTGCAGAGCACTGTATTAAGCGCTCAGGAGAGTACAGTACAACAATAAACAGACACATTCCCTGCCCACAATGAGCTTGCAGTCTAGAGGGGCGGGGGAGGGAGACAGACATCCATATAGATAAATAAATGACAGATATGTACGTAAGTACAGTGGGGTTGGAAGTGGGAAAGAACAAAGGGAGTGGGAGAAGAGGAAAGCCAAAGATCACTCTTGTCACATGTGAGTTATAAATGGCTCAGAAATAGAGGTGTTGTGCTCAGTTATTTTCCCTGCCCTGAACTTTTGATGTGGTTTAGAGCGGCATAAATTACAGTGCCCATTACATAGCGGAAGAATTAGATTATGACTTCTTGCTTTACTTACCGTTGAAAATAGATACCACTTCCTTCAGCTCTAAATGAGAGCTGATTATAATTTGGTAACCATGACATCCAAATTGTGAGCATTCAACAGACCACTGCGAAAAAGAAGGGGTTGCAAGATTTCCCTTTTTCAAATTCCCACCCCAACACCCCAAAGAGGATCATTTCTATTCAAAACCCTCACTTCCTCTCAAGATCTAGAGAAGCTCCAGGCCTTTTGCCCCAGCAAGGGTTAGATTAGATTGTTAGATTTGTACATTCCAAGCGCTTAGTACAGTGCTCTGCACAATAGTAAGCGCTCAATAAATACTACTGAATGAATTTCCCTTCAGGGCTAATTGCTCCTCAGGCTGAGCAGCCAGAAACAGGCCTTTTCTCCTGTTCCTCCACATGTTGACTCCCCTTTGGACAGAAGCCTTGAAGTCATCCATGAGGAAAGTGGGGATTAAGGTCTTCAATAGCAGGGTGGGGGGGCGGGAGAATTCCGCTCAATTTTCCATTAGAGAGTGAAGGATTCCCAGAGGCTGGGAGAGATTTCTCAGCAGCACTGTTTTTTTGGAACAGTTTTTCTGGCTACCCAGGAGATGCTTTCTTTACCGAAGGTGTTTGTTGAAGGTCCCTTTCTAGACTGTAAACTCGCTGTGGGCAGGGAATGTGTCTGTTAAATTGTTATATTGAAGTCTCCCAATGAACATGAATGAATGAACATGGGGGCACTACCCTATGTATCCCAGAAACACTTAGGGAAGAGACACTCTCACTTCCTTCCCCAAGCACCACCAGAGAATCCCTCTCTGCTTCCTGCAATAGATTCTACATTTTCCTGGCAATGGCCCTAGCAGGTTTCCTCTCCTTTCTCTCAACAGCCCCAACAATATCCCATTCATTCCTTCACCAACGTTTAGGGCATTTGATTCTGTTTCCTGGTCACAGTTCACCATGGAGCCTGAAAACCATAAGGTAGAGTCCTGCAAATGGATATGTTTCCTGAGTTTGTATCCCTGGAAGTAACTGAACTGCTTATCTTCCCATGCAAACCCTGTCCTTGCCCTGACTTTCCCATCACTGTAGATAGGACCACCATCCTTCCTGTCTCACAGGCCAGGAACCTTGGCATTTTACTTGACTCCTCTCTCTCATTCGACCCACATATTCAATCTATCGTTAAATCCTGTCCTTTCAACATCCGCAGCATCATTAAAACTCCATCCTTTCCTCTTCTACCAAACTGCTACTGCATTAATCCAAGCACTTATTCTATCCTGCCTTGATTATTCTATCAGCCCCCTTATTGACTTCCCTGCCTCCTGTCTCTCCCCGGCAATCCATACTTCACTCTGCTGCCAAGATCATTTTTCTACAAAAACATTCAGGCCATGTTTCCCCACTCCTCAAAAAACTCCAGTGATTGCCCATCCACCTCCACATCAAACAGAAACTCCTCACCATCCGTTTTAATAAAACATTCAATCACCTTGCCTCCTCCTACTGCACCTCGCTACTCTCCTACTACAGTGGAGCCCTCACACTTCTCTTTTCTAATGCTACCACCTTCTCACTGTACCTTGAGCTCGTCTATCTCACCACCAACCTCTAACCCAAGTCTTACCTCTGGACCGGAATGCCCTCCCTCCTCAAATCCGACTGACAATTATTCTCCCCCCTCCCGTTTCAAAGCTTATTGAAGGCACATCTCCTCCAAAAGGCCTTCCCTGACTAAGTCCTCCTTCCCTCTTCTCCTACTCCCTTCTGTGTCACCCTGACTTGCTCCCTTTATTCATCCCCACTCATTCAGCCCCACAGCATTTGTGTTTAGATCCATAACATTTACTTAAATTAATGTCTCCTAGTCTGTAATCTTATTGTGGGCAGAGAATGGGTCTGTTATATTGTAATATTATACTCTCCCAAGTGCTTAGTACAGTGTTCTTCCAAGCTCTTACTGAGTGCTCAATAAATATGATTGATTGAAGGAGACTATCTTATAGACAGCAGGTGCTCATGGGTTTTTCACATCTCTTTCAGTCTTACCTCTTCAAGAAAAGAAATGTTACAAAACATCAATCAATCAATGGTATTTATTGAGCATTTACTGTTTGCAGAGCCCTGTGGTAAATGCTTGGGCGAGTACACTGCAACAGAGTTAGCAGTCATGTTCCCTGCCCTCGATGACCTTGCAGTCTAGAGAGGGGAAAACATGCTTGATAATTGCTTTAGAGAAGCAGCTTGGCTAAGTGGAAAGAGCATGGGCTTGGGAGTCAGAGGTCATGAGTTCAAATCCCAGCTGACATCCCAGCTCTGCCACTTGTCAGCTGTGTGACTGTGGGCAAGTCACTTAACTTCTTTGTGCCTCAGTTACCTCATCTGTAAAAGGGAGATTAACTGTGAGCCTCACGTGGGACAACCTGATGACTCTGTATCTCCCCCAGCACTTAGAACAGTGCTCTGCACATAGTAAGCGCTTAACAAATACCAACATTATTATTTCTACATTCAGAATACAATCCCTGAGGCTCTGAGGCTCCGATGTAAATTTGGAATTGACTGAAATTGATTACCGGTGTTGGTTCAGTTACATTATGGGCATTGTTGGAAAGAATATAATGAAGTTATAAACACAGAGTAAATTATAAAGACCCCTGCTCACAAGGCGTTTATATTGTTTTGTCTATGTTTTCCATTTCATTGCCAACATATATTTATTGTATGAGTATTTTTTATGTCTGCCTCCCTCCCATATTAGATTGTAAGCGTCTTGCAGGCAAGAGACTGTGCCTTTTACTTTCTACTTTTGTTGCACTTAATATAGTACGGTGGTTTGCACCCAGCCAGTATACAATACAGTATAGAAATACCTGCACCACTTTCTTTATTAATTCTGCCTTGGATGCAGTGTTCTGGGCATAGTAGATACTCTGGAAATCTTGATGATGATGATGCTGACAAAAAGACAGGCAACGACCAATAGGAGGTCTACCAGGTGAAATGAGATGTTTAGAGAACTCATATGGACTGTTGGACTGGGGGAAAAGCTTTCTACCTAATAGCAAGCTGTAGGCTTTATCGGTGGCTTCCTTGGTAAGCGCATTTATTTCTTTGTGACCCAGTAAATGTCCTGGTATTGATCATCCCCACTCTCGGTCCCCGACACCCAGTCAGCCTCTTTCTTTCAGGCTGTTCCTCAAAGGTTTCTCTGTTTGCTCACCTCCTCTTGATCTTGAAAGGAGACAAGCCCGTTGCCATGGAGAGCAGTCCACACTCCACTCCATTCTCCACCTCGTGCCTCACCGCAGCCCCTGGGAATCGTCAGCCATTCAGATAGAACTGACAAGGCTAGTGAGGGGACTCTGTGGGAAAATGCTAAGAAATCAGGTTCCAGTTTCCACTCCCTCTTTATGAAAAGATGATCTCATGTTCTTTGAGCACGGAAGGGGAATTCACATGATTTGCAGGGAGAGACGTGTTTAACCAGGGGCCATTTCACTCTTCAGAGCTATCCTTGGCGTTGGCAGGCATTCCGAGACATGTGATGTTTGGAAGATTTGGTCGAGTGGCATTTCATAGATCCATGGAATTTCTCTCTGGGTGGGTGGTACTTTGTCTTGGGAGAACGAGTACTTCATCTGAGAAGCAGCATGGCCTAGTGGAAAAAGCATGAGCCTGGTAGTCAGAGGAGCTGGATTCTAATCTCAATTCTGCCAAACGTTTGCTGTGGGACCTTGGACAAGTCACTTAACTTCTCTGTGCTACAGTCCTCCTACTCTCCCTCGTACTTAGTCCGTAAACCCCATGCGGGATAGGGACTGTGACCGACCTAATTCAATTGTTTCTACCCCTGCACTTAGAGTAGTGTTTGACACATAGTGAGCAATTACCAATACCGTTAAAAAATAAACAGGCACCCCCAGATAAGGAAGCAGTGTGGCCTAATGGAAAGAGCACAGACCTGGGAGTCAGAGGACCTCTGTTCTAATCTCATCTCCTCCACTTGCCTGCTTTGTGCCTTTGGGAAAGTCACTAAATATCTCTGTGCCTCAGTTTCCTCATCTACAAAATGGGCATTCAGTACCTGTTCTCCTTCCCCCTTAGACTGTGAGTCCCACGTGGGACAAGGACTATGTCTAACCTGATTATTTTATATCTACTCCAATGCTTAGGAAGTGCTCACCTCTTTTAAGTTCTTAACAAATGTCTTCAGCTACAGCTGTAGCCAAGCCTGCTACTTTCATGTTTTTAACACAAACAGCTAATAGGAACACAAAAGAGTGTATTTGTATGAGACAGAGCTTGTAGAGCCTCTGAGGACTGTAATGCCACAAGTCTTCTGCTCCACGACCTAGTGGATAGAGCACAGACGTAGGACTCAGAAGGACTTGGGTTCTAATCCCTGCTCTGCCTTTTGTCTGCTGTGTGACCTGAGGCAAGTCACTTAACTTCTCTGTGCCTCAGTTACCTCATCTGTAAAATGGGGATTAAGGCTGTGAGCCCCATGTGGAACGGGATTGTGTCCAACCTGATTAGCTTGTATCTACTCCAGTGCTTAGAACAGTGTTTGACACTTAACAAATACCATCATCATCATCATGAAGACCAACCAGGGAAATGTGTGTACTTCTCGATGGTTACCAAAGACAAATTCCACTCTTGTTTATTTTGATTTCTTAAAATTCCCTCTCTGAGATCCATTTATATTTCACAAGAATGAAGATATTCAACCTGAGAATGCTCAGGATACATTTTTCCCTCCTTCGGTTCTTGCCAAACGTCTTAAGGCCATGCGACTTTTAACTCCTGAGCCCCCTGCAAGGTGAAGTTCCATAGCTATAGTATTATAGAAATGTTTCTGGAAATGCCTGTGCTTTAGGAGATTAAAAGAATTCATTCATCTGGGAACCAGAACCCCCGGCCCTCCCTCCCCAACACCATAATGGCCCGGCAGCCCGAAGAGGTGGCGGGTGATTGCCTGCTGGCATCCGATAGAGTGGGGCCATTTGCCAACCTCTCTAGGGCAGAAGGATGCCAGGGTGAAAGCTGTAAGGGAAATAATGCCTGCCCTGCCCTGTCCTTCCCCTGTGACCTGGGGACAGGGATCAGCCCAGACCAGCCTGCACACCTCCTCCACTTCTGCCCACTTTGTGTGAGCCCTACACATGTACACACACTAGTAGGTGTCCATCAGTCCCTCTAATCTGTAAACTCATTGTGGTGTGGAACGCGTCTATTATATTGTTATACTCTCCCAAGCACTTAGTACAGTGCTCTGCACACAGTAAGGGCTCATTAAATATGATTGACTGACTAGTACACACCCATTCACACACACCACACAATCTCCCACTACTATACAACCACTCACAGCAAATATACAACCACTCACAGACATCCCCTCCAACACTTATACACAAGCACTCACAGAGATTCACACACAAAATAATACATTCACACACTCAAACACAGTGTCCCACCCACGCAACCACCCGCATACACTCACACACCCATTCTCACAGTAAGCACCTAACAAATGACATCATCATCATTAGCATCATCATCTCACAAACACCCCACAAACACCCCTACACTTTAGCAAGGCTCAATTACTAGCAAGCTGCTTGAAGTTTTGGGAGGCTTTTTATGGTATTTGTTAAGCATTTATTATGTGCCAGGCTTGGTACTGAACTCTAGGACAGGTGCAAGCTAATCAGGTTGGACTTAGTCCATGTCCTACATGGGGCCCACAGTCCTAATCTCCATTTTACAGATGAGGTAACCGAAGCACCGAGAAGCAAAGTGACTTGCACAAGATCACACAGCAGACAAGAGGCGGAGCCGTGATTAAACCTCAGATCCTTCTGACTCCCAGGCCTGTGCTCTATCCACTAGGCCATGCTGTTGCTCAGCTCTCTATCTTGATTCTCTTGGAAGTGGGCACTGTCCTGAGAGAAGAAATTTGGAAAAGGAGGGAGTGAATGGAGTTTCAATTGATCAAAAGTATTTACTAAATGCCTACTGTGTGCCTATCACCATATTAAATGCTGGCAAGGATACCATAAAACTAAAAGAATCATTTCTGCCCTTAAGGAATTTTCAGTCTAATCAGGGAGGCCAGGAGACCTAAATTTACAGGGCCATAACTAGATAAGACAAGAGTAGTGTGGTGACATAAAAGAATAGATAAGTGATTACTCGTGGTGGGCAGGGAATATGTCTGTTTATTTTTATACTGCACTCTCCCAAGCACTTAGTACAGTCCTCTGCAAACAGTAAGCGCTCAAAAAATGCAATTGACTGACTGACTGATGAGAGTCTGAGAACGCTAATCCCTCCTCTGCCACTTGTCTGCTGCATGACTGTGGGCAAGTCACTTCACTTCTCTGTGCCTCAGTTACCTCATCCGTAAAATGGGGATTAAAAGAGTGAGCCCCACGTGGGACAACCTGATTACCCTTATCTACCCCAGTGCTTAGAACAGTGCTTAGCACATAGTAAGCACTTAACAAATAACATTATTATTATTATTACTACAGCCTGGACTAGAGGAAAGAACACAGAACTGGGAGTCAAAAAACCCAGTGTCTAATCCCAGTTTTGCCCTGACCTGCCATATGGCCTTTGTCATTCAACCAGATAATCAATCATAGTTACTGAGCTGTAGAGAGTGCAGAGTACTGTATTAAGTGATTGGGAGAGAACAATATAAGAAATCTGGTAAACATGTTCCCTGCCCGGCAAGCCATTAAACCTCTCTGGCCTCAATTTCTTCATCTGCAAAATGGAGATAAGACAGATAATGGGACAGGGGTTGCATCTAACGTCATATCTTGTATCTACTACCCTAATGCTTAGCACTGTGCTTGGCAAATAGTAAATGCTTAATAAGTACCATTTAAAAAAAATGTATTTGATACCTATATATACAAAAATACCAAGGTGCTTAATAAGTATCATCATTAAAAAATTAAATTAATTCTATACCTCAGCATATACATAAGTGCAAAGGATGGGCATGAGTCTGAAAGTGTCAAGGGGCTCCCCCCGGGTTGACCTGACTTTAGTGTTGGGAAATAATCCTGGAAGGTTTTCCAGAGGTGGAGTTTCAGGAGGATTTTGAAGATGGGGAGAGTTGTGGTCTGGCAGACTTGAACAGGGTGGAACTTCAAGGCCCTCCATGAGTGGAAAGAGCACAATTTGGGGAGAGTCAAACAGATAATCCTGACACTTGGGTTCTCTACTTCCTCTTGACTGCTTGCATTCAATCAATCAGTGGTATGCAGAGCACCATATACAGTGCTTGGAAGACCACATATACAATAGAGAAAAAAAATAAAGTTAGTAGACACTATCCCTGTCCAGAGGAGCTTATGATCTAGTGGAGGGCCTTACAATCTAATATATTTCTGCTCTCTTCCTTCGCTCCATCAGAGTTTGCACCTTTTGCTCCTCATACATCCACCTTTGTTTTGTATCTTGCTCACAAAACTCCCATCTTTAACCCAATCTGCTCCTGGATCTCCCTCTCCCTTTCAAATCTACCAGACTACCCTCCCTCCCTTCAATCTCTTTTGAATCCCTTCAATATGTCTGTATATGACTTATTCCCACAACCTCCAGGAGGCTTTCCCTGACAAATTTTCACTTCCCAAAGTGGGCCATCTTATCAGCCCTCAATTAATTAATAAATAACATTGACTGAACACTTATGGTGTGCAGAACACTATACTAAACACTTGGGAAAGCACAGTGCAACGGAATTGGTAGACACGTTCCCCATCCACAAGGAATACTTAAGTATAAAACAATTCACATACTCTATTTATTGAGTAGCAATCTTGTTTTGCGCCGGCTAGTCGTCTCCAACCCATAGCGACGCCATGGACTCATCTCTCCCAGAACAACCCGCTTCCACCTTCAGTCGTTCTGGTAGTGGATCCATAGAGTTTTCTTGGTAAAAATATGGAAGCGGTTTATCACTGCCTCCTTCTCCACAGTAAACCTGAGTCTCTGTCCTCGCCTCTCTCCCATGCCGCTGCTGCCCAGCACGGGTGAGTTTTGACGTAAAGCAGATTGCCTTCCACTCGCTAGCCACTGCCCAAGCTAGGAATGGAACGGGTAAGCCTCTCCTGTAGTCGAGACTGGCAGAGTACTGGAAACTTTCCAGGTGCCACCCTGAGAGGGGGTGAGCAGTAATAGCATTTATGAAACACCTAACTGTATATAGGACAACGTATTAAGCGCTAGGAGGAGAAAATTACTCGGGTGAAAATTAGACACAGCCCCTGGCCCTCTAGGCACTCAGGATCTAAGGACTTCTCCACATTCTTGCTCTTACCATTACTTTTCCCATTTCAAAGTTTTATTGAAGGCACATCTCCTGCAAGAGCCCTTCCCTAACTAAACCCTCCTTTTCTCTTCTCCCCACTCCCTTCGGTGTCACCCTGACTTGCTCCCTGTATTCACCCTGCCACCCCACATCACGTATATCTATATCTGTAATTTATGAATTTATATTAGTATGTGTCTTCCCTTCTAGATTGTAAGCTTGTTGTGGGCAATTAATATGTCTGTTTATTGTTATACTGTACTCTCCCAAATGCTTAGTACAGTGCTCTGTACACAGGAAGTGCTCAATAAATACAATTGAATGAATGAATGAATGAATGAATGAATGAATGAACATATCTACCTTGATTTTTCTGTAACCCGGGGGATATGTTTTTGATGAACTCTGTGCTAATGAATGCACTCATTCTAGTCTTCATACACTGTTGACAATGTCTGCAACAGCATAGCCATTTCTTCTAGCATTACATTACACTCTATCAGATAAGGGTGTGTGTTGTTGAAAGAACATTCCCTAATTCTCCAGTGGCATTTTATCCAAAATACATAATGACGACAAGCATGAACAAATAACCAAATATATATTTTTCTTACCGCCAGTTCTACTACTCCTAGTCCTATGGGTTACTACTCCTGTATATATAAAATATAAATCAGTACATATGAAAGATAAGCATATTGTAAGTTCCCCAAGAGCAAGGACAATATTTCTTTTACTTCTGTTGTATATGCCCAAGTGCTTAGTATAATGTGTGCTAATATAAAGCATGGTGTGAAGTTTCTACATAACTTTTCACTTTACCACTCTCTCTAATTTGCAACAAATGCCTTGGAATAAAGGCAGTACGTTCACAGTAAGTGAACTGTGCCTCAGTTTCCTCATCTGTAAAACGTGGATATGATTCCTGTAAGCCCTCCTATTTACACTACGAGCCCCGTGCGGGACAGATATTGTGTCCGACCTGGTGATCGTACATCTGCCACAGTGTTTACCACAGTGTTTGGCACATAGGAAGTGCTTAACAAAAGTCATAATAGTAATAAGAAGAATAGGACAGGGGCTGGGTCTAATCTGAAGATTTCAAAACTACCCCATGCTCAGCACAATGCTTAACAAATACCATAACTAACAAATTAAAGATATTTAAAGAACAAGGCAGGTCTCTCTTCAGGCAGGGAAGTGTCCTGGGGAAATACATCAAAGAGGAGCGGGCACTTCACAAAATGAAACGAAGATCTAAATTCATTTAGGAAAGGGCTTGTGGCAACAAATGCTCTTGAATTCTCCCAAGAGCTTCATTAGAGGGTTCTGCACACGGTAAGTGCTCAATAAATGTTCTCAGTTGAGCCACCCACAAAACAAAAAGTCTGAATGCCATTGAAAAAAGTCCTAAACACAAAGCACAGACACATCAGGAACTTCAAACTGGCAACAGCCTTTTTAGGGTAAGCTGTCTGTTGGCAAACTTAAATCATCATCATCATCTGGGGTCGATACAAGATAATAATAATTATGGTATTTGTTAAGTGCTTACTATGTGCAGGGCAGTGTTCTAAGCGCTGGGGGAGATACAGGGTAATCAGGTTGTCCCACATAAGGTTCACAGTCTTCATCCCCATTTTACAGATGAGGTAACTGAGGCACAGAGAAGTGAAGTGACTTGCCCACAGTCACACAGCTGACAAGTGGCAGAGCTGGGATTCAAACCCATGACCTCTGACTCCCAAGCCCGTGTTCTTTCCACTGAGCCACGCTGCTTCTCTGTAATCAGGTAGGACAGAGTCCCTGTCTTACATGGGGTTCACAGTCTAAGTAGGAGGGAATGACATTTAATCCCCATTTTACAGATGGGGAAAATGAGGCCCAGAGAAATTAAATGACTTGCTTAAAGTCACAAAGCAGACATGTTGTAAAACCAAGATCAGAGCCCAAGTATTCTGACTCCCAGGAGTGTGCTCTTTTCACTCAGTCACTTGCTTCTCATCATCACCACCACCATCATCATCATCATTAGTGCTTATGGAGAGCCTAATTAGCGGAGAGCAGTGTAGTAAACCCTTGGGAGAGGACACCAGAAACCCATGGATGCCATCTTCCTGAACTTTCTAAACTAAGTGAAAGTTTGCTCTTTTCTCCAATGCCTTCTTGGAGGGTTAAAGACACCTTTGGGAGAAAAGAGCCTCAGGTAGGTAAACGATAAAGAAGTATCTTCTTTTTTCTTTTTTTTAATGACATTTCTTCTAAGCGCTGGGGTGGTACAAGTTAATTAGGTTGGACACAGTCCCTGTTCTGTACGCAGCTCACAGTCTAAGAGACCGGGAAACAAGTATTTAAATCCCCATTTTTACAGTTGAGAAAACTGAGGCACAGAGAGGTCAAGTGACTTGCCCAAGATCACACAGCAAGCAATTGGCAGAGCTAAATTAGAACCCATGTCCTCTGACTCCCAGGCCCGTGCTCTTTCCACTAGGCCACGTTGTTTCTCGCTGTGGAGCCTTTGCTGAGCTACGAATTATTGATCCACTGGCATCCCCATTTCTCCAGAAGGATTTCCCAGACTGAGCCCTCCCTTTCTCTCTGCTCCTCCTCCCCTTCCATTCCCCCCTTCTCCCACCCTCTGTTCTTCCCCTTCCCCCCTCCCCCGCCCCACGGCACTGTGCATATTTGTATATATTATTTATTACTCTATTTATTTTGTTAATGATGTGTATATATCTATGATTTTATTTATCTTGATGATATTTATACCAGATTGCTTGTTTTGTTTTGTTTTGTTCTGTTTTGTTTTGTTGTCTGTCTCCCCCGTTTAGACTCTGGAGGCAACGTCTGTTTGGCAGAAAGTATGGGAGCTGCGGGGCCCCCATGACCCCCCCGTGCGGTCCCTGTTGTTGCTTAATTGTATACTCCAAGCACTTAGTACAGTGTTCTGCACATAGTAAGTGCTCAATAAATACGACTGAATGAATGAATACTGCATTTTATCGGACTGTCTCAGAGGAGCTCGTCAATAATAGAGTCGCTCGTAAAGATGGTTGTCCTTCGTGGAACTGTTCCTTGGGCCCCCTGGCCACTTCTCTTCTCTCTTCTCCCTGGTAAAATTGCTTTTACCATTTTTTAATGGTGCTTCCTATGTGGCAAACACCGTTCTAAGCCCTGGAGTGTATTCAAGTTAATTAGGTTGGACACAGTCCCTGTCCTACAGGGTGCTCACAGTCCAAGTAGGGAGAACAGGAGAACTGAGGCACAGAGAAGTTAAGTGACTTATCCAAGGTTACACAGCAAGCAACTGACAGAGCTGGAAGTAGAACCCAAGTCCTCTGACTCCCAAGCCCATGCTCTTTCTACTAGGCCACGCTGCTTCTCCAGCTCTTTACCAGTTTTACCGAGATGTAATAATGTTGGTATTTGTTAAGCGCTTACTATGTGCCGAGCACTGTTCTAAGCGCTGGGGTAGACATAGGGAAATCAGGTTGTCCCACGTGGGGCTCACAGTCTTCATCCCCATTTTACAGATGAGGGAACTGAGGCACCGAGAAGTTAAGTGACTTGCCCAAAGTCACCCAGCTGACAAGTGGCAGAGCCGGGGTTCGAACCCATGACCTCTGACTCCAGAGCCCGTGCTCTTTCCAGTGAGCCACGCTGCTTGAGATGTGAGATAAAGGCTTGAAATTACCTATGCCAAGCGTTTTTACATCCATCATCTTGTTTTTTGTTTTTTTCCTTTAACTTCCATGTGAAGTAGGAAGAAGCGGGAATTATGATCCCCCTTTAGAGAGAAGGTTACTGAAGCTCCAACGTTCTGTGACTCGTGCAGCAGACCGGCGGCAGAGCCGGGCCCTCTACTCCCATCACCAAGAGGCCTTGAGCTGCTGCTCCTAAGTCGACCTATCAATCAATTAATGACATTT
Source organism: Ornithorhynchus anatinus (assembly GCF_004115215.2). NCBI lineage: Eukaryota > Metazoa > Chordata > Mammalia > Monotremata > Ornithorhynchidae > Ornithorhynchus > Ornithorhynchus anatinus. The sequence continues at coordinate 68,781,845 of NC_041728.1, read as the reverse complement.
ATTGAACGCTTATTGTGTGCAGAACACGGTGCTAAGTAAGCTCTTGGGAAAGTACAATGGAGTTGGTAGTTGTGAGCTTACAATCTACAGGAGACAGACATTAAAATAAATTACAGATAGAGGAAATAGAGTATAAAGATATATACTTTAGTACTGTGATGCTGGGGTGAGTATCAAAGTGCTTACGGGGTCCACAGTCAAGCGGAAAGTCGACGCAGAGGGAAGGGCGGGTAGAGTAAATGACGGTTTAGTCAAGCGGAAAGTTGACGCAGAGGGAAGGGCGGGTAGGGTAAATGACGGTTTAGTCGGGGAAGGCCTCCTGAAACAGATGTGATTTTAAGAGGACTTTGAAGGTGGAGAGAGTGGCAAACTGTTGGATATGAAAGGGAAGGGAGTTTCCCTTCATAGGCAAGGGGTTGGTGGCGGGACAGACAAGATTGAGGTAGAGAGAGTAGGTTGGCTTTAGAGGAATGAAATCTGGTTTTGCTATTTAGTTTTTTTATGGTATTTGTTAAGTACTACTATGGGAAGCAGCATGGCTCAGTGGAAAGAGCTTGGGCTTCGGAGTCAGAGGTCATGGGTTCGACTCCCGGCTCTGCCACTTGTCAGCTGTGTGACTGCGGGCAGGTCACTTAACTTCTCTATGCCTCAGTTACCTCATCTGGAAAATGGGGATTAACTGTGAGCCTCACGTGGGACAATCTGAATTCCCTGTATCTACCCCAGCGCTTAGAACAGTGATCTGCACATAGTAAGCGCTTAACAAATACCAACATTATTACGCGCCAGGCACAGTACTAAGTGCTGAGGTAGATACTAGATAATCAGGCTGGACACAGTCCATATCCACATGAGGCTCATGGGCTTAATCCCCATTTTACAGATGAAGTAAGTGAGGACCAGAAAAGTTATGTGAGTTACCCAAGGTCACAGAGTAGATATGTGGGGGAGCTGGGATTAGAACCCAGACCAGTTCTCTTTCCACTAGGTCAAGCTCCGTTTCCAAGCAGCTCATTTGCAGCTAGTTGCTTATTTGCAGTTCTTTACCTCTTATTCACCCACTGTTCATGTAACTAAGCTGACTTTGCGGGCAGGGAACATGACTGCCAACTCTGTTATATTGTATTCTCCCAAGTGCTTAGTACAGTGCTCTGCACACAGTAAGTGCTCAATGAATCTATTGATTGATTAAGATCTGGAGTGGGAATCAGGAAAGGGAGAAAGGGTTAAGTGGTCCTGCTCCTGTTTGAATGTGCAGTCTTCCCAAGTGGATGTTTTTTCGGGGGGTTTGCCACCAAGCAGAGTGGCCTGGACTGGAGCGGGGGGGGGGGGTGTCCACGGGAGTCCAAGGGGCTGGGCTGCCCCTCACTGGGCCCCAAAGAAATCTTTTTGGCCACAACTGGCCTGTAGTTATGCCAGGTGGCCAGTTGGCCACTAGCAGCACTGTGAGCTCTGGCAGCCCATTGTTTGGGGGGGGGGTGTTCTGGGTGGGGAACAGAGTCCGCTCAGGGGGGTCATGGGGTCCCACAGCTCCCATACTTTCTGCCCACCAGGCGCTGCCTCCAGATGGGCTCAGGAACTACGGCGGTGGCGGCTTCTTTAATCCCCTCAACCGGCCCTCAACCCCCAACTACTCCGCTCCAGAATGAGTCGATACCTACCTATACCACTGCTTAAGATGGTGGTAATGGTATTTGCTAAGATCTTACTGCGTGCCAGACACTGTACTGAGTACTGGGGTAGGTATAAGATAGCCAGGTTGGACAGTCACATGTCCCTCATCTTAGGGAGAATAGAGTACAATATAACAGAATTTTTAGACACGTTCCCTGACCTCATCGAGCTACAGTCTAGAAGAGAGGAAACTGAAGCCCGGGGCAGTTAAATGACTTGCTCAAGGTCACACAGCAGGGAAGTGAAGGAACGGTTATTAGAACCCAGGCCTCCTGACTCCCAGGTCTGTGCTCTTCCCTCTCAGCCAAGCTGATTCACCTGAGTGAGCCGGCCCCCATCCGAACTACCTCAGACTGTCCAGGTGAGCAGTCCGTCCAGGCCGCCTGCGAGGAGTTGTGAAGGGACTTGTGTAACTCAACTACCGCCGGGAGCCGGAGGTCTGGGCCAGAGTTCTGCAAAGAGGAGTTCGATTCCGACTGAATCCGCTGGCTGTCCCCAGAAGGACCCGTTTTGCTCCGTGGCACTTTGGAGTCGAAAAGACTGGAAACCAGATGGGTCTTGGGTTATTCCATTCCTGGGAGAGCCAGTGAGTCACCTGGGGGAAGTCACCTGACCTTCTAGTCTCAGAGTCATCTGGAATAGCGGGAGAGAGGAGCAGGGTCCTCCTGGACTCCAGATGCCACATTGAATTTGATTTCTCTCCCAAAGATGACTCATGCAGAATGGTAGAGACGTCTGCAGGAGATTACACTGCAGGCATCTCTACTCTTTTTCTTCCTTTCTTCCTTACTTCCTTCTTTCTTCCTTTTCCCTTCCTGTCTTCCTACCCTCTTTCCTTCCTTCCTTTCATTAAGCCCCTACTTTGTGTCAAGCACTGTTCTAAGAACCAAAGTAGATACAAGTTAATCAGGTTGGACACAGTCCCTGCCCCACGTGAGGCTCACCATTATGCCAGTGGTGAAATATCAGGAACCTCAGGGCAGAGGCTAATGGGTTTTTTTTGTTTTTTGTTTTTCTGGGAGTGTGGAGGGCTCTCTCACCTCAGAGGATAGAGGAAGGGGAAAATCAAAGTTGACAGAGACTGCTGAGAGTTGTAGCCTTGAGGCTGGTCTATTACATTGCTATATTGTACTCTCCCAAGAGCTGAGTACAGTGCTCGGCACACAGTAAGTTCTCGATAAGTACTGAGGCTTTGGGCGTGCTCACTCATCAGCTGCCAACATCAAGCAATATACATGGAAATCCTAGGATTACTGGAACCTCTCAGGAAGGAGCCAGGAGCATGACTCCAAAGACTGTGAGTGATCCCACTACCCTTAAAAGTGGATCGCCCACACCAAACCATGGGCTTTTGCCCACTACTGCCCCAAAGTTGAAATGTACACAGCTCCCAGAAAATGAAACCCTCCTCCCCAGATTTCCAAGCACCTACAAGTGGGAGGGAAAACCAAGGTCTTCCTCGTCCACCACCATATCAACTGGTTGATCTGATTTCATCAAGGAAATTCGAATTGAATTTCCGAACTTGGGTCAGCCCAGATTCTACCTGACCTCCAAGCTGTGTCTATCCCAAATACAGAGCCCTATACACAGTAAGTGCTCAATAAAGTAAACATTAAGCCTTTAGAGAAGCAACATGGCTTAGTGGAAAGAGCTTGGGCTTGGAAGTCGGAGGTCATGGGTTCTAATCCCGGCTCTGCCGCTTAGCTGCATGACTTTAGGCAAGTCACTTAACTTCTCTGAGCCTGAGTTACCTCACCTGTAAAATGGGGATTAAGACTGTGAGCCCCACGTGGGACAATCTGATTACCTTTCATCTACCCCAGCACTTGGAACAGTGTTTGGCACATAGTAAGTGCTTAACAAATATCAGTATTATTATTATTAATAATAATAATAAATACAATTGATTGATTAATTGATCTTCCAGGCCCTGACCCTCTCTCTCATCCTCGACTTTCATCGTGGACCCCACTGGATTGTGGGTCTGCTCCAAAGCAGTCTGGGCTCTAGTTGGCCCATTCCAGCCAACTTTGATCTAACCCAGCCTCTTAACTGCATGGGGCCTCCGGGCTCCGTGCAATGATCCTGGCATCGTTCCTCCTTTTTTCCATGTTACCAATGGATGTCAGGGTCAGAAACTCTCATCTGTCTTTCATTGGGGCACAGATGATACCCAAATGCTCTCCTCACCCTGTCAGGACTAATTGTTTACAAACTATCCAGATGGGGCAGTCACAAAACTACATGAAGCAGCCCATATCAAACAGAAGTCTTGTTCTTGCTGACCAAAATGCCCATCCTGACATTTCATTCTTAGAACACTTTTCCTGAGTTCATCCGCCTTTTCCTCTCCATCCAAACTGCTACCAAGTTAATCCAAGCACTTAACCTATCCTGCCTTGATTAATGTATCAGCCTCCTCGGTGACCTGCCTTCCTCCTGTCTCTCTCCACTCCAGACCATACTTCACTCAGCTGCCCAGATCATTTTTCTACAAAAACATTCAGTTCATGTTTCCCCACTCCTCAAGAACCTCCTGTGGTTGCCCATCCATCTCCGCATCAAACAGAAACTGCTTACCATCAGGTTTTAAACACTCAATCACCTTGGCCCCTCCTATTTCTAATGCCAACTTACACACTGTACCTCGATCTCATCCATTTCACCACCAACCTTTCTTCCACATTCATTCAATCGTATTTATTGAGTTCTTACTGAATGCAACACACTGTACTAAGTGCTTACACATCCTGCCTCTGGCTTGGAATGCCCTCTTTTTCATATCTGACAGACAATTACTCTCCCCTCCTTCAAATCTTTATTGAAGGCATCTGTCCTCCAAGAAGCCTCCAGACTGCAAGCTTGTTGTGGGCAGGGAATGTGTCTGTTACATTATAGTGCTGTACTCTCTCAACCACTCAATATAGGGCCCTGCAAGTGATATGTGCTCGATAAATATGACTGATTGAGTGATTGAAAAGACAATTCTCCCACTCAGACTGTGAACCCATCATTGGGCAGGGAATGTCTCTATCTGTTGCTGAATTGTACATTCCAAGTGTTTAGTACAGTGTTCTGCACATAGTAAGCACTCAATAAATTCTATTGAATGAATAAATGAATGAAAAGACAGGAATTTGGAGGTGATTCTGCCCTCTGGTACATCTGTCAACTTCTCTGTCTTGTGACTAGTGCTTCTTTGGTCAATTCCCATTCATTAATGGCCTCTAAGTTCCATTCTAAATCTCTGGAATCTTCATTGACCAAGCAGACCACCAGTTCCAAACCCAGCTGATCATTCATTACATCTTCCTGGCTGGGCCCAGCGGATTTGGGAAAACCAAACTTCACCCTTTGGGTCTCACTTAGGCTGGTTCTTCTGGATAGAGTAAGGTCTCAGATGATAAGAGAAAGTGCTATCACTTTCCAATGGTGAAGTAGATTTCCTTTCCCGATGCCCTAATGGTCTCGGTATTTACAGCTGAATCGAAGACATGTGTTTGGGGCCACTATTGAAATCTTGGAATGAGAAGAGTTGCTGTTGTCATCGTAAAGGCCCTGGGCCCTTTGGCGAAAGAAAGACGCTCCTCGGAATGTCTTGTTCCTCTCTGGAGAGCCGTGAGTGCTGGTGGAGGCCCTTAGCTGCACTGTGCCTCCTCCACTGACAGTCTGGGTACCTGAGAGGGGACCCAGAGAGCAGTGTGGCCTCATGGATAGAGCATGGGCCTGGGAGTCACAAAGACCTGGGTTCTAATACCGCCTCTGCAACTTGTCTGCTGTGTGACTTTGGGCAAGTCACTTAATTTCTCTGCAGGTTGTGGGTTCAAATCCCTGCTTCCCCCTCATCTGCTGTGTGACCTTGAGCAAGTCACTTCACTTCTCTGGGCCTCAGTTCCCTCTTCTGTAAAATGGGGATTGAGACTGTGAGGCCCACGTGGGACAGGGACTACAGTCAACCCTATTCATTTGTATCCACCCCAGCGCTTAGTACAATGTCTGGAACACAGTAAGTGCTTAAATAACACAATTATTATTATTACTGTTATCAACCCCAGCACATAGAAAAGTGCTTGACCTATAGGAAGTGCTTAACAAACACCATGGTCATCATCCAGATTGCACTTAAAGCCGCTCCGCATCCGAAGTTCTTTCAAAGAGCAGAACATCTCTGGTGGCCTCTGGTGAAGAGGACAATTATATAGCTCTCTCCCTGTTAGCAAAGATAAGATGGGGTGTGTGCGGTGGGCAGGATTTTCTGTCTGTCCCAGGGGAAGAGTCACCGCTCTAGGACTGGCCTCTACTATAACTGATCTCCAGACCCACAGCAGGATTATTTGATCCCTGGAGGTCTCTGTCGGGAAAGTTAATCATGCTGTTTGTAATTCCAGGGTGATAGGATGGTTTGGAATTTTTTTTTTGGAGATACTATCCCAAGGTGACCCCGGGATACCCATCATCTCAAGGGCAAATGCTACCAAACCAGCAAGGTGGAACCCGGAAGTGCGGGTGAGATACCGCCCAATAACCAAAACTGCTAGATTGACAGACCAAACCAGGAATACAGAAGGTGTCCCTCGCCCCTGTGCCAAACAAACTAGGTGTGGAGGAGGGGGGAAGGCAGAGATTGGATAAACCGAGTCCAGAAACTGGAATGGCCTAGGAGCACAAGTGATAACTATCTGCAGTGTCTGACCTTCTGTGCGGAGGATTGAGACTTGCAGTGGTCTGCTGCGGATCACCTCTGCCCAGATTGTGATAAAACTGCTCTGCCTGCACCAAGGGAGGAGCCGTGGGATGGGTGAGTGTCCCTTCTCACTGAGTGCTCGTTGGGCTAGAAGCTAGGTGCTTCACTGAAGGTTGGAATGCATAAGTGGATTCCTCCCGAGTGGAAGTGTACGTGGGTGGGAGCTAGGTGTTTCACCGTGGGTGTGTAACGCATGAGTGGATTACTCCTGAGTGGGAAGTGCTCATGGGTGGGAGCTAGCCTCCTCACCACAGGCGAACAAACCATAAGTGAATTCCTCCTGGGTGGGACTTGGATGTTTTTGCCACGTGTGAGTAACTCATAAGTATATTCCTCCCAAAAGGGAAGCTCCAGTATCATTAAATAATCATATTCCTCATGAAAGGGAGGTTCAATTTGTCACATCCAAAATAATCAAATAATTCACCTCGCAGAATAAATTTTGTATAAAACTCAACCTTTCTGTCCCCTGTCTCTCTCTCTCGCAGCACCAATTCCCAAACAAACCCCTCCCCGAGCGACGGGTGACAGATACCCAACTCTCATGTCCAGCCAAGAGATGCCTGGATCAGACTATAGATCACTGAGTTGCCATGAGGTTGAGAGTAAGGGATGAGGATGGCTTGGGAGCCAGAGCATCCTTCCACCGGGAAAGAAGAGGGAAAGGGGGAAAAGGGCAAGGACTGGAAATAGCTTATGTCCCGATCTAAAATTTATTTTAATGTCTGTCTCCCCCTGTAGACTGCAAGCTTTTGGTTGCTGGGGAACTTATTTATGCATTCATTTAATCATATTTATTGAGCACTTACTGTGTGCAGAGCACCATACTAAGCACTTGGAAAGTACATGTACCAACTCTGTTGTATTGTACTCTCCCAAGTGCCTAGTACAGTGGTCTGTACTAAGAAACTGTACAGAAACTCCTTACCATAAATATCCTCAGCTTTTCCAGCTTTTAATGCCACCTCTCCATCTAACTGAAATTCCTTATCATTAGCTTTAAAGCATTCAATCACCTTGCCCCCTCCTACCTCACCTAGATATTCTCCTACTACAACCCAGCCCACACCGTTTGCTCCTTTATTGCTAACCTTCGCACTGTACCTTGGTCTCATCTATCTAGCCGCCGACCTCTCACCCTCATCCTACCTCTGACCTCAAATGCAATCCCTCTTCATATCTGACAGACAATTACTCTCCCCCGCTTCAAAGCCTTATTGAAGGCACATCTCCTCCAAGAGGCCTTCTCCGACTAAGCCCTCTTTTCCTTTTCTGCCACTCCCTTCTGCATTGCCCTGACTTGCTCCCTTTATTCTTTCCCCTTCCCAGCCCCACAGCACTAATGTACATATCTGTTATTTATTTGTTTACATTCACATCTGTCTCTCTCTCTCTCTAGACTGTAAGCTTGTTGTGGGCAGAGAATGTGTCTGCTATTTTGTTAGAGTGTACTCTCCCAAGCACGTAATATAGGGCTCTGCACACAATAAATGCTCAGTAAATACTACTGACTGACTGCTCTGCACAGAGTAAAAGCTCGGTAAATAACACTGATTGATTGATTGATCGAACCAAGCCAGGGCAGTAAGAGAAACAACCTAGGTAAAAGCAGAGAGTAGGGAAGGAGCCAGTGATCAAGAGCAAAATAAGGTGGCCAAACCAAGTGGTGAGAAGCCCTGAGGCACGGCATGATGGGAATTTGGATCATGGGGAAGGTCATGGCTTCCACCTTAGACCATCAACTCCACAGGGTCACAGGGTCACAAGGGTTTATTATCTCTCTCTTTTCCCCCAGCTCAATTTTTCCATCTCGATCCTCCCACACCGCTGTTTTCCAGATCTCTTGGTTGCTTTTGGGCACAATCCAAGTCAACTCATGAATACAGGCAATTCTTATACATTGAGCTATAAATAAGCAAGTGTCTCTCTGCTTTTGCTGTCAGGATTAATGGAGACACGAGAAGCCTGAAACATATGAGTAGATGATCACAGATTGAGCCTTTGCGGAAGGGAGTCAGGATGTGGTTTCGTGATTCAAATAAAACTCCCTAAAATCAAACTGAAAAGTCCATTAGGAAGGGACTAGTATGGAAATCAGAATTCTGAGTCCTGCTTCTCCCCCCTAGATAGGAGAAGCAGCATGGCATAATGGATAGAGCACAGGCCTGGGAGTCAGAAGGTCATGGGTTCCAATCCCAGCTCCGCCATTTATCTGCTGTGTGACCTCACGTAAGTCACTTTACTTCTCTGGGCCTCAGTTACCTCATCTGGAAAATGAGGATTAAGACTGTGATCTCAAAGTGGGACCACCTGACTACCTTGTATCTACCCCAGCACTTAGAACAATGTTTGGCACATAGTGAGTGCTTAACAAATACCATTATTATTATTATTATTATTATTAAGCTCGTTGTGGACAGGATCTTGTCTGCTAACTCTGTTTTACTGTACTTTTCCAAGCACTTAGTACAGTGCTCTGCACAGAGTGAGCTCTCAGTGAATACCATTGTTGATGATGATGACTATTACTAATGCTCGAGGCAAAATGACATTCATAACATAATAGCAAAAAATGAAAAAGAAATTAAACCATTTGCAAGCACATCAAACTTAAAGCATGAAACAAGATTGCTCTACTTCTTTCACCTTCAGTAAAGTTTTCTGGACTGGATTCATTCCTTCATTCAATTGCATTTATTCTCTGGGCACCAATCTGAAGGTGCTGTGAAGCTGCAAGGCCTAGTGGGCAGAACAGGAGGCTGAGAGCCAGACGGATCTGGGTTCTAATTCTGGATCCACCATTTGCCTGCTGTGTGACATTGTGCAAGTCACTTAACTTCTCCATGCCTCAGTTACCTCATCTACCACATGGAGATTGTGAGCTAATGTGGGGCAAGGACTGTGTACAACCTGATTAACTTGTATGTACCCCAGTGCAGTGCTGGCCCATAGTAAGCACTTAACAAATGCCATAAAAAATTAAAAAGGGGGTTTTAAAAAACACATTTTCTCACCAAAATTATCATTCCTCTCCATGGTATTTACTGAATGCCTGTGGTAGGCAGAGCACTGTAGTATTAGGAAGAGTTGTCTTGTGATGTTGAGTCATCTCCAACCCATAGCAACTCCATGGACACATCTGTCCCAGAACACCCCTCTCTCCATCTGCAATCGTTCTGGTAGCGGATCCATAGAGTTTTCTTGGTAAAAATCTGGAAGTGGTTGACCATCACCGCCTTCTGTGCAGTAAACCTGAGTCTCCATCCTCGACTCTCTCCCCATGCTGCTGCTGCCAAGCACAGGTGAGTTTTGACTAGTAGCAGATTGCCTGCCACTCGCTAGCCAATGCCCAAGCTAGGAATGGAATGAATATGCCTCTGCTTGACTCTCCCTCCCGTAGCCAAGACTGGTAGAGTACTGGAAACTTCCCAGGTGTAATCCCGAGCGGAGACTAAGGAGAGAATATTAGAAATTTTAAAAATGCAAGCTCTGCCCTTAAGTTGATTAGAATCATCTATCTTTTAAACCTTTAAAACCTTAGGAAGAATTCCTCTGCTTTCATGCTGGCAAAGGTTATTCTTTCATGCTGGCAAGGGCTATTGTTTATGTACCTTCCATCTTGCCTTCCATAGGTGAAAATTAATCAATCAACCAATCAATCAGAGAGTACAGTACAACAGAGTTGGTAGATACCAGGAGCTTACAGTCTAGACTATAGAAATAGTCTTCCTTCACAGCGAATCACCTTGTATATTAAGTTGATATACTGATGAATGGAATCACCAGTGATTCAGAATCTACTAATGTTTATGCTCTCCTTCTCTGCCTGGCTCTCCCCCTTTGTTTTTCTAAGAATATTTAAGAGTGAATTTAGTTTTTTAAATTAGGATTTAGTTTCTAAATAATCAACTACAAATGGCCCATTAGCAGCAGACTCAGAATTTTCAAGTTTCAAGTCCTGATACTAGATTTTTGTCTTAAGAAGTGCTACGGTGGCTGCTCCACTCAATTCCCTCTCCAAGGGAAATTGGTTGATATAACGAGAAATCTGTCTTGACTTTATGAACCTGGGTTTCCCTCATCATGGTGTAATGAGTTCTTCCAAGGTCAGGAATCGTGTCTACCAATGCTCTGTGCTCTACCAAGCACTTAACACACTGCACTGTAAGCGCTCAATAATATCATCGATTAATTCTTTCTTCTCTCCAAGCCCTTGGAGAGTGCCAAGTTCATCAGTATTGGCTTTCTTGGGTCCAGAAACACAAGGGGCAAGAAAGTGCTGTTACTTCCACTTTGCCAGCCAGAAAACTAGAACAAATCAAGAAGCAGCCATTTGTTCAACACCTCCCTGTAATGGCAGGAGAAAACCATGTCTGGTATCCCATAATGGCTTAATTTGCCATTCTCCTGGATGCCTTGGCTCTGGGACTCGTCGGAGTTGTAGAGTCGCCTAGTGGAAAGAGCAAGGGCCTGGGTCTCTGTTCTAATTCCAGCTCCACCACTTGCCTTCAGTTTGGACTGGGCAAGTCACTTCACTTCTCTATGCCTCAGAATCCTCATGGAGATTAAATATCTGTTCTCCCTCCTGGTAGATCGTAAACTCCATGTGGAACAGGAACCGTGTCTGACCTTATTATCCTGTACCTACCCCAAAGCTTAGTGCAGACCCTTCAGGGATTGCCCATCCACCTCTGCATCAAACAGAAACTCCACCTCTGCATAATAATAATGTTGGTATTTGTTAAGCGCTTACTATGTGCAGAGCACTGTTCTAAGCGCTGGGGTAGACACAGGGGATCAGGTTGTCCCACATGGGGCTCACAGTCTTAATCCCCATTTTACAGATGAGGGAACTGAGGCACAGAGGAAGTGAAGTGACTTGCCCACAGTCACACAGCTGACAAGTGGCAGAGTTGAGATTCGAACTCATGACCTCTGACTCCATAGCCCATGCTCTTTCCACTGAGCCACGCTGCTTCTGCATCAAACAGAAACTCCATAACATCAGCTTTAAGGCACTCAATCACCTTACCACTTCCTAACCTACCTTGTTAATTTCCTACAACCCAACGTACTCACTTGGCTCCTCTAATACCGATTTACTCACCATAACCTCAATCTCCTCTATCACACCGCCAACCTCTCACTCATGTTGCCTGTGGTCTGGAGCTCCCACCCTTTTCATATCTATCAGATGATCACTCTTCCCACCTTCAACGGCTTATTAAAATCCCATCTCCTCCAAGAGACCATCTCCAACTAAGCCCTCATTTCTTCTTCTCCCTCTCCCTTCCACATCATCTTTGCATTTGGATTTACAGCCGTTATCCATGCCATCCTCAGCCCCACAGCACTTATGTACCAATTCGTAATTTATTTCTTTATTTTAATATGTAGGCTACAATCTCCCTGTGGGCAGGAAACATGTCTAACAAGTCGATTATATTGTTATATTCCCCTCTAGATTGTAAGCTTATCCCCATAGATTGTAAATTCATTGTGGCTCTCCCAAGCACTTAGTACAGTGTTCTGCACACAGTGAGTATGAGAAGCAGCGTGGTTTAGTGGACAGAGAGCGGGCTTGGAAGTCAGAAGGACCTGGGTTCTAATTCCGGCTCTGCCATTTGTCTGCTATGTGACTTTGGGCAAATCACTTCATTTCTCTGGACCTCAGTTACCTGATCTGTAAAATGGGGATTAAAATTGTAGAACAGGGTCTGTGTCCAACCTGACTGGCTTATATCTACCCCAGCGCTTAGAGCAGTGCTTGACACATAGTAAGAACTTAACAAATATCATTATTATTATCTGTCCCTGATTTTCCAAGATGTCCCTTCCTTCCTGCTTGACCTCCATGGCCTTTTTTCTCAGGCCCTTTCTCTCTCTAACTCCAGTCTCCGGAAGCCTCCCCTGCTCCAATGCTCCTGCTTCACGGTGAAAGTTGGAAGCATTGATCTGGGGTGAGTTTTCAGAACGGAGAAGCAGTTTGGATAGATGGTGAGCCCATAATCTCAGTCCAGTGGATGGAGTTTTGAACTGTGCCGTTGTTACATAAGGTTTGTCTGAAATTGATTGTAAGATAATGATGGTATTTGCTAGGCACTTAGTCTCCACTGAGCACTGTGGTAGAAAAAATACAGCATCTGGCCCATAGGAAGAGTTGAACAAATACCATTTTATAGAAAGGATTAGACACAGTCTCTTTCCCACTTGGTGCCCACAGACCAAGAAGGAGGGAGATCAAGTTTTCATACCCACTTTACAGATGAAGAAACTGAGGTATTTAGAGGGGAAGTGATTTGCCCAAGGTCACCCTGCAGGCAAGAGGCAGAGCTGGGGACAGACTTCATGGCTCCTGACTCCCAATCCCTGCTTCTTCCGTTAGGCCACACTGCTTCTCGAGCATAACTAGAGTATGAGTGTGTTTTTAGTGAGTCTCTATGCGTAGCTATGTCCATGTCTGTTGTATGTGTGTTTCAACCAGGAGGGGAAGAGGCAGAGGGCCCAGAGTGTGCTGGGGAAGCTGTCTTGTCAGTTGGCAGCTGCCCATTCTTCCTCCTGAGCCCCTTAAGAGGCCTTAAAGCTCCAAAAAACAGTGTCACCCTCTCCCCTGAAAAACCTGTCCTCTGGCACTGCCGACACCAGCTTCTCTCGTTCAACTCTGGGGAGGACCCGGGAACAAGGGGAGAGCGAACAAAGAGAAACAGTCTCTTTGCGGCTCTGGATTATGTCATCTTTGACTCAAAAGGACTTTATCTTGAGAACGGGATACGGCAGGAGAGCGATTCAGTTTCCTACGAACTGTAGCTCTTTCTTAGCCTGGTTGCTTCTCTCAGGTGTTCATTTTGCAGTTCATTCATTCATTCATTCTTATTTATTGAGCGCTTACTGTGTGCAGAGCACTGTACTAAGAGCTTGGGCAACTTCTTTGCAGTTCTATTCCTGGTTTGTCTGTCTTCTCCTGAAGCCAGATTCAGACCACTGAGTCAGTCAGTCGCATTTATTAAGCACTTACTGTGTGCAGAGCACTGTACTAAGCACTTGAGCGAATACAATGTAACAATAAATAGACACATTCCCTGCCCACAGCGAGCTTACAGTGTAAAAGGGGAGACAGACATTAATATAAATAAATAAATTACAGATAGGTACATAAGGGATGTGGGCCTGGGAGGAGGGATGAATAAAGTGAGCAAGTCAGGGTAATGCAGAAGGAAGTGGAAAAAAAGGAAAAGAGGGTTTAGTCAGGGGCGGCCTTTTGGAAGAGATGTACTTTCAATAAGACTTTGAAGAGGGGGAGAGTAATTTTCTATCGGATATGAGAAGGGAGGACATTCCAGGCCAGAGGCAGGATGTGGGCGAGAGGTCAGCAGCGAGATAGACGAAATCAAATCAAGGTACAATTAGAGAGAAGCTAGGTGTGCGGGCTGGGTTGTAGCAGGAGAGTAGTGAGGAGTGGTAGGAGGGGACAAAGTGTTTGAGTGCTTTAAAGCCTATGGTGAAGAGTTTTTGTTTGATGCAGAGGTGGATGGGCAACCACTGGAGTTTTCTAAGGAGTGGGGAAACAAGTCCTGAGTATTTTTGTAGAAAAATGATCCGGGTAGCATTGTGAAGTATGGACTGAAGTGGAGAGACACAGGAGGCAGGGAAGTCAGCAAGGAGGCTGATATAATAATCAAGAAGGGATAGTATATAATAATCAAGGCGGCCCCTATCTGACCCTACACTCCAAGAATGGGCCCTCCCCAGAATTTAGCACAGAGCTCAGCACAAAGTAAGTGAATTAACATGATAGCAGTTTGGATTGAGAGGGAAAGGTGGATTTCTCAGCTCTTTATTTAAAAGGCAGCTTTCCTAGGCTTTGAAGATGCCTGTGTCTCCCCCGTTCTCTATTGTTCTCAGCTAGTAAGGGCTTTGAGTTCAAGAAGAGACATGTTTTAGTTGATCCAGATGAGAACAGTTGGCCTAGAGGAAAGACCACGGGCTTGGGAGCCCTGGATTCTAATCCCAGCTCCGTCATCTATCTGTTGTGCAGCCTTGGGCAAATCACTTCACTTCTCTGTATCTCAGTTATTTCACTTGTGAACTGGGGATTAAGACTGTGAGCCCTATGTGAGACAGGGACTGTGTCCACCTGGGTTATCTTGTATCTACCCCAGCATTTAGTACAATGCTTGGCACATAGTAAGTGCTTAACAGATCCCATTTAAAAAAAAATGGTCCAGGTTAGCTACAACAACATTTAGCTCTGCTCCATTAGCAGGAACCGTCCAAAACCTGGGCATTCTAGGACTCGAGAATGCTATGGTTCAGCCTTCTTTGTTTTGGCAATGTCCCTGAACGGTCATGTCTACTTCAGGGCTGGAGATCGTTCCTTTCCCCCTAGTTAATATCTCATCACCTCTTGCCTTGTTTCTTCCCGCCTCCGCTGCCAAGATTCTGCTCTTTCTCTCTCAGCTCTTTGCAGTCTGATAGGATCATTCTTTGCTGGCAGGACTCCGACCTGTGACTTTGCCAACTCCCAGGCCCCGCTGAGGTCTAGATTCACACGGAGACTCTGACGTCCTCCTGTTCTCTCCCTCTTGAACAGAGGAAGTTGCTGGGTCCTGCCTGGCTCTGCACTTGTTTGCTGTGTGATCTTGGGCAAGTCACTTCACTCCTCTGTCACTCAGTTACCTCATCTGTAAAATGGAGATTGAGACTGGGAGCCCCATGTGGGACAGAGACTGTGTCCAACCTGATTTGCTTGTATACACCCCAGCGCTTAGTACAATGCCTGGCACATAGTAAGCACTTAACAGTGTTATTTTAATTATTATTACTTTTGGGTTGGAAGATCCCGGGCCAGTGAAACTGAGATGTTTTATTGCTATTTTCCCCAGCATTCACCAGGCAAAGAAACAGGGATGCAGAGTCAGGAAGTCTGGCATAAGGTGGGTGACCAAATCAGTGCCCTGGCTAGAACAGTTCTCCTTTTGCTCCTCCAGCCCCTGTCTGACCCTGCACCCAGAAGTGGGCCCTCCCCAGCACTTAGTACAGTGTTCAGCACATAATGTCTAATAATCAATCAATGGTATTATTGAGTGCTTATTGTGTGCACAGCACTATATGAAGCACTTGGGAGAGTTACAATATAACAGAGATGATAGACAAGTTCCCTGCCCACAAAGAGCAATAAGTACTCTAACATCATCAAAGCGAACTAGAAGACCATAGGAAATCTGACCCATTCTGGATCGATCGACTTGACGTCAGTGGTGGCCCATTTCCAGACTGGATAAGTCCCAGACTTAATCCTCACAACTGGGGCTAGGGACGATCGGAAACCAGGCTGTGCTGTTTGGGAGCTGAGAAATTTGCCAAGACGCGCACCTCACAGCAATCCAGAGCATCTTCCTAAGACATCATTGGACTCACGTGATGATGATGGTATTTGCTAAGCACTTACTATGGTTTAAACACTGGGGTAGATAGAAGCTAATCAGGTTGCATCCAATCCCAGTACCACATGGGGCTCACAGTCTTAATCCCCATTTTACAGATGAGATCACTGAGGCCCAGAGAAATGAAGTGACTCACCCAAGATCACACAGCAGACATGTGGAAGAGGCAGAATTAGAATCTAAGTCCTACTACTGACTCCCAGGCCTGTGCTCTATCCACTAGGCCACACTGCTCAGAGGTACCTGTTTTCTGCTGCATCAAGCCAAAACACTGGCTTCCAGGCTACTGTGAACTGTGGGTCCTTGGGCCCGGAGGCCCAGCCCTGCAACCCAGGTGTGCCTGGATCCCCAGAGAGATGCATGACACATAAGCCTAGTTATCAATCCCCTTGGAACAATCGTGGCAGAATCTGGTGAAGTAATTCCTTTAGTTGCCTCACAGGTGAAAGTGAAAAATAATTTTTCCCGGACAGGCCAAATCACCATTGTCACTGCGACAGCCAGAGGGAATTGTATGGGACAGAGGGAGGATGTGTGACCAAGAGATAGATCAATCTATCAATCAATCAGTGGTATTTATTGAGTTTACTGTGTGAGGAACACCGTACTAAGTACTTGAGAAAGTACGACACGATAGTGTCGGTAGACACTATCCTTGCTGAAGTGAGCTGGTTAATCGTTGCCCACCATCTTGGGGTCAGTTCCAAAGCCCTCCAGCTCAGCCTCTCTGCCTCTGCACCTCTGGAGGCTATGCACTGAGCGGCTGTGTGGGCAGAGCCCCTCCTCCAGCATCTTGGTCAGGGACCCATGTGAAGGAGGAGACTCTTGGGGCCAGCAAGGAAACTTAGCTCTTGCCCCCAGAAGGCAGGGGAGGGAAGGAGAATCCCCATTTTAAAATATGCAAGCAGTCAGCTGTCCCTCTAGAGGTCCAGTTAGAAAGACAAGTCAGACACTTCATTTTCCTTCATTAGTCCATCCAGTTAGATCTTTGGCTAGAATGAGCTTTCCAAGCATCTTCATGTTGAATAGCAAGAGCCAAACCTTAACACCGCAGGGTGGGGAAGGGTCTCAAAACTTGGTCTGCGAAGCCTCCTGCCTCCAGGCCAGTGGATGATCACACCATCAGTGAATGCCTTCTCCTTCCTCAACAATGTCAGGGACGTAGGCACCACCATCTCCCTCAACAATCTATCCCAAGGTCTTATCAGACTGTAAACTCGTCGAGGGCAGGCAACGTGCCCACCAAATCTGTTTTGTTTTGTTTTATTTTGTCCGGGAGGAGGGTTGGTATTTGTTAAGCACTTACTATGTGCCAGGCACTGTAGTAAGCTCTGAGGTAGATATAAGATAATCAGGTTGGACACAGTCCATGTTCCACATGGGGCTCACTATCTTAATTCCCATTTTAGAAGCCCCTAAACTCTATTCCTGGCTCCGCCACTTACCTGCTATGTGACCTTGGACAAGTTGTACATCTTGTCCAAGAGGCTTTCCCTGACTAAGCCTTTTCCTTTTTTTCCACTCCCTTCTGCGTCTCCCTGACTTGCTCCCTTTACTCATCCCCCCTCACAGTTCCACAGCACTTATGTACAGATCTGTCATTTATTTATTTATATTAATGTCTGCCTCCCCCTCTAGACTGTAAGCTTGTTGTGGGGAGGGAATGTGTCTATTGTTATATTCTACTCTCCCAAGTGCTTCGAATGGTGCTCTGCACACAGAAAGCACTCAATAAATACAATTGAGTCTCTGGCTTAACAAATACCATAAAAAAGTGATTTGCCCCAAGGTCACACAGCAGGCAAGTGACAGAGTTGGGTTTAGAACTTAGGTCCTTCTCATTCCAGGCCAATGCTCTATCCCCTAGGCCACACTGTTTCTCTAAAGGTATTGGTTAAACTCTTACTATGTGCCAGGAATTGTACTAGGAGCTGGGACACAGACCACGTCCCATATTGGGATCACTCTCTTAATCCCCATTTTACAGATGAGGTAACTGAGGAACAGAGAAGTTAAGTCACTTACCCAAGGTCACACACCAGGCAAGAGATGGAGCCAGGTTTAGAACCCAGGTCCTTCAATCAATCAATCAGCCTTATTTATTGAATGCTTACTGTGTGCAGAACACTGTACTAAGCACTTGGCTGAATACAATACAACAGAATTGGTAGTCACATTACCTGCCCGCAACAAACTCACAGTCTAGAGGGGGAGATGGACATTAATAAAAATAAATAAATTATGGGTATGTATGTAAATGCTGTGGTGCTGAGAGAAGGGTGAGAAGCAGTGTGGCTCAGTGGAAAGAGACAGGTTTGGGAGTCAGAGGTCATGGGTTCAAATCCCAGCTCAGCCGCTTGTCAGCTGTGTGACTTTGGGCAAGTCACTTAGCTTCTTTGTGCCTCAGTTCCCTCATCTGTAAATGGGGATTAAGACTGTGAGCCCCATGTGGGACAACCTGATCACCTTGTATCCTCCCCAGCATGTAGAACAGTGCTTTGCATATAGTAAGCATTTAACAAATGCCATTATTATTATTATTATTATCATTATAAAGGGAGTATATCAAGGCAAAGCAGCGGAGAAGCAGCGTGGCTCAGTGGAAAGAGCACGGGCTTTGGAGTCAGGGCTCATGAGTTCGAATCCCAGCTCTGCCACTTGTCGGCTGTGTGACTGTGGGCAAGTCATTTAACTTCTCTGTGCCTCAGTTCCCTCATCTGTAAAATGGGGATTAAGACTGTGAGCCCCATGTGGGACAACCTGATTCCCCTATGTCTACCCCAGCGCTTAGAACAGTGCTCGGCACATAGTAAGCGCTTAACAAATACCAACATTATTATTATTATTATTATTAAAGCAGAAGGGAGTAGGAAAAGAGCAAATGAGGGCTTAGTTGGGCAAGGCTTCTTGGAGACGATATGCCTTCAATAAGGTTTTGAAACTGGTGGGAGTAATTGTCTGTTGGATATGAAGACGGAGGCCGTTCCAGACGAGAGGCAGGACTCGGGTGAGAGGTCAGAGAGATGAGATCGAGGTACAGTAGGTAAATTGACATTAGAGGAGCAAAGTGTGTGGGTTGGGCTGTAGTAGGACAGTAGCAAAGTGAGGTAGAAGAGCACAAGGTCCTTCTGACTCCCAGGCCTGTGCTCTAGGCCATGCCATATTGTACTCTCCCAAGTGCTTAGTACAGTGCTCAGCACCCAGTAATCCCTCAAAAAATGCAATTGGTTGATTGATTATTTCCCAAATGGTTAATAATTTCTTCTTGGGCAGTAGATGATACCATACTGCAAGGGACTGGCTTTGGAGTGGGGTGGAAGGTGATTGGAAGATGGCGAAAGTAAGTGTGGAAGAATCACCATAAATGCTATCCATATTAGATCTTTTCTTCTTTTAGTGCAATTTTGCTAACCACGACTGTTATTGGAAGGAAATACCCTCCAATCACTACTCTACTCTATTCCAAAGTCTTCCAAAGGCAGTTTGGCCTAGTGGAAAGAGCACGCTGGGAATCGGTTAACCTAGGGTGGAATTCCAACTCTTCCTTTAATTGCCTGCCATGTGACCTTCGGCAAGTTATTTATAATCCCGGTGCCTCAGTCTCCTGAGCGGAACAATAGGAAAATAAAACATTCTCTATTATGAGCCCTTTTGAGGGACAGGATCTAAATCTAATTTCATCTTAGATCTTCTTTGCCAACACTTAATATAGTGCTTTGCACACAGTAAGGGCTTAATAAAATAAATACTAATAATAATAATAATAATAATGTTGAAATTTGTTAAGCCTTACTATGTGCCAAGCACTGTTCTAAGCGCTGGGGTAGACACAGAGGAATCAGGTTGTCCCACGTGGGGCTCACAGTCTTAATCCCCATTTTACAGATGAGGGAACTGAGGCACAGAGAAGTGAAGTGACTTGCCCACAGTCACACAGCCGACAAGTGGCAGAGCTGGGATTCAAACCCATGAGCCCTGACTCCAAAGCCCGTGCTCTTTCCACTGAGCCACGCTGCTTCTCTATTACCACTAGAATTAGACCATGAATTCTGTGTACTCTGATGATGATGATGATGGTATTTGTTAAGCGCTTACTATTTGCCAAGCACTGTTCTAAGAGCTGGGGTAGATATAAGGTAATCAGGTTGTCCTACATGGTGCTCACAGTCTTAATCCTCATTTTACAGATGAGGTGACTGAGGCACAAGGTCACAAAGCAGACAAGTGGCAGAGCCAGGATTAGAACTCACATCCTCTGACTTCCAAGCCTGTGCTTTTCCCACTAAGCCACGCTGCTTCTTTAAATCTACCTTAGTACTTGTCTTTTATCCTTTATCTGTAGAAGTCCACTCTCTCCCCTCTCTAGTTCATACTTCACTGTGCTGCCCCGAACATTTTTCTAAAACATAGTTCAGCACAAGTCTCCAGTCCTCAAAATCCTCCAACGGCTATCGTTTCCTCTCCACATCAAGCAGAAACACCTGACCATTGGCTTTAAGTAGCTCAATCAGCTCTCTCCCTCCTGCTTATCCATTCTTTTTTCCCACTGAACCCCAGGTCATACCCTTCATTTCTCACAAACCAACCTATTTCCTTAACCTGTACACGCTTTCCTTCCGCCTGGAATTCTCATCCCCTTCATAATCAAGCAGACCACTCCTGTTCCCATCTTCAAGTCCATTCGGAAATCTCATCATCTCCAGGAGGCCTTCTCTGATTAATTGGGCATCTCCCAACCCTCATTGCCCCACAGTTACCACGTTAGCACTTCCAAGCCACTGATACACTCAGATACCCATACCCCACTATAGCATTTGTAATCGGATCTTTATCCTTCATTCATTCCTTCAATCATATTTATTGAGAGCTTACTGTCTGAAGAGCACTGTACTAAGTGCTTGGAAAGTACAATTCATCAACAGATAGAGACAATTCCTACTCATCGGCGAGTTCACAGTCTAGAACGGGGGACAGGTAACAAAACAAAACAAGTAGACAGGCATCACTAGCATCATTCATCAATTCTTTAAATAGTATTTATAGAGTGCTTACTATGTGCAGAGCACTGTACTAAGCGCTTGGAATAATGTACAAATAGGTAACAGATACAGTCTCTGCCCTTAAGTCAGGGGAGACAGACAGACAATAACAATAGCAATAAATAGAATCAAGGGGATGAACATCTCATTAAAACAATAGCAAATAAATAGAATCAAGGTGATGTACATCAAAATAAATACATAGAATTATAGATATATGCACATAATAAAATAAATAGAATGATATATATATATATATTCACACAAGTGCTGTGGGACAGGGAGGGGGTAGAGCAGAGGGAGGGAGTCGGGGTGATGGGGAGGGGAGGAGGAGCAGAGGAAAAGGGGGGCTCAGTCTGGGAAAGCCTCCTGGAGGAGGTGAGCTTTCAGTAGTTTTCCACTATCGCTTCCTCTGACCTGGGATTTATTTTACTGTCTGTGTTCCCAGATAGAATGCAAACTCCTTGTGGGCAGGGAACCTGAGCACCAAATCTGTTACACTGTACTCTCCCAAGCACTTAGTACAGTGCTCTGTACACAGTAAGCACTCAATAAATACCACTAATTGATTGACTGGGGCATGAAGCCAGGTCTGACCTGAACCTTGAGACCCCAGGAAAGGAGGAGAGAAAGGAGCAGGAGCAGAGAAAGGAGCTTTCAGTGAAAACTCCACAAGGGTAGGAAATGTGTCTACCAACCTTGCTATATTGTACTTTCCCAAGCGCTTAGTACAGTGCTCTGCACACAGTAAGCACCCAATGAATACCATTGATGGATTGATGAAAAAGGACAAAGATCACATCTACTAATTGTATTGTACTCTCCCAAGTGCTTAATAGCCCTGCCCACTGTAGATGCTTCATAAATAAGATCGACTGAATGTTTGATGAAGTGATTGGGAAGGTCTTAAAGCTCATAGGGTTTGCCAAGCGGATTTTAGACATTTTCTTGGTTAAAAGTGCAAAAAGTCCTGCAATAGTAATAATAATAATGACTGCGGCATTTGTTAAACTCTTACTATGTGCCAGGCACTTCACTATTCTCTGGGGTGGATACAAGCAAATCGGGTTGGACACAGTACCTGTCCCATATGGGGCTCACATTCTCAATCGTCATTTTACAGATGAGGGAACTGAGGCACAGGGAAGTGAAGCGAGTTGTCAAGGTCACACGGCAGACAAGTGGAGGAGCAGGGATTAGAACCCATGACCTGCTGAACCCAAGACTCCCAGGCCCGTGCTCTATTCACTACGCCATCCTGCTTCTCCAAATAAATCCCTATTATCTACACTAAAGACAGGAGGTGGTTCAGTGCGGTGCTTGTCCCACCCTGGATCTTTCTTTTCTAAACCGAGAAGGAAAAGTACAGGGCAAAGCCAAAGAATACAAAATGTCCTGAAAATATTTCCCAAGTTGTTCATTCCAGAACAATTTTCAGAAACATCATTTTTTTAAATTATGAAAATATTTCAAGGGCAGTTCTGAATGAAAACAGTCTTTCCTGACTGGGGGAAGACTGAACCACTAAGGAAGAAGGGCTTAAAGGGGCTTATTTAGGAGGAGAGATCAAAACACACCAAATATTGAATCCTGGGCCAAAGCCTTGAAGCCTGCTGCTCACTGGATCTAGTTCTCTTTGCCTTATTGTTTCCCCTGCCTCTATCAGCCCTGACTCTTTCGATTTCTCCCAAGGTTTTCCAGGAACTTCCCTTCTCTAGTACCAACTTTTGTAAGGAAGACAGTCTCCCCCTCTGGACTATAAACTCACTGTGGACAGGGGCTGGTCTACCAACTCTGTTATATTGTACTCTCTCAAGAGCTCAGGATAGTGCTCTGCAAACAGTAAGTGCTTAACAAATACAATTGATTGATTGATAGAAGTAGCAGGGTCCAGTAGAAAGAGCAAATACTTGGAGTCAGAGGACCTTTGGGGTTTTTGTTTTGTTTTTTAAATGGCATTTGTTAAGCACTTATTATATTCAATCAATCAATCTTATTTATTGAGTGCTTACAGTGTGCAAAGAACTATACTAAGCACTTGAAGGAATAATATAACAGCTTTGGTAGACATGTTTCCTGCCCAAAATGAGATAGGCATTAATTTAAATAAATAAATTATGGATATGGATATGATTGCTGTGGGACTGAGGGAGGAGTGAATAAAGGGTGCAAATCCAAATGAAAGGGTGACCCAAAAGGGTGTGGGAGATTACAAAATAAGAGATTGGTTGGGGAAGGCCTCTTGGAGAGATGTTCTTTAAATAAGGCTTTGAATGTGGGGAGAGTGATCTTCAATAGTATTTTTTTATTGAGCGCTTACTATGTGCAGAGCACTGTACTAAGCGCTTGGGATGAACAAGTCGGCAACAGATAGAGACAGTCCCTGCCGTTTGACGGGCTTACAGTCTAATCGGGGGAGACGGACAGACGAGAACAATGGCACTAAACAGCGTCAAGGGGAAGAACATCTCATAAAAACAATGGCAACTAAATAGAATCAAGGCGATGTACAATTCATTAACAAAATAAATAGGGTAACGAAAATATATACAGTTGAGCGGACGGGTACAGTGCTGTGGGGATGGGAAGGGAGAGGTGGAGGAGCAGAGGGAAAAGGGGAAAATGAGGCTTTAGCTGCGGAGAGGTAAAGGGGGGATGGCAGAGGGAGTAGAGGGGGAAGAGGAGCTCAGTCTGGGAAGGCCTCTTGGAGGAGGTGATTTTTAAGTAAGGTTTTGAAGAGGGAAAGAGAATCAGATCTTCTGTCAGATACGAAGAGGGAGGGAATTCCAGGCCAGAGGCAGTACTATGAACTAGACACTGCACTAAGCACTGGGTTATATCAACGATAATCAGGTTGGACACATTCCACGCCCCACATGGGGCTCACAGTCATAAACCCCATTTGACAGATGAGGAGACTAAGGCACAGAAAATTTGAGTGACTTGCCCAGGGTCACACAGCAGATAAGTGGTGGATTCAGGATTAGAACTCAGGTCCTAATCCTAATTTGAAATGTAAATTCCTAGAGAACAGGGACTTTTTAATTTGTACTGACTTTATGCAAAGATTCTCATCCCAGAGCAACTATTTGAAGGACCTGATTGTTAAATCATGGGCAACATTCTTGGAGACATACTTACTGCAAATGTCTTGCATGGGTTTCTAAATTATTTGCAATATGTCTGAAAAAGGCAGAAATCATGTTCCAAACGAAGTCCAATGCCATAGTACCTGGTATCCATCAATGGTGAGCATTTGAAGTTGTTGAAAAGCTCTGCTACTTGGGGCTGAATGCTCTTCCAAAATGTCACTGGAAACTAAGTAGTCACAGGCACGGCCAGACCGATATTTTGGAAAGCTGAAGACTGGCTCAGATTAATGCAGGGTCTTGAGGGGTAAAATCCAGAGGCTCATGCTAAGAGAAGGCCCCTACAAAAAGAAATCCATAGTTATGTATAAGAAATTGCTCTCTCCCTTTATATTGTCTCCACCTGGACATACACAAATGTATGCCACTGTTTTCATTTATCGATTTTTCACCCACCTAGCGCTCTTCCCTCCAATTAATAATAATAATGGTGGTATTTGTTAAGTGCTTGCTATGTGCAAAGCACTGTTCTAAGCAATGGGGTGATACAAGGTGATCAGGTTGTCTCACATGGGGCTCACAGTTTTAATCCCCATTTTACAGATGAGGTAACTGAGGCACAGAGAAGTTAAGTGACTTGCCTGAAGTTACACAGCTGGCAAGCAGCGGAGCCAGGATTAGAACCCACGACCTCTGACTCCCAAGCCCGGGCTCTTTCCACTGAGCCACGCTGCTTCTTCCAATTCCCATCTCCACTCACTCAATGGTTCTTTAACACTTCTTCTCAGACAGATCTCGATCTCGATCTCGTCAGATCTCGTCAGATCTCGATCTCGATCTCGTCAGATCGAGATCTTGTCAGGTCTCGTCAGATCTCTTCTTAAACAACTCCAGTGGTTGCCTATCAACCTCCGCTCCAAACAAAAACTCCTCACTCTAGGCTTCGAGACTCTCCATCACCTTGCCCCTTCCTTCCTCTCCTCCCTTCTCTCTTTCTACCACCCACCCCGCACGCTCCGCTCCTCCGCCGCCCACCTCCTCACCGTCCCTCGGTCTCGCCCATCCCGCCGTCGACCCCCGGGCCACGTCCTCCCGCGGTCCCGGATAGCCCTCCCTCCTCACCTCCACCAAACTGATTCTCTTTCCCTCTTCAAAACCCTACTTAAAACTCACCTCCTCCAAGAGGCCTTCCCAGACTGAGCTCCTCTTCTCCCTCTACTCCCTCTGCCACCCCCCCTTTACCTCTCCGCAGCTAAACCCTCTTTTTCCCCTTTTCCCTCTGCTCCTCCACCTCTCCCTCCCCATCCCCACAGCACTGTACTCGTCCGCTCAACTGTATATATTTTCATTACCCTATTTATTTTGTTAATGAATTGTACATCGCCTCGATTCTATTTAGTTGCCATTGTTTTTACGAGATGTTCTTCCCCTCGACTCTATTTATTGCCATTGTTCTTGTCTGTCCGTCTCCCCCGATTAGACTGTGAGCCCGTCAAACGGCAGGGACCGTCTCTATCTGTTGCCGACTTGTTCATCCCAAGCGCTTAGTACAGTGCTCTGCACATAGTAAGCGCTCAATAAATACTATTGAATGAATGAATGAATGAATGAATGAATGAATGAACAGAGGTGACCTCATTCTCATCCCACTTCCTCCTCCTTTCTGAGTTACCAATCAATCAATTATATTTATTAAGCACTTACCGTGGGCAGAGAACTGTACTAAATACTTGGAAGAGTGCAACACAACAATATAACAGACAGATTACCTGCCCACAATGAGCTTACAGTCTAGAGGGGGAGGGGGATGTTAATCTAAGTAAGTAAATTATGGATATGTACATAAGTGCTGTGGGGCTAGGGGTTGGGGTTGAATAAAGAGAGCAAGTCATGGAAACACAAAATGGAGTGGGAAAAAAAGAAATGAGGACTTAGGGAAGACCTCTTGAACACGTGGAAGGACACGTGCCTTCAATAAGGCTAGGAAGGTAGAAAGAGTAATAATAATAATAATAATAATGTTGGTATTTGTTAAGCGCTTACTATGTGCCGAGCACTGTTCTAAGCGCTGGGGTAGACATAGGGGAATCAGGTTGTCCCACGTGGGGCTCACAGTCTTAATCCCCATTTTACAGATGAGGGAACTGAGGCACAGAGAAGTTAAGTGACTTGCCCACAGTCACACAGCCGACAAGTGGCAGAGCTGGGATTCGAACTCATGAGCCCTGACTCCAAAGCCCATGCTCTTTCCACTGTGCCATGCTGCCTCAATCTGTCGGATATGAAAAGGGACGGTGTTCCAGGCCAGAGGCAGGACGTGGGCAATAGGTCAGCGGTGAGATAGAAGAGATTGAGAAAAATGAGTTGGTTAACATTAGAGAAGAGAAGGGCGTGGACTGGGTTGTAATAGGAGAGTAGTCAGATGAGATAGGCAGGGGCAAGGCAGTTGAATGCTTTAAAGCTGATGGTAAAGAGTTTCTGTTTGATGCAGTGGTGGAAGGGCAACAACTGGAGGTTCCTGAGAAGTGGGGAAATACGGCCTGAACATTTTCGCAGAAGTACGGACTGGAGTGGGGAGAGACAGGAGACAGAGAGGTCAGCAAGGAGGCTGAGACAGTTATCAATGTGGTTAGGATAAGTGCTTGGATTACTTTCATAGCAGCAGTTTGGATGGAGAGGGAAGGGCAGATTTGAGTGATGCTGTGGAGGTTGAACCCAAAGGATTTAGTGATAGATTGAATATGTTGGTTGAATGAGAGTGAGAGGAGTCAAGGATAATGCCAAGATTACGGTCTTGGGAGACAGGAAGGGTGGTGGTGCTGTCTACAGTCAGGGGGAGGTCAAGATTTGGTTGGGATGATAAGTTCTGTTTTGACACGTTAAGCTTGAGGTGACGGCATGACATCCAAGTAGAGATGCCCTGAAGGCAGAGAAAATGGGAGACTCCAGAGAGGGAGAGAGAAAATGTAGATTTGGGAAATCTAAATGGGGAAATGTAGATTGGGAATCATCCACATAAAGGTGGTAGTCGAAGTCATAGGAGAGAATCATTTCTCCAAGGGAGTGGGTGTAGATGGAGAATAGAAGGGGACCTGGAAATGAACCATGAGGGACCCCCACTGTTGAGGGGGAGACAGAGGAGGAGTCCATGGAAGAGACTGAGAATGAGCAACCAGAGAGCGAGGAGGAGAACCAGGAGAGGATAGTGTCAGTGAAGCCAAGGTTAGATAATGTTTCCAGGAGAAGGGGGTGGTCCACAGTGTTGAAGGCAGCCGAGAGGTTGAGGAGGATTAGGATGAAGGAGAGGCTGCTGGATTTGGCAAGGAGGAGATCATCGGTGACCTTTGAGAGGATGGTTTCTATGGATAGAAGGGGATGGAAACCAGATTGGAGGAGGTCAAAGAGAGAATTGGAGGAGAGGAACTGGAGACAGCTGGTGTAGACTACTTGCTCGAGGAGTACAGAGAGGAATGGTAGGAGGGAGATGGGGCGATAACAGAAGGGAGCTGTGAGGTCAAAGGAGGGCTCTTTTAGAATAGGGAAGATATGAATATTTTTGAAAGCAGTGGGAAAGAAGCCAGTGGAGAGCAAACAGTTGAAGAAGGCAGTCAGGAAGAGAAGAAGAGAAGGGACAAGTGTTTTGATAAGGTGTGAAGGGAGGGGGTCATATACACATGTGGAATGAGTGGATTTTGAAAGAAGGAGATCTCCTCTTGAGATACCGCTGGGAAGGATGGGAGAGTTGAAGAGGGGGCCAGAATGAAGGGACTAGAGCAGGGGAAGGGAAAAGTTTAGGGAGATTACCCCTCATAGTGTCAATTTTCTCAATTAAGTAAGTGGCAAGGTCATTTCCTCATCTATTAAGTGGGGATTGAGACAGTGAGCCCCATTTGGGACAGGGACTATGTCCAACCTGATTTGCTTGTGTCCACCCCAGCACTTACTACAGTGCCTGACACACAGTAAGTGCTTAACAAATACCATAATTATCATTATTATTAATATTATTATCAGGAGAAAGAGATGGGGAAGGTAGGAGGACGGGGGTTAGAGGCAGGAGTTAAACTTCTGGAACATGAGGCGAGGGCAATGGGCATGGTTGTCAAAAAGGAAGGAGAAATAATTTTAACAGACACAAGGATGAACTGGAGGTGGATGAGGTCAGCCTGATATCTACTTCTCCGGCAGCACTCTGCGGCTCCTGCGCAGGAGTGAATGAAGCTGACTGTGGAGGTAACCACTGTGACTGTAACAAAACCCGCATCATTTATTTTTAACTTCATCCTTCCGTGTCCTCCTGTGTCTTTCTCTGCCACAAGCCTTTGCTGTCTGGACACAGGGCATTCCCAGATTCACAGGGGAGCAGAGAAAGGAGGGTGATCCTTTCTCAAACTTCTTCCCCTCGTATTTCTACCCCATCCCCAAGTTAGGGTTGCAGGGGGAGCAGGCTACAAGCAGTCCATAACAGGAGAGGGCAAGGTTGGGTTAAATGAGACCTATTTTTTTACAAAGCCACATAGGGCAGGTTGGTTTGGTTATGGGCGATCAGTGCAAGGAGTTACTGTGTCCGGTATGGATTTCACACAAGATGTGGGATGTTCAAAGTAAAATTGGTTGAAAAATGGGTCATCCTACTAAATACAAAGTCCCCAAATCTACTAGAACAGGTCATGAGCCCCCACCCTCCATCCTCTGGTGCCAACTCGATTGTATTGTACTCTCCCAAACGCAGTACCATGCTCTGCATACAGTAAGCACTCAATAGCAGTGTGGCCTAGTGGAAAAACCACAGGCTGGGAGTCAGAGAACCTGGGTTCTAATTCCAGTTCTGCCACCTGCCTGTGTGACTTTGGGTAAGTCGCTTAACTTTTTTGTGCCTTTGTTACCTTATCTGTAAAATGGGAATTAAATCCTATTCCCTCCTTCTTAGGCTGTGAGCCCCATGTCGGGCCAGGGACTGTCTCCAACTTGAATAACTTGTACCTAACCCAGAGCTTAGGCCAGTGCTTGGCACATTGTAAGCACTCAACAAGTATGATAATAATAATAATAATATGAAATAGGTGATTCCTGACTCCAAGCCCAGGACAGTGCTGGGACAGTGCTTCTTCTGACTGGGACTCAATGCACTTAAGCACTTAGTACAGTACTCTGCCCAAAGTAAGCACTCAAAAAATATGATGGATAATTTGATTAAACGCTCCAATCCAGGGCTCTCACCATGGAGGGAGGTCCCTAGCCCCATTTGGCAAATTTCATGAGCTCAATTAGGAAATGAGCAGTTCTCCTCACTGCTTGTTCTCAGGGAACTCCCCAAAGGACCAAACGCAGTCTTCCCTCAGACAAAAGCATCTTCTTCTGCAGCTGCATCCTCAGCAAAGCACCCAGATCTTGGTTCTAATCCCAACTCCACCATGTACCTGCTGTGTGACTGGGAAAGTCACTGAACTTTTCTGTGCCTCAGTTCCCTCATCTGCAAAATGGGAATTCAATACCTGTTCTCCCTCCTACTTTGACTGTAAGCCTCAGGTGGGACAGGGACTGGGTGCAACCTGATTGATTGCATCTACCCAGCACTTAGAACAGCACTTGACCCATAGTAAGTGCTTAACAAATACCATTAAAAGAAAAAAAAATGCCAGCTGGCTCACCACTTGGAATTCTCCTACCTCTGATTCCCTATAAGGAGTAGCCAAACTTTGGATGACGCTAGTCTTGACTGTTGCCCATTTGAAGTACATTGCCCAAGACAACACAACCTCTCACCTTGATGAGAGGAATGCAGTGTTGATAGAACGTGGCTGCAATAACTCTGGAAGAGAGGAGGATAAGAAAAAGCCTTCTTATGGTCAGTATTTTTACAGGTGCTCTTGTGCAGCCATTTGGGAAGTCGAAAAGCCCTGTGTGAG
The DNA here is from genome assembly GCF_004115215.2 of Ornithorhynchus anatinus. Taxonomy (NCBI): domain Eukaryota; kingdom Metazoa; phylum Chordata; class Mammalia; order Monotremata; family Ornithorhynchidae; genus Ornithorhynchus; species Ornithorhynchus anatinus. The sequence continues at coordinate 68,751,944 of NC_041728.1, read as the reverse complement.
AAAATGCTGATCTGCTCCTGGCTTTGCCATTCGGCTCTGACACCGTCATCAATCTGGAAAGTAATCCTGGCCCACAACCACCCGCACCTGAGGTGCTTCCTTCAGCTACTTCTGAGTTCAGACTTCAGAACTGCCAACCCAATTATGAGAGGCTGGCACCAGTGACGGCCCAAAGAGGTGGTAGTTTCCCCCGAGATGCTTGTTTTGCTTTTTTTCTGGAAGTAGCTTCTGATTACATATCAGCTGTTGTGTGGTGGTGGTGTGTGAAATTAGAGTTGGAGATAAAACCATCCGATTCATCTGGAATGGTCTACTGGAAGCTCTTCAAAACCTTCTCTGATGTTTTAGGCAGCTAATAGGAAGAGAGCCATATAACAGATCTTCTCTTTTTGGCTGATTCACCTCTTACTAGTACAGAGCACCTACTGGGTCTAGAACCCGGTACTCGGTGCTTACTACATGCAGAGCACTACACTCTACTGGACACCTACTGGGTGCACGGCACCATACTGAGCACCTACTGGGTCGAAAACATGGCACTGGGTGCTTTTTATGGTATTTGTTAAGCGCTTACTACGTGCCAGGCACTGTTCTAAGCATCGGGGTAGATAGAAGGTAGTCAGGTTGGACACATGGGGCTCAACACTGCACTGTATGGAGCTCCTACTGGGTCCAAAATATGGTACTGGGTGCTTACTGTGAGCGAAGAATGCACCCTACTGAGCACCTATTAGATGCAGGACACTGTACTGAGTGCCTACTGGGTCCAGAACTAGGTACTAAGTGCTTACTTTGTGCAGAGCACTGATCTGAGTATTCATTCATTCATTCAATAGTATTTATTGAGCACTTACTATGTGCAGAGCACTGTACTAAGCGCTTGAAATGAACAAGTCGGCAACAGATAGAGACAGTCCCTGCTGTTTGACGGGCTTACGGTCTAATCGGGGGAGACGGACAGACGAGAACAATGGCGATAAATAGAGTCAAGGGGAAGAACATCTCGTAAAAACAATGGCAACTAAATAGAATCAAGGCAATGCACAATTCATTAACAAAATAAATAGGGTAATGGAAATATATACAGTTGAGCGGACGAGTACAGTGCTGTGGGGATGGGAAGGGAGAGGTGGAGGAGCAGAGGGAAAGGGGGAAAAGAGGGTTTAGCTGCGGAGAGGTAAAGGGGGGCGGGTCGAGGGAGTAGAGGGAGAACTGAGTACCTATTAGGTGCAGGGCACTGTACTCTACTGATTACCTATTGAGTGTAGGGCACTGTACTGAGCACCTACTGGGTTCAGAGCATGGTACTGGGTGCTTACTGTATGCAGAGCACTGCACTCTACTGAGCACCTGATGGATGCAGAGCACTTAACTCTGATAAACACCTACTGGGTCTGGAACACCATTCTGAGCATCTACTGGATCCAGAACACTGACCTGAGGGCTCCTGGGTCGAGATCATGGAACTTGGAGAACAAATAGAGGAGGAACAAAATAAAGGCACCCTTTCCTCGAGGAATTTACAGTTCCGTGATAAAATCTGTAGGAGTAAAGAGTGAATGAATAGATCTAAGCAATAACGGTATGTTAGAGAACAAATCAAAAGCAAATAAACAGATGCATATCTGAGTCTGAGGAGTCTGACAGAGTGAGATGCTTGAGGTGATGGGGGAATAAACCAGGGGATGACTTTCAAAGATGGTAGTGGTTCATTAGCTGGACTCTGAAGAGGGCGAGGGACATGACATCATGATGGCGAAGGCAGTTCAATCAGGAGCTGATCCATAATAAACTGCTTTCTCTCTAACAGAGGTTATTCCCAAAGTGAGGTCTACATACTTTTTTTGCTTCCTTGATATCCCGTCCCTCATCTTTCCTCATGAATTAATCTTTCTTTTCCTTAAGTTTCTGCTCCTCTTTTTTATGGTATTTGTTAAGTGTTTACTATGTGTCAAGCACTATTCTAAGAACTGGGGTCGATACAAGAGAATCAGATTGGACACAGATCTCTCATTCTAAGTTGGCGGGAGGGGAATTTAATCACCATTTTACAGATGAGGTGACTGAGGCATAGAGAAGCGAAGTGACTTTCCCAAAGTCACACAGCAGACAGTATCAGACTGGAATTAGGACCCAGGTTTTCTGAATCCCAGCCCCTTGCTCTTTCCACTAAACCACACTGCTCTTCTTGTGTGATTGGCCCCATTTTCCACATGATATCACTCTGTACCTGAAGTAGGGCACTGATGTTGAATCCTTCGTGGGCTTCTCTTTTAGAGTGGGATGCCTCAGTTTCCTCAAATGTAAAATGGGGATGAAATAACTGCTCTCCCTCCCTCTAAGATTGTGAACCCCATGTGGGACAGAGACTTTGTCTTATATGACAAGAATATATCTTTCTCAGAGCTTAGTACGGTGCTGAGTACATAGTGTTAATACCATAATCATTTTCATTATCATTGTTGTTATATTTCCATTTCTCTACCCCTCTACTTGCTATAGCCAATTCCCATTTAGCAAATCCTACAATAATCCTCTCATTCATAAGAACATGTGAAGATGCGCGTTCCTCTGGGGAATGCCAAAATAACGGTGCAGTAGTTTCCGTACAACAAATTTTCTGACTGATGCAAAATCCCAGTTTTCTGGTTTTGTGGATTTGGACTGTGAGACCGAGAGGGAAGGTGAAATTTCCCCAAAATGAAAGTCAGTAAGATGGGAATGGGGAGAGGAAAGGGAGTGAAGGTTGGGGAAGCAGAAGAGGGCACAATTACAACTGTGAGTTTAGACTGTGAGCCCCAGGTGGGTGAGACACTGTATCCTACCTGATTCTCTTGTAATCTTCTTGTGGGCAGAGAGCCTGTCTACCAACTCTGTTATACTGTACTCTCCTAAGCACTTAGTATAGTGTCTGCATACAGTAAGTGCTCAATAAATACCACTGTTTGATTGATATCTACCTCAGCACTTAGTACAGTGGTTGATACATAAAAAGTGTTTAACAACTGCCCAATGACCACTATCATTAGGTAGTGCTGCTGGGGGCAAGATAGGCCTTCAATCAACTCTCTTCCCCCACTAAACTTTCCCACGTCTTGGATTCTCAGGCTACTGTTACTTCTGACATTTACTGAGCCCTATTTTTTGTTTCTTGTCTCTCACTGAAAGAGTCGCTGTTTGCAGAAGAAAACTCAAAAAGAAGTCTGGCTTTTGAAACTAACTTGATCCTCTGGGCTATTTTTGTCCAGATGTTTAATGTTCATAGCCAAGTCATTCTGAACTCATTTCTAACTTCGACTAAAAAACATTGTCCTATAAGTGATTGGCTAATAGATGAATGTTCTATTATCAAATCAATACAAGATATTTTTCAGGGTACCCCTCTTCTAGGTGAGCTTACCATCTCTCTGTCGCACCTTTGGCCCATCTAGTGCTAATTAGAAGGGAAGCAGCCTAGTGGATAGAGCACAGGCCTGGCAGGAGGATCTGGGTTCTCATTCCAGCTCTGCCACTTGTCTGTTGGGTGACCTCAGGCAAGTCACTTCACTTCTCTGTGCCTCAGTTACCTCATCTGTAAAATGAGGATTAAGACTGTGAGCCCAAAGCAGGAAAACACCGTGTCCAACTTGATTAGCTTGTATTTACCCCAGTGCTTAGAACAATGTTTGACACATAGTAAGCGCTTAACAAGCACCATCATTAAGTGCTGGAGCCAGGTTTAGAGTCTGACCCTCATCACTGTGCTCTTTTCACTAGACCATGCTGCTCTTCACTGTAACTGCTAGAGAGTTCTGCTTTTGGCTTTGGGGGGAACAGGAGCAACTTTAACATCGGAGCCCTCGAAGGAGACTAACCAATTCCAATACGATCGATCAGGACTTCCAGCAGCCCCTTCTCCAGGCCTGCCACCCCCCAGACCGGCCTACCTCAGGGCTACAACACTGACGACTGCCTTTACAGGCCTCGGAACACAGGGGAAGCTGGGATGGTTTGTCATTCAGGACTGTTTACCTGAAGCAGTATGGAGCCTGACGACTCCAGATCCATTCTTCAACTTGTTTCCACACTATAGTCGTGGCCTGTTGACTCTCTTGCTTGTTAACTCTGTTTTTTTCTCTACAGTACTTGTTAAGCCCTTGCCAAACACTGTACTAGCAGGGACTCCCGGCTCTGCCACTTGTCGGCTGTGTGACCCTGGGCAACCCACTTCACTTCTCTGTGTCTCAGTTACCTCATCTGTAAAATGGGGATTAAGACGGTGAGCCTGATGTGAGACAGGGACTGTGTCCAACCTGATTTGCTTGTACCCACCCCGGCACTTAGTAGAGTGTCTGGCACAAAGTAGCGCTTAATAAATACCAACATTATTACATACAAATAACCAGCTTGGACAAAGTCCATGTCCCGTGGGACTCACAGTCTTATTACATACAAATTAACCAGCTTGGACACAGTCCATGCCCCACATGGGGCTCACAGTCTTAATCCCCATTTTCCAGATGTGGTAACTGAGATATAGAGAAGTGAAGTGATTTGCCCAGGGTCACACAGCAGACAAGTGGCAGAACCCCAATTCTTCTGAATCCCAGGCCTGTGCTCTTTCTATTAGGCCAGACTGCTTCAAGCTGTTGCTTGTTAACGCTGTTGCTTCTTGACTCTCTTGTTCTTTGACTCTGTTCCTTGTTGACTCTCTTGTTTCTGCAGTCCTTTCTTACCCTGGCCTTTATTCATTCAATAGTATTTATTGAGCGCTTACTATGTGCAGAGCACTGTACTAAGCGCTTGGGATGAACAAGTCGGCAACAGATAGAGACAGTCCCTGCCATTTGACGGGCTTACAGTCTAATCGGGGGAGACGGACAGACGAGAACAATGGCACTAAACAGCGTCAAGAGGAAGAACATCTCGTAAAAACAATGGCAACTAAATAGAATCAAGGCGATGTACAATTCATTAACAAAATAAATAGGGTAACGAAAATATATACAGTTGAGCGGACGAGTACAGTGCTGTGGGGATGGGAAGGGAGAGGTGGAGGAGCAGAGGGAAAAGGGGAAAATGAGGCTTTAGCTGCGGAGAGGTAAAGGGGGGATGGCAGAGGGAGTAGAGGGGGAAGAGGAGCTCAGTCTGGGAACGCCTCTTGGAGGAGGTGATTTTTAAGTAAGGTTTTGAAGAGGGAAAGAGAATCAGTTTGGCGGAGGTGAGGAGGGAGGGCGTTCCAGGACCGTGGGAGGACGTGACCCAGGGGTCGACGGCGGGTTAGGCGAGACCGAGGGACGGCGAGGAGGTGGGCGGCAGAGGAGCGGAGCGTGCGGGGTGAGCGGTAGAAAGAGAGAAGGGAGGAGAGGTAGGAAGGGGCAAGGTGATGGAGAGCCTCGAAGCCTAGAGTGAGGAGTTTTTGTTTGGAGCGGAGGTCGATAGGCAACCACTGGAGTTGTTTAAGAAGGGGAGTGACATGCCCAGATCGTTTCTGCAGGAAGATGAGCCGGGCAGCGGAGTGAAGAATAGACCGGAGCGGGGCGAGAGAGGAGGAAGGGAGGTCAGAGAGAAGGCTGACACAGTAGTCTAGCCGGGATATAACGAGAGCCCGTAATAGTAAGGTAGCCGTTTGGGTGGAGAGGAAAGGGCGGATCTTGGCGATATTGTAGAGGTGAAACCGGCAGGTCTCGGTAACGGATAGGATGTGTGGGGTGAACGAGAGGGACGAGTCAAGGATGACACCGAGATTGCGGGCCTGCGGGACGGGAAGGATGGTCGTGCCATCCACGGTGATAGAGAAGTCTGGGAGCGGACCGGGTTTGGGAGGCCTTTATCTTTCAACACATCTAGATTTGGAGTCCCCCAGGTAGGACAGGGATATGTTCTGTTTGTATCTTTCCCCAGTGCTTGCAAAGTAATAATAATAATGTTGGTATTTGTTAAATGCTTTCTATGTGCAAAGCACTGTTCTAAGCTCTGGGGTAGATACAGGGTGATCAGGTTATCCCACGTGGGGCTCACGGTTTTAATCCCCATTATACAGATGAGGTCACTGAGGCACAGAGAAATGAAGTGACTTGCCCACAGTCACCCAGCTGACAAGTGGCAGAGCCAGGATTCGAAAGTGTTTGGCACACCCTAAGCGATAAATAAATACCTTCACTAACAAGGAGGTGGAGAGACTAGTGGGATGTGGGGATCTGCTTATTGTTTTAGTCAGGTTTCAGACAGATTATGAGGTTAGGTCGGGATAGTCAACTACTATAAAGAGGCCGTGATCTGGGGCCTATAGCATGTTGTAGTAGAGAGATCCCGGGTCTGGTAAGCTAGAAGACCTGGGTTCTAAACCCACCTTTGCCTCTTTCTTACTGTGTGACCTTGAGCAAATCACTTAACCTCTCATTGCCTCAATTTCTTCATCTGGAAATTCAATATTCAATCTCAGTGGAGATTCAATACCGGTTCTCCCTCCCACTTACATTTTGAGGCCCATGTGGGACAGGGATGGGTCAGCCCTAATTATCTTGTATCTCTCCAGGTGCTTAATATGGTGCTTGGCACATAGTAAACACTTAACAAACACCACAGTTATAATTGATCTTCGTTCTCACTACAAAGCTGATAAACTGCCCAAGAAAGGAGAATTTGGAGGGACCCCTTAGGGACTAGACCAGCAAAGACTCTGAAAGTTCCAGAGGACAATTCTGATGAGAGATGAACTAACGTCCCATATTCATTCATTCGATCGTATTTAGTGAGCGCTTACTGTGTGCAGAGCACTGTACTAAGTGCTTGGGAGAGTATGATCTAACAATATAACAGACACATTCCCGGCCCACACTGAGCTAATGGAAGAGCCGGAACCTTGTCAATTCCTTCTCCACCTTAAACCTAAATTGGTCTCACCAGCAAACTGCTTTTTTATCCCTGTCATGCTGAGCACTGTCGATGCAAATAAAGACATTCTTGACACAGAATAATCAACAGTAACCAAAAATATAAGTGCTGGTGCAAATGAAATAAATTTGCTTCCCAGAAGGAGCCTAAACAAAGAGGCAAATTTCAAATCCAGGTAAAAATACAAAATGTATTTTTTTTAATGATTGTGTCTATCTAATAAAAAACCTCTCTTTAACTATCCTTTGGATAGTACTGCATTACAGTTGGAGCACTGAACACATATTGAAATCATGTATGCCCATTCCAAGATAAAACAGGCACGAAGCCAGTTTCCATTTCTATTCCAACTGCTTTTGGCAGGGATATGATAAAATCTCTTTGTGGTAACCAGTTAATTTACCTGGATGTCTTTTGGAAGCTATGTTCTCTGAAAGCCCGCAACTGCCATCTGGCTTCTCAGTCGTCTTCAGTTTCCAAAGCCCCCAGTGTTTCTGCACCTGTCATCTTCACCTCCAGGATGTAGACTCCAGGAGTCTTCAGTACAGGGGACTCGAATGTCTAGGGGACAGAAAATGTCTAGGGTTAAACAGATAAAAGTAATAATTATGGTATCTGTTAAGCACTTACTATGTGCCAGGCCCTGTACTAAATGCTGGGGTGGCCACAAGCAAATCAGGTTGGATACGGTCCCCGTCCCACATGGAGCTCACAGTCTCAATCCACATTTTATACATGAGGTAACTGAGGCACAGAGAAGCAAAGTGTCTTGGCCAAGGTCACGCAGCAGACAAGTGGTAGAGCCAGGATTAGAACCCATGACCTTCTGACTCCCAGACCCATGCTCTATCCACTAGGCTATGCTGCTTCTTAACACAGAGTCTGAGTTTTAAACTTGGCCTCTTGTCACAGGACCACGGGTGACTTTAAATGTGATCAAGAGTGATCTTTCTTTGAAGGAAAGGCAGAAGCAAATTTCCTTTTCCATTCTGTGTATCTAAACTGGCAGGTGCTGGCTATGAGATTTGCCGATCTCTCTCCCAGCATCCTTGTTCCTCCCTACCGCTCCTCACTCTCGAGTGGAGCCTGGACGAGCTACGACTTTCTGGTCCAGTCAAACTCATCCCGGCCCAATCTCTGTCCTAATCCTCGTCCCATCCCTGGCTAGCTCAATCCATCTGGATCTCCTTTCCTAGGGCAGAAGAAGACTGGGAATTGTAGAACCAGAGCCCAGAGACAAAGATTCATGTGTGAAAATTAGTCAACCAATTTTTAAAAAATTCTTATTTTTGAGCACTTATTATGTGCCAGGCACTGCACTAAGCACTGGGGTAGATACAGGTAATCAGATTGGGCACAGCCCATGTCCCACATGGGGCTCACAATCTCAATTCCCATTTTCCAGATGAGGTAACTGAGGCACAAAGAAGTGAATGAGTTACCCAAGGTCACACAGCAGACAAGTAGCAGAGCCAGGATTAAAACCCAGGTCTTCTGACTCCCAGGTCCATACTCTTTCCACTAGGCCACAGTGCTTCTCAGTGGTATTTATTAAGTGTGCAGAGCACTGTTTCAGCTCTGGGGAGAGTACAATACAACAGAGTTGGTAGACACGTTCCCTGCCCACAAGACAGTGCAGGAAGCAAGCAGTGGCCTCTGGAGGAGAGACCCAGATCACTTCCTACTTGGCCTGGGTTCACTTCCAGTCTGGGACACACTTCCAACCAGGACTTTCCACCTCAGGATTAAAATGGTGCATAACAGGGGCAAGTGGAAATGGGTGGAGGAGTGTCCCTGTGGCCGCCTGACCGGGCTTAGTGGATAGAGCAAGGGCCTGAGAGTCAGAAGGACGTGGGTTCTAATCCCGGTCTTGCCACTTTTCTGCTGCGTAACAGTGGACAAGTCACTTCACTTCTCTGGGCTTTAGGTACCTCATCTGTAAAATGGGGATTAAGAGTGTGAGCCCCATATGGGGCAGGGACTGCATCCAACCTGATTAACTTGTATCTACCTCGGTGCTTAGAACGGTCCTTGGCACATAATAAGTGCTTAACAAGTACCATAATTATTATATTATTGTTACTATTAACAGTGGCAAGTGGGAATAGACGGGGGGTGTCCCTGTGACCGCCTGACCTATCCCCACGGGTTTGGAATCGTCAAGGCCCGTTTGCAGGTCTAGCACATAAAAGCCTCACAGGGTGATCATTGGTGTCCCTCATAAAAAATGGACAAGGAGGCGCATATGATGTCACCACTTTAGCATGGGCACTCAGAGTAGCGTGACGTCACATGTGCTATTTTGCGGAAGTATGCAGATTTCTCCAGCTCCTAAAGCATTGCTCTGAGACGACTTAGAATCCATCACTCTCTCCAGAGCCTTTGGATTTTCCTCCCAAGTTGGAATTAAGCAGCCATTGTGCCTGAGCTGCAGAATTGGGTAGGAACCACGGCAGAGGGAAGTGCTGTGCTGAAATAAAACGGCCGTTAAAAATGCCCGGTGTCATACTGGTCCTGGACGGAGGTAGGGTCAAATGAAAAATGGTCTCTTCATTATAAAACCTGATGAATGGGCATCCTGCTGTCTCCTAGTCCAGGAGAATTGCCTGGTAGGGCCCAGCCCCTATCTTCCTTGTGGAGAGAATGACCACACCTAGCTACTCTACCAGTTAAAATAACCATGATAACACTAATAATAATAATAATAATGGTACTTGTTAAACACTTACTATGTGCCAAGTACTGTTCTAAACCCTGGGGTCGATAAAAGCTAATCAGGCTAGTCTCAGTTCCTGTCCGACACTGGGCTCACACTCTTAATTCCCATTTTACAAATGAGGTACCCGAAGGCCCAGAGAAGTTACGTGACTTGCCCAAGATCACAGAGCAGACACATGGTGAAGCTGGGATTATTGAAGGAAACACAGGTGATGTCTCACGTGTTCTACCAGGCATGCAACCTACGAAGTCCCCTAAATGGTAAGCTCCCTCCTCTAAACTGTAAGCCCCTTGTGGGCAGAGAACATGGCTACCAACTCTGTTATACTGTACTCTCCCAAGCAGTTAGTACTGTGTTCCGAGCGCAGTAAGCACTCAATAAATATGATTGATTGATTGACTGATAATGTCACACGTGCCAATTTGTGAAAGTATGCCAAGCTCACTGGATTGTAAGCTCCTTGAGGGCAGACTCAGGTCTATTAACTCTACTGTCAAGTGCTCAGAACAGTGCTCTGCACAGTGAGGACTCAGCAAATAACATTGATTGAAGTTCAGTCAATCTTAGATCATTTTTTGGTGGGGAGTGAGAGAGTGGAAGGAAGACCCCCGATCCCCCTGACATGATCCAGAGTCACTGTATCAGTGCTTAGAACAGTGCTTGGCACATAGTAAGCGCTTAACAAATACCATTATTACTATTACTATTGCATTTCCCTCCCAGCTCCCTGTGAACCCAGGGACTGAGAAGCAGCGTGGCTCAGTGGAAAGAGCATGGGCTTTGGAGTCAGGGCTCATGAGTTCGAATCCCAGCTCTGCCACTTGTCGGCTGTGTGACTGTGGGCAAGTCACTTAACTTCTCTGTGCCTCAGTTCCCTCATCTGTAAAATGGGGATTAAGACTGTGAGCCCCACGTGGGACAACCTGATTCCCCTATGTCTACCCCAGCGCTTAGAACAGTGCTCGGCACATAGTAAGCGCTTAACAAATACCAACATTAGACTATTTCTGAATTGCAGAATTCAAAAGTAGATGCCATGATCAAGGAATTCTCCACACTAAAAATAGAAATACTGGACTTGAAAGTGTCAGGAGAATAATCATTTCCAGACAGGGTGCAGACTAGTTGAAAAAAAAAATGGACCATCCATTGTAAACTCCACAGCAATGGCCTACATTTGTTGAGCAAATGCATCAAACACAATCTTTTTGTCTGTCATCTCTCTCCCGCCAGAAAAAGAAATATAGCCTGGATGCATCCACAATCTAAACAGAGACATCTTACATCTTAGCACGGTGGGGGACCTCAAAGAGTTAGAGCTCATGGCAGGTATGCTTGGACCAGAATATCAGAGGGATCGATCTCATTCGCTCCAAGCTCATTCTGACCCTAGAATCACTGCCTCAAAATGTGACCTACAAACTTGCCAAACAGCTGAAAGTTAAACTCCTGAAGAACGAAGACATTCACGAGGAACTCCACAGAGACGTCACTGTAGCCCCGTTGAAAAGGGAAATCAAACTACCATCCCCAACGTACATAGCGAACGGGTGTTTCTCCAGGATGTTGTCTTCCGGGCAGCTGTACAAACGAGAGAAGGAACAAAGATTGGTTGGATGCAAGTGATTCAGAGTTGACGGGCCCACTGGCTCTGAAACATCAATTGAATCAGAGGTACTTTCTAGCCCACAAGAGCTTAGACAAAAGTGAAACTTTTAATCAAATGATAACTGGTATGTATTTAGTATTTACAGTGTGCACAACACAGTACTAAACACTTGGGAGAATACAATACAACAGAGTTGGTAGCCCATTCCCTGCTCACAGTAAGCTTTCAGAAACCTACATCGTGACTTGCGAATCAGATTACGAAATAGGTGGTGGGATGCCAAAGCAGAAGAAACCCAGCATTTGGAAGACCACCAAGAGACTCCAGATAACTATAACCCAACCCACCCACTTTGCTCCTCTAATGCTAACCTTCTCACTGTACCTCAATCTCATCTATCTCACTCCTCTCAATACTCAATACTCAATTACTTTCTCCCCTTCAAAACTTTATCGAAGGCACATCTCCTACAAGAAGCCTTCCCCGACAAAGTCCCCCTTTCCTCTTTTCCCACTCCCTTTTGCATCACCCTGACTTGCTCCCTTTGTTCTCCCCCATCCCAGCCACACAGCACTTACGTACATATCAGTAATTCAGGTATTTATATTAGTGTATGTCTCCCCCTCTAGACCTTAAGCTCATTATGGGCATGGAATGTGTCTGTTTATTACTATGTGCTACTCTCCCAAGTGTTTACTGTAAAAACACCTCAAGCACATGTCCTGCTCGCAATAGGACATAACTTGCCCTCTTAGACATTACTGTGTGAGCAATTTTTGCCCAAATGGCCAGAGGATAGAAAGGTGCACTGCTGTATTTTCATGGTGAAAGTGTGCAAATGTGCATGAGATTCTTTCTCAAAAACAATCATCAATGCAGCCCTACCAAAGGCAGGGCAACTCTGCCATACAAATGAGAAACACCATGGCCTAGTGGAAAGAGCACAGGCCTGGGAGTCAGAAGACGTGGGTTCTAATCCCAGCTCTGCCAAGTGTGACCTTGGGCAAATCACTTCACTGTGCCTCAGTTACCTCATCTGTAAAATGGGGATTAAGAGTGTGAGCCCCATGTGGAACAGGGACTGTGTCCAGCCTGATTAACTCATATCTACCCTAGTGTTTAGTACAGTGCTTGGCACAAATGAAGCACTCAACAAGAACCCTGATTATTACACACTTATATCATCTGTCTTTGAAGATAATGCCCCAGGCAGTGTCATGAACTTAATGGGATGGGTGTCCAAGGGACAGTTCCTTTTAGATGTCTCCTGGTCCCTGTCTGACCCAGAACATTGGGTTGATGGCCACTGAGGTAATGTCATTTCCTATGATCTTGTGTTCTGACTTCATCTGTCTATTGAATACCGAGGTCACCTAACCAAAGGCTGAGGATGATCCTTAAGCTGTTGAACCTCATAATTAGAAAGTTTGAAATATTCATTCACTCTGTTAGTCAATGTTTTTTCAAGCCCCTACCCGATTCTTTATCAAGGCAGGAGAGTTTGTGTACGCTGATGAGGCTAAGAGCTTTGACGTAGAGGGCTACCTGTAATAGAAAGGTCTAAGCCAAAGCCTCAGACAAAGTCAATTCACCTGTGCTGGGTGGCATGGCATAGGAAAGAGTCAAAGGTGTTGATCATGTGATCAAAACATTGATCAAAGACAAGTTTTTACTGTCCGGAAGAAAGCAAGAATAATAACAATAATGATGGTATTTATTAAGCTCTTACTATGTGCCAAGCACTTTTCTAAGCACTGAGGTAGATACAAGGTAATCAGGTTGTCCCACATGGGGCTCACAGTCTTAACTCCCATTTTACAGATGAGGGAACTGAGGCACAGAGAAGTTAAGTGGCTTGCCCAAGGTCACACAGCTGAGAAGTGGTAGAGCTGGGATTAGAACCTGTGACCTCTGACTCCTAAGCCTGTGCCCTTTCCACTAAGCCATGCTGCTTCAAAGGCAATGGTAAACCACTTTTGTATCTTTACGAAGAAAACTCTAGGGATACACATACCAAAACGACCTTATGACTGAAGATGGGAAGTTCTGAGGAGGGCGTGTCCATGGAGTCGCTATGGTTCGGAAACAACTCGAAGGCATTTGAAGAAGAACCCAATTCTTCCACACACTGTTTTTTTCTCTGAATGCATCCCTTCCTCCTTCCCTGGGGGTGCCCTTGTCTCTTTTCTTTAGAAAGTGACCTTTCCCTCTGGGTATTTTGTTTCAGGACCATTCCGAAAGCATCTCCGACATTTTAACTCCTGAGGTTAAGTCGACCACGGGAAGGGTAGAATTATGGAGCTTGAGAGTTCTTGGCAAGATACAGGTATCTCTGTCCCAGCTGTGATCCCTGCTGAGGCTCCAAGAGACACGTAAGGAATCTGGATCTCCATCAGACTTGGCAATTATCTTGGCTGCGAACTGACACCTTGTCAGCCAATGCACTGAATTGCATTCCAATTCTAATGGGCAAACGGTTCCATCAGATACCCAGGAATCAATATCTCGGCTAAATATGGCCATCTGTTCACATTTAATTACCATCTCTCAAGCGCACATTTCTTTGACGGGCTTAAAATGAAAAGCTGGGGTTCTAGAGAGCACAGAGGGTTTTGTGGTTAAGCCCCTGTCAGTTAGCATCAACTTAACCTTCTCTCCACACCCAGATACCTGGTCCAACTCCTATTCAAACAGTAAAGAACACATTTTTCAAATAATTACATACACATTCTCCTCTTTATCTTGCTAAAAAGAGGGCTTTTTATCAGAACAGAAGAAAACAAACAGAACAAACCAGTGACTTTGCTCTGGGAAACTAACACAGGCAAGTTCCGGCAGAGGCAGTTGTCAGGTGCGAACCCGGTCACTAGGACCATCCACACTCTTCGGACAGAACCACAGCAACATTATATCACTGAAGGAGGAGCCTCCGATCAGCCCTCAGAAAACAAGGGCACACCGCCACCCAAATGTCTTTATGGCTCTTTAGCTACACGAGGCAGAAAGAAAGCCCAAGCCAGACTCCAGCAAGCTCCCAAGACCAGGCTTAGAGTACCCCCAAAGTTTTCTGGGGTTCCCAGGTAGTCCCTGAGCAGGAACAAGTTCTAAACTCCTCCGGACGGATGGTGCCTGTCTTTTTCTTAAAAATCACAGAGCTGACTCTTGGGCCATTTTGGCAACTCTCTTGGCATCCTAGTCCCCTTAGCTGGGAAGTTCCTCCTAAAATCTAACCTGGTACCTGAAGTCTCTCTTGCCTGTGAGCCCCATGGGGGACAGGGACTGTGTCTGATCTGATTATATTTTATCTGCCCCCAGCACTTAGCACAGAGTTTGAGAAGCAGCGTGGCTCAGTGGAAAGAGCACGGGCTTTGGAGTCAGGGCTCATGAGTTCGAATCCCAGCTCTGCCACTTGTCGGCTGTGTGACTGTGGGCAAGTCACTTCACTTCTCTGTGCCTCAGTTCCCTCAACTGTAAAATGGGGATTAAGACTGTGAGCCCCACGTGGGACAACCTGATTCCCCTATGTCTACCCCAGCGCTTAGAACAGTGCTCGGCACATAGTAAGCGCTTAAATACCAACATTATTATTATTAGTTTGGTGCACATTAACAAATACCCAAAGAGAAGCAACGTGACTTAATGGATAGAGCTCAGGCCTGGGAGTCAGAATAATAACTGCGGTATTTGTTAAATGCTTACTGTGTGCTTACTATGTATTTACTGAGTGCTTATTGCTCATTCGTTCGTTTGATTGTATTTATTGAGTGCTTACTGAGTGCAAAGCACTGTACTAAGCACTTGGAAAGTACAATTCAGCAAGAAAGAGAGACAATCCCTGCCCACACCAGGCTTACAGTCTAGAAGGGGGGAGATAGACATCAAAACAAGAAAACAAGCATCATTAGAAATAAATAGAATTATAGATATAAACACATCAAAACAAGTAAACAGGCATCAAAATAAATAAATAGAATTATAGATATGTACATATATATATACGCAAGTGCTGTGGGGCGGTGGGGTAGAGCAAAGGGAGCAAGTTGGATGATGCTGAGGGGAGGGGGAGCTGAAGGAAAAGGGGGCTTAGTCTGGGAAGGCCTCTTGGAGGAGGTGAGCCTTCAGTAGGATTTTAAAGGGGGACGTGTGATTGGTGGATTTGAGGAGGGAGGGCGTTCCAGGCCAGAGGTAGGACACGGACCAGGGGGTCGACGGTGAGACAAGCGAGATCGAGGCACAGTGAGAAGGTTAGCACCAGAGGAGGCTGAGATGTCGACGGAGAGAAGGGAAGTGAGGTAAGAGGTAAGGGAGGTGAAGGGCAATGTGATGGAGAGCTTTGAAGCCAATAGTGAGGAGTTTTTGTTTGATACAGAGGTTGTATATAACCACTGGAGATTTTTGAGGGTGAGGGGTGACGCCCAGAACGTTTCTGTAGAAAGATAATCCAATCAGCAGAGTGAAGTATAGACTGAAGTGGGGAAAGGGGAAAGGGGAGGAGGTCTGATGCAGTAATCCAGTCGGGATAGCATGAGTGATTGTAACAGTTAGGATGGACAGGAAAGGGCTGATCTTGGCGATGTTGTGAAGGAGAGACGGGCAGGCTATTGTGTGCAGAGCACTGTACTAAACTCTTGGGGGAGAAACCAACATCCTGCCTGCTAGGCCGAGCTCCGGCAAGATTTACGGGCCTTATTATGCGACGGGTTAAACTTTTTCGACATGCCCCGAGACCAGCCAAAAAGACTTGGGCGACCGGCCAGTCCTCCCCCCACACTTTGGAGACTCCTGCCAAAGTTCAGTTGGTTCTGTGTTATGGAGAGGGACTCATCCAGTGATTTCAGGATCAGAGACAGCGGCTTGCTGTGTGCCCTTGGGCAAATCACTTTACTTCTCTGAGCCTCAGTTACCTCATTGGTAAAATGGGGATAAGAGTGTGAGCCCCATATGGGACAGGGACTGTGTCCAACCTGATTAACTTGGATCTACCCCAGTGCTTAGAAGGGTGCTTGGCCAGGGATAGGCGAAGGCCAGGGAGAGCTCACCAGACGCTTTCCAAGGCGTGGGCCCCTGTCTCGTGGCGAATCCATTCCAGGGTGTCTTGCCCTTCACAAAGAGTTTACCCCAGGGAAAACTCACTGGTGATGGATAAGAATTATTATTATTATGGTATATAATAATAATCATCATCATGGTACTTAACCACTTACTATGTGCCAAGCACCGCTCTAAGCATTGGGGTAGATCCAAGTTAATCAGGTTGGACACAGTCCCTGTCCCATATGGGGTTCACACTCTTATCCCCATTTTACTGATGAGGTAACCGAGGCACAGAGAAGTAAAGTGACTTGCCCAAGGTCACACAGCAGACATGTGTGAGTCAGAACCGGGCTGTATCCACTAAGCCACACTGCTTCTCAAGTGCTTACTATGTGTAAAGCACTGTCTTAAGGCCTGGGTTAGACATACAATAATCAGGTCAGTCCCACACAGGGGAAGCAATGTGGCCAAATGGAAAAAGGCTGGGCCTGGGAGTCAGAGGACGACTCCACCACTTGTCTGCTGGGTGACCTTGGGTAACTCACTTAATGGATGAGAAGCTGTCTGGCTTAGTGGAAAGAGCATGAACCTGGGCATCAGAGGGCCTGGGTTCTAATCTTGTTTGACACTTGCCTGCTGTGTGACCTTGGCAAGTCACTTTACTTCTCTGAACCTCAGTTACCTCATCTGTAAAAGGGGGATTAAGACTACGAGCCCTATGTGGGACATGGACTGTGTCCTACTTGATTAACTTATATCTATCCCCTAGACTCTAACCTTGTTATGGGCACTAGTCCACTAGTACTTTTGTACTATACTCTCCCAAGTGCTTAAGACAGTGCTCTCCCAAACTTCAAAGCCTTACTGAAGCCTCATCAACATTAGGCTTTCCCTGACTAAGCCCTCATTTCTTTTTGAGAAGCATCTTGGCCTAGTGGATAGAGCATGGGCCTGGGAGTCAGAAGGACCTGGGTTCTAATCCTGACTCCTCCAGTGATCTGCTGTATGGCCTTGGGCAAGTCACTTAACTTTTCTGTGCCTCAGCTGTAAAATGGGGATTAAGATTGTGAGCCCCAAGTGAGACAGGGACTGTGTACCTACCCCAACGCTGAGAACAGTGCCTGGCACGCAGTAAGAGCTTAACAAATGCCACTGATAGTATTATTATTATTGTCATTATTATTCTTCGTGCCTCAGTTTCTTCCATCTGTAAAATGAAGATTCTATAACTATTCTTCCTCCTACTTAGCCTGTGAGTCCCATGTGGGACAGGGACTGCGTCAGACCCGATCGTCTTGTGCTTAGTACAGTGCTTCGTAGATTGGAAGCACTTAACAAATCCCACAGTTATTATTCTAATTAGGAGTGCAGAAAAGCAGGCACTGATATGACCTTCAGCACCCACCCAATTCTGAGCCATCTCCATCACTACCCACATATAAAGCCAGGCATCTGTGCTTCTGAACTCTACGGCTGATTTGTTTCACTACACAGCAACTCAACCCCTCTGATGGGTGGTATAGACAAAAGCACTTATTGTTGTTTTCCAAAATCAAGCAGTATCCAGCACTGCTTAATACTCGTATGATAGGCCACAATGGCTACAACGAATTTCAGCAAAACTAAAATGAAAAAAAAATTTCTTCAAAATCTTTTATAGAAGGAAATGCCTGAGTGGCAAAAAAATGGGTCACTCCCAAAAAGAGAAGCTTAGCCAAGGTGTCAGGAAAAACTCTTGTAGTCTTAGTGCTAGACACTGCTTTACTAGATTTCAATTTTCTAAAAGGATTCTCATTAGGACACTGGAGTCATCATTGTCCTCATCAACAGTATTAGTTAAGCATGTAGTGGAGATTTACGCTATCAGGGACTCAAATTCCCTTGCAATTTACTGTGGCTACATATTTATTTAGACTTCTGACCATTTTTACAGCCACAAAAATACCTTTTAAGGATGGAGTCCAACATTTTAATTGGAAAATATGCCTGGCAGGGAAAATTTAATGAAATTAAAGCAAAACATCTTTGCCAGGGAGAAAGTTTCCAATTCCATAAGCCTGCACACATCCTCATAAATTCACCCAGATGCATATACAAACATACACTGGGACCAAATATATGCCCAGACTCTACTTTGTAATGTCCACAAAATGCTGGCGTACAGAACTATCCGGGTTGCATTTGTATTGCCCACCCATGATATACCACTCCGATCCTAGGGAAGAATTGGTCTTTTCGAACTTAGCCCAATCAATATTCTGTCACCATATAGATACTGAAATAAATTATGGGAATGTACTAAGTGCTGGAGGATCAGGTTGGGTTGAATGTCAAGTGGGGACAGATCCAAGTGCTTAGGTGATGCAAAAAGGAGTGGAAGAAGGGGAAATGAGGGGGAGACAGACTTTTATAGAATTAATAAGAAATTTGTAATATATAATTTCAAGATAGGCATATGTATATAAGTGCTCTGGGGTTGGTGGTGGGGCAATTATCAAGTGTCCAGATATTGAAGTGCCTAGGCGATGCAGAAGGGAGAATGAGTTGGGGAAAAGACAGTTTAATCAGGGAAAGAGAAGATAAGTTCTTGGATCAGCATCCTAGAAGATCAGTCCTAGAAGATCAATCAGTAAATCAGATGTATTTATTGAGCACTTCCTATGTGCACAGCACTGTACTAAGTGCTTGGGAGAGTACAATACAAAAGAATTAGGAGACACGTTCCATGTCCATAGCAAACTTACAGTTTAGAGGAGGAGACAGATATTAATAAGAATAAATAGTAATTTATAATATACAATTTAACACATACATGATATAGGGAAGCTGAGGCAAATAGCTTCCGATCCCACCACTGAACACATAGTGATCAGTGAGGGGCAGAACTAGGATGGGACTTTGAATCTCACCCATATCCACTGGTAGCTCCATTCAATAAATCAATCAATCATTTGTATATATTGAGCACTTACTGTGTTGAGCATATGGTACTAAGTACTTGGGAGAGTAATAATAATAAAAATAATGATGGCATTTGTTAAAGCGCTTACTCTGGTCCATGTTCTACATTAAGAGCTGGGTGAATACAAGCAAATCAGGTTGGACACAGTCCCTGTCCCGTGTGGGGCTCACAGTCTCATTCCCCATTTTACAGATGAGGTAACTGAGGCATAGAGAAGTGAAGTGATTTGCCCAAGGTCACACAGCAGATATGTGGCCGAGTCAGGATTACAACCCATTACCTGCTGACTTTCAGGCCCATGTTCTATCCACTTCACCTTTCTGCTTCTAATATAACAATATAGTACAATGTAGCAGAGTTTGTAGACACATTCTCTGCCCACAAGGAACTTGCAGTCTAGATGTGAAGACAGACATTAATATAAATAAACAAATTATAGATATGTACAAGAATGCTGTGGGGATGAGGGAGGGGAATAAAAAGTTCAAATCCAAGTGCATAGATGATGCAGAAGAGAATGAGAGCAGATGAAATGAGGGCTTAGTGGAGGAAGGCGTCTATGGCTTCTCCATGAACACCCTCACACCCTCCCTTAACACTCTCACTCTCCAAGAATGTCGCTGTCCCTCCCCCAGAAGATCTCGTGGTACCTCAAGTCACAGCTTCAATAGAAGAGGGCTTACCGTTAACCCTGGACCTGGGAGTCAGTGGACCTGCGTTCTAATTCTGCCTCTGCCACTTGCCTCTTGGGTGACCTAGAGCAAGTCATAACTTCTCTGGACCTAGATTTCCTCATCTGTTAAATGGAGGTTCAAAAAAAATCAGTCAGTCAGTGGTATTTATGGAGTCCTTACAGTGCAGAATGTACTGTACTAAGAGTTTGGAAGAGTACAGTACAATAGAGATGACAGCAAAATCTCTGTCCAGAAGAGGGAAGCAAATACTGAATCTCTCTCCTATTTAAACTGTGGGCCACAAGTGAGACAAGGACTGTGTCCAACCTGATTTATCTTGACTCTATCCCTGTGCTCAGTGCTTGGCAGATAGTCACTGCTTAACAAATACCACTATCATTATCATCATTATTATTATGTAGTTAAATATGGTTTTTTACATCTTCTATCTTATCCTTTCCTTTCATTCATTCATTCAATAGTATTTATTGAGCGCTTACTATGTGCAGAGCACTGTACCAAGCGCTTGGAATGAACAAGTCGGCAACAGAGACAGTCCCTGCCGTTTGATGGGCTTACAGTCTAATCGGGGGAGACAGACAGACGAGAACAATGGCAATAAATAGAGTCGAGGGGAAGAACATCTCGTAAAAACAATGGCAACTAAATAGAATCGAGGCGATGTACATTTCATTAACAAAATAAATAGGGTAATGAAAATATATACAGTTGAGCGGACGAGTACAGTGCCGAGGGGATGGGAAGGGAGAGGGGGAGGAGCAGAGGGAAAGGGGGGGAAAAGAGGGTTAAGCTGAGGAGAGGTGAAGGGGGCGGCGGTAGAGGGAGTAGAGGGAGAAGGGGAGCTCAGTCTGGGAAGGCCTCTTGGAGGAGGTGAGTTTTAGAGAAGCAGCGTGGCTCAGTGGAAAGAGCATGGGCTTTGGAGTCAGAGGTCATGAGTTCGAATCCCAGCTCTGCCACTTGTCAGCTGTGTGACTGTGGGCAAGTCACTTAACTTCTCTGGGCCTCAGTTACCCCATCTGTAAAATGGGGATTAAGACTGTGAGCCCCATGTGGGACAACCTGATTCCCCCGTGTCTCCCGCAGTGCTTAGAACAGGGCTCTGCACATAGTAAGCGCTTAACAAATACCAACATTATTATTATTAAGTAGGGTTTTGAAGAGGGGAAGAGAATCAGTTTGGCGGAGGTGAGGAGGGAGGGCGTTCCGGGACCGCGGGAAGACGTGGCCCAGGGGTCGACGGCGGGATAGGCGAGACCGAGGGACGGCGAGGAGGTGGGCGGCAGAGGAGCGGAGCGTGCGGGGTGGGCGGTAGAAAGAGAGAAGGGAGGAGAGGTAGGAAGGGGCAAGGTGATGTAGAGCCTCGAAGCCTAGAGTGAGGAGTTTTTGTTTGGAGCGGAGGTTGATAGGCCACCACTGGAGGTGTTTAAGAAGGGGAGTGACAGGCCCAGAGCATTTCTGCAGGAAGATGAGCCGGGCAGCGGAGTGAGGAATAGACTGGAGCAGGGCAAGAGAGGAGGAAGGGAGATCAGAGAGCAGGCTGACACAGTAGTCTAGCCGGGATATAACAAGAACCCGTAGCAGTAAGGTAGCCGTTTGGGAGGAGAGGAAAGGGTGGATCTTGGTGATATTGTAAAGGTAAACCGGCAGATCTTGGTAACGGATAGGATGTGTGGGGTGAACGAGAGAGACGAGTCAAAGATGACACCGAGAGTCAAAGATATCCCATTCTAATTCTCATCTCTCTGTTTCGACTTTGGAGTTGGCATGGTGTCAGACTTAGTGTCATCCAAGTTGCTAAATCCATGTCTGTGCTGCAGACACGATGGACTAAAGAATAAATCTCAAGCTTCGTTCGCCTCCTGGAAAGAAGCAAAGAGGCCAAGGTTCAGTTCAGGGTCTCTCGCCAATTTTTGTTCATACACATTTTGTCTTCTAGCTTTATAAGTTAGAATATTGGACTGATTTCCACTGATCTTCAGCTGGCTCATTTATATCTTATGCTCCACTGCAGGATCAGTGGGCAAGATTGCCTCTGTTACTCTTTCAGTGGTTATTATATTTTAGGTCTAGCTATAATGCCAACGCTGTGGATTTCTCAAGCACATTTCTCTCAGAGAGTTTCAAGCATTTTCACACTCATCCTCTCATTTATCATCCTAATATCTATCCAAACTGCTACCCTTCTGGTCCAAGCATTTATCATATATTGCTTTGATTACCAAATCGCTGACTTCCCAGTCTCTTGTCTTTCCCTACTCCAGGTCATACTTCATTCATTGGGGAAGCAGTGTGGCTCAGTGGAAAGAGCCTGGGCTTCGGAGTCAGAGGTCATGAGTTTGACTCCCGGTTCTGCCACTTGTCAGCTGTGTGATTGTGGGCGAGTCACTTAACTTCTCTGTGCCTCAGTTACCTCATCTGTAAAATGGGGATTAAGACTGTGAGCCTCACGTGGGACAACCTGATTACCCTGTATCTACCCCAGTGCTTAGAACAGTGCTCGGAACATAGTAAGCGCTTAACAAATACCAACATTATTAACATTATTCTGCTGCCCAGATAATTTTTCAAAAAGAAATGTTCTACGTATGTCTCCCCACGCCTCAGAAATCTCCAGTGGTCAGAAATCTCCAGTGGGCACCCATCCATCTCCACATCGAAAGGAAACTCCTTACCATCTGCTTTGAGGCTCTCGCCCTCCTATCTCACCTCGCAAATCTCCCATTATAATCCAGCCCACTAACTTCTCTTCTCTAAATCCAACCTATTCATTGTACCACAATCTCATCTATCTCACAACTAACCCCTTGCTCATGTCCTTTCTCTGGCCTGGAACTGCCTTCCCCTTCATATCTGACAGACCATTCTTCTCCCCATCT
The DNA here is from genome assembly GCF_004115215.2 of Ornithorhynchus anatinus. NCBI lineage: Eukaryota > Metazoa > Chordata > Mammalia > Monotremata > Ornithorhynchidae > Ornithorhynchus > Ornithorhynchus anatinus. Next base: position 68,729,173 of record NC_041728.1, on the reverse strand, counting down.
TCAAGGCCCTACTAAAATCACACCACCTCTAAGAATCCTTCCCCAAGTCCTCACCTCCACTACTTTCCCTCCAATCTGCATCACCTTCTGTACCCCTTAAACACTTTGAAACTCCACCTACAACCCCACGGCATTTATGTACATCTTGTATTCTGCCATTTCCCTTAGCTGTAATTTAATTTAATGTAAAAATAGTAATAATAATTGTGGTATTTGTTAAGTACTTACTATGTACCAGGCTAAGTTCTGGGGTGGATATAAGCAAATTGGGTTGGACACAGTCCCTGTACCACGTAGGGCTCACAGTCTCAATCCCCATTTTCCAGATGAGGTAACTGAGGCACAGAGAAGTGAAGTGATTTGCCCAAAGTCACACAGCACACAAGTGATGTAGCTGGAATTAGAACCCATGACCTTCTGACTCCCAGGCCCATGCTCTATCCAGTCTGTCTCCCTAATTGATCTTAAGCTCCTTGTGGGAAGAGATCTTGTCTACCACCTCTATTGTATCTTGCTCTCCCAAGCATTTAGTGTATTGCTCACTTTGTACATAGAAACTGCTCAATAAATAATAATAATGATGGTATTTGTTAAGCACTTACTATGTGCAGAGCACTGTTCTAAGCATTGGGGTAGATACAGAGTAATCAGGTTGTCCCACGTGAGGCTCACAGTCTTAATCCCCATTTTACAGATGAGGTAACTGAGGCACAGATAAATTAAGTGACTTGCCCACAGTCACACAACTGACAAGTGGCAGAGCCAGGATTCGAACCCCTGACCTCTGACTCCCAAGCCCGGGCTCTTTCCACTGATCCATGCTTTTTCGATTGATTGAAGGGTGAGAGACAATATCCTCATTTTACAGGTGGGAAAACCAAAGGCCAGAGGGGCAAAGCGATTTGTCCAAAGTCACAGAGTGAGAGACTGGGACCTAACTTGGGTCTGTGGACTCCAAATACAGGTTGATTGTCACTAATTTTCTCTTTTCTGGTTTGGGATTTGACCCTATGTTTTAGTCCAACCGACCATGGTATTTTTGGAGCAAAGTCACATTCCACTGCAAACTGGCCAAGGATACAAAGAAAAGAACGTTCCTCTAAATAAAAATCAGCAATTCTCCTAGTCTCCAGTTTTAGCATTCTTTTCCGTCTACACCAGGTACAAAGAAAGCGATGATCTCACTTGGTGTCCAAATCACTCCATTCAGAAGCGTGGCATTTCCTTGTGGAAATGAGTTCACATCTTAAGTCCATAAGCAATGCTATTACTCGACAAGGCAGTGGTCCATCCAAGATTGGCACTCTGTTTCCAACAGTGGCGTTAGATTGCCTTATAATCCAGCCTAGTATTTAGAGAACAAATCTTTGTCCCAACTGCATCCCTAACTTTCCCACCGAAAAAACCCGTTTGGTCTACCTGTCTATGAATTTTTCCAAGATCTACTGATATCTTCTACCGCACGACTCTGGGCAGAGCATTCTATATACCTACTGCCCACTGTTACCCTCTCAGGATCATAGCTGGAGAGTCTCAGGGAGAGTCTAGCAGAGGCCTACCCATTCCATTCCTAGCTTGGCCAGTAGCTACAGAGTGGAAGGCAATCTGCCTCAAGTCAAGACTCCCCTGTGCTGGGCAGCAGCGGCATGGGAGAGACTCGAAGGTAGAGACTCAAGTTTACTGCGTGTAAAGAGGCCATAGTCAACCACTTCTGTATTTTTACCAAGAAAACTCTATGGATCCACTACCAGAACAATTGCAGGTAGAAGTGGGGCGTTCTCAGAGAGATGCGTCCATGGTGTCGCTATGGGTCAGAGACGACTCGACGGCATAAGGCAAGACAAGACCACTCGCTGTGGGACATGTTGAGAAGCAGTGTGGCTTAGTGGATAGACCATGGGCCCGGGAGTCAGAAGGTCATGGGTTCTAGTCCTGGCTTTACCACTTGTCTGCTGCATGGACTTGGGCAAGTCACTTCACTTCCTCTGGGACTCAGCTACGTTATCTGCAAAATGGGGATTAAGACTGTGAGCCCCACTTGGGACAGGGACTGTGTCCAACCCAGTTTGCTTGCAAGCACCCCAGTTCTTAGTATAGTGCCTAGCACATAGTAAGTGCCTAACAAATACCATTATTATTATTATTATTAAAATAGAGCTTGAGACTGTGAGCCCCACGCGGGATAGGGGCCATGTCCAACCTGATTTGCTGGTATCCACCCCAGGACTTAGTAGAGTGCTTGCACAGAGTAAACACTTTACAAATACCATATTTTTTTTTCTGTTTTTTTTTTTTAATTTATCAGCCACAAGAGTCAAAGGGTGCCCCTTTTCTCAGCAAGGTGGGATTGCTGAGCAGGAGTTACTGCTACATCCTTCATGATTTTGCAGATTCCAATCATGTCTCCTCTCCCTTTATCTTTCCAGGCTGAAGAATCCCTAATCTTCAATGGCTTTGGTTTTTTTCTTTTTAAAACCTCTGCACAGGTCAGCTGCCATCATCATTCATTTTGGATCCTCCTCCTAGAGGAACTCCTCACCATTGGCTATAAAGCACTCCATCCCCTTGCCCCCTTCTACCTCACCTCACTACTCTCCAACTACAACCCAGCCCACACACATCACTCCTCTAAGTTCCAACCTTCTTCCTATTCCTCTATCTCGTTCATCTCACCTCTGACCACTCGCCCACATCATGCCTCTGGCCTGGAAAGACCTCCATCCTCACATCCTACAGACAAGTAACCTCTCCCAAGCACTTAGTACAGTGCTCAGCATGCATTAAGAGCTCAATAATTACGATTGGCTGACTGATTGACTTTTCCATCAGGACAGATTTTCACTGAAGCAGGCTGCTGAAAGTACCCAAGTGAACTGAAGAAAAATGGCCCCAGCTCCACTTTCTGGGTTTCGCAAGTGTCAGGAAGGCCCAGCTCGATGGTGCTTTTCTGGGATTGGTTCTAAAGGGCCAAAAACAAACCTTATACAACTATCTGGTGACTTTGAACCAGTTCACCCAGCATAAAAAAGACCTTTTTGACTTTAGTAACTGGATAACTCTCTACTTTGGTTGAGCAAGCCCAGTTGTTAAATGATAAAAACACCAAAACTCCAGGGATCATCATTTTATGAGCATTAAAAGGACAAAAAATGGGCTTAAGTTTAGGACACAAACCAGAGACATTCAGAATCCCTTGGACGATTTTATCTGCAAAAGCATATTGATACTTCTCTCCCAAGGAGCTCGTAATTTTCATTAACACTACTGGCCGCTCTTCTGGCACCCCAGGAGGAATTTTAACCAGGGCAGCCACTGGGAACTCAGAGTTCCTGGCTTTTGTCACTGGGAATTGCATGCATTCTTCCAATATAAGACACTGCATCAAATTTAATAGGGCCCTGGTTTGAAAAATTGACCAGGTTTGTGTGGCTTTTACTCTACGGCTCATTAGGTTGTAAAGGTCAACAATGGTGCATATCCCCAACTAGTTGGGATGCAAAGCCACAGAGTAAATGACATTGTAAAATAGATTTTATTTTCAAGACAAAATGCAGATGCCTGCACACATTCTTTGACTTCCTCACTTAAGGCCCACAATGCGGTTTGCAGTACATAGCATGTGCGTATGTCAACTTGTGGCTCCAAAGGATTAATTTCACTTTATTCCGAATGTTACTAAAGCACTCTGGGAATGCATGGTTTCGTGCAAATGGCTGACAAAGCATTTCATTTTACTGTTTAGGCTGTTCTGTCACACATTCACTGGGCTCAGGGATTCAGTTTAAACAATTTAACAAAAGTGGAATTGGGGCATGTTTTCTGGACTGTCTCTGATGGTTTAGTGCATACAAAATGGCTGGTTAAGCTTGCTGCAGGAGAAACCTATCCAAGACTCTCACTGCAGTGGAGACAATTCTTTCATCTCCTGCTTCCCTGTCTTTCAGCGTGGCTCAGTGGAAAGAGCCCGGGCTTGGGAGTCAGAGGTCGAATCCCGACTCTGCCACTTGTCAGCTTTGTGACTGTGGGCACGTCACTTAACTTCTCTGTGCCTCAGTGTCCTCATCTGAAAATGGGGATTAAGACTGTGAGCCTCACGTGGGACAACCTGATGACCCTGTATCTACCCCAGCGCTTAGAACAGTGCTCTGCACATAGTAAGCACTTAACAAATACCAACTTTTTTATTATTATTTCTATCCAGTTGACTTCCTTTGTAACCCTGAGCTTCCTTCCTTGGGTGAACCCTGAACAGTGGGAGAGGGGAAAGAATCCAGTTTCTCCACACCCATTTTGGTTTTTCTCTGGTCCATCCTGTCTACCCTGAGGGGCAAGACTTCCTGCTCAATGAGAAGCCCTGCTGGAGTAAGGCATGGGGTGGTTAATCAATCAATCATCAGTATTTATGGAATGATTACTTTTTTGTGGCATTTATTAAGCTTTTACTATGTGCCAAGCACTGTTCTAAGTGCTGGGTAGATACAAGCTAATCAGCCTGGATACAGTCCATCTCCCACAAGGAGCTCGTGGTCTTAATCTCCATTTTATTAATTAATTCATTCATTCAAATTTATTGAGTGCTTACTGTGTGCAGAGCACTGTATTAAGTACTTGGGGTGTGCAATATAACAATAAGCAGACACATTCCCTGCCCACAACAAGTTTACAGTCTAGAGAGAGAGGCAGACATTAATACAAATAAATAAATGACAGATTATGTACATAAATGCTGTGGGGTTGGGAGGGAGAATGAATAAAGGAAGCAAGTCAGAGTGATGCAGGAGGGAGTAGAAGAAGAGGAATGGAGGGCTAAGTCAAAGAAGGCCTCTTAGAGGAGAGAGGTACCTCATTTTACAGATGATGTAACTAAGGCACAAAGGAAGCGAAACATCTTGCCCAAGGTCACATAGCAGATAAGTGGCAGAGACAGGATTAGAACCCAAGTCCTCTGACTCCCATTGCTTGAGACTGTGATTGACTATGTCTTCTCTGTGTGCAGGCCACTGTACTAAGTACCTGGGAGAATTCAAATTACCTCTACAAAGCCTCAGGGGTAGCTTGATGCACTAACTGGTACTGAGAAAGTGGTTAAGGTGTGAATACAATGAAACCACTAGTATGGAAAAGACTTCAGAAATCCCATTTTTGTCTCAGGTGAAAGGGTTAATCTTGTTCCATCGATCAATCAACCAATCAGTGGTATTTGTTGAGTACTTACTGTAACACTGTACTAGACCCTTGGGAGAGTAATAATAATAACTGTAGCATTTGTTAAACCCTTACTATATGCTAGGCACCGTACAAGCAAAGCCTGTGCAAGTCCCACATAGGGCTCACAGTCTCAATCCCCATTTTCCAGATGAGGTAATTGAGGGCCAGAGAAGTGAAGCGAATTGCCCAAGGTCACACAGCAAACAAGTGGTAGAGCTGGGATTAGAACGCTTGTCCTTCTGATTTTCAGACCCGTGCTCTATCCACTAGGTCATGCTGATTCTCTACACTACAACACAATACAGCAGAATTGGTACAGCACAACAGAGTCCAAAAGGCAGGTCAGAGTTCTGCTCTGAAAAACACTGCCTGGGTTTATATCAGTCAGGATCATCCCAGTTTTCCATATATAGCTGCTGACAAATCCCCAAAGCCAAAAAACGTTCTGAGGATCCAACTTAGAATGTACTGGGGTAGAAGAAAGTACAAGTGGACACTTCTGAAAGATGACTCTATTGACAGGAAAGGCCGTTCTACACAGGAGTGAGTGATTGAAAAGACTGAGGCGTGAAAATCCAGTCCACACTGCTTGTACAGAAAGTTAGTCCTGGGTTGTATTGTTGTGCTGGCCCAAAATGCTGCCTGGCTCAGCTTTTAAGGCTACTTCATGGTATAAATTGATTGATTATCCCAATCATGGCAAAACCTCGATGCCAGAAGAGAGCCACTCTTCAGATTATTGTCTGCCAGACTACTTCCTGTTGTGGTGATTGTCCTGCAGTTCACTGCTGAATCCCATTGCCTGAGAACGTGATGCAGTATGTCTTAAAATAGTTTATTTTCCCTTCCTGCTTGTGTTTGCCCCTTTTACTATCAGCACAAACAGCATTTATTTTCAATTTGCAATATGGCAGCTGCTCTGAGTATTGCTTTTTCTCCATCCATGTCTTTCTCAGAAAGGCTGTGTTGCTATGAGATTCTCAGTGCTGGTGAGCTTATTGAATTTCAGGATCTCATTATTGTCATCTCTTTCCACCATTTGATGTTGCCTATGCCTCAAACTGTTCAAGCTGGATATGTCTTTGATATTAGGTCCAGACTCAGAACCTCATAAAAGTTGGACACTACCATTTTTTTTATAGATTCCATTTCATCCAGAGCTTGAGGCCCCTTTGTCTCCATTCTCAGTCTGTCGATCTCCCAGAGGCCGTTCTTGAGTCTGTTTTCTTCTTCCTCGCCTTGCCATACAGATGTATGGTATTTTATGGTATTTGTTAAGCACTTACTACGTGTCAAACGCTATTCTAAGCAGAGGGGTAGATATAGGATTTTCAGGTTGGACACAATCCATTGCCCCAGCTGAAGCTCACAGCCTGAATCTCTATTTTGCAGAGGAGGTAACTGAGGCACAGAGAAGTAAAGTGACTTGCCCAAGGTCATAAAGCAGGAAAGTGGTAGAGCCAGGATTAGAACCCAGATCCTTCTGACTCCCAGGCCTCTGCTCTATCCATGATGCTTCTCCTTATCATACATATGTCACATCCAAATGAAAGGAGTAAGGGCATTGCCTAGTTTTACATTTTGTTAATACCCTATTTATTTTGTTAATGAGGTATACATCCCTTGGTTCTATTTATAGTGATAATGTTGTCTTGTTTTTGTTTCATTCTGTTTTGCTCTGCCATCTGTCTCCCCCGATTAGACTGTGAGCCCATCATTGGGCAGGGATTGTCTCTATCTCTTGCCAAATTGTACATTCCAAGCCCTTAGTACAGTGTTCTGCACATAGTAAGTGCTCAATAAGTACTATTGAATGAATGAATAAATAATAATAATAATAATAATAATAACTGTGGCATTTGCTACCTCTTACTACGTTCCAGGCACTGTACTAAGGGCTGGGGTAGATACAAGGTAATCAGGTTGGACACGGTCCCTGTCCCAGTCCTAAGCCTCATTTTATAGATGTGGTAACTGAGGCCTAGGGAAGGGAATTGATCTTGCCCAAGGTCTCACAGCAGACACGTGGCAGAATCCAGGTCCTTCTGACATCCAAGCCTGTGCTCTGTCCACCAGGCCACGCTGCTTCTTGTATCTATCAGGATCACACCAGACACCGAAACATAGTTGCTGACAAATTCCTCATACCGAAAAGATTCTGAGGATCCAAATCAGAATGGGTTGGGAAAAATAGTGTGCTGCCTACTAGAATTTGGTGACAGAATTAAGTCCTCTGATGTTGATGAAAACCTTTCGGGAGCATTTCAATGAGTGATATATATTGAGCACTTACTTTTGCTGAGTAATAATAATAATGTTGGTATTTGTTAAGCGCTTACTATGTGCAGAGCACTGTTCTAAGCGCTGGGGTAAATACAAAGTAATCAGGTTGTCCCACGTGGGGCTCACAGTCTTCATCCCCATTTTACAGATGAGGTAACTGAGGCACAGAGAAGTGAAGTGACTTGCCCACAGTCACACAGCTGACAAGTGGTAGAGTCGGTATTCAAACCCATGACCTCTGACTCCCAAGCCCAGGCTCTTTCCACTGAGTCGCGCTGCTTCTCAGTACCGTACTGTACTACACACTTGGGAGAGTACAATACAACAGAGTTGATAGACACGTTCCCTGCCCACAATGAGTTTACAGTCTAGAGATTCATAAGCATCTGCTTAACTTTAGGTTTATATGCTTCAAGAACACAGTTATCATTAGATGATGGTCAAAGTAATCAGTATTTGCTGAGTACCTACTGTGTGCAGAGCACTTTACTTGGCCCTTGGGTATACTAGGCCCTTGAGTATAGCAGCAAAGCCCACCGAGAAGCAGCAAGGCTTTGTGCAACGAGCACAGGACTGAGGTAGGAGCCCTGGGTTAGAATCCCGAGACCACCACTTGGCTTCTGTGTGACCTTGGCCAAGTCCCTTGGCTTCTCTGGGTCTCTCTGTATCCTCATCTGTAAAATGAGGATTAAGTACCTGTGCTCCCTCTCCCTTAGACTGTGAGACCCATTTTGGACAGGGACTGTGTCTTGTCTGATTGTATTGTATCTAGTGCAGTGCGTAGCTCAAAGACGTACTTAACAAACACCACGATTATTATTCTATCGTAAAAATAAGGAGGAGCTTACAATCGAATGGAGAAGTTTACAACTTAGAAAAGATTCCTGGTAACTGTTTCACAGAAATAATTACAATCTTCAAGAAAAAATGATGAGAAGCTAATTGTAGAAACTACTGCCTTCCATTGCCAGTAAGATTCTAGCCAAAATCTTTTTGGATAAGACCTCTGATGAATATCGTTAGGATCTGCTTAATTCACAATGTGCCTTCGAACCAAAATGCAGCACAGCAAACATAAGTTTAGCAGCACAACTGATAAAGCAGAAGCAAAAAGAGAAATATCCAAATCTCTATAGGATTTGTTGGCTTCATAGTAGTATATGACAAAATTATTACCAGGGCTTTGGCAGTTGCTAAGCAAATATGACTCTCCTGAAAATTTCACCAAGATCTTTAATCAATCAATTGTATTTTTTTTAATGCTTTCTGTGTGCAGTGCTTGGGAGAGTACAATACAAAAGAATTAGTAGACATGTTCCCAGCCCACAACAAGCTAGAGTCTAGAGGCGGAGATGGATGTTAAAATAAATTATAGATAGGTAAAAAAGTGCTATAGGGCTGTGGTTGGGGTGAATAAAGGGTGCAAAGTCAAGTACAAGGGTGAACAGAAGGGAGAGGGAGTGGGGAAATGAGAGCTTAGTCAGAGAAGGCTTCTTAGAGGAGATGAAATTTTAATAAGGCTCTGAAGGTGAGGACAGTGATGGACTGTTATATACAAGAGAGAGGGAGTTCCAGTCCAGAGGCAGGATGTGGGTGAGGTGGTGGTGGCGGAATAGATGGGATCGAGATACGATGAGCAAGTAGATTGATGTTAGAAGAGCGAAGTGAGTGAACTGGGGTGTAATAGGAAGCCATTGAGGTGATTTAGGGAGAGGCAAGGTGAGAGAGTCATTTAAAGCCGATGGTAAGGACTTTCTGTTTGATGCGGAAGTGGATGGGCAACCAGTAGAGGTTCCTGCAGAGTCGGGGGAAACATGGACCGAATGTTTATGTAGAAAAATGACTTGGGCAGCAGAGTTAAGTATGGACTGGAGTGGGGGGAGACAGGAGGCAGGGAGGTCAGCGTGGAGGCTAATGCAATGATCAAGGCGGGATAGGCTAAGTGCTTGGATCAGCGTGGTAGAAATTTGGATGGAGAGGAAAGGGCAGATTTTAGTGATGCTGTGTAGGTAAAACTGATGGGAATTGGTGACAGATTGAATATGCGGATTGAATGAGAGAGATGAGTCATGGGTAATGCCAAGGATATGGGCTTGTGAAATAGGGAGGTTGGTGACACTATCTACAGTGAGGGGAAAGGCAGGGGGAGGACAAAGTTTGGGTGAGAAGATGAGGACTTCTGTTATGCACATGTTTAGTTTGAGATGTCAGTGGAAGTTCCTCAAGGCTCAATTTTGGGTCCTCTTCTATTCTCCATCCATACCCACTTGCTTGAAGAACTCCCATGGCTTCAACTACCACCTCTACGCAGATGATTCCCAATTCTACATCTCCAGCCCTGATCTATCTCCCTCTCTGCAGTTTCACATTTCCTCTTGACTTGGAGACATCTCTACTTGGATGTCCTGCCAACACCTCAAATTTAATAAGTTCAAAACTGATCTCCTCAGCTTCCCACCAAAATCTTGTCCTTCCCCCAATTTTCCTATCACCGTATTCAGCACCAACACCCTTCCTGTCTCACAAGCCTATAACCTTGGCATTATTCTCTCACATGCAGTCCACATATTCAATCTGTCACTAAATCCTGTCGGTTCAACCTTCGAAACATCACTAAAATCTGCCCTTTCCTCTCCAGCCAAACTGCTACCGTGTTAATCCCATCATTCATCCTCTCCCTCCTTGATTACAGTATCAGCCTCCTCGCTGATCTCCCTGCCTCCTGTCTCTCCCCGCTCCAGTCCGTACTGCTGCCCAGATCATATTTCTACAGAAACATTCAGTTCATGTTCCTCCACTCCTCAAGAACTTCCAGTGGTTGCCCATCCACCTCTGCGTCAAACAGATACGCCTTACCACCAGCTTTAAAGCACTTAATCATCCTGCCCCCTCCTACCTTACCTCCCTGATTTCCTACTATAGCTTCACTCTTCTAATGCCAACCTACTCACTGTACCTTGATCTCTTCTATCTCCACACTGATCTCTCTCCCTCATCCTGCCTCTGGCCTGGAATGCCCCCCCACTTTGATTATAACAGACAATAACCCTCCCCACCTTCAAAGTCTTATTGAAGCCACATCTCTTCCAAGAGGCCTTCCCTGATCAAGCCCTCCTCTCCTTTTCTCCCACTTCCTTCTGCATCACCCTTGCACTTGATTTGCTCCCTTTATTTACCCCTCCCTCAGCCCTAATACACTTATGTACACAACGATAATTTATTTATTTATAGTGATATCCGTCTCCGCCTCTAGGCCGTAAACTCCTTGTAGGCAGGGAATCTGTCTACCAACTCTGTCATATTGTACTCTCCCAAGAGTTTGGTACAATGCTCTGCACACGCTAAGATCTCAATAAATCTAATTGATTGCTTGATTGACATCCAAGCAGAGATGTCCTGAAGGCAGGAGGAAATGCCAGACTGCAAAATAGGAAAGGGATCAGAGCTAGAGATGTAGAAATAGAATCATCCTCATTGAGATGGTAGTCGAAGCCACGGGAACAAATGAGTTCTCCAAGGGAGTGGGTGCAGATGGACAGTAGAAGAGGACCCAAAATTGAGCCTTGGGGGACTCCCACAGTTAAGGGGTGGAATGAAGAGGAGCCTGCAAAAGAGACTGAAAAAAAGTGGTCGGAGAGATGGAAGGAGAAGCAGGAGAGGACAGTGTCAGTGAAGTCAAATTTGGATATGTTTCCAGTAGAAAGGGATGGTCAACAGTGTTGAAGTCAGCGGAGAGGTTGAAAAGAATTAGGATGGAATAGAGGTTGCTGGATTTAGCAAGAAGAAGATCACTAGTGACCTTTAAGTGAGCAGTTTTCATGGCATAAAGGCAGCAGAAGTCATACTGGAGGGGATAAAGAGATAATTGGAGGAGAGAAACTGGAGATAGTGGGTTTAAAAAATTCACTCAAGTAGTTTGGAGAAGAATGGTTGGAGGGAGATGGGGGTGGTAACTGGAGGGAGCTGCAGGGTCCAGGAAAGGATTTTTTTAAGATGAGGGAGACAGGAGCATGTTCGAAAGTAGGGGGGAAGAAGCCACTGGATACTGATCCTAAGCCATGTAGAGTATATGATCTCCTACTCTGCAGCCAGACTCACCTAGGATTAGCAAATTAAGAAACAGAGATCTTGTGACTGTTCTGAGTTCTTGAAGAAAACATCTTAAAACTATTTGGGGTGGAACATGTTATTATCTTGGGATTCAATCTTAAAAAACATACAGTTTTGCATGGATAATTGATTTGGTAAGCGTGCTTGAAATAGACTCCATCTAAATTGCTATGAATAATTGTAATATTCATAATCACTATACATTAGTAGGCTAAGCAGGGAAACTGCAGTCAAATGAATTCATTAACTCTTAGCGTACACCAATAATGGAGGTTAGATTCCAGGAAAATGGAATTTATATATTCAAAAATGCAAATCATTGAATTTAACGTGTGTGTTGCAAACAGGAGACTTCACCTTTTGCTAATTTACTGTGGTATTTAAATAAGCAAAAATGAGCAATTGTTTTTATGGGAGAAAAACAATCTATCACAGAGGGATATTAACATGCAAATGTATACAAGTAGCCATGTTGCCTGCATTCATTACGCAAACTCCCACAAATATCTCTCGCTTGACTTTTCCAAAGCCAGCTTTCCTAGTCTGTCAAGTTATACCCATCATTCTCAACAAACGGACTATCACTCACAGCTTTGAAACGCCAGAAAGGCAAGCTAAGTCTAGGCCATGTTTCACTCCCACTGCTGGCATAAATCTTCCCCCATATCAGTGTTTAACCATAAAACTGAATTCCCAAGACTTAAAAATACTGTATGGCCCTGGACGCAACTTGTGATGGATATAAGTTATAATTATTCATCTACAAGGTCGCATGCATATCTTAAACATCCCCACTTCTACTAGATTCAAAGGGAACAAATAAACCTGATTTCATGCTCATTGGTGATGAGTAGGATGATTTGGGGTAGTTTTCTATTGTTGTCTTGTAGCTTGGATTGCCACCCAAATTAATTCTAGCAACTTAGAAGCTGTTTAAAAGCAGCAGATGTTCAGGCGGAAACCCAACCCAGTGGATCGGAGGCATCCTCTGCGAGCTCTGCTGAAGAAAAAGCCCTGATCATCTAACACAAACCAGAAATCCGTGAGAACGGGCTCTCGGCACACACAATTCCAGTTGGAAAGATAGCATTTCAAAGGCAAAACCAAATTGTTCCAATTGGAAAGATGGGCTTCTGAAAACCAACGGGGGATGGAAGGGGGGAATGAAATGACATTGTAAAGTCAAGTGAAGAAATTGGCCAAGTTTGCATAAGGAGGATGGAAATCCAGATTCATCTCCGAGTCCAAGTCAGAGCATCACATTTCCTCCTTTAGTTTTAATGAGTGGTGAGATGTGAAATAGAAGCAGCACATCTGGAACCGAGATGGGTAATAATGGAGTCTTGGTGGGCCTCCGAAATGGGTTGCAATAAATAGAGTGAGAGGCAGGAAGCTGGAGTGGGAATCGGGCACCTGGGCAAATCATCTGCTATGCCTTTCTTTGGAAATGAGACAAAGAGGAGAAGTCAGTACCCCAAAGAAGGTGGAAGATTACTAGTCTGATGACAGAGAGGTCAATACCCCAGTGTTTAACCCAGTGTTCGGCACATAGAAGGTGCTAAACCAATCCATCAATGATATTTATTGAACACTTACTGCAGGCAGAGCACTGGACTAAGCTATAAAGTTGGAAGACATGATTTCTACCCTGAAACAAATACCACAAGAGTAATAATAATCACTATTCTATGTGTATATATGTATATATCTAAAACACATTTTGAAAGCACATATTATGTCAGAACTAATTATATTAAGTAATGACATTCTTCCCACTCTATGAGTCTGTCTTAGGTATAAGATTATCAACAAGTGGCATAAAAAGATCCAGAATAAGAAGAAAGAGCTTGGCTTTGGACAAGGCCTGGTGCTACTGTGTTTCCCATCCTCGGCCTCAGCTTTGTTGTACGGTATCATCCAGAACTTTGTGAGTTTCTTTGTGTTTAGTGAAGTATTAATAAAATAAAATAATAATGTTTGGCAAGAGTTTAGTAGTGGTAGCAATGGAATACAGATATACTGAATGCCTATTTAGTACCACACACTGGACTATAAGCTTGGGAGAATCCTCAGGGAGTTGACTGTCTAATGAGGGAGGCATTCATATTTAGCCATAAGACAGCCATAGCATAGGAATTTATGCTGATAAATATCTGTCCCGGTGGTATCTATGACCCATCTGCTTCCTAATCCATTAATTTCTACTGAATCCATGCCTCTCATTGTTTTCCCAAAGTATAATGTTCTTCAAGATCTCAACTCATTTTTGCAACCCAAAAGACTAAGTTACTATTATAGTATTATTATTATCATGATTATTTGCTAAGCACTTACTGTGGGTCAAGCACTGTTCTAAGCTTTGGGGTAGGTACAAGTTAATCAGGTCAAAACCCCCAATTTACAGATGAGGAACTAAGGCACAAAGAAGTAAATTGATTTGCTCAAGGTCAAAAAGTCGAAAAGTGACAGAGCCAGGATTAGAACCCAAGTCCTTGACTCCCATGCTCCTTCCACTAGGCCATGTTCCTCCAAATTGTGTAATTCTAGAAGAAATGATTGCTATCTGTATATCCAAATAGCACAGGACTATGAACTGACAAGATTCCTTAAGAAAACCAATCATGTACCAGCTTTTTCCCAGGACCCTAAATAATCAAAAATGTTCTTTGGCAACACTTGTCAAAATGTTGTCCTTGAATTTGACTTCCTTGGCTGTTTGATATACAAAAGTGCACAAAGAGATAAAACAGAGAGTTGATTTAGAAGGCCACTGTGTCTTCTGAGAGTTTGACAGAGTGTAGCATCGTAGGACATCATATTTCCTACAAAACTAAAGGTCTTTTAAGTTGAATAGAGTAAGATTTGTAACTAGCAGAGAAGGAATAATTAAATTTTTGAGGAGTTTCATCAGCATTATCAATGAAATATCCTGAACAATATCAAGTGGCAAAGAATGAGGTCCAGCAACGCAAATTTTTTACAATATAACTTCACCAGACAGGACATTTGAAGAGAATGGATAGTAGTAATAATAATAATAATAATGATAATAATAATAAAATCTGTTAAGCACTTACTATGCCCCAGGCACTGTACTAAGCGCTAGAGTGGATACAAGCAAATCATTTCGGACACAGTCCCTGATGCACATTGGGCTCACAGTCTCAATCTCCATTTGACAGATGAGGTAACTGAGACACAGAGAGTGAATAGACTTGCCCAAGGTCACACAGCAGACAAGTAGCGGAGCAGGGATTAGAACCCAGGTCTTTTTGATTCCCAGTCTCATGCTCTATCCACTAAGCCACATTGTTTCTTGTGCTTCTTGCACATGTTAATGTTATGATAATGTTCAAATAGTTGCTATTTAATTAATTGAAATAGGGCATGCAGGAGGACAGAACAAATGCTTCAATGGAATAGAGAAGCACAAGCACAGTTTCAAACAGCCACAGACTGTGGAAAGACAAAAAGAGCAGGCAGGCCAGCCCAGCATGCTGAAAGCAGGAAAGGGATCTTGCACTCCTTGACTAGACTTCAGAAAGATCAGGAGCTCAAGAGGCAGATTTGAAAATACCATCTGGCCCTGCAAGCAGCAAACATACCAAAGGAAAATCTCTGTGGGCCCTTAGTGAGGAGTGGATTGTGGGTGGCTCCAAGTTTTCTCAGCCACACTCACTAGCACAGATTCAGTCATTCATTCAATCGTATTTATTGAGCGCTTACTGTGTGCAGAGCACTGTACTAAGCACTTGGAAAGTACATTTCAGCAACAAAGAGAGACAATCCCTGCCCACAACAGGCTCACAGTCTAGAAGGGGGGAGACAGACATCAAAACAAGTAAACAGGCATCAGTAGCATCAATATAGCTAAATAGAATTATAGGTATATCCACATCAAAACAAGTAAACAGGCATTAATTATAAATGAAAAGGATTATAGATAGGTACATATATACACAAGTGCTGTGCAGCGGGGAAAGGGGGTAGAGTAAAAGGAGCAAGTCAGGTCAATGGGGCGGGGAAGGAGAGCTGAAGAAAAAAGGGGGTCTTGGTCCGGGAAGGCTTCTTGGAGGAGGTGAGCCTTCGGTAAGGCTTTAAAAGGGAGGAAGTGTGACTGGTAGATTTGAGGAGGGAGGGCATTCCAGGCCAGAGACAGGTCATGGGCCTGGGGTCAACGGCAGGACAGGCAAGAAACAGCTACAGTGAGAAAGTTAGCACCAGAAGAGTGGAGTGTGCAGGCTGAGATGTTGAAGGAGAGAAGGGAGTTGAGATAGGAGTGGCTTCGAGAGCTTTGAAGCCAATAGTGAGGAGTTTTTGCTTGATATGGAGGTTGATAGCCACTGGAGAGTTTTGAGGATGGGGGTGACATGCCCAGAACGTTTTGTAGAAAGATAATCCGGGCAGCAGAGTGAAGTATAGACTGAAGTGGGGAGAGACAGGAGGTTGGGAGATCAGAGAGGATGCCAATGCAGTAATCCAGTCGGGATAGGATGAGTGATTGTACTAACATGGTAGTGGTTTGGATGGAGAGGAAAGGGCGGATCTTGGTGATGTTGGGAAGGTGAGAATGGCAGGTTTTGGTGATGGATTGGATGTGTGGGGTGAATGAGAGAGCAGAGTCAAGGATGACACCAAAATTGCGGGTCTGTGAGACGGGAAGGATGGTAGTGCCGTCCACGGGCCGGGAAAGTCAGGGAGAGGACAGGGTATGGGAGGGAAGATAAAGAGCTCAGTCTTGAACGTATTTAGTTTTAGGTGGCGGGAGGTCATCCAAGTGGAGCTGTCCTGAAGGCAGAAGGAGATGAAAACTTGGAAGGAGGGAGCGAGGACAGGGATTCCTGTCAGGGAGAACAGATGGAATTCCTTTGTTGCTGACATTTTCAAATACGGAAGACAGGTCTATGTAAGCTTATTATCAATCAATTTGTAAGCATGCTGACGATTTCATTTTCTAAGTTGAAACAGCAACACTTGCATTTCGTGGTAATGGTTTCTTTTACATGATGCAAATCTTTTCCCTCCCTCTAAGACTCTCGGCACACCGACAAGGCGAAAAGACTGGAAAGGGATTAGGGAAGTTGGAAAACTGTCTCCTGGAGGAGCAGCCCTAAAACAGGGAAATAAAATCTTTCTTTCTTAAATCTATCACGTAATGTTTCTCTGATTTGATTGGCACTCTTGCTGACCAGTGGAATTTTCCATCTGTATAGTTTGCCTGCAAACTGTCAGAGAGAATCATCCCAAGTGAGAAAAGCATGTTTTCTGAGGAAAATGAGTGGCTATTACTCTCCCTGTGGAAAAGGCACTTTTCCACATAAAGAATAAAATGGAAAACGAGCAAAAGATCTCAACATGCCTGGCAAATCGCCAGCGAAATGCAAAACCCGACGTATTTATCTTCTGTTTCTTGGTGTTGGAGAGTCCTGTGATATAAGGTGTGACTATTCTCTGGGGAGTCATCAGCAATATAGTTCTAGATTTCCTTTTGGAATTAGGTGTCTTCCTTTGTCAAGACTCTGAGTTGTATCAGAGATCCAGATTTAGTATAGAATGCCAGTTCTTGAATAGACATTATCTTCTCTGACCAGCTTCGATTTGGGCCATAAACAGTCAGGTTCGTGTTAAATGACTGGGCAGGAGTTGTGTCTGAATACCTCACTATTCCTTCATTCATTTAATAGTATTTATTGAGCATTTACTGTGTGCAGAGCACTATACTAAGCGCTTGGGAGAGTGCAATAGAATGATAAATAGACACGTTCCCCACCCACAATGAGCTTAGACTGGCTTCAGAGGTGGAAAGGCTCAAGGAGCAATAGCAGAGAGTTTTCCACATCAGGTACTGCTGCTGGGATTTCAGCCTGTCTCCACAGTTTGGACTGGAGGCTTCTGTAGATTCTAAGCTTCTGGTGGGCTGGGAACGCATCGACCAACTCTGTTGTTCTCTCCCAAGTGCTTAGTACAGTGTTCGATACACCATAAGTGCTCAAGAAACACCATGGATTGATTGATTAACAGAGAAGCAGCGTGGTTTAGTGGAAAAAGCATGGGCCTGGGTGTCCGTGGGTTCTGTGAGCCCGTTGGGTAGGGATTGTCTCTATCTGTTGCCAAATTGTACTTTCCAAGTGCTTAGTATGTGCTCTGCACACAAGTAAACGCTCAATATGTGACTGAATGAATGATCCCAATTCCACCACTTGTCAACTGTGTGACTTTGGGCTTAACTTCTCTGTGCCTCAGTTACCTCATCTGTAAAATGGGGATTAGGACTGTGAGCCCCACGTGAGACAACCTGATTACATTGTATCTACCCCAGTGCTTATAACAGTGCTAGGAACATAGTAAGCACTTAACAAATATCATCATCATTATTATTGATTGTAACTTTGGGAAGCTGGCACCCCTCTTTTCTGGACAGGATCAATACACCACGTGTTACATTGAGGCAGTAGATAAAATGTGTATCTTGGCATCAGTGCTGACTTTTGAGTAAAGGTTTAAGAATACACTAACAGTTAAACAGCTGTTCATGCTCCTTCTTTTGCCAGCTCATTAGGAGTGGCATGTTTAGTCATTTTCCCATACTTATCTCTCTTCTGCTATCTGTCTTCCGTAGGAGAAAAACAACACATACTTTATTGGAAGACAAAGTGTTTAAAGTTGGTTGTTAGAAAATTGAAGCTACATAGGTCGGCTGAGGAAGGCTTTGTGTTGGGTTTTTTTCTGTAGTGCATCAGATGGTTTGAATTACGGGATCAAAATCCAGCCCGCTTCTAGGCCTTGAAGTGACACCCCTCCCAAGGTTTGATGTTAGAGTTTGGATAAGACTACCTGGGACTTGTGAAGTTATCGGTTTCCAGGCAGGAAGCTTTGGTAACGTTTGTGGGGGAAATGAGAAAGGGTTAGGGACAGGGGCCAACATTGCTAGGTTACAAAAAAACCGAATTGTGTAAAACCACTTGTGTTGCAAAATGTGTTTGCTGCCATTTCAAGACCAGCAGTCCATCAACACACTGCACCACACCCAGAAACAAGGCCAAGCTCTAACAGAATTTCAGCTGGGGGCAAGTCTATCTTTTTGGAGTTCAGTTCCAGCTGAGCCTGGCTGCAGGATTTCAGTTGTTGTACGTCTCGTACAGCTACTCTAGACTGTAAGCTCCTTGTGTGCCGGGACCGTGTCCTCCAACTCCATTGTACTGTACTCTCCCAAGCGCTTAGTACAGGGCTCTGCACCGAGTAAGCACCTCATAGATACAGTTGATAGATTCATTCTGTATGGCCAGGTGGAAGCTGCTTAGAAAAAGTTAACCATGAGCCCATGATGTCTCCCAAATGTACCTCTCTAGGCCTAACCTCTCTCCTCTGCAACCCACATTTCTTCCTGCCCCCAAGATATCTCCTCAGGATGGCTCAGGGGAAAATGGCAAGTTCATTGGCCACTGTCTCACTGAAGGGGTTTCAATCAGTGACATTTATTGAGCACTTATTCTGTGCAGATTGCTGTACTGTTTGATGAGGATGTTGGTATTTGTTAAGTGCTTACTATGTGCAGAGCACTGTTCTAAACGCTGGGGTAGATATAGGGTAATCAGTTCCCATGCGGGGCTCACAGTCTTAATCCCCATTTTCCAGATGAGGTAACTGAGGCACAGAGAAGTTAAGTGACTTGACCAAAGTCACACAGCTGACAAGCAGCGGATCCGGGATAAAATAATAATAATGTTGGTATTTGTTAAGCGCTTACTATGTGCAGAGCACTGTTCTAAGCGCTGGTGTAGACATAGGGGATCAGGTTGTCCCACATGGGGCTCACAGTCTTAATCCCCATTTTACAGATGACGTAACTGAGGCCCAGAGAAGTTAAGTGACTTGCCCACAGTTACACAGCTGGCAAGTGGCAGAGCTGGGAGTCGAACTCATGACCTCTGACTCCAAAGCCCATGCTCTTTCCAGTGAGCCACACTGGGATTAGAACCCATGACCTCTGACTCCTAGTCCGTGCTCTTTCCACTGAGCTACACTGCTGTTTGGGACCCTTCTAGGCTGTAGGCTCATTGTGGGCAGAGAACATGTCTACCAACTCTGTTGGTACTCTCCCAAGTGCTCTGCACACAGTAAGAACTTGATAAATACCATTGATGATGACGATGATACAGTCGAATCGGTAGACAGATTTTGAGCCCTCAAGGAATTTGCAATCTCATCAGGAAAGAGAGAAAATAAAATAAATTATGAGTACAGATAAGGAGTAGAATATAAAGGTATGTACACAAATGCTACTGGTAGGGGCAGAGGCATATGTGTGGTGTGTGTGTGAAAGTTCTTAAATGTTGTAGAAGTGGCGAGGAGGCAAAAGAGGAGAAAATAGAGAGGGAAGGTGAGAGATCAGTCAGGGAAGTCCTCCTGGAAGAGATGGGATTTCAGAAGGGTCTTGAAGCTGGGGAGAGCAGTGAGAGACATGAAAGGAAAAGAAGTTCCAGGAAGAAGGAGGCACTTGAACAAGAGGTCAGCAGCTAGAGAGCTGAGAATGAGGTCCCTGAGTAGGTTGGCTCGAGAGGAATGAAGCGTGCGAGGGACAGGAGTGAGGGAAAGTGCAGAGAAGAGAGCTGACTGAGGAGCTTCAGCCGCTCCCCACAGTATGCACCCCATTTTACAGTCCGAGATAGCTGCCCCACTAAGTAGTTAGTGCCCATATGGATAGACCTCCCCAGAGTTCATTTCACATTGTCAATCTCATATTTTTCCAAGTTCCTTTAATGTGGGCTGGAAATACATACTCCCACAACAGAGAGTTCCTTAACCAACTCTTTTACCACCACTGCACTCTGTTGAGCACACAGGGCTCTCTCTGTGGCCGGGATGGTTTCCTTCTAGCCATCATTCAACCTTGCCAGCTCTTTAAAAAACAATTAATCGAGCCAACATCCCAATTATCTGTGATGTTAGAGAACTGGGTTAGCTGCATGGGAATGTGAAGTCCACAGAAAATCCACAACCTCATGTTAGCTATTAGTCTCGACCTCTTCCTCCACCAAACCTTTTACCAAACTGTCAGCAAAGAGTAGAAGTGATTGATTTCTCTGGTTTTCTGGTTTGAGTTTCACCACCTCCCCTGTTCCTGCCCACCGGCCAGTGAACAATTCAAAGGTCACCCACAGAAGCCAGGGAAGGGACAGGGACCAGACACTTTAATCTACCTGGAAAATGTGAGCCAACATGTGGAACACTTCCAGCAGAGGCCCAGTGAGGAGTATTCTCCCTTATTCTCTTCTCAGAACGCACATACTCTCCCTAGGGTCTTCAAAATTGGAGTTGACCAGGACCACCAGATCATCCGGAAACTCTCTGGACTGGAGTGTCCTTCTTCCTCTCTTCCTTCCCTTCTTTCCTTCTTTTCTTTCCCTTCCTTCCCTTCCTTCCTTCTTTCCTTCCTTCCCTACCTTCCTTTGCTTCTCTTCCTTCCCTTGCTTCTCTTCCTTTCCTTCCATCTCTTCCTTCCTTTTCTTTCCTCCCTTTTCTTTCCAGCCACATTGTTGGACGTCTTTTATGGAATTCAGTAATATTCTATGCCCAGGGGGCAGGAGGAGCACTTGCAACATTTTTATAATGGTTATAATGAGAAGTAGGGAGCCTGACTAACATACAAACAGGATCACTAGATCCTAAATAATCCAGAGTTGGCTAAGGACAAAAGGTGGTGGGACCTTAAAAGATCTCAGCTCTATTTCAGTTCCTTGAACAATACAAAGGGAAGTGATAGGAACATTTTCCCTTAGCTGCTTTAAAGGTAGAGTGGGATCCAGCCCCTTCTTTATTATTGCTATTAAGTTGGCACAGTATCGCACTATTGGATTACCATTAAAATATCAAAGTCAAAGGAAAATGTTTGGCAAGCCTTTAAATGTTTTCACCTGGGGTTTTAGGACAAAGGATTTGTGTGACTATTATAGGTAACAGGCATACAAGTTCCTTGTCAAGTAGTTTTTGAAATTGCTTCCTTTCATTTTTATTCTCCCAAAAGAACTCCCATGGAGAGCCACAGGGAGGGGATTTGTCTCAGGCCCCATTACACTCTCCTCAAAGCTTCAAAATGGAAAATATTTCCTTAGCCACTTCCCACAACATTTTATCATCATTTTTTCCAAGATCAGAAATTAACATTTCATTTACCAATAATATATCAGAGCATCTCGCCAACAAAATCCATATGTTCCAGTCATATATTCATTCAATCGATTTATTGAGCTCTTACTGTGTGCAGAACACTGAACTAAGCACTTGGGAGAGTACAATGTTACATATTCTCTGCCCTCAGTAAGCTTACAGTCCCCAAGCACAACAACTGCCAAGACAGTTCTGGACCACAAGGACCTTCAGATTCATCTTCAGGAATTCCAGGGGACACCATCTTAATCAATTAATTGTACTTATTGAGTGTTTACTTTATGCAGAATACTCAACTAAGCACCTGGGAGAGTACAATATAAAAGAGTTGGTAGACTCGTTCCCTGTCCATAATGAACTTACCATCTAGAGAGGGAGACAGACATTAATATAAAGAAATTATGGATATGTACATAGTTGCTGTGGGGCTGAGGTGAGAGGGGGTGAATAAAGGGAGCAAATCAGGGTGACACAGAAGAGAATGGGAGACAAGGAAAGGAGGGCTTAGTCAGGGAAAACCTGTTGGAGGAAATGTGCTTTCAATAGGGCTTTAAAGATGAGAAGAGAAATTGTCTGATATGAAAAGGGAGGGTGTTCCAGGCCAGAGGCAGGGTGTGGGTGAGAGGTCTCTCACTCTTGTTCATCAGCACAGACTTGTCATTATAATTTCATCCAAGGGTAAAAAGATATATAGAGACCATTTTTTGAGATTCCATAAAAAATCCCATTTATTTCCTCCACTTCTTTTCAGTAAAACTTGTGCACTTTTTGATCGCACAACCAACCATGTTAGATGCCAATGGGCACTTCAGAGAAGCAGCGTGGCTAGAGAAGCAGCGTGGCTCAGTGGAAAGAGCATGGGCTTTGGAGTCAGAGATCATGAGTTCGAATCCCAGCTCTGCCACTTGTCAGATGTGTGACTGTGGGCAAGTCACTTAACTTCTCTGGGTCTCAGTTACCTCATCTGTAAAATGGGGATTAATACTGTGAGCCCCACGTGGGACGGCCTGATTCCCCTGTGTCTACCCCAGCGCTTAGAACAGTGCTCTGCACATAATAAGTGCTTAACAAATACCAAATACCACTTTACAAATTTTTCCAAAACAGTCAAGCAGAACATCTTTATCTGGACCCGCTCCAGATGTAGCTAACCAAAGGTCAATGCCGGTCTGTCCGATCTACTATAGAGTGGAAAATGCTCAGCTGTCTTAGCCTGCTTGGGGAGGGGCCTGGGATATCTGAAGGACTCAGTCCCTGATCTTGTCAAGCTCAGAAGAAACTTCAGTGAAAATGCATCAGAAAATTCAAATCTTTAAATAGTGACCTCTGACTCCCCTTGCCATTCCAAGCAATCCCAGGGCGATTGTTCCGGACCTTTAACTCTCTCCTTAGGCCCCCTGTTCCTCCCCCTCCCCCATCTCTCACCCCCAATGATCTGGCCACCTATTTCCTCACGAAAATCAACACGATCAGGTCTGAGCTCCCCAAAGTCACCCCTCCGCCTCTCCCCTCCCCCCCAACAACCCCCTCCCCTACTTTCCCATCCTTCCCTGCAGTATCCTCAGAGGAGATCTCCTCCCTCCTCGCAAGTGCCACCCCCTCCACCTGCGCCTCGGACCCCATTCTGCGCCTCGGACCCCATTCCCTCTCACCTTCTTAAAACCATCACCCCTGCCCTCCTCCCTTCCTTAACTTCTATTTTTAACCACTCAATCTCCAAGGGCTCCTTCCCCTCTGCCTTCAAACATGACCACGTCTCCCCCATCCTAAAAAAACCCGCTCTCGACCCCACTTCCCCCTCCAGTTATCGTCCTATCTCCCTACTACCCTTCCTTTCCAAAATCTTAGAACAAGTCGTCTACAATCGATGCCTAGAATTCCTTAACTCCCATTCTCTCCTAGACCCCCTCCAATCTGGCTTCCGTCCCCTCCGCTCTACCGAGACTGCTCTCTCTAAGGTCACCCGTGACCTCCTTCTTGCCAAATCCAATGGCTCCTACTCCATTCTGATCCTCCTTGACCTCTCTGCTGCCTTTGACACTGTCGACCATCCCCTCCTCCTCCATACCTTATCTCACCTTGGCTTCACGGACTCTGTCCTCTCCTGGTTCTCCTCTTACCTCTCTGGCCGATCATTCTCGGTCTCCTACGCTGGAGCCTCCTCCCCCTCCCATCCTTTAACTGTTGGAGTTCCTCAAGGGTCAGTTCTTGGCCCTCTTCTGTTCTCCATTTACACTCACTCCCTCGGTGAACTCATCCGCTCTCACGGCTTTGACTACCATCTCTACGCAGATGACACGCAGATCTACGTCTCCGCCCCTGTCCTCTCCCCCTCCCTTCAGGCTCGCATCTCCTCCTGCCTCCGGGACGTCTCCACCTGGATGTCGGCCCGCCACCTAAAACTCAACATGAGCAAGACTGAGCTCCTCATCTTCCCTCCCAAGCCCGGTCCGCTCCCAGACTTCTCCATCACCGTGGATGGCACGACCATCCTTCCCGTCCCGCAGGCCCGCAATCTCGGTGTCATCCTTGACTCGTCCCTCTCGTTCACCCCACACATCCTATCCGTTACCAAGACCTGCCGGTTTCACCTCTACAATATCGCCAAGATCCGCCCTTTCCTCTCCACCCAAACGGCTACCTTACTATTACGGGCTCTCGTTATATCCCGGCTAGACTACTGTGTCAGCCTTCTCTCTGACCTCCCTTCCTCCTCTCTCGCCCCGCTCCGGTCTATTCTTCACTCCGCTGCCCGGCTCATCTTCCCGCAGAAACGATCTGGGCATGTCACTCCCCTTCTTAAACAACTCCAGTGGTTGCCTATCGACCTCCGCTCCAAACAAAAACTCCTCACTCTAGGCTTCGAGGCTCTCCATCACCTTGCCCCTTCCTACCTCTCCTCCCTTCTCTCTACCGCCCACCCCGCACGCTCCGCTCCTCTGCCGCCCACCTCCTCGCCGTCCCTCGGTCTCGCCTATCCCGCCGTCGACCCCTGGGTCACATCCTCCCGCGGTCCTGGAACGCCCTCCCTCCTCACCTCCGCCAAACTGATTCTCTTTCCCTCTTCAAAACCTTACTTAAAAATCACCTCCTCCAAGAGGCGTTCCCAGACTGAGCTCCTCTTCCCCCTCTACTCCCTCTGCCATCCCCCCTTTACCTCTCCGCAGCTAAAGCCTCATTTTCCCCTTTTCCCTCTGCTCCTCCACCTCTCCCTTCCCATCCCCACAGCACTGTACTCGTCCGCTCAACTGTATATATTTTCGTTACCCTATTTATTTTGTTAATGAATTGTACATCGCCTTGATTCTATTTAGTTGCCATTGTTTTTACGAGATGTTCTTCCCCTTGATGCTGTCTAGTGCCATTGTTCTTGTCTGTCCATCTCCCCCGATTAGACTGTAAGCCCGTCAAACGGCAGGGACTGTCTCTATCTGTTGCCGACTTGTTCATCCCAAGCGCTTAGTACAGTGCTCTGCACATAGTAAGCGCTCAATAAATACTATTGAATGAATGAATGAATGAACAACTAACCAGGAAGTTTCAAGCAATCCAAGAGGGAATGTGGTTCCTGTGACCAAGCCTCTACAACCCTAAGGGAAAGTAGTTGGCAATTATCTGGTGAATTTGGGCTGTGAAGACAGCCATTCCAGATCAAAGAGCATTTGGGGGCTAGAATGATCCAGATAGACTGTCCACAATGCTCAGAATTTCCAGGGAATTCTACTTCCCTAACACGGGATTACTGTTGGAACTGGCTGTATGGGAGAGAGAGATTACCCAGCCCCAGCTCCTTCTTTCCAATCCTGTCCAAACTCCTTGAATAAGGTTTTTACCTCCATTGCCTCCACTTCTACTCCAACTCCCCTCTCCAACTCCCCATAAATTTTGCCCTCTAATGCTAACCTTCTCACCGATCTTGTCTATCTCACCACCGACTTCTAGTCCATGTCCTGCCTCTAGCATGGAATGCCCTCTCTCCTCATATCTGACAGACAATTACTCTCCCCTCCTTCAGAGACTTATTGAAGACACATCTCCTCCAGGAGGGTTCCCTGACTGAGCCCTCTTTTCCTCTTCTCCCACTCCCCTCTGCTTCCCTAGTGACTTGATCCCTTTGTTCACCCTCCTCCCAGCCCCATATTACTTATGTACATATCTTAATTAATTAATACATTTTTATTAATGCCTGTCTCCCCCTCTAGACTATAAGCACATTGTGGGCAGTGAATGTGTCCATTTATTTTTATTCTGCACTCTTCCGAATGTTTAGTACAGTGCTCTGCATACAATAAGCACTCAATAAATACAATGGACTGACGGACTGACCTCCTATTATCTGGTTTCTGGCCCCTTCCTTCCATGGAGATCAAACTCTCCAAGGTCACCAAAGAGTTCTTCTTTACCAAATCCAAAGACCTCTACTCCATCCTAACCCTCCTGGACCTCCCTGCTGTCTTTGAAACTGTGGACCACCTCCTTCTCCTGGAAACACTGTTCAGACACTTCTACTGACACAGTTCTCTCCTGGTTTTCCTAATTTCTGGCCACTCTTCCTCTGTCCGTTTCTCTGATTCTTCCTCTGCCTCCAACCCAGTTAACTGTGGGTGCTCTTAAGAGCTTTGTTCTGGATCTCCTCTTTTCAATCAAGCAATGAATACATAGTATTTATTCAGCATCATCTATGTGCCAAACACTGTACAGATATGATCCCTGCTGACAAAGAGCTTACAATCTAGCAGGAAAGACTTACACTTCGGTACACTATCAATATAGTAAATAACTATATAAGTGATTACAGTCCTTCCAGACTGTAGGCTCATTTTGTTGTCTAGAAGAAGCATGGCATAGTGGATAGAGCACAGTCCTGGGAGTCAGAAGGTCATCGCTCCTAATCCCAACTCTGCCACTTGTCTGCTGTGTTACCTTAGGCAAGTCACTTCATATCTCTATGCTTCATTTACCTTATCTATAAAATAGGGATTGAGACTGTGAGCCCCCCTTAAGGACAAGGATTGTGTCCTATCCGATCTGCTTGTATTCACCCCAGAGCTTAGTACACTGCCTGGCACATAGTAAGCACTTAACAAATAACATAATTACTATTATTATTGCCAACTCTGTTGGTGTTCTGCACACAGCAAGGACTCAATAAATACCACTGATTGATTGACTGTAAGTACTTCAGTGTTTGGGAGGCATTAAATGGCTGATGTGGATGTTTGGGGATAAAAGATGGGGAGATGGAAAATTAATTGGGGTAGGTCTCCTGGGGAGATATGGTTTGGAAGATGGTGAGAGCTGTGATCTGTGGCGTATGTCAGATATGACACACACCTCCTTGGGGATTCATCTGCTTCTTCAACTTCCTTCCCCAGGAACATGCCTCCCAAAGGCAACATCTTACTAGCTCCCAATCAATCAATCACTCAATTGTATTTATTGAGTGGAAAATGCTTACTGTTTATAGAGCACTGTACTAGTTACTTGGGAGAGCACAATATAACAATATAACAGAGCAGGTAGACACTTTCCATGCCTAAAATGAGTTTCTCTCCTCTATAATCTTGACCTTTTTCCTGCTTGAGAAGCACAAGACAAGGAAGTGACACCTTTCTTACCCTGTCCTAACAGGAGAGACAGCCAAATTTACAAATAGAGCCAAGATATACAATTGACTAAACACCTCTACGAAAGTGCTGATGAGAGTATTAATATGTTTGTATGTGTTGTAGATGGCTGAAAGGCTTGGGAAAGGCTTGCAGGGGAAAGTGGGATTTTAGGAGGGCTTTGAATACAGGAAAGGCTCTGGTCAGTAAGATTTTGGGAGGGAAGGAGGTCAAAGCCAGGGAAAACGTGTGAGCAAGGAAACAGAGGTGGGAGAGGAGAGTGAGTTGCAATTAGAAGGTTGGCTTGAGAGCAGGCTGGGAAGTAGGGGTGAAGAGGGCAAAAAGGTAAGTTGGGGTATGCCAGTATTCATTCATTCAATTGTATTTATTGAACGTTTACTGTACTATGCACTTGGAAGAGTAAAATTTAATGATAAACGGACACATTCCCTGCCTGCAACAAGCTATCTGTTGCCAACTGTACATTCCAAGTACTTAGTACAGTGCTCTGCACATAGTAAGCGTTCAATAAATACTATTGAATGAACAAGCTTACAGTCTCAAGACTTTTGAAATCTTTGGCTCAGAGTTGTTGATTTAGCCCACAACCTTGTTAATATCCTTGACTCCCCCCCTCCTTCATCTCTCATATTCAGTCTGGAATTGGTTAAATGCTTACTATGTGCCAAGCACTGAACTGAAGTCGGAGTAGTTACAAGATAATCAGATTGGACACAGTCTCTGTCCTTTTTCCACTTGTCTGTTTTGGGGCCTTGGGCAAGTTACTTAACTTTTCTAAGCTTCAGTTCCTTCAGCTGCAAAATGGGGATTAAGACTGTGAGCCCCGTGTGGGACAGGGACTGTGTCCAACCTGATTTGCTTGTATCCACCCCATTGCTGAGTACAGTGCCTGGCACATACTAAACGCTTAACAAATACCACAGTTGTTGGTGTCCAAATTCAGCAAATTTGGTGGGACTAGAATGTACCATTAAAAATAAACATTCTCTGGAATTGATCAGGATTTGCTTTATAGGACAATACAAGTTGAGTCAGTGGAGTCCATTTCTAGGTCTGAGGAATGAGCAATGATACAAACTTTATGACTCCCATAGGGTTAATGCTAGGGAAAGTATTTGCAAATTAAATAATAATCAATTAGAGATATCTGTTGATCACTTACTATGTACAGAGCACAATACTAAGCACTTGGGAGAGGACAATAAAACTGAGTTAGCAGACACATTCCCTGCCCACCAAGCTTACAGTCTGGAGAGGAAGACAGACATAAAGTTTTAAAAAGCAAGGTATAACACATAACTTAAAGATATGTATATAATTGCTTCTTCTCTCCGGTTCACACCTGAAGAGTTTCCAGTACTCTATTTGACTATGGGAGAGAGAGTCAAGCAAAGGCGTATCCATTCCATTCCTAGCTTGGGCAATGACAAGCGAGTGGAAGACAGTCTGCTACAATTCAAAGCTCACCCTTGCTGGGCAGCACGGCATGGGAGAGAGTCGAGGGTGGAGACTCAAGTTTACTGTGCAGAAGGAGCCCTTACTATTACGGGCTCTCGTTATATCCCGGCTAGACTACTGTGTCAGCCTTCTCTCTGACCTCCCTTCCTCCTCTCTCGCCCCGCTCCAGTCTATTCTTCACTCCGCTGCCCGGCTCATCTTCCTGCCAAAACGATCTGGGCCTGTCACTCCCCTTCTTAAACAACTCCAGTGGTTGCCTATCGACCTCCGCTCCAAACAAAAACTCCTCACTCTAGGCTTCGAGGCTCTCCATCACCTTGCCTCTTCCTACCTCTCCTCCCTTCTCTCTTTCTACCGCCCACCCCGCACGCTCCACTCCTCTGCCGCCCACCTCCTCACCGTCCCTCGGTCTCGCCTATCCCGCCGTCGACCCCTGGGTCACGTCCTCCCACGGTCCTGGAACGCACTCCCTCCTCACCTCCGCCAAACTGATTCTCTTTCCCTCTTCAAAACCTTACTTAAAAATCACCTCCTCCAAGAGGCGTTCCCAGACTGAGCTCCTCTTCCCCCTCTACTCCCTCTGCCATCCCCTCTTTACCTCTCCGCAGCTAAAGCCTCATTTTCCCCTTTTCCCTCTGCTCCTCCACCTCTCCCTTCCCATCCCCACAGCACTGTACTCGTCCACTCAACTGTATATATTTTCGTTACCCTATTTATTTTGTTAATGAATTGTACATCGCCTTGATTCTATTTAGTTGCCATTGTTTTTACGAGATGTTCTTCCTCTTGACGCTGTTTAGTGCCATTGTTCTCGTCTGTCCGTCTCCCCCGATTAGACTGTAAGCCCATCAAACGGCAGGGACTGTCTCTATCTGTTGCCGACTTGTTCATCCCAAGCGCTTAGTACAGTGCTCTGCACATAGTAAGCACTCAGTAAATACTATTGAATGAATGAATGAATGAAAGGAGACAATGGTCAAATACTTCTGGATTTTTACCAAGAAAACTCTTTGGCTACACTCCCGGAACGATTGCAGATGGAGGTGGGGTGTTATGGGAGAGATGTGGCCATCGTGTCGCAATGGGTCAGAGACAACTCGAAGCATAAGACAATATAATTGTTGTGGGGTTAAGGGTGGGACAAATATCAGATGCCCAAAGTTCACAGATCCAAGTGCTTAGACATTTTAGAACAGAAGAGGCAAGGAATAGTAATATCTTCCTGTTGGTCCAGTGGAATAAGCATTCCCCTGGGACTCTGGAGATCTGGATTCCAGTCCTGATTCTGGCTGTAGAGCTATGTCATCAGTGAAGGTTTGGACCTTAACCTTGTAGGACATTCCGTGAGGTGGCGAGACCCGGCAGGAATCCTGGAAAATGTAAGTCCACCCAGGGCAGCATAGACTACAGTGATTACTGAGGGAACTGCCCTCTGAGTCGTGGCACGGTGGCACACATGGGCGTTATGCTGCGATCGCTTTGCTCATGAATGGGCCTACACGTAAAAAGCCCTCACATACAGTGCTGCACCCTGGCCTGCCTCCCCACATTCGGGTCTCTTTTCACTCTGTGCTCCAAGAGAAGCCTGACTGGTTAGGAAGAGAGAGGGGGAGTGGCATGATGCTGACCACTCACACTTTGAAACAATTATTAATGTTAATAATAATAATAGTAATAGTATTTTGTTAAGCACTTACTGTGTGCCAGTCTTTGTACTAAGTGCTGGCATTGATACAAGCAAATGGGGAAGGACACAGTCTCCGTCCCACATGAGACTCACAGGCTCAATTCCCATTTTACAGATGAGGGAACTGAGGCACAGAGAAATGAAGTGACTTGCCCAAGGTCACACTGCAGACAAGTGGCAGAGCCAGGATGAGAACCCAACTCTTTCTGACTAGCAGGCCCATCCTCTATCCACTATACCATACTGCTTCTCTAGTGCTACCTGCCGGTTCATTAAAATTTTGGTATCTGTTAAGCGCTCACTATATACCAAGCACTGTGCTAAAGGCTGGGTGATACAAGATAATCAGGTCCCCATGGAGCTCAGAATCTAAGTAAGGATGATGATGATGATGGTATCTGTTAAGTGCTTACTATATACCAGGCATTGTGTTAACCAATGGGGTAGATACAAGCAAATCAGGTCGGACACAAGTCCCTGTCCCACATGGAGGTCACAATCCCTAATCCCCATTTTGCAGATGAGGGAACTGAGGCACAGAAAAGTTAAGTGATTTTCCCAAGGTCACACAGCAGACAAGTGGCGGAGCCAGGCTAAGAACTCAGGTCTTTTGACTCCCAGGACCGTGCTATTTCCTCTAAGCCACGCTGCTTCATGGTCCTGAAGTTCTGGGACTGAGGTTCAACCATTGTTCCATACTAGAAGCTCTATCATCATCATCATGATCATCACTGTCATCATCATCATCATCATCATCATGAATCTCTCCTGTCAAACTAGTAGGATATAAAATGCAGCTCAAGAATCTCTTCAGGGAACTACTGTCACAAAGAATAAGTGGATTTTAAATTTACTTCAGAAATATGTCAAAACATGACCAGGGAGAATCCCCTGCATTTAACCACATAAAACAGCAGAAAACAAAAAAGAAAAATTGAGAGGAATGTAGCTGATGAATGCAGATCACAGAGGATCAGCGTAGGCCTCGGACATGAAATAAATTTCTCCCTTTCCAGGGCTCCTAAACCTGGCCTTTTATGAATACATCTGGGAGGATGGACATAAACCCAGATAATTCAATGGAGTCAAATTTACAAAAAGGAAACAGTCTCCTCTCTGACCTCAAGTGATTTATTTTGAAGTTTAAAGCCTTCCTCAAGTTTCATTTTTACAGTCTCTGAACCTTTCTCAACAGAAAAGCTATTCCAACAGTTTAAAAATATCTCCTACCGTATCAATTATTTATGCACTCAAAATATTTTTCCAGGACCGTATATTACTTCTGAACCTTGTTCCCCAAATCCCTGTTATTAAATAAAGGTAGGTTAGAAAGACTGAAGTTCATACACTATGCAACAGGATCTAAGTTACAGTCATCGATTTCAATAAATATTTCTACAGATGGGCTTTTTTTCCGGATTTAGTTCCTGAAATAGCTTTATGATTGCCTAAAGATTAGCCAGGCCAAGGAAACGTCTTCAAAGAAGTTACAGCACCATTTGATACTTAGATGGATCTCTGATTTCCCATCTCCACATATGCAAGGAAGTTTATAGGTCTCCCCTATTTCTCGTCATCCTTCCTGAACCACACAAACACCTCTCACTTGACTCTCACACTTCCCGGCACTGCCAGGACTGGTTTCAGCTCAACAGTCACAGTGGCTGAGGTAGGAATAGGGGAGGTCCTGTCTGGATGGTTTCAGCAAGCACCTCTGGTAGTCAGCGGGAGAGAGAAGAGAGCCTTATTCGTTGAATCAGTTCAATCAGTTGTATTTATTGAGCATTTACCATGTGCAGAGTGTTGTACTAAGCACTTGGGAAAGTACAATATAACAATAAACACATTCCCTGCCAACAACGAGTTTACAGTCTAGAGGGAGAGACAGGCCTTAATATAAATGTATAAATTACAGCTATGTACATACGTGCTGAGGGGCTGGGAACGGGGAAGAAGAAAGGGAGTGAGTCAGGGTGACACGGAAGGGAGAGGGAGAAGAGGAAAGGAGGGCTTAGTCAGGGAAGGTCTCTTGGAGAGCGTTCCAGGCCAGACAGGATGGGGGCTAGAGGTCAGCAGTGAGGATGGTGGTCCCAAGACTGCAGGACCATGGTTCAGAGGGTTCACCAGATATTTTGGCCCTTAACCAAACATGTGCAGAATAGCCCACCAGGATGTTGTGGAAATTCTGTAGCGGTATTAAAATGCAGAGCAGGGAATTCGTGTCCGAGTTCTATGTTAATGGCCTGGAAATGGGCTGAAGGTGGCCCCTCTGGAAGACGAAGGTCCAGAGGTCAGAGCGTTTCCAAGTCTATCAATTCCCGATGAGGGTCTCGTGGGCTACCGCTGTCGTGTTTTGGCTGCTGACAATGTTTACACACCGAGAAACAAAGATCAGCCAAGCCCTAGAAGACTAAGCAGGAAAAGGCAGACTGTTTTCATAAAGACCTTCAGAGAGAAACAGTCAAAGGAGAAATGGCTTCCCCTTTTCACCCACGGAACTAGAGTATGGGCCTGAGAGTCAGAAGGACTTGGGTTCTTATCCCGGCAGTGTCACTTATCTATGTGACCTTGGGCAAGTCACTTAACTTCTCTATACCTCAGTTACCTCCTCTGTAAAATGGGGATTAAGACCATGAGCCCCATGTGGGGCAGGAACTGTGTCCAACCCGATTTGCTTGTATCAACCCCAGTGCTTAGTACCGGGTCTGGCACTGTACCATTATTATCATTATTGCTATTATTTACTTATCTCAAATGTATTTATTTATATTAATATCTGCCTCCCCCTCTAGGCTGTAAGCTCACTGTGGGCCGGGAATGTGTCCTTTATATTGTTAGACTGTACTCTCCCAACCACTTAGTACGGTTCTCTGCAAACTGACTGACTGACTGACTGGTTTCCTGTAAAACATGGGAGAAGGGCAGCTGGTTAATTCCAAGATGTTTCCAATGATCAATTCCTATCACTGAACAAACTCTTAGCAAACCTGACCAACCCTAACTCAGCATTTCTGAAAAATACAATGGAAAAATCCGCACTTGAAATCTCTCCCAAAGGATTCACCAGATAGATCCCCGGTTAGACTGGTTTGGCAGTTCTTCCCAAGTGTCCACAGAAAAGAGACGAAGACCTTGGTTAGTGGAGAGTCAAGCTAGAATGTCCTCCTGAAAAAAGAGGGAATTGGTTGTATTAAAGAGCAGGTTTCGGGACAGGGGGAAGGGAACAAAAGATAATCCAAAACAGTCCAAAGTCTAAATTTGTTGTACGGGGAGACTTTAGTAAAGCCCAAAACGTAGCAGAGGGCAAATTCCAGTCTCAGCGGTGCTATCACCACTTCATTCCTGCATTCCAGTGGGTTCATTCAAGGGATAGCTACTGCCATCAGCTCTGGGAGCCATTTAAGATTCAACCCCACAGCTTCCAACTTCCTTTGTCAAAGGGAACTCAAAATCGCAAGCTGGGCAGGGCTGGCTTTAGGTTTTTGGCTGCCTGTCCGAGACAAAAACCTGAATTGTCACCCCACTGTGACACATGCTACAATCACATCATGCTATGTGCAGAGCACAACATAGTGGCATTTTGGGCCATCTCTAATTTCCAAAGGTACAAAACAAAACGCTTCCTCTGGCTTATGTTTCCCACTATTGATATTTGATTCTGTGCTTATTTGGCAGTGAGGGGCAACCCAATTTGTGCTGCATCTAACTTCACTGTTTTTAATGAAAAGTTGGATTGATAGTGACTTCGAAAAAGGATATCATTATTGTAACTGACTTTGCTCCTCTAAGAGGTGCCTTTCCTAGGAGAGTTTCTTCCTATCATATTCCCCTCATAGGCTCAACTTGGTCCCCTGTCTAGAAACTAAGCAAAGTGCTTAGTAGAGTGGTCTGCACATAGTAAATGCTCAGTAAATACCACTGATTGATCGATCAGTCAACTTCTTTTAAAAAAATGTAGCAACAATATTTGGGAAATTGTATTTACATTGCTTTTTATGCTCTTTATGGTATTTATTAAGCACTTATTAGGTGCCAGGCACTACTAAACCTGGTAGTTACGAGCTAATCAGGTTGGTCACAGTCCATGTCTCACATGGGGATCACAGTCTTAATCCCCATTTTACAGAGGAGGTAACTGGGGTGCAGAGAAGTAAAGTGGCTTAACCAGGGTCACACAGCAAACAAGTGGCAGAGCCTGAATTAGAACCCAGGTGCTCCTGACTCCCAGGCCCATATTCTATCCACTAGACCACATTACATCTCAATGCTCTCCAATGTGTTTTTATTTTCAGATAAGATTTTATGGAGGTTTTTTCTCTAAACACTATTAAAAATCCCAGTTTGGGGTAGATTAGGTGTCTTAATGGAAAGAGTACTAAAATACATGCCCTGTGTTCCCACTGTCACTACTTATTTGCTGTGAGACTTTAATAGCCATTTGTATCTGGAAACCTCCTTAGAGATCTTGCTAAGAACAAATAATTTTGTCCTATTTAAGATGATGTTAAGATGATGTTGCCATGGGCGAGAAATAAATAATGATGATAAGTGCTCCATGATAGAGACCCAAGGTCTACACTACAGCAAATTAACTACAGCAAATGAACTACAGCTTCATTTTCCATCTTTATGCAGACAGTACTTGAAATACATCACTCCATTCTTCAAAAACTGCTGCTAGCTGCCCATTTCTTCTTGCATATAATACAAACCCTTAAATACCATCTCTTCAGCTGTTCTCCCTTTTATCAATCTGCATTCTTCTTCCACTTCACCCCAGCCAGCACGCTTCATTCCTCCCAAACCACACTTCTAATAGTCCCTTGCAACTCTCCCATCTCCAACCCATTGTTCAGGTCTTTCAGGAACAGCAGTAGCACTGTCATTTACTGAATCCCTAATGTTATTAAAATAATAATGATGGTATTTGTTAAGCACTTACTATGTGCCAGGCACTGTACTAAGCCCTGGGATAGGAACAAGCAAACTGAGTTGGACATAGTCCCTGCCCCAGGTGGGCCTCACAGTCTCAATCCCCATTTTACAGATGAGATAATTGAGCCACAGAGAAGTGAAGTGAGTTGCCCAAGGTCACACAGCAGCCAAGTGGTGGAGCTGGGATTAGAACCCATAATCTTCTGACTCCCAGGCCCGTGCTCTATCCATTACATCATGCTCCTTCTCTATGAAAGGGTGCCCTAGGCTATCTTCCTGAATAAAGTGTGTAAACGTGGAACAGATTCTCTATCAAAGACCCAATCATGGATGCAATCTCACCTTTTGTCTGGATCATTTTCAAATAACAATAATAACAATAATAATAATTGTGGTATTTGTTAAGCACTTACTATGTGTCAAGCACCATTCTAATCCCTGGGTTAGGTACAAGTTAATCAAGTTGGACACAGTCCCTATCCCACATAAAAATAAATAAATAAACGTGGTATTTGTTAAGTGCTTACTATGTGCAAAGCACTATGCTTTGTGCTTACTTGCAAAGCACCAGTGGAAAGAGCATGGGCTTTGGAGTCAGAGGTCATGAGTTCGAATCCCAGCTCTGCCACTCGTCAGCTGTGTGACTGTGGGCAAGTCACTTAACTTCTCTGTGCCTCAGTTACCTCATCTGTAAAATGGGGATTAAGACTGTGAGCCCCACGTGGGGACATCCTGATTCCGCTGTGTCTACCCCAGCGCTTAGAACAGTGCTCGGCACATAGTAAGCGCTTAATAAATACCAACATTATTATTATTATTCACTGTTCTAAGCTCTGGGGGATACAAGGTGATCAGGTTGCCCCTCGTGGGGCTCACAGTTTTAATCCCCATTTGACAGATGAGGAAACTGAGGCACAGAGAAGTTAAGAGACTTGCCCAAGGTCACACAGCTGACTAGTGGAGTGGAGATTCGAACCCATGTCCTCTGACTCCCAAGCTCGCGCTCTTTCCACTGAGCCATGCAGTCTTAGTAGGAGGGGGAACAGGTATTGAATCCCCATTTTACAGATGAGGAAACTGAGGAACAGAGAAGTGTCTTGCACAAGGTCACACAGCAGGCAAATGGCAGGCAGGATTAGAACCCAGAGCCTCTGACTCCAATGCTTGTACTCCTTCAGAAAGAAAGTTCAACTACTTATGTTCTTGAACCTATTGTACAGCAACAGAGAGCAGCATGGCCCAGTGAAAAGAATAAAGACAGTGAGAGTCAGAGGACTTATCTGCATCTAAGTCACCTTCTCTGTGAAATGGAGATTGAGACTATAAACTCCATGTGGGACATGGACTGTGTCCAACCTGATTATATTGTATCTCTCCCAGTGCTTAGGACAGTGCCTGGCACATAGTAAGTGCTTAACATACAGCTCTTAGAACAGTGCTTGGCATTGTAAGCATAAGTAAGCACTTAATTAATACCATCATTATTATCATTATAACAAAAAATTCCTGTCTGCTGGTCTCTGATGCTACATTAGCTTGGGTGCTATGCTGTGATCACTTTGGCTGCAAATGAGTTTTGGCAAATACAGTTATCATGCATCATCATCCTTGGGCCATTGTCTACCTACTGCCGGCCTCCCTCTAATAAAACCTTCTCAGGACAGTAACTTTACCTTTTACTTCTATTGTTTCTAAGTGCCTAAGTAATGCACAGCTCACAACAGTGCTCAATAAATGCAATTGATGATGGTAATACCTGAGAAGAAAACCTGATTTGCCTGAAATAAATTATTTGCCTGAAATGAATTTTTCCAAAGAGTCGTTTCTTAGCATACTAAATAAAGGGCAATTTTTGTGTGAAATTTTGGGTGAATTGCTCCTACGTGTCTTAATACAAACTTGAGACTCTTGGGAGAAAGCCCTGTCTGCTTTTGTATGGCACCAGAAAGAAACGCCTTTATAAAAAAACAAAGCTTTTCTCCAAAACTACCATATACAAGCAGACTACATCAGGTCTTCAGGTGCAAATTTAAGCTTTCAGGGCCTCTGCTGCCAGCATTCAAAAGTGTCACACTTAGTACTTATTTGTCTCATGTGAGTGTTGGATGATTAATGAGATACCGGCTAGAAAGATTCCTACTCCAAGAACATGATTAGCCTGGAAGCATTTTTTTCCTGCTTTTTTGCAGTGACACCAAGAGGGAGCTCCATTTGAAGGAGACCTAGCAGCCGGTTCCCTTTTGGGATGGTAAAATATTGGTAATATACATATATAGAGAGATAGAGGTACATATGTATGTATATATAAAATTATATATGCATACACTTTCAACACTAGAGCCCTTTTGCCACAGGAAGAGAGCAATAGAACAGCAGGGATTGATCTGTGATGCTCGAAAGGAGACGTTAGGGATATGGGAAGGAGGAAGGAGGCTCATGCAGCTCAGTTGCCATGGAAACACCCTACGGTAGATTTGCGGGTTCCAGAGAGTCAGTGTAACCAGCCCCCCACCTGCACCCTGGCACCATCAGGCCAAGGCCCCCTTGAACGATGCTTGTTGTGCAGGTGACCTCTTCATCCTAGCAAAGCTTTCCTCGAAAGATCTGTCCACGGAACCAAATTACCAAACGACCCTCACCGTCCCTGGAGGGGTCGGGGTGAAGAGGGAGAGGAAAAACCCACAGCCTTAGAAAACAACAGGATTTCTCTCATGCAAAACAAATTGGCAAACAGGGGGTAACTGTGGAAACCAAACACCCTGTCAGCCGTCACTGGGAGGCAGGAAGAACCATTGACAAAAACGGGGTTTTGACTAAGAAGGTGTGGAGAGAACAAATGTTTTAGCAAGAGTCAGGCTGCAAGCAAGTGAAAGGCTTGACCTCAAGGCATGAGTAGCGTAAAACAATTTATGCTGTGGGTAAATCCACAAGAGCCTGACTGAAGAGTTCACCCTCTCCTCATCCTTGCCTGTGAATTTATTCGTGGTTATTACGGTATTCACTCTTCCTGCTATTTCCTTCTTTCAGGAACCAGCAGCAGGACAGACTTTAGACAGTATATCAGCTAGGGAGCTGCCTCAGGGCACACTGTTGAAGAGGGTGAAGGCAGCTGAAAATTCGGCAATCCCCAAGCTTCTCTGCAATCAGAGAATCAATTGTATTTTTTTCATGGTATTTTTTAAGTACTTACTATGTGCCAAGCACTGGGATAGATACAAGCTAATCAGGTTGGACACAGTCCATGTCTCACATGGGTTTCACAATCTTAATCCCCATTTTATTGATGAGATAGCTGAGGCACAGAGAATAACAATAATAATTATTATGGTACCTGTTAAGTGCTTACTATGTTTCAAGCAATTTTCTAAGTGCTGGGGTAGATACAATTTGATCAGGTGGGACACAGTTCCATTCCCACAAGAGGCTCATGCTCTTAATCTCCATTTTACAGATGAGGTAACTGAGGCACAGAGAAGTTAAGTGACTTGCCCAAGGTCACCCAGCAGACAAGTGGCAGAGCCAGGA
Organism: Ornithorhynchus anatinus; assembly: GCF_004115215.2. Classification (NCBI taxonomy): domain Eukaryota; kingdom Metazoa; phylum Chordata; class Mammalia; order Monotremata; family Ornithorhynchidae; genus Ornithorhynchus; species Ornithorhynchus anatinus. The sequence goes on along the minus strand of NC_041728.1, from coordinate 68,690,173 downwards.
TTCTGCCCCTAGGCTTGTGTTCTATCCACTAGGCCACACTTAACTGTGTGCAGAGCACAGTACTAAGCACCTGGGAGAACAACAGTATAGCAGAGTTGGTAGAAACATTCCCTGCCCACAAGGAGCTTACGGTCTAGCGGGGGAGACAGTCATTAATACAAATAAATAAATAATGGCTATGGATATAAGTTCTATGGGGTGAAGAGAGAGATTCCACCAGAATAGTAAGTGGTGCCTGTGTTAACAGGGACCTGGATGGCGAATGCGATGGCTCTGAAGCAGTAAGGGGCCACCCTGGAGACACGCTCTAGGCTTGGGGTTTGGCGGATTTCCGTGTGATGGCCCACAGCATAATGTCATCATGTCATATGGAGTGGAGGGGGGCGGTGAAGGTTTGCCCGCCTTGGGGCTACTAAATGCCAGAAGCTGACATTTCCCAGCAGCCCCCAAATGCCTGAAGAGTGTGGGAAAAATGGCCCAGGAGTGGTCAAAAGTAACCATACCACCTAGCTTTTCAATCTGCTTGTTCTAGACTCTAAGCTCACAATGGGCAGGGAACGTGTCTACCAACTCTGTTAAATTGTAATAATAATAATAATTTTTTTAAAATGGTATTGTTTACTATGTGCCAGGCTCTGTACTAAGTGCTTGGATGGGTCCAGGCAAAGCGAATTGGACACAGTCCCCTTCCTACATGGGTTCAGAGTCTCGATACTCTTCCAGCCGCTAAATACATTGCTCTGCACGTAGTAAGTGCTCAATAAATATGAGGGATTGATTGACGGATTGATTTTATGGTGTACCCTGCAGTGGAGCCGCTACCCTTCCCCTTGACATCAGCACCTCCCCTGCCATGCTGCTAAAATAACAACGATCTCATTTTAATAGGGTCAGAGGATCACAGTCAAGCAGAGGGAGAAGAAGCGGTTCCTAATGGAAATTCTGAAAACCCTTCTTAAAAATTGCTTTCAGCAAGTGGACTCTATAAATGCACGTTAAAGGGACGATAATACTTTGACTCCCTAGGGCTTCTGGGACTGGAAGATGCATGAGTGGCAGCTGTTTCTCTACCCAACCCCAACTCTCCTGCCTCGAGTCCCCCAGGGACCTGAAAGGGGGAATCTGAATCAATCGATCCCTGAAGATGTACTGAGAACCTTCTGTTTATTAAAAGGAGAATGGGAACTGACCCCACCTCAATGGGAAGCCACAAGAGTGGATAGAGGACAGTCCTGGGAGTCAGAAGGACCTGGGTTCGAAACCCAGTTCCCTCACTTATCTGCTGTGTGACCTTGGCCAAGCCATTTCATTGGTCTGGGTCTCAGTTCCCTCATCTGTAAAATGGGCTTAAGACTGGGAGCTCCATATGGTACATGGACTGTGCCCAACCTGATCAGTTTATCTACCCCAGTGCTTAGTACAGTGCCTGGCACAAAATAAGTAAGTGTGCTCTGCACACAGTGAGCACTCAGTAAATGCGATTGAAAGAAAAGTAAGCACTTAAATATCATTTACATAAAAAGGAATCATTTACATAAAAAGGAAGTTACGGCAACCGTCAATCCTTGGCTTCACACCAGCCAAGGGGAGGAGTTCCCAGGAGCAGAAGTTGCAGCGATTTGACAGTGTCCTGTGTGACAGCCCAACAGAGGTGGATTAAGGGGCAGGGCAGAGGTGGAACCTGATACTTTGGGTTGGGTGTGAGAAGGGCAGCTCCCTAGAGAATTATTATTATTATAGTATTTGTTAAGCACTTACTTTGTACCAGGCACTGTTCTAAGCACTGGAGTGAATACAAGCAAATCAGGTTGGACAGAGTCTCTGTTCCACATTGGGCTCACAGTCCCCCTCCCCATTTTACAGATGAGATAACTGTGGGCCAAAGAAGTGAAGTGACTTGCCCAAGGTCACCCAGCAGTCAAGAGGGGAAGCAGGAATTAGAAGCTACGACCTTCTGACTCCCAGGTCCGTGCTCTATCCACTATACCATGCAGTTTCTCTGGGGAATGCTCGTGGAGGATACTCCTCATGTCCCATCTTTGTGTCAGTCTGTGTATTCCAAGAGCCCTATGGCATCCAGTCAGTAAATTGTATTTACTGAGCACTTACTGCATGCAGAGCACTGAGTTAAGCCCTTAGGAGAGTACAACATAACAATAAACTGACACATTTTCTGCCCACAATGAGATAAAAAGTATAGAAGGGGATATTAATATGAATAATAATAATAATAATAATTGTTTTGTTTTGCTGTCTGTCTCCTCCTTTAAGACTGTGAGCCTATTGTTGGGCAGGGATTGTCTCTATCTGTTGCCCAATTGTACATTCCAAGCACTTAGTACAGTGCTCTGCACACAGTAAGTGCTCAATAAATACAATTGAATGAATGAATAAATAAACTAATAAATTACATATCTGTACAAAAGTGGTGTGGGGTTGGGAGGGGGGATAAATAAAGGGAGCAAGGCAGGGTGACACAGAAGGGATTGGGAGAAGAGGAGAGTAGCGAGGTGAGATAGGAGGGAGCGAGGTGAGATAGGAGGGGGCAAGGTGAATGAGTGTGTTAAAGCCAATGGTGAGGAATTTCTGTTTTGATATGGAAGTGGATGGGCAATCACTGGAAGTTCTTGAAGAGTCTCACACCTCTCTTCCTGGTTTCCAGTTCTCTTGTTTGGGGTTGGGAGCTGCTGTTCCGTGAAATTCATAGTCACCTTACGGCCGATCAAATCTTCAACCTTGAACATCCCAGGGAGGCGATGACACTATCCATGAGTGGCGGTGGCTCCTATTTTGAGCAAGAAGAGCAGGAGACAAGAGAGCTCTGGGTCCATCTGGCTATATAGTCTATGACTGCTTTCTGCACGTACAAACTGAAGCTGGGCTCACTTGGATCTTCCACCAGAAATCCACCTGAGTGACAGGAGCAATGGGGAAACAGAGGCTTACCACCATAAATCCCACTTGTGCTCCAGAGAACTATGGGTAGGGAATCTGCATGGTTGAGGCAAAATGTATAAGATTCGTTGTAAGAAAGACTATAGAAAAGCATGATGGATGGTGTTTCTGTGTCAAGGAAGACTTATCATGTAACAATCACACAGGGACGGGTAATAATAATAATGATTTCTGTTAAGCGCTTACTGTGCTTCAAACGCTATATTAAAAGTGCTGGGATATATACAAAATAATCACGTCCCACATGGGGCTCACAGTCTAACTAGGAGCGAAGCTCAGTGGAAAGAGCCCGGGTTTAGGAGTCAGAAGTCATGGTTCTAATCCCGGCTCTGCCACCTGTCAGCTGTGTGACTTTGGGCAAGTCACTTCACTTCTCGGTGCCTCAGTTCCCCCATCTGTAAAATGGAGATTAAGACTGTGAGCCTCCCGTGGAACAACCTGATTACCCTGTATCTACCCCAGCGCTTAGAACAGCGCTCGGCACATAGTAAGCGCTTAGCAAATACCAACATTAACAGGTATCGAATCCCCATTTTGCAGATGAGGAACTGAGGCACAGAGAAGTAAGTGATTTGCCCAAGGTCACAGAGCAGATAAGTGGCAGACCTGGGATTAGAATCCAGGTCCTGTTTCCCAACGCCATGCTCTTTCCATTAGGCCACCCTGCTTTTCTAAAGCCATATACAGTTTGGAAGGCTGACCCAGAAACATGCTCATAAATTTTGCCAACTGAGGTGGACAGAGGCCCCAAGGCCACCTCCAAACTGACTTCGGGATGAGATCCAAACTACTCTAGCAGAAAATGGGCTGGCTTTCTTCTGTTCAAAAACCTATCCACTTTGGTCCCCAGAAAAACAGCACGGAATAAATCTAAGTAGACCACAACTGAAGCCATAAAAAGAGCAATTTTCCTTTAACTCAGTCTTGTCTTTATAGGGAAGGGAGACAGTGCTGCTGGAGATGCGTGTGAGCATGTGTGTTTATTTAAAGTGGGTGTTTATTTTCCAGTTTCCATAGGAAATAATTGAGCTAATATTATCTTCCAAAAGTAAATACCTTTATGCAAACTCCCTAAAATGAATGTCCAGCCAAAATTCCTAGGCTCCTTCCTCTCCTCCAGGTCTCTCCCCTCTCCCTCCTGGCTTCCTACCTCTCCCTCCCCTTCTCCTCCCTCTGTCAGCTAATAATAAGAATAATGGTATTTGTTAAGCATTTACTATATGCCAAGGCCTGTTCTAAACACTGGGGTAGATACAAGCTCATCAGATTGTCCCACCTAAGGCTCACAGTCTTAATCCCCATTTTACAAATGAGGAAACTGAGGCACTGAGAAGTTAAGTGACTTGCCCGAAGTCACAAAGCTGGCAAGTGACAGAGCCAGGATTAGAACCCACGACCTCTAACTCCCAAGCCCGGGCTTTTTCCACTAAGCCACACTTCTGTAGGCTGTAGCACAGCAAGCCGGGAAGAGAATGGGCCTCGTCTTTAATCTGTCGGAGAACAATGATCCTTATAGGAATGTCCTTCTACCAACGCCTACAGTTTGGGGCCAAAGATAAAATTCTAGAGGGTAACTCCAAATTTTAGGGCCAAGAAGCCAGGTTTTGTCAGTCCTGTGCTTTCTACACACTGTACATAGTGCTGTTGTTGTTTTTTTTCATACTTCTCTAGCACCTTTCAAAACAAGCGACATATTGGGATTCTGCTGAAACTTCCCTTAACTCTCGAACATTCCCTTTAGTTTCTGCCACATTTCCAAGGCAGCCTCCCTTGTCCCAGTACAGTTTAGCCAGTCTGTTATTAAAGCGGTTTAGTCCAGAGCAATTCTGACTGGACACGGCAATCTCCCAAACCTAATTTGGGATGTTCCCTGTACAGTCAGTCAGTCAATCATGTTTATTGAGCTCTTACTGTGGGCTCTGTTCTGTACTAAGCGCTTGGGAGAGTACAATACGCAAACAATATGAAAGACACATTCCCTGCAGATTGTACAGTCTACAGCTGAGTCCACAGAATGGGTGCATCTAGGATGCTGAGCTCACACTGACATGCAGGAGAGAGAGCGGCTGAAGGAGGGAAACTCTCCCACATCTCAGAGTTTGTGTTTTCCATGAGGCAGGTAAATTCATAACTGGTATTTTTAAGCACTTACTATGTGCCAGGCATTTTACTAAGCGCAGGGATTGGACCCAGCAAGGAAATCGGGTTGGACTCAGTCCCCGTCCCATGTGGAGCTTGTATTCTCAATCCCCATTTTACAGATGAGGTAACTGAGCTCCAGAGCAGTGAAGTGACTTGCCTAAAGTCACACAGCAGGCAAGCGGTGGAGCTGGGATTAAAGCAAGACACTTAAAGTTGCCCTATGCTGGTCCTCCCTCAGGAGTGGCCTTCGACTGACTGACTTGCGAACTCCGTTTTGTGGTGATTCACCTGGAGACGCACGCACGGCAGGGCCACGCTGGCACAGGCTTGCTCCGGATCTGGAGAACAACTTTCCTCCCGCTCCTCCCCGCCGGGTCTGCAGAATCCCGACGCAAAAGCCGAGCCAGGCTGGGACCGTCCCGGGGCTCCTCTTCCTCCTGCCGGTCAGAGAGTTCCCTCGGAGGGGATAGTCCCAGACCAGAGGAGCGGCTTGAACTGGACCCAAGAAAGACTTGGCCACATCTTCACTGGATTCAGTCACTCTTCTGACACCCTCCTAGGGTGGCCGCTGACGGATATCGTGAATTCCAAACACAGGGGAACACAGGCTGACTCCCTTTGCGATGAGACCGCAGCAGAACAGGTTCAATCAATCGTCCTTATTGAGCGCTTACTGTGTAAACACTGTACTGAGCGCTTGGGGAACTACAATACAACAATAAAACAGACACATTCCCTGTCTACTGTGAGCTTACAGTCTAGAGCTATGTCCAAGGGGCATTTTGCTGGTGTTTGGTTGATCGTAGAGAGTTTCTCCTCGGCAAACTGCAGGGCTGTGAGTGGCCACCTTAAAGTGACTGAGTAGTAAGGAGCTTAAAACTGGGGAATGGTTTGGGAAGGAGGCCAGACTTGAAGGGGAATACGGGGTGGGGGGGCTGGGGGCGGAACACAACAACGACACTGCTCGTAGTGGATTCTAATCCTGCCTCTGTCACATGTCTGCAGTGTGACCTTGGGCAGCTGTCTACTTTTCCGGGCCTCAGTTACCTCATCAGTAAAATGGGGATTGAGACCGTGGTTTGCCCAAGGTCACACAGCAGACATGTGACAGAGCCAGGATTAGAATCCACTACGAGCAGTGTCATCGGTGTGTTCCGCCCTTCCCCACACCCCGTATTCCCCTCCAGGCCCGTGCGAAATCCGGTGAAAGCCCGGATTTTGAAAGCCAACAGAGCCCAGGAAGTCAGCCATCAGAGACACGATCGGAGCAGGTTAGGTACTTCAAAGGGAAAAAAAATCCATACATCAATCAATCGTATTGATTAAGCGCTTACTATACACTATACTAAGTGCTTGAGGGAGTACAATTTAACAGAGTTGGTGGACATAATTCCCACATGAAAGCATCTGGCTGCATAGTGGTGGCAGGCGGGAGATGGGACAATGGCCACACGTCCCGCTCCTCTCCCGTTTGAATGGGACTTGTAGTCCCAGGAGCTCACGGGGATCACCAGGCATCCACAGTCCGCCTGCCGGGCTGGACCGGATCAGCCGTTTGCAGCTCACAGCTGACCTTCGGCCAGAACAGACTGGCTCTGATTTGGAGTCTGAAAGTATGGGCCTGTGAAGTCTATTTCCCCCTCTAGACTGTAAGCTCATTGTAGGAAGGAACTGCCTACCAACTCTGTTATATTGTACTCTCCCAAACACTCAGCACAGTGCTCTGGGCTCAATTAAAAAGCAACGTGACTTAATGGAAAGAGTCCGGGCTTGGGAGTCAGAGGTCGTGGGTTCTAATCCCAGGTCCTCCACTTGTCAGCTGGGTGACTTTGGGCAAGTCACTTCACTTCTCTGGGCCTCAGTGACCTCAGCTGTAAAATGGGGATTAAGACTGTGAGCCCTAAGTGGGACAACCTGATGACCCTGATTCTACCCCAGTGCTTAGAACAGTGCTTTGCACATAGTAGTGCTTAGCAAATATGATTATTATTATTAATAGTAGTAACTGTGGTGTTTGTAAAGTATTTACTCTGTGCCAGGCACTATGCTAAGCACTGGGGTGGATACAAGCAAACTGGGTTGGGCACAGTCTCTGTCCCACATAGGAATCACAGTTTTAATCCCCATTTTACAGATGAGGGAAATGAGGCATAGAGAAGTAAAGTGACTTGCCCAGGGTCACACAGCAGACAAGTGGCAGAGTCAGGATTAAAATTCATTAGAACTCAATCCCAGGGACCACAACCTGGCCCCCTTCCCAATCTGTTTCCCAGTTTGAAGTTCCATACTAGCCCTTCACTTTAGGGTGGCCACTGATAATAATAATAATAATGCTGGTATTTGTTAAGCGCTTACTATGTGCAGAGCACGGTTCTAAGCGCTGGGGTAGACACAGGGGAATCAGGTTGTCCCACATGGGGCTCACAGTCTTAATCCCCATTTTCCAGATGAGGTACCTGAGGCACAGAGAAGTTAAGTGACTTGCCCACAGTCACACAGCTGACAAGTGGCAGAGCCGGGATTCGAACTCATGAGCCCTGACTCCAAAGCCCATGCTCTTTCCACTGCGCCACGCTGCTTCTCGATGATTCTCGATGATCACTGATGACCACTGATGGACCTTGCAGGCATCAGACAGTCGGGAACACATGACATCATCAATCAACCAATGAATGGTATTTATTGAATGCTGTCCGTGTGCGGAGCACCGTACTAAGTGCTTGGGAGAGTACAATACAACAGAGTTGGTAAACACAGTCCCTGACTTCAAGGAGCTTAGAGTCTAGAGGGGAAGACAGATATTCAAATCAATTACAGATAAGAGGAATGGGAAGAATATAATGGTAGGTGTGTGAGTGCTGTGGGGCTGGGGGTACAGGGATCACCAGAGTGCTTAAGGGGTCAGCGTGGCTCAGTAGAAAGAGCCCGGGCTTGGGAGTCAGAGGTCATGGGTTCGAATTCCGGCTCTGCCACTCGTCAGCTGTGTGACTGTGGGCAAGTTACTTAACTTCTCTGTGCCTCAGTTCCCTCTTCTGTAAAATGGGGATTAACTGTGAGCCTTATGTGGGGCAATCTGATTACCCTGTACCTACCCCAGCCCTTAGAACAATGCTCTGCACATAGTAAGCGCTTAACAAATACCAACATTATTATTATTATTACAGACCCAAAGTTGTAAGCAACCAAAGGGAAGGGGCATGAAAGGTGGGGAAATGAGAGATTAGCCAGGGAAGGCCTCTTGGAGGAGATGTCATTTTAGTAGGGCTTTGAAGATGGGGAGAGTGGTCGTTTGTGGAAACAGCATAACATAATGACATCACATTGTGGAAGTCCATCCAACACTACTGGAGCCAAGAATATTTCTGCAAGGAGGAATCCCTCTCCGCCATTCCCTCTCCACCCACAGCTGTCGCATTCCCTTTCCAGGTAACCTTGAACACAGGCACTACTTCTGAGTTTTGTAAGTTGGCAGGTTGGAACCAAGATTGGGTGCTGACATTAAAATACTGGTCATGAAGGTACCCAAGGCCCCGTTGAACCAGACGGGAGACGGACCATAAGAGAAGCAGCGTGGCCTAGTGGGTAGAGCACGGGCCTGGGAGTCAAAAGGACCTGGATTCTAATCCCCGCTCTGCCACTTGTCTGCTGCGTGACCTAGGGCAACTCACTTCACTTCTCTGGGCCTCGATAACCTCATCTGTAAAACGGGGATTAAGACTGTGAGCTCCAAGTGATGATGATGATGATGACATTTGTTAAGCGCTTACTATGTGCCAAGCACTGTTCTAAGCACTGGGGTAGAGACAAGCTAATCGGGTTGTCCCACGTGGGGCTCACTGTCTTAATCCCCATTTTACAGATGAGGTAACTGAGGCCCAGAGAAGTGAAGTGACTTGCCCAAAGTCAAACAGCTGAGAAGGGGAGGAGGTGGGATTAGAACCCTTGACCTCTGACTCCCAAGCCCATGCTCTTTCCACTAAGCCACGCTGCTCCTCATGTCCAGGTGGGACATGGACTGTGTCCAATCTGATTAGCTTGCATCCTCCCCCAGAGCATGCCTGGCACATAGTGGGCGCTCAACAAATACCATAAAAAAAAAATCCAGAGCATCAGGGGAATGGTCACTTCACTTCCCATGCAAGGTCCAACATGTGTGATTTTATCAGCAAGAGGGGCCCAGCTGAAGAAGTCCCAAAGTGGTGTGGCCAGTGGCTTCAGGTCACCATGAAGATATGCTGGGACAGCGATGGAGAGCCAACTCCGCATCTCAGCGTCCATCCCATAGGTCAGACAAACAGTTTATCCCTCATGGTTCATCAGCTAATGCAGGTTGGCTTTAGGGGCCACTGAAAACACCCAAAAGCCCCAGACACGGAGACCCACGAGATGTCATGCAAGTACAGGCACGGGACAGCCACGTACGCTTAGGAGTCAGCAGGCCCACTGATGGATTGGTATTTCTTGAGCGCTCACTTGGTGCAGAGCGCTGTACAGAGAAGATAATCAGGTCGGACACAGTCCCTGTTCTATATAATAGTAATAATAACGTTGGTATTTGTTAAGCTCTTACTCTATGCAGAGCACTGTTCTAAGCGCTGGGGGAGATACAGGGTAATCAGGTTGTCCCACGTGAGGCTCACAGTCTTCATCCCCATTTTACAGATGAGGTAACTGAGGCACAGAGCAGTGAAGTGACTTGCCCACAGTCACACAGCTGACAAGTGGCAGAGTCGGAATTCGAACCCATGACCTCTGACTTCCAAGCCCGGGCTCTTTCCACTGAGCCACGCTGCTTCTCTTGAGCCACACTGCTTCTCTATGAGGCTCACAGTCTAAAGTTCCTAGGGGGTAGGACTGTCTATTAATTCTATTCTACTCTATTTTACTCTCCCAAGTGATTAGTACAGTCCTCTACACTCATTAGGCATTCAATACATACTATTGATTAGTCAAATGATTGAGAAAGTATGGGGGGTGGGGGAATGTGTGTGTGTGTGTAACCTAGATACTGCTATAGTAGTTTCCAAAAAAGGCTGAAAACTCCTGCTTGAAACATCAGACCACATGGAAACAAGACTCTCCCTGTGATTTTCAATTGCTAAATCCTATTATTCCAACTGACGGCATCTCCTCCCAGAAGAAGTCGGAAACATCATGGCCTAGTGGAAAGAGCACGGGCCTGGGAGTCAGAGAACCTGGGTTCTAATCCCGGCTCTACCGCTTGTCTGCTCTGAGACCTTGGGCAAATCACTTCACTTCTCTGTGCTTCAGTTCCCTCATCTGCAAAATGGGGATGCAATGCCGGTTCTCCCTCCTACTTAGACTGTGAGTCCCATGTGGGAAACGTGGTATCTACCCCAGCGCTTAGTACAATGCTTGGCACATATAAGCGCTTAACAAATACCATTACTATTATTATTATTTATACACCTGTGCATACCCATTGGCTATTTGGCCTCCATTCTAGTGCTCCACATAACTTCCTTTTCCCACTCCCTTCTTCTTCACCCTAATTTGCTCCCTTCATTCACAGTCCCTCAGCCCCACAGCACTTGTGCCTTGTCTTGTGTTATGCCGTCAAGTCATGTCCAACCCACTGGGACTCCATAGACACATTTCTCCCCGAACGCCCCATCTCCATCTGCAATCGTTCTGGTAGTGGATCCAGAGATTTTCCTTGGTCAAAATATGGAAGCGGTTTACCACTGCCTTCTTCCATGTAGTAAATTTGAGTCTCCACCCTTGACTCTCTCCCATGCCGCCGCTGCCCAGCACGGGTGAGTTTTGACTTGTAGCACATTGCCTTCCACTCGCTAGCCACTGCCCGAGCTAGGAATGGAATGGGGAGGCCTCTGCCTGACTTTCCCTCCCACAGCCAAAGCTGGTAGAGTACCAGAAACTCTCCCAGTATGATCCTGAGAAGTTACAGTACTTGTGCTCAATAAACATGATCAATCAATTGATTCACTGATAGCAAATCATCAGATTGCTGCCAGAGTGGAGGAGTTCAGTCTTAGCTGGGCATAGGAGAAATGCTAGAAAAGGTTTCTTCTAAGCACAGAGTAAGCACTTAGTGCAAAGACAGATTATTACCAACAGAGTAAGTACTTAGTGCAAAGACAGATTATTACCAATCAGTGGTATTTTCTGAGCCCTTCCTTTGCGTAGAACATTGTGCTAAGCACTTATTGTTATCATTATCACTAGAAACGCCCAGCACGCCTTGCCCGATGAGAACATCGAAATGACAGCTCCATCTGTGTTCGCCTTTTCCAAAGCCGATCCAGTGGCCAATCCTAGACTAAGAAGTCCATAACGTAGAAGTTCCAACAACTGATATTAGCGTGGCCTAGTGGACAGAACACAGGCCTTGGAGTCAGAAAGACCTGGATTTGAATCTTAGCTCCTCCATTTGTCTGTTGTGGGACCTTGGGCAAGTAATTTCACTTCTCTGGATCTCAGTTACCACATCTATAAAATGGGGGTTAAGACAGGAGCCCCATGTGGGATAGGGACAGTGTCCAACCCGATTTGCTTGTACCACTCCAACGCATTTAGGTGTTTGATAAATATTGTTACTATTCTCTGGGATTGGAGGATGTGGATAATCGGGGGTAAAGTTATATTGTACTCTCTCAAGCACTTAGGACAGTGCTCTACATAGAGAAATCACTCAATAAATACTACTGATTTACTAATAAAGTTGGGCCAGCCTTTCGAACAAGCTTAAAAGCCTTCTTCTGAGGATCTCCCAGCTTTTCCCTGGCTAGAAAAACTCCCAAAGCTCCCCCAGTCCTGCAAGATGGAGGGTGGGCAGAAGTTAAGCAGACTGATCTAAGCCTTTGACCACTGGACTACCATCATGGACCTCCAGGGCCACATTCTCTCTAGGGAAGCAGCAAAGCTTAGTAGTGAGCAAGAGTGAATCCAACTTATAACGCAGCAGTCAAAGTGACTGTCCTTTGACCCCGTGAACAATGATATCAAAGGTGGAATTTGAGGAAGAACTGAATTGCTGAGAAAACTGAGGAGGAACTGAATTGCCTTTCTGTCAGGCAATTCAGGAGAAAGACAGACGGATGCTTCTTGCAAAGATAACTCGGGGGGTGGGGACGGAGGGGAGGGGTCACCGCCTCCCTGGCTTTACCCTGGAAATGGCTTGAGACAACAGACAATTGGGGCAGCAAATCAGGACCCCCGCTCTGATCCCTCCTCCCCCACCCCCCCAAAACAACAGCCATGGCTGGTTAAAAGGGGGAAAGAACCGGCACCTGGCCTGCGGCAAAACCACTGCAATGAGATGCCTACAGTGGCTGCTGGAAAACACCTAAGACCTGAGCCAGGATGATGTGCTGCGGGCAACCAGGCTCTTTGAACTTCTCAGACTGGGACCATCTTCAAGGACTTGGGGCAAACAGTCGGATGGGTAGCTATGTTCTTTGTAATAGAGTGTGTTTGTGTGAGCGTGTATGTACACAGTTACCTCTTCTAATTAGATTAAGCATGGAATAAAAAATTTCCGCTGTATACAGTGGTGGTTTGGTTTCACTTTTAACTTGTCACTGAGAACCTGAAAGCGTTCGGCTCCGTGGTAGAGGACGATGTGGGAGGGCAATCCGCAGAGACAGACTCACAAAAGTGGGTGCCTGATAATAGGAGGAGGTAAACCCCCAGAGATGGGCTCATAATTTGAGAGCCTGATAATAGGGGGAGGTGAATCCCCAGAGATGGGCTCATGACAGATAGCTCATGGGCTTGGGAGTCAGAAGGACCTGGGTTCTAATCCCAGTTCCACCACATGTCTGCTGCGTGATGCTGAAAAAGTCACTTTGCTTCTCTGGGCCTCATCTGGAAAATGGGGATTAAAAGTATAAACCCAGTGCAGGACAGGGACTGTGTCCAACCTGCTTAACTTGTAACTAGCCCAGTGCTTAGAACAGTACTGGGCATATAGTAAGCGCTCAGCAAGTACCATAATTATTACTGTTATCTTGTTCCCTACCTGTCCGAAGAGAGAGTGGGCCAAAGTCTAATCAACCTCATATCATTGTGCCAAAAATAAAGAATCAATGGTATTTATTGAGCGTTTACTAGGTGCAGAGCACTGTAATAATAATGTTGGTATTTGTTAAGTGCTTACTGTGTGCAGAGCACTGTTCTAAGCACTGGGGTAGACAGAGGGGAATCAGGTTGTCCCACGTGGGGCTCACAATCTTAATCTCCATTTTACAGATGAGGTAACTGAGGCACAGAGAAGTTAAGTGACTTGCCCACAGTCACACAGCTGACAAGTGGCAGAGCTGGGATTCGAACTCATGACCTCTGACTCCAAAGCCCATGCTCTTTCCACTGAGCTAAGCGCTTGGGGGAGTACGATACAAAAGAGTTGGAAGACATGCCCAAAATGAGCATACTGCCAAGTCGGGGGACAGACATTACTATAAATCGTGGCTCAGTGGAAAGAGCACAGGCTTTGGAGTCAGAGTTCATGGGTTCGAATCCCGGCTCGGCCACTTGTCAGCTGTGTGACTTTGGGCAAGTCACTTAACTTCTCTGTGCCTCAGTTACCTCATCTGTAAAATGGGGATTAAGACTGTGAGCCCCACGTGGGACAACCTGATTCCCCTGTGTCTACACCGGCCCTTAGAACAGTGCTCGGCACATAGTGAGCGCTTAACAAATACCAACATTATTATTAGTATAAATGAGATATATATAAATATATATAATATATAATTTATATAGCATATAATTTATATAATATATAATTTGAAGACAGGTACTCAAGTGCTGGGGTTTGCAGGCGGGGAGAATATCAAACACCCAAAGATCACAGATCCATGTGCATAGATGACATGGATGGGAGAGGAAGCCAGGGAAAAGAGTTGCCGAATAGTATTTTCCAAGAGCTTTAAGTTCAGTGCTTTGTGCAGAGCACACAGTAAGTGCTCAATAAATACGACTGAATGAATTAATGAGTGAATGAAAAGAGGGCTTAAATGGGGAAGGCCTTTTGGAGAAGATGTGAACTTAACAGTGCTTTGAAGATGGGAAGAGTGGAATTGTACAGGAAGGAAATGTTCTAATGTTCAGTGGATAAAAGGCAGCCATCCTGGTTTCATTTGACTCTCTTACTGTGTTGTTGGATCATGACTGATGGCCCAATTTTAAATGCACAGGGGTGAAATGATCTCTGTGTTTATTTTCTCATTCATTCATTCATTCAATAGTATTTATTGAGCGCTTACTATGTGCAGAGCACTGTACTAAGTGCTTGGAATGTACAAATCGGTAACAGAGACAGTCCCTGCCCTTTGACGGGCTTACGGTCTAATCGGGGGAACACTGCTAGCAAAGGTCCCATGTTTCAAGGGGGTGTGACCCAGGCAGAGTCTTACACACATTCTCAGAGTCACAGACAGAGCCACTCAAGCGGGGAGGGATTGTCTGTATATATGAAATTTATCCCACCTCCGATCCTCTTTTTAATTTTTTTTAATTGGTATTGTTAGGCCTCACTATGTGCTTGGCACTGTAGTGAGCACTGGGGTAGAGTGAAGCTCACTCAGGTTGGACTCAATCCCTGTCTCACATGGGGCTCACGGTTTAAACCCCATTTTACGGAGGAGCAACTGAGGCACAGAGAAGTGAAGCGCCTCCACCAGTCGCCCTGTAGACAAGTGGTGGAGTTGAGATTAGAACCCAGGTGCTCTGACTCCCAGGCCTGTGCTCTTTCAACTAAGCCACGCTGCTTCCAACTTCCTCACGTCCTAGTTGCCCCAGCCAACCCCCGCTTGGGAGCTTTTTCTCAGCCAGAGTGCACAATGGCTGCAAGAAATACTCTGGAAGGCAGGGACCGCATCTAATTTATTTTGCTGTAATCCAATGCTCGGCCAAAGTGGACCCTCTATAAATACTCCATCCATCACCCTTTCTCCAAAGGGTTCATTAAAAAAAATACTCTGATCATGCAGCTGTTCGCGTAGCTTTGCTCTAATGTAACCATCAAAAGATTTGAATGTATTACTTATATCATCTGATTCCCAGTCTCTCCCAGGGGATTCCAGTCAGGCCTGCATTCAAGTGGTTGTGATGTAACGGCACACCGTGGCTCAGGTTTGAAAATACAGCACTCGGGGCAAGTGATTTTTGCCACCTGGAAAGAGTTATCATGTCCTGAAAAATACTTGCACTGAAATGTTCAGAGCGTCTCTCTGTCTTACACAAAGACCCTTGTTCTCTGGAGATTGTAAGTGAGATTAGCAACCTCTTGACTTTGATGGGAATTTATAGGGCCCTGTGGAGTCAGAGAAGGTGATCTGAGAAGCAGACTGAGAAGCAGAGTGGCCTAGTGAATAGTTTGCTGGCCTGGGAGTCGAAGGGCCTGCGTACTAATCCAAGCTCTTCCATTTGGCTTCTGAGTGACCTTGGACAAGTCACTTCTCTGTGCCTCATTTTCTTTCTTGAATGGAGATTCAATACCTGCCCTTTCTCCAATTTAGACTGTGAGCCTCACGTGAGACGGACTGTCCCCGATCTGATTACCCTCTATCCTAGAGCTTGGTACATAGTAACAAAAACCACAAAAATTACTATCTGATCCCACAGAAAGGCAGGTGAGGACCTGAAATTTCAAAGCCTAGTATGATGCTATTAATGGTCATGTGGTCCCTTCCCAGCCTGTATCTGACCCAGAGAATTTTGCCCTGCTGCCGATGCAGTCAGTTTGGACAATCAGGTGAGTGGGGAGTGAGGGAAAGAGGAAGAAGAGTGAAGGAGACACCTGAGAAGGTTTAGAGGCAAAAATCTCCAAGGGGGCCAGGAAGTAAGGCGGCTCTTAATGGTGCTCAAGAATATCAGACACAAGGACGTGCATGACATCACATCAGTTACACCGGGCCTGCCGGGTGATGTAATTTGCTGTTTTGTGGGAGCGAAGCCGAGCCTGCCCAAACCTAGATCCTCTCTCTGCGGGATCTTTGATCCAGTTCCCAACTTACTCCAAGGCTCTTACATCCCCTACCTGCATCCGTCTAAACACGAGCATTACTGCCAACCTGAAGAACATGACCGCAGGAGCCATACGGGAGGGAGGCCGTGTCACTTGAAATAAAAATAGTGGACTTCTGCTTTCAGTGCCCTGTTTGTCCTGGATATGGGGCAGAACAACAGATAACTGGACTGTCCAGTAGAAAATGTGTCCGTTAGATTGCTACATTGTACTTTCCCAGGCATTTATTACAGTGTCCTGCACAAAATAAGTATTCAATAAATATGTCTGAATGACTGACAAACTGACTGACTGAAAAGCTGGCCATCCTACCAGGAAGTCTTGGGTGGCAGCGGGGGCTGAAGCGGGGTCGGGGGCTTCATGGGCGGATGGAGGGAGAGCCAGGAAGGTCGACAACCAACCAAGGAAAAATTGAACAGAGACAAAAAAAAGATGCACATCCGTGGGCAGGAAGAGGAAAGGGAAGAAATGCTGAGAATGCAAACTCTTTGTGTGATTCAACTTACAATAACTTATCAGACCACTGGTTGTTAACCGTTCCAAATCACAGTGCCCTGAGATTTCAAGTACAGAGAAGTGAGGGAAGAAGAAGAAGGCTCAGGAGTGAAGCCTTGAGCTTCAATCCCACATAAGATTCTTCATCTACACTAGGACTGAGCTGAGAGACCAGGTCTCTACCACTAAAACCCAAAAGGAGGTGCCTGTCCCAGCTCCTTCTCTCCAGAGGAGAAGCAGCGTGGTTTCATGGAAAGAGCCCGGGCTTGAGAGTCAGAGTCAGAGGTCATGGGCTCTAATCCCGACTCCACCACTTGTCTGCTGTGTGACCCTGGGCAAGTCACTTCACTTCTCTGTGACTCAGTTCCCTCATGGGGATTAAAACTGTGAGCCCCATATGGGACAACCTGATTACCTTATATCTACCCAGTGCTTAGAACAGTGCTTGGCACATAGTAAGCACTTAACAAATACCATCTTATAATTCTTTCCCACCCTGCATCCTTCAAGGGCTTGGTGCGTCATATAGTTAAGACACTCACAACCATTGAAGCACAGTGGCCTAATGGATAGAGTGTGGGTCTGGGAGCCAGAAAGCTGGGTTCTTGTCCTCAGTCTGCCACTTTCCCACTGTGTGATCTTGGGCAAGACATTGAACTTTTTTGTGCCTCCATTTCTTCGACTGCATAATGGGGAGTCAATACTTATTCTCCCCACTACTCAGACTGTGAGTCCAATGTGGGACAGGGACTGACCTGTTTAACTTGCATCTACTCCAGCACTTAAAATAGTGCTTGACACATAGTAAGCACTTAACAAATGCCATTTTAAAAAAAGAATGACTTGCAACAAAAGATTCCCCACCGTAAGCATTGGGAGTCTTCTGATTCTCCAAAGATCAATGAGGAGAGGAAATAATTAGGACACCCTCTGTAGCCTTACAGATCTCTTTCTGACACCTTTGGAGACCTCTCAGTTGCAGGAGACCTCTCAGTTGCAGGAGACCTTCCAGGGAAGTAATAATAATAATTATAATTGTGGTATTTGTTAACCGCTTATTATGTACCAGGCATATTATTGGGGTGGCACTGGGGTGGATACAAGCAAACTGGGTTAGACTGTAAGCCCGGTGTGGGCCAGGATTGTCTCTCTTTACTGCTGAATTGTACTTTCCAAGCACTTAGTACAGTGCTCTGCACACAGTAAGCGCTCAATAAATACTACTGAATGTCCCATTTGAGCTCGCAGTCTCAATCCCTATTTTACAGATGGACACTGAGGCACAGAGAAGAGGAGTGACTTGGCCAAGGTCACACAGCAGACAAATGGCGGAGCTGGGATTAGAACCCATGACCTTCTGACTCCCAGGCCTGTGCTCTATCCGCTACACCATGCTGCAAAAAAAGCATGATTATCTAGACCAAGGTGCGCTAGCTGGAGAGCTTTCGGGAGCACTAATAATCTCTCCCTGCCTCTCAGAAACGTTACGCTATGCTTTAAGAGCTCCCACACACCTCAGCTTCTGCCAAAATATATAAACTTCTTTCAATTTCGCTCCTTCACTTCCAGAAGCAGCTGACTGCAGTTGGATATAATTTTCCTTTGTTTGTTTTCACTTGCAGACGACCTAAAATGCTGCTGCTTTGTTTGGGTTTTTTAGCTTTCTTTTTTTTGTTCTTTGTTTTCTTAATTTCTATGAGAGATTCCCCTCTGTATTTTCAGCTTTTGTTCTCTGGAAATTTTAAATAAGAATGGCTGCGGCTAGGGCCAGATCTTAAGGGGAACTGAACGCAGAAAAGGTCATTAAGGACATTCTCTGACTCACGGTCGGATAATAAATCTCTCTCGATGCTGGGGAAGAGAGGATTCTGGTTGGTTCTTCCAGAGGCTGGTGGGTCTCATACCAAGATGACAGCCGCCATAAAGGACATGCGATTTGAGGAATAGAGAAGCGAAGCCAAAAGCCGTAAACACATCTTTTCATCTTGCAGCCAACACCTGTTATTTTGCAAACTTAGCAAATGGAGAGGATCAGCTCTTCCCAAAGAATGCATTCCCAAGAAAACATCTGTGCTGAGTGCTTGTCACATAGGCAGACTGAGGGGACTTTCTCCTCCCCCCTAATTAGAAGGCAGCTTTCTGCTGAGGTGTCCCCCTAAAAGGGCTAATTTTACCACAGCCTTTCTATTCTGAGTGGAAACATCATCGACTCTGTCCTGTTCTCTCAACTTCAAAACATTTAACCGTACCAGACGTCACCTCTCGCACCCTACTCTCTTCGATCCAGAAAGGGAAAGGGAAAATGTGACTCCCTTCTGAGCTTTCTGGTTCTGAGAGACTTTTGGGAGGAGACGCGGAGGTTAGGTGGGAAGTGAAATGGTGGTTGGGGTCTGAGTCTCTGTCATGTCAGCACCCCCAGACTCGCTTTGTGGGATGCTACCTGGGATGCTCTGAGGGGTTGTGAATGAACGTGGACCTGGAAATTTGGGTACCTTGTTTCTAGCTCCTGCTCTGTCATCTGGCCTGCTGGATGACCTGAGGCCAATCCTTTAAACTCTCCGGGCCTTATTTTACCCCTCTGCAAAATGCAGATAATAATGCCTTTGCTACCAAGTAGGGATGTTGTTCAGGCAAAAAGAGAAAGTTGAAGCAGCCTGCCCTAGAGGAAAAAGCAGGGGACAGGAGTCAGAGGACTTGAGTTCTAATCCTGCTTCCTCCACTTGTCTGCTGTGGGAACTTGGGTAAGTCACTTCACTTCTCTGGGTCTCAGTTTCCTTATTCATAAAATGGGGATCAGATACCTGTTCTCCCTCTTATTTGGACTCACATGTGAGACAGGGACTGTGTCCAACCTGATTATCTGGTATCTACCCCAGTGCTTAGTACAGTGCATGGCACATAGTAAGTGCTAAACAAGTACCATAAAAAGATTTGCTGTGAAAAGACCTCTACAGTGATGAAGGATTTGATGTCAAGAAGGCTACTGTCACATGATTTCTCTGAATCCCCTGCTGCCCGTGTTCCAGAGAGAATATCGGGCTGGGTGGACCAGTGGTCTGACAGTAATATCTTTGCGTATGTTCCGATGTTCTCTTGATTTCCCGATAGACACCTTCACACAATAGAGAGCAACCAACTCTATGCACCACATACGTGGCAAAGTGTTCAGAAAATGAAAAAATTAGTGTTGTCAGGACAATCTGTGAAACAGATGATAATCTAAAATGCACATGCAGAGTATGTTTTATGTGGTTCTTTAATGGAAACAAAGATTTCGTTCCTGTCCCTCAAAGGCTCTGTTTATTGTAATGCTTAACAAATGGACTTCTTGGAATAAACATTTTAAAACCAAAAAAAAAAAAAAGGCTCCATGTGGAACCTTGTAGAGCTCAAGTTATAATTAGATCCTGGCCCCGTAGATCAGGTGTGAGAGCATAGCAAAATGTATTCATTCCTGGAAAGTCAACTTCTGCCTTTCACTTTTGAGGCCACTGGGATTTCTCTGGTGAGGGTGGAAAGGAAAAGGGACAAAGATTTTCACTGAGACCCCTGATCCCCTGCCCCCTGCCAAACCTCAGCTCTAGCACCCATAAACCAATTCAAAACTCCTTGTGGGAAATGGAAACTCTCCTGCCTTCAAGTCTTGAAAAACAAAGTAAAGATGGAAATTCAACAGCTCATCCTCATCCTGTCCACTAGACTCTTACCTCCTAGAGGGGAGAGAACATGTGTTAAACTCTGTTATACCTTCTCAGATGTCTAATACAGTGCTGTGCACTCAATATGTCCAGTTGGTTGAAAAGTGGGATGGTATGATTCTAAACGAGTATCAGGTGGCCAGCCCTTGTGGCTGGAGGGTCTACTCTTTCCAGCCCTCAAGGGTGTCTTCCATGCTTGGCTGGCAGGAACAAACGGGATTGGATGGATGAGAGGGTTATTATCATGGGATTTGTTAAACACTTACTAAATGTCAAACATTGCTCAAAGCCCTGGGATAAGTATAAGTTAATCAGGATAGACACAGTCCCTATCCCACTTGGGGCTCACAGTCTAAGTAGGAGGGAGTGGAATTGCCTGTTTACTTGTTTTGTTTTGCTGTCTGTCTCCCCCTTTTAGACCGCAAGCCCATTGTTGGGCAGGGATTGTCTCTGTTGCCGAATTGTCCATTCCAAGCTCTTAGTACAGTGCTCTGCACACAGTAAGTGCTCAATAAGTACGATTGAATGAATGAATGAATTTAATACCTATTTTAGAGATGAAATTCAGGCACAGAGAAGTGAAGTGACTCGCCCAGACAAGTGGTAGAGTAGGGTTTAGAACCCAGGTCCTCTGACTCCTAGCCCGGTGCTCTTTCTAACCAGGCCATGTCTAGTAAAGGGTGGGAGTAAACTGGGCTGGCAGATCAGGGAATGGGTGCAGTCTGGGGCTGAGGAACTACTCATGTACCCTCTTGGCAGAAGGAACTGCTGTACCCTTATTCTGTTCACATACCATTGTTGAGTGACACCCGTGCCCTGTGTCAATCACTGGGGTGTTCACATGATTCAGAGCTTTGTCAGTTCTTTCAGAAGGAATGGCATATTTGCCTTGAAATGGAAAACAGCATCTCCAAGGCCCAAAGGTTTTCAATTCTGCTTAGGAGGAGGTGATGTCTACCCCTAGACTGAATCATCTCTATTCTGGGATTGATGCTACCTGGAAGCAGGGCAGAGGAAGGCCAGGAAAAGGACACGGTAAAACAAGTCTCAGGCTATGCTGCATCCACGACGAAAACTGGAAGTGAGTTGTGGATGATAGACCAGCGTGGAGTAGAGTTAATCGAGGCAGGAGAGGCTCTTTTTGAGCAAAAGTGAAAAGTGAAAGTTCTCCTGGTTCTGCAAACATTTAAAAATGACTCTCCCCCTCTAACGTGTAAATTCGTTGTGAGCAAGGAATGTGTCTAACAACAGTGTTATATTTTGCTCTCCCAAGCACTTAATAAGTGCTCAATAAATATGATTGATTGATTGGCTGGAATGTGCCACCCAACTCTGTTACATTGTATTCTCCCAAGAGCTTAGTTACAATGTTCTGCACACAGTAAGAGCTCAGTAAATACAATTGATTGGTTGATTGATTGATGACAACATATCAAGGGACAACATTTTTGGGTGCACAGTACAGCCAGGGGGTCCCAAGTTGGTCTTTTCAACCCCCTGATAACATCAAGCTTATTGTGGGCAGGGAATGTGTCTGTTAACTGTTATATTGTACTCTCCTAAGTGCTTAGTATAGTGCTCTGCACACAGTAAGCACTCAATAAATACGATTAAATGAATGAATGAGTTTACAGGTGAATTTCACCCTCAGCGTGGCTCAGTGGAAAGAGCCTGGGTTTTGGAGTCAGAGGTCGTGGGTTCGAATCCCAGCTCTGCCACTTGTCAGCTGTGTGACTGTGGGCAAGTCACTTAACTTCTCTGTGCCTCAGTTACCTCATCTTTAAAATGGGGACTAACTGTGAGCCTCACGTGGGACAACCTGATGACCCTGTATCTACCCCGCGCTTAGAACAGTGCTCGGCACATAGTAAGCGCTTAACAAATACGAACGTTCTTTGAATCCGAAGTTTAACTAGATCTACGTATAATAGAAATACCTGCCACTGATTGAGTTTTCCTCCATGCCTGAGATATGATACATTTTGCTTCCATTTTTTGTATCACCTCAATCCTGGGGATCATTTTTTCCATCAAGAATTTGACCCCTTTTTGTACAAATTCCCATTAATTTCCTCTTCCACAAATGCTCCAACCCCATTAGAGTGTGAGCTCCTTATGGGCAGGGCATGTATTCCTTAATGTTGGTATTTGTTAAGCGCTTACTATGTGCAGAGCACTGTTCTAAGCGCTGGGGTAGACACAAGGGAATCAGGTTGTCCCACGTGGGGCTCACAGTCTTAATCCTCATTTTACAGATGAGGTAACTGAGGCACAGAGAAGTTAAGTGACTTGCCCACAGTCACACAGCTGACAAGTGGCAGAGCTGGGATTGGCTATTCTGTTCCCCCAACTGTCTAGTACAGTGCCCCGCACCAATAAATACCTCAATAAATACCTCTACTACTGCACCTCTCTCGTTCCCCTGTATTTTAGAGCATATTTAAAGTTTTACCCTGTCCCGTTCGTCAGCCCTGAATCCTACCCTTGAGATCCCATTGCCTCGGGCCAATGAGATGAGCTTCTGTTGGTCAGGACTTTGCTTGTTTTTCCCAGGCCCCTGACTCTGTAGCTTGCCAAGCCTCCTTGCCCAGCCTGCTCCTCCTTTTCATCCCTCCTCCCAGCCCCACAGCACTTATGTAAATATCTGTAATTTATTTATTTATTTCGATGTCTGTCTCCCGCTTTAACTGCTGCCATGCTAATTCAATCACTTACCCTGTCCCTCCTGGATTCCTGGAGCAGCCTTCCTTGCTGTCCTCCCGGCCTCCTGTCTCTCCCCACTCCAGTTCATACTTCATGACGCTGCCCAGATCCTTTTTCTACAAAAACGTACAGGCTACGTTTCCCCCCTCCTCAAAAAACTCCAGTGGTTGCCCAACCACCTCTGCATCAAACAAAAACTCCTCAGTGTTGGCTTTAAAGCACCCAATCACCTTTCCCCTCCTACCTCACCTCACTCCTCTCCTACTACAACCCAGCCCGTACACATCGCTCCTTTAGTGCAAACCTTCTTACTGTGCCTCGGTCTCACCTATCTCGCCAGGGAACCCCAATCTACATCCTGCCTGTGGCCTAGAACGCCCTCCCTCCTCAAATCCAACAGACAATTACTTTCTCCCGCTTCAAAGCTTTATTGAAGGTATATCTCCTCCACGAGGCCTTCCCTAAGACCTCGTTTCCTGTTCTTCCTCTCCCCTCTGCATCACCCTGACTTTCTCCCTTCATTCATCCCTCTTCCAGCCCTAAAGCACTTATGTACATATCTATTTATTTATTTATTAATAAATAAATATTTATTTCTGTCTCCCCCTCTAGACAGTAAGTTCACTGTGTGCAGGGAACGTGTCTGTTACATTGTCGTCCACTCCCAAGCGCTTAGTAAATACAATGGACTGACTGCTCTGCACGGGGTATATGCTCAACAAATGCCAATGATTGCTTGATTTTGTATTCTACTCTCCCAAACATTTAGTATAGTGTCCTGCACACAGAAAGTACTCAGTAAATACCATGTATTGTTGACTGAGAAGCAGCATGTCCTAGTGAAAAGAGCAGGGGCCTAGCAGTCAGAGGACTTGGGTTCTAATCTCAGCTCAGCATGTTTGCTGTGTGATCTCAGGCAAGTCATTTCACTTCTCTGGGCCTGGGCTACCTCATCTGTAAAATGGAGATTAAATCCTTCTCACTCTGATTTAGCCAGTGGGCCCTATGTGGGGCAGGGACTCTGTCCAACTTGATTATTTTGTATCAACCCCAGCACATAGAATAGTGTTTAACACACAATGATTGCTTAACAAATACCATAAAAAGTTATTAGTGTATTTGTTAAGCGCTTACTATGTGCCAAGCACTGTTCTAAGTGCTAGTGTAGATAGAAGCTCATCAGCTTGTCCCATGTGCGGTTTATAGTCTTAATCTCCATTTTACAGATGAAGGAACTGAGGCACAGAGAAGTGAAGAGGCTTGCTTAAGGTTACACAGCAGACAAGTGGCAGAACGGGGATTAGAACCCACTTCCTCTGACTCTCAGACCCATGCTCTTTCCACTAAGCCAAACTGCTTCTCCTTGGAGTTCTCCTTGAAGCTGAAGCTTGGCAGCTCAATCTCC
The DNA here is from genome assembly GCF_004115215.2 of Ornithorhynchus anatinus. NCBI lineage: Eukaryota > Metazoa > Chordata > Mammalia > Monotremata > Ornithorhynchidae > Ornithorhynchus > Ornithorhynchus anatinus. The sequence continues at coordinate 68,665,764 of NC_041728.1, read as the reverse complement.
TTGCTCCTCACCTCCCCAAATCAGGGCCCCCTCCCCAGATGGCAGTGCCCAAGCTAGACCTATTTCTTCCAGCATCCTTGGTGATGCCAAGGGCATAGAGGTTCATTTCTTAGCAATCTCAGGCCCAGTAGGCAAGGCTGGATACACATCTGGATCTCTTCTAAGGGTGGAAGCAAGGGAGTGATGCTGATCCTCCCCCAAGCAACATTGGGGAAGACAGAATTCAGTCATAATTACTGAGTACTTACTGTGTGCAGAGCTCTGTACTAAGTGCCTGTCTCCAGCTGAAGACTGTAAACTGCCTGTGGGCACATCTACCAACTTGAATATATTGTACTCTCTGCTGAGGTAGAGACAAGCTAATCAGGCTGGACATCATCCTTGTCCCGCATGGGGCTGACAGTTTTAATCCCCATTTTGCAGACGAGGGAACTGAGGCCCAAAGAAGTTAAGTGATTTGCCCAAGGTCATACAGCAGACTAGTGGCAGAGCTGCAATTAAAACCCGGGTCCTTCTGACTCCACCTCTCAGGGTCGCACCTGCAGAGTTTCCAGTACTCTACTAGTCTCAGCTATGAGAGGGAGAGTCAAGCAGAGGCCTACCCGTTCCATTCCTAGCTTGGCCAGTGGCTAGCCAGTGGAAGATAAAAGTCAAAACTCACCGTGCTGTGCAGCAGCGGCACGGGAGAGAATCGAGGGTGGAGTCCCAGGTTTACCGCGCGGAAGGCGGCAGTGATCAACCACTTCTATATTTTGACCAAGAAAACTCTGTGGATCCACTACCAGAGCGACTGCAGATGGAGATGGGGCGTTCGGGGAGAGCTGTGTCCCCGGCGTCGCTATGGGTCGGAGACCACTCGACAGTACAAGACAACAACAACACCCTTCTGACTCCCAGGCCCCGAGCTCTATTCACTAGGCCAAGCTGCTTTCCCTGGAACCAGTCAGTCAGTCGGTCAGTGGTATTTATTGAGTGCTTACCGTGTGCAGAGCACTGTACTATGCGCTCGGGAGAGTACATAGAAGCAGCGTGGCTCAGTGGAAAGAGCCCGGGCTTGGGAGCCAGAGGTCATGGGTTCGTATCCCAGATCTGCCACGTGTCAGCTGTGTGACTGTGGGCAAGTCACTTAACTTCTCTGTGCCTCAGTTACCTCATCTGTAAAATGGGGATGAAGACTGTGAGCCTCGCGTGGGACAACCTGATTACGCTGTATCTACCCCAGCGCTTAGAACAGTGCTCTGCACACAGTAAGCGCTTAACAAATACCAACATTACAATACGGGCCCCTGCTCTCAGCATGCTCTGTGCTCACTGAGCCAGGGATAAAAGCTGCTCCCACACATCCTCAGACTCTCCCACCCACGGAGACTTTGAGTCTATTACGTGTTTTTGTCTGTGCTGTGTTTTAATGTTTCATCACTCCTGTTGCGTCTGTCTGCAATCCCTTCTCCCAACTTGTACTTATAGATTGTGAGCCTCTTGTCTATTCCCCCCTAAATATTTTCCCCTGGCATATGTAGAGTGCTCTGCACCCAGTGAGAGCTTAATAAATGCTATTATTGCTATTGCTATTACTTCTACCAGTACTAGCAGCATGACTCAATGGAAAGAGCCCAGGCTGGGAAGTTAGAGGTCATGGGTTCGAATCCTGTCTCTGCCACTTGTCAGCTGTGTGACTGTGGGCAAGTCACTTCACTTTTCTGGGCCTCAGTTTCCTCATCTGTCAAATGGGATTAAGACTGTGAGTCTCATGTGGGACAACCTGATGACCCAGTATCTTCCCCAGTGCTTAGAACAGTGCTCCGCACATAGTAAGCGCTAACAAATACCAACATTATTATTATTATTCTTAGCAGTAGCAGTATTAAGCACTTACTATGTGCAGTACCCTGTAGTAAATTCTTGGTGACTCTTCAGTCAAAAATCCTTCAACCACCCCCCACAGCCCCAGCAGATGGTCCCCTACATTCATAGCCAGGACTAGACACTCTAGACTGCGAGCTCCTTATGGACAGGGAACATGTCTACCAGCTTAATTATAGTGTCCTCTTCCAAGCGCTTAGTACAGTGCTCTGAGCTAGCAAGCGCTCAATAAATGCCACTGATTGATAGAACCCAGGCCTCTCGATCCCCAAAGCTGTGCTCTTTCAGAAAGAGAAGCAGCGTGGCCTAGTGGATAGAGCATGAGCCTGGGAGTCAGAGGGTCATGGGTTCTAATGTCGGCTCCACCACTGGTCTGCTGTATGACCTAGGGCAAGTCACTTAACTTATCTGTGCCTCCGTTCCCTTAACTGTAAAATGGAGATTAAGACTGTGAGCCCTGTGGGGGACAGGGACTGTGTCCAACCAGATTATACTGTATCTACCCCAGTGCTTAGAACAGTTCCTGGCACATCGTAAGTGCTTAACAAGTAGCATCATTATTATCATTATTATATCCTAGCCCAAGCCCCCTGGCCCCCCAGCAACGTTTGGCTGAGATCAAGTGCTTGTACAGTGCTCTGCACACAGTAGGGAGACTGTAAACCCGTCGATTAGACTGTAAGCCCGTCAATGGGCAGAGATTGTCTCTATCTGTTGCTGAATTGTACATTCCAAGCGCTTAGTACAGTGCTCTGCACATAGTAAGTGCTCAATAAATACTATTGAATGAATAAATACGATTGAATGAATGAATGAATGAGATGGGCTAACTAAGAAGTTGGAGGAAGGTGTTTCCAGGGGAGAGAAAACGGGGGGGAGGCTGTCATTCATTCAATAGTATTTATTGAGCGCTTACTATGTGCAGAGCACTGTACTAAGCGCTTGGGATGAACAAGTTGGCAACAGATACAGTCCCTGCCGTTTGACGGGCTTACGGTCTAATCGGGGGAGATGGACAGACAAGAACGATGGGAATAAATAGAGCCGAGGGGAAGAACATCTCGTAAAAAACAATGGCAACTAAATAGAATCGAGGCGATGTACCATTCATTAACAAAATAAATAGGGTAATGAAAATATATACAGTTGAGCGGACGAGTACAGTGCTGTGGGGATGGGAAGGGAGAGGTGGAGGAGCAGAGGGAAAAGGGGAAAAAGAGGGTTTAGCTGCGGAGAGGTAAAGGGGGGGTGGCAGAGGGAGTAGAGGGAGAAGAGGAGCTCAGTCTGGGAAGGCCTCTTGGAGGAGGTGAGTTTTAAGTAGGGTTTTGAAGAGGGAAAGAGAATCCCCAAAATGGATGAAGATTTCATTTTTCCCAGTTTTCTTGTCATCAGGGATTATTGTCGCCTCCTGACTGGGTCTCTTAGAGCAGAGATGTCAGCAAAGAATTAGTCTCATCTCACCAGGCTAACGAGGATGTTTCCTCACCCTGTCATGGATTTCCCCAAAGTTGAAGATTTCTCATCCCGGCAGAAAGTCATAATGTTTAGACAGAGATATTTTCATTGAGAAAGCAAGAGGCATTCACATCTCATTTATCATGAATGTGAGTTGCTGGGATGGCGTGTGTGTGTGTATGTGTGTGTACACGCGAAGCAGCATGACTGCTGTGTGACCTTGGGTAAGTCACTTCACTTCTCTGGGTCTCAGTTCCCTCATCTATAAAACGGAGATTGAGACAGTGAGCCCCACATGGGACAGGGACTGTGTCCAAGCCGATTTGCTCATATCCACCCCAGAGCTTAGTATGACCCCAGCACATAGTAAGCGCTTAACAAATACCATTACTTTTTTTTCTGGTAGCCATCATCTGTGTATCCCACAGAACTCCTCAGGGGAGTGACAATTCCCACATGAATCCCTATTGCCCATTAGACTGCAAGCTCATTAGGGGCTGGGAATGTGTCTGCTAATTCTGTTGTACTCTCCCAAATGCTTAGAACACTGCTCTGCACATAATAAATGCTCAATAAATACAATCCAGTGAATGAGTGAGTGAGGAAGATGCTGGGGTGTTCTGACATGGTTGGTGAGTGGTGGGAGAGAAGCAGTATGGCCTAATGGAAAGAGCATGCTCTAGAGAGTCAGAAGGATCTGGGTTCTGATTCTGGCTCCGCCACTTGCCTGCTTGTGAACACAGGCAAGTCACTTCACTTCTCTGGGCCTCAGTTACCTCATCTGTAAAATGAGGATTAACACTATAAGACCCATGGGGGACAGAGAGTGTATCCAACCTGATTACCTTGAATCTATCCCAGCAGTGCTTGACACATAGTAAGTGTTTTACAAATACCATCGTCTTCATCCCTTGAGAAGCCAAGGGAATTGGGCCTCTGATGATGCTTTCCATGATGCTGGCTTTTCCTTGGTCAAGTCACTTCACTTCTCTGGGCCTCAGTAACCTCATCTATACAATAGAGATTAAGACTGAGTCCCATGTGGAACAGGGACTCAGCATGGCACAATGGACAGAGTATGGGTCTGGGAGTCAGAAGGTCATGGGTTCAGACTCCGCCACTTGTCTACTGTGGGACTTCAAGCAAGTCACTTCACTTCTCTGTGCCTCAGTTACCTCCCCTGCCAAATGGGGATTAAAACTGTGAGCTCCATGTGGAACGGGGACTGTGTCCAATCTGTTTACCTTGAATCTATCACAGCGCTTAGACCAGTGCTTGGCACATAGTAAGTACTTAACAAGTACCGTAATTATTACTCCAGCTAATATAGACTGTGTAGGGTGCCACGGGAAGGCAGTGCTGACTGATCTCTTTTCCCCAAGAATGTGTTTTTCTCTCTCGATAATCAAAGATGGGTTAGAACAAATGCAAGTCTCGAGCGCAAGGCGGAGGGAGCTGAGAGCCAGCTGTTAACTGGCTTCCCTGGCTTTCCTCAGGCCTGGGGCATCTCCTAGTGGTGACCAGCCCAAAGCAGAGCATCTGTGCTCCCCTCTCAGAAATAGGCTCTTGGCAAGGACTTGGAGTAGAGGGAGGCTGGCAGATATCAAGGAGGCTCTAAGAGGCCTAGGCTTTTGATGCTGGGCTCATGCGCTTCCTCAAGTGAGCCAGGTGACTGGAAAATGATCAACTGAAAGGGAGGTTTCCAGTCAGTCAAACAGTCACTTGTATTTATTGAGCATTTACCATGTACAGAGCACAGTGTTTGGCACATATTAGGTGCTTAACAAATACCAATATTATTATTACTGATCGCTTGGGAGAGTACGATACAACAATAAACAGACACATTCCCTGCCTACAACAAGAATAATAATAACAATAATTGTGTTTGTCAAGCACTTATTATGTGTCAAGCAATTTTCTAATCACATTCTTAATCCCCATTTAACATGAGGTAACTGAGGCCCAGAGAAGTGAAGTGATTTGCCAAGGTCACACAGATGATAAACGGCAGAGCCGGGATTAGAACCCCCGACCTTCTGACTCCCAGGCCCGTGCTCTATCCATCCAGCCACAGCCACCAGTGACCCCAGGGGTTTGTGGAGGCTTCATGCCGTGGGTGGGTGAGGGAGGAACTTTTATCCACGGGCCTGTGGGCATAGACCATGCGGGGAGCTGGACCTTTGGTGAACAGAAAGAAGATGACAATTACCTTGGATGCTTTTCTCGGCAGCGATTGCAGAGTCTAAGCGCACCTAGGAGCATGACTTTTATCCCTGGCCCAGCGGATACAGAGCATGCTGGAAGCAGGAACTTCGCTGGTGGAAGGGAAGGCGCCAATACCATGGATGCTTTTCTTGGCGGCCCTGGAGGGATCTGAGAGCACATGGGAGTAGCTTTTATCCCTGGCCCAGTGGGCATGGAACACAAGGACCGACTACACGATCAGTTGCCTGCCAAGACCCAACCATGTGGTTGGAGGATCAGCTCGGGTAAGGTTCTGGCTTCCGTAAGGCCATCGGTCTCTGGAATGGCTGAAATTTCAGTAGGGGAGGCAGGTGGAGAGTTCATTCTTTTAAATTGTATACAGTTGCTACTCAAGCAGCATGGCTTCGTGGTTGGAACTCGGGTTTGGGAGTCAGAAGGACGTGGGTTCTAATCCCACCTCTGCCACATGCACCAAATCTGCCGTGTGACTTTGGGTAAGTCACTTCACTCCTCTGAGTTTCAGTTACCACATCTGAAAAATGGGGATTAAGAGTGCGAGCCCCATGTGGGACAGACTGTGGTCAACCTGATTGACTTGTGTCTAATCCAGGGCTTAAAACAGTGCTTAGCACATAATAAGCACTTAAGAAATACCATTATTATTATTATTACTATTTCATAGTGCCAACTAAACAGTTTTAGGACCTCACTACCTCCCAGACCCTCCCCTGTAATGAGCACGGCACAGTTAAGATGCCTGCAGAGGAAGCCCGTTTCACATTTGTTGTTAATAATAATAAAAATAATTTTGGCATTTGCTAAGCACATACTATCTGCCAAGGATTATAATAAACTCTGGGGTAGATACAAAATAATCAGGTCGGCACAGTTCCTGTCTTAAAAGGAGCTCAGAGTCTAAGTGCTACTATTATTGTTGGTTCTGACTTTTGTCACGGGCTGACGCTGGGCCAGACTTGAACTGAGGGCTGGGAAAAAATAAAATCATAAGATGATGTGCAATGCCTTGACTGAGTCAGTCCAATGTCCCATCCAGTCCAGGACTCTATCTCTGGCAAGATACTTGGAGGAAGCCATATGTCAATTTTGCTCTTGGACACCCATCGACACGGTTATCGATGGACCGTTTAATAGCACTGACTTTTCCCTTCTGCTCTCTTAATATTTCCTCTTCTAAGCCATTATATGGACCACTCATCAATCAATTTATTGAGAGCTTACTATGTGCAGAGCACTGTATTAAACACCCGGAGAGTACAATACGATAATAAACAGATGCATTCCCTGCCCACAATGAGCTTTTGAACTGATCCACATTTTCAGGCTGCACAACTCTTTTGGGAAACAAATTCCACATTTCTTAGCCAAGTTCAACAGAAAGACATGATGTCTTTTGTGTGTTTCAAACCTGATATTTTCAAGCTTCGGTAGATGTCCCGTTAGTCATGGGGTTCTGAGATTTGGTGTACAACAATGCTATTTTCGACCAGTCAGCCCGTTTCATGATTTCCTAAATCTCAATAAAAGTCTGCTCTCAGCCTTTATCTTCCCATGCTGAAGCTTCCTATTTCAGTCTTTCCTCATTCATTCGATCATGTTTATTGTGTGCTTGCTCTGTGCAGAGCATTCCACTAAAAGCTTAGGAGAGTACAACACAACAATAAAAAAATGTTTTGCCAAATTTCATTATGGGCAAGGAACATCTGCTAATTCTACAGTATACGTACTCTCCCAAGGACTTAGTACTGTACTCTGCACTTAGTAAGCGCTCAGTAAATACCATCGATTGATGGATTGATTGATTGATTGGAAGCTTCTCTGCCTCTCTGAGAAATGCAGGAGAAGGACAGGGTTTGGGTGAGAATGGGAGGGAAGATGAGTCTGTTTTGGTCTTATTAAGTTTGAGAAGATGTCAGGACATCCAATAGAGATGTCTTGAAGACAGGAGGAAATGCGAGCCTGCAGAGAGGGAGAGAGATGAGGGCTGGAGATGTAGATTTGGGAAACATTCACATAGAGGTGGTAGTTGAAGCTCATTTGGAAACAAATGAGTTCTCCAATGAAGTGGGTGTAGACAGAGAATAGAAGGGGACCAAAAACTGAACCTTAAGGGACACTCACAGTTAGGAGGTGGGAGGCAGAGGAGGAGCCTGTGAAAGAAACTGAGAATGAGTAGCCAGAGAGATAGGAGGAGAAGACAGGGTCAGTGAGGCCAAGATTGGATTATGTTTCCAGGTGAAGGGAATAGTCGACAGTGACGAGGGCAGCTGAGAGGTTGGGGAGGATTAGGATAGAGTAGAGGCCACATGGGGCTCACAGTTTTCATCCCCATTTTACAAAGGGGGGAACCGAGGCAGAGTACAATGTAAGAATAAACAGACACACATTCCCTGTCCACAACAATAATAATGTTGGTATTTGTTAAGCGCTTACTATGTGCAGAGCACTGTTCTAAGTGCTGGGGTAGATACAGGGTAATCAGGTTGTCCCATGTGAGGCTCACAGTTAATCCTCATTTTACAGGTGAGGTAACTGAGGCACAGAGAAGTGAAGTGACTTGCCCACATTCACACAGCTGACAAGTGGCAGAGCTGGGAGTCGAACCCATGACCCCTGCCTCCGAAGCCCAGGCTCTTTCCACTGTGCCACAAGCTTACAGTCTAGACCTTTAGCCTACAAACCTGCAGTAAATTCCTCCTGCTCTGGCTCATCAGTGAAGGAACAGACCTCACAGACTTCTCAGGCCTGTCGTTCTCCAAGCCAATTACCCCCGTGCTGTTGGGATACAGATAAAAAAGGCATCTTTTTCTCCCATTGAGTCCTTTGGGCTGTAAGATACCGGAGGTCAGAGGTAATCTATCAGAGGTCATGGGTTCTAATCCTAACTCCACCACTTAAACCTGCTGTGTGACCTTGGATAAGTCTTTTAACCTCTCTGCCTCAGTTCCCTTATCCGCAAATACGGGGATTCAATACCTGTTCTCCCTCCTACTTAGACTGTGAGCCCTGTGTAAGACCTAATTATCTTGTATCTACCCCAGCACTTAGTACAGTGCTTGGCACATAGTAAGTGTTTAACAAATATCACAATTTAGTATTAGTAATAGTAGTAGTATTAATAACAATAATAACAATAATGATGACATTTGTAAAGCGCTTACCATGTGCAAAGCACTGTTCTAAGCACTGGGGAGGATACAAGGTGATCAGGTTGTCCCACATGAGGCTCACAGTCTTAATGCCCATTTTACAGATGAGGTAACTGAGACACAAAGAAGAAGAAGAATGGTGGTATTTGTTAAGCGCTTACTATGTGCAAAGCACTATTCATTCATTCAATAGTATTTATTGAGCGCTTGCTATGTGCAGAGCACTGTACTAAGCGCTTGGAATGGACAAATCGGCAACAGATAGAGACAGTCCCTGCCCTTTGACAGGCTTACAGTTTAATCGGGGGAGACGGACAGACAAAAACAATAGCAATAAATAGAATCGAGGGGATGAACATCTCATTAAAACAATAGCAAATAAATAGAATCAGGGTGATGTACATCTTACTAACAAAATAAATAGGGTAATGAAAATATATACAGTTGAGCGGATGAGTACAGTGCTGAGGGGAGGGGATGGAAGAGGGGGAGGAGCAGAGGGAAAGGGGGGAAAAGAGGGCTTAGCTGAGGAGAGGTGAAGGGGGGGTAGAGGGGGAACAGAGGGAGCAGAGGGAAAAGGGGGAGCTCAGTCTGGGAAGGCCTCTTGGAGGAGGTGAGCTCTAAGTAGGGTTTTAAAGAGGGGAAGAGAATTAGTTTTGTTCCAATATCTCTTCCTAAGAGCTGGGGGGATACAAGGTAATCAGATTGTCCCACGTGGGGCTCACAGTTTTAATCCCCATTTTACAGATGAGGTAACTGAGGCACAGAGAAGTTAAGCGACTTGCCCAAAGTCACACAGCTGGCAAGCGGTGGAGTCCGGATTTGAACTCATGACCTCTGACTCTCAAGCCCGGGCTCTTTCCACTGAACCCCGCTGCTTAAGTGACTTGCCCAAAGTCACACAGCTGATAAGCAGCGGAGCAGAGATTTGAACCCATAACCTCTGACTCCCAAGCCCGGGCTCTTTCCACTGAGCCACGCTGCTTCTCTAACCAGTAGTGGTAGTAGTATAATACTTAATACAGTGCTCAGTGCACAAAAGGTACTTAAGTTCCACAATTATTATTTTGAACACTTTCAGGCTTGCAGTTTAGGCTGGCATTTTTATACTTACTTTCTCTTCCTAGAGAGCTGTATAGAGATAAATATCCCATCAGTCAGTCCTACCAATGTGTCATTATGAAGCTTGGGGTAGAAATAACCTGGTGTGAACCTAGTGGATGATTTAGGAACCGGGTGGAAAGAGCAGGGGCCTGGAAGTCAGAAGGACCTGGCTTTTAATCCCAGCTCTGCCACTTGACTGCTGTGTGACCTTGGGCCGGTTGCTTCACTTTTCTGGGCCTCAGTTACCTCATCTGTAAAATGGGGGTTAAGACTGTGAGCCCCATGTAGGACATGGGCTGTGTCCCACATTATTACTTTATATTTACCCCCGCATTGTTAAGCCTCCCCATGTGTCAAACACTGTTTAACTGCTGGAGTGGATACAAGTTAATCAGGTTTCACAGTCCTTGTCTCACATGGCCACAGTCTAAATAGGAGGGAGAACCGGCATTGAATCCCAGTTTTACAGATAAAGAAACTGAGGTCCGTAGAAGTTAAGTGACTTGCCCAGGGTCTCTCAGCGGGCAACTGGCATAAACAGGATTAAGATCCAGGTCCTGTGACTCACAGGCCCATGCCCTTTTCACTAGGCCATGCTTCTTCTCAGTATCTATGTAGCAAGGAATCAGTCGATCGATAGGATTACTATGAGCAGAGTGCTGATTCATGTACTAATCTCGGCTCCTCCACTTCTCAGCTGTGTGACCTTGGGCAAGTCACTTCACCTCTCTGGGCCTCAGTTACCTCATCTGTAAAATAAGGATTAAAATGTGAGCCCCATGTGGGACAGAGACTGGGTCCATCCTGATTTACTTGTATCCACACCAGTGCTTAGTACAGTGTCCAACCCACTTTTTAATGGCATCTGTTAAGCACTTACTATATGCCAGGCCCTGTTCTAAGCACTAAACAGTCATTCATTCATTCAATCATAATTATGGAGTGCTTACTGTGTGCAGAACACTGTACTAAGATCTTAAGCACATAATAAGCGCTTAACACCCCTCTCAGGGTCGCACCAGCAGTGTACTAAGCTCTTAAGCACATAATAAGCGCTTAACACCCCTCTCAGGGTCGCACCTGGAGAGTTTCCAGTAAGCTATCAGTCTTAACTACGAGAGGGAGAGTCAAGCAGGGGCATATCCATTCCATTCCTAGCTTGGGCAGTGGCTAATGAATGGAAGGCAATCTGCTACAAGTCAAAACTCCCCTGTGCTGGACAGCAGTGGCATGGGAGAGAGTTGAGAGCGGAGACGCAAGTATACTGCGTGGAAGGAGTCAGTGGTAAATCACTTCTGTATTTTTACCCAGAAAATTCTATGGATCCACCTCCATAACGATTGCAGATGGAGAGTGGGGCGTTCTGGGGGAGATGTGTCCATCCGCTATGGGTCGGAGACGACTCGATGGCATAAAACAAGCGGTTAACAAATACCATTATTATTATTATTGTGATTACTTGGGAAAGTACAGTACAAGACAGTTGGTAGATGTGATCCCTCCCCACAGAGAGCCTCCACTCTACAGGAACTCTCTTTAATTTGAAAGGATTATTGGCCATGCACTGATATTTCTCATTCACACTGATGCTCAACAATCCACTCTCATGGTCAGTTGCACCATTTCCAAAACTGAAGCTCCCAACAAAGGAAAGTAAATGCTGCTAGTAAATAACTGGACATCAAGGCAAGTTCTTGAGGGATGACACCTCTTTTGTCCCTGTGACTGAGGAATTGGGTGACTCTGAACATATTTGGTTTATTAAAACAGCCGCTGAGATGCCAAAAAGAAAAAGAAGATGGAAATATCGTTTGACGCCAGGAGCCACAATAAAATTCCTATCCATCCCCGCAATGAAATGTGCTTGGGCTGCCCAAATCAGTAATCATAATAAGGAAGCATCTGTTATCATTCTGTCCCTACCAGCCCAGCTGATGAAATCTAAATAGAACTGGACGGAAATCATCCATTTAACACCTCATTTATTCAATATTCACACCATGGATGCAGACAACTACCATGACAAAACAAAATGAACATCTACAAGAAAAAAAACAAATCAAAATTAACTCAAATAGGCCATCTTTATCCAAGCTGAATCCTGTGAGTTGTAGCATTGATTTTTATTGGATTTGAACGATTTCCTTTTGGAAGGCCAATTTAATCTAAGCATTGCTTATCTCTGATTAGCAGAGCTACCTGTCTAATCATATTAGAAAATTGACAAACATGGAACAGAGTATCTTATGGATTTCTGTGGCTGAAATTGCACTCCAGGTTTGAAGCATGTGGAATACGCTGTTTGTTTACAAGACTCAATTTAAAATTTCCAAAAAGGCTCTGATGCAGTTCAAAATCGCGTAAGGAACAGAAATTTCAGACTGAGGAATCATTTAGTAATTGTGGTATTTATTAAGCAGGCACTGGGGTAGATACAGCAAATCAGGTTGACACAGTCCCTGTCCCATGTGGAGCTCACAGTCACAATCCCCATTTTAATGAGGTAACTGAGTCCCAGAGAAGTGAAGTGACTTGTCCAAGGCCACACAACAGACAAATGACTGAGCCGGAAATAGAACCCATAACCTTCTGACTCCCAGGCCAATGCTCTACCCATTACACCATGCTGCTTCCCATTTATACCTTTTCTAGTACTTAAGATCTAAACTTGTAATCATATATAGCTGTACATCACTGGAGCAATTCTCTCTTTCGAGACTGTAAGATCATCCTCTAGAGTGTAAGTTTGTTGTGGGAATGTGGCTGTTTTATGTTGTATTCTACTGAGCGCTTAGTACAGTGCTCTGCACACAGAAAGCACTCAATAAATATTGATATTTAATATTCAATGAAGATTGAATGACCTTCCAGGTTCAGTCAGCCAGTAAATCGTGTCACATTTTCCTTGACACAAGCTTCAGACTCTGCCTCTGCCTGTCCATCCCAACTGCCATCGTCCTGGTTTAAGCATTCGTCACCTCCTGACTCGATTACTGCATTCAGCCTCTTCACAGACGTCCAACCTCCAGCCTCTCCCCTCTCAGGTCCACATTTCATTCTGCTGCCCGGATCATTTTTCTAAAACATTTCCTACAGCTCCCCACCCCTCAGAAGCCTCCAATAGTTGCTCATTCCTCTCCACGTTGAGCAGAAATTCTGAGCATTGGCTTTAAAGTGGTCAATCAACTCTCTCGCCTCTATTTATCCTTGCTCCCCTCTCGCCACGCTTCAGCTCGTCCACTTAGTTCCTCTCAAGCCAAACTATTCACTTTGCCTTTTTCTCATCTCTCGACACCAACCTCTTGCTCACAACCTTCCTCCTATCTGGAACTTCCTCCCCCTTAACACTGAGCACACTACTCCTCTCCACATCTTCAAACCCCATCTCCTCCTGGAGGCCTTCCTGATTAATCTCTCATCACCCCCCATTTCCCACACTCTCTGCCACTTCAGGACTTCGCCATGATCTAGGCACTTGGGTGTTCACACCCTACTCTCCCACAGTACTTACGCACATTTTTTATCTATTACATTGTTCATTCACTCATTCATTCAGTCGTATTTATTGAGCGCTTACTGTGTGCAGAGCACAGTACTAAGCACTTGGAAAATACAATTTGGCAACAGAGACAATCCCTACCCAATGATGGGCTCACAGTCTAGAAGGGGGAGACACACAACAAAACAAAACAAGTAGACAGGCATCAGTACCATCAAAATAGATAAATAGAAGTATAGATATATACACTTCATTGACAAGATCAATAGTAATAAACAATATATAAAAATAAACCCAAGTGCTATGGGGAGGGAAAGGGGGTAGAGCAGAGGGAGAGAGTAGGGGAGCGGGAGGGGAGGAGGAGCAGAGGAAAAAGGGGAGGAGGGTCAGTCTGAGAAGGCCTCCTGGAGGAGGTGAGCTCTCAATAGGGCTTTGAAAGGGGAAGAGAGCTAGTTTGGCAGATGTAAGGAGCAAGGGCATTCCAGGCTAGTGGTAGGACGTGGACCAGGGGTCGAAGGCAGGATAGGCGAGAACAAGGCACAGTGAGGAGTTTAGTGGCAGAGGAGCTGAGTGTGGGAGTTTGGCTATAGACAGAGAGAAAGGAAGTGAGGTAAGAGGGGGCACGGTGATGGGGAGCTTTGAAGCCAAGAGTGAGGAGTTTTTGCTTCATGCGAAGGTTGATAGGCAACCACTGGAGGTTTTTGTGGAGGGGAGTGACATGCCCAGAGCATTTCTGTAGGAAGATGATCCGGGCAGCGGAATGAAGAATAGACGAGTGGGGAGAGACAGGAGGAAAGGAGATCAGAGAGGAGGCTGATGCAGTAATCCAGTCGGGATACGATGAGAGATTTTACCAGCAAGGAAGCAGTTTGGGTAGAGAGGAAAGGGCGGATCTTGGTGATGTTGTGAAAGTGAGACCGGGAGGTTTTGGTGACAGATTGGATGTGTGGAGTGAATGAGAGAGCGGAGTCAAGGCTGACACCAAGGTTGTGGGCTCATGAGACAGGAAGGATGGTAGTGCCGTCCACAGTGATGGGAAAGTCAGGGAGAGGACAGGGTTTGGAGGGAAGGTAGGGAGCTCAGCCTTGGACGTCTTGATTTTCAGGTGGTGGGCAGACATCCAAGTGGAGATGTCCCGAAGGCAGGAGGAGATATGAGCCTAAGGGAGGGAGAGAGAACAGGGTGGAGATGTAGATTTGGGTGTCATCTGCGTAGAGATGATAGTTGAAGCCGTGGGAGGGAATAAGTTCACCAAGGGAGTGAGTATAAATGGAGAACAGTAGGGGACCAAGAGCTGACTTTTGAGGAACCCCTACATTTAGGGGATGGGAGGGGGAGAAGGAGCCCAAAAAGGAGACCAAGAATGAACAGCCAGAGAGATAAGAGGAGAACCAGAAGAGGACAAAGTCCATGAAGCCAAGCCATTGCTGGTCCCTACTTGTATTTTATTCATTCAATAGTATTTATTGAGCACTTACTATGTGCAGAGCACTGTACTAAGCACTTGGAATGTACAAATCGGTAACAGATACAGTCCCTGCTCTTTGACGGGCTTACAGTCTAATAGGGGGAGAAGGACAGACAAGAACAATAGCAATAAATCGAATCAAGGGGATGAACATCTCCTTAAAACAATAGCAAATAAATAGAATCAAGGAGATGATGATTTTATCCGTGTCTGTCTCACAACTAGGCTCATAAGCTCCTTGAGAGCAGGGATCATATAATGCTATTGTATTCTCTTAAGTGCTTAATGCAATGCTCTGCACAAAGTAAGCTTCAATAAATACTACTGATTGATCGATTGATTGATTATAGGTCCAAAGGGAAGCCGTACTGCCTCGTGGAAGAAGCACGGGCCTGGGTGACAGAAGACCTGGCTTCTAATCCTGGCTCCATCATTTCTCTGCTGTGTGACGTTGTGAAAGTCTCTCACTTCTCTGACCCTCCATTTCCTCAACTATGAAATTAAATTCAATACCTGTTCTCTCTCCTACTTAGACTGCGAGCCCCAGGGGGAACAGGGATTGTGTCCAACCTGATTGATTTGTATCTATCCTACACTTAGAATAGCGTTTCATACATAGGTAAGTACTTTATAAATGACACAATAAAGGAAGTAAATTCTTAAACCCTAATTATCCCAAGTTTCATTATCCTTTCAGCGGACTTAAAATTCATGTTTCTATATCCATCCTCAGTATTTGTGTCTGCTTGATGTTTCTCTGTCTGCTCCCCCTTGGAATGTAAGCTCCCTTTGGGCAGGAAATATATCTTGTACTTCCCAAGTGTTTAGTATAGTGTAATGCACCCAGTGGGAATTCAATAATGCCATTATACTTTTATTACTTCTACTTCTATTACACAGGCAGTTCTTTGATCAGTGTTTATTTATGTCAAATGCCCGGATGAAAGAACTGGGAAAAACATTATTTCTATCAATTATTAGAAGGTATTCTTATTATTATTAGTCATATTAGAAGCAGTGTGGTTTTACTGAAAAGAGCCCGGGCTTGGGAGTCAGAGGTCATGGGTTCTAATCCCGGATCCACCACTTGTCAGCTGTGTGACTTTGGGCAAGTCACTTAATTTCCCTGTGCCTCAGTTACCTCCCATGCAAAATGGGGATTAAGACTGTGAGCCCCACATGGGACAACCTGATTACCGTGTATCTACTCTAGTGCCTAGAAGAGTGCTTGGCACATAGTAAGCACTTAATAAATGCCATCATTATTATTTATTTATTTAGTCAAAGATTTCTGGTCTATGCATGTTGCGGCAAAGCTCTTTCCTGCAAAATGTTGAGTCCCTGGTCCTTCAGAGTAAGTGGTTGGGGCCCAATAGAACCAACTGGGGAGAAACACTTAGTACAGTGCTGTGCACACAGTTATGGTAATTATTAAGCACTTACTATCTTCCAGGCACTCTACTAAGCGCTGAGGCAGATCATCAGGTCAGATTCAGTCCATGTCCTAGACACAGTCCATGTGCTACAGGGTCTCACAGCTTTCATCCCCATTTTATAGATGAGATAACTGAGGCACAGAGAAGTGAAGCGACTTGTCCAAGGTCACAGAGCAGACATGTGGCAGAGCCAGGGCTAGAACCCAAGTCCTCTGACTCCCAGGCCTGGTCTCTTTCCACAAGACCACACTGCTTCTCCAAATAAGCACCAGTACAAACCATTGACTGGTTAACTGGAAAAGGTGGCGTGGAAAAGTGGATAGAGAGAAAAGCTGGAGGGAGAGCTCTAGGAGGCTTCAGGGCAGGACATCAAAGGCTCGGGATGGGTTTAAGATCGGAAGGACTTGAAATGAGAAACTATGTGTGTGTCATGCCCACCTCTGGTTCAAATGGACATGCATGGCTCCTGGCATAGAGTTGCCCCCAGAATAAGTTTCCCTTTATTTTATGGTATTTGTTAAGCACCTACTTTGTGTCAGACACTGTGCTAAGTGCTGGAGTAGATGCAAGCCAATTGGTCTGGACACAGTCTGTGTCCCACATGGGACTCACAGAATTAATTCCCATTTTAGAGGTGAGGGAATTGAGGCACAGAGAAGTGAAGTGACTTGCCCAGTACCACACAGCAGACTAGTGGCAGAGCTGGGATTAGAACCTGGGACCTCCTGACTCTCAGACCAGTGCTCTGTCCACTAAGCCACTCTGTGTCATGCTGCTTCTCTGTCACACAGATCTGCTCTGGCATATTGAAGCATGAAGTGCTGGCCCTGGTTTCATTCATGACCAAGACCAAGAGGCAATTAGGCAAGCTGGAGAAAAATCAGCCTCGCTGGGTCAGGTTGTTTGGTCATATGAGTCAATTCCAGGTCCTTTCAAAATTATAATAATAACATTGGTATTAGTTAAGCGCTTACTATGTGCCGAGCACTGTTCTAAGCGCTGGGGGAGATACAGGGTCATCATGTTGTCCCACGTGAGGCTCACGGTCTTAATCCCCATTTGACAGATGAGGTTACTGAGGCACCAAGAAGTCAAGTGACTTGCCCAGAGTCACACAGCTGACAGGTAGCGGAGCTGAGATTAGAACCCATGACCTCTGACTCCTAAACCCAAACTCTTTCCACTGAGCCACGCCTTTCTGGATTACTCAAGCCATAGTGTTTTCCCAGATGTTAACTGGTGACCGGGATGAGGACAATCAATCAATCAATCAGTGACACATATCGAGGGTTTACTGTGTACATTGATAATAATAATTGGGATATTTGTTATTTGGGATATGGTCATTTTATGCCCAAACACAGTACTAAGCACTGGGTTAGACACAAGATAACCAGGTTCTACACGGGGCTTACAAACTAAGTAGGAGGGAGAATAGGCATTGAATTCCCAGTTTACAGATGAGAGACCTGAAGTATAGAGAAAAAAAATAGTAATTCATGATGAGGGTATTTGTTAAGCGCTTACTATGTGTCAGGCAGTGTACTAACCACTGGGTTGGATACAAACAAATCGGGTTGGGCATAGTCACTGTCCCACTTGGGGCTCACAGTCTCAATCCCCATTTTACAGATTAGGTCACTGAGGCACAGAGAAGTGAAATGACTTCCCCAAGGTCACACAGCAGTCAAGTGGCGAAGCTGGGATTAGAACCCACGACCTTCTGACTCCCAGGCCTATGCTCTACCCACTACACTGTGCTAAGAATAATAATAATAATAATTGTGGTATTTGTTAAGTGCTTACTGTGTGCCAGGCACTGTACTAAGCGCTGGGGTAGTTACAAGCAAATCAGGTTGGACACAGTCCCTGTCCCACATGGGGCTCACAGTCTCAATCTCCAGTTTACAGATGAGGTCACTGAGGCCCAGAGAAGTAAAGCGACTTACCCACGGTCACACAGCAGACAAGCAGCAGAGCCGGGATTAGAACCTCTGACCTTCTGACTGCTTCTCACTGCACCATGCTGCTTCTCAGAAGTTAAGTGACTTAACCAAAGTCACACAGCAGACTAGTGGCAGAACTGGTATCAGGTTCTCTGACTCCCAGGCCTGTGTTCTTTACACTAGGCCATGCTGCTTCTCTGCTTCTGGGCTGTAGAGCACTGTAGAAAGCCATTGGAAGCATTGCGGCTCAGTGGAAAGAGCACGCAATTAGGAGTCAGATTCTATTTATTTACTACTGTTTCAATGAGATGTTCTTCCCCTTGATTCTATTTATTGCCATCGTTCTTGTCTGTCCGTCTCCCCCGATTAGACCGTGAGCCCGTCAAAGGGCAGGGACTGTCTCTATCTGTTACCGATTTGTGCATTCCAAGTGCTTGGTACAGTGCTCTGCACATAGTAAGCGCTCAATAAATACTATTGACTGAATGAATGAGTCAGAGGTCATGGGTTCTAATCCTGACTCCGACACTTGTCAGCTTTGTGACTTTGAGCAAGTCACTTAACTTCTCTGTGTCTCAGTTACCTCATCTGTAAAATGGGGATTAAGACTGTGAGCTTCATGTGGGACAACCTGAGTACCTTGTCTCTACCCCAGTGCTTAGAACACTGCTTGTCACATAGTAAGCGTTTAACCAATGACATTATTATGGTTATTATGATTATTATTACTATTATTTGGAAAGTACAATATGAGTTAGTAGATATGATTGCTGCCCACAAGGAACTTACAGTCTACAGGGAGAGATGGGCATTAAAATAAATTACAGGTAGGGGAAAGAGTAAGGTATAATTGCCTCCCCCTTTTAGACTGTGAGACCGTTGTTGGGCAGGAACTGTCCCTATCTGTACATTCCAAGTACTTAGTACAGTGCTCTGCACACAGTAAGCGCTCAATAAATACGATTGAATGAGTGAATGAATAAGGACTGTGGGGCTGGGACGAGTATCAGAGCGCTTAAGCGGCACACAGCCAAGGGCAGAGTCAATGCAGAAGAGAGAGTGGAGAGGGGAAATGAGGGCTCAATCAGGGAAGGCCTCTTGGAGGAGATGTGATATCAGGAGGGCTTTGAAGGTGGTGGATTGTCAAATATGAAACGGGGAGGGAGTTCCAGGCCTGAGGGAGGATGTGGGCCCTTGCAAGGCCTGAGCCATTCATTCATTCAATAGTATTTATTGAGCGCTTACTATGTGCAGAGCACTGGACTAAGCGCTTGGAATGTACAAATCGGTAACAGATAGAGACAGTCCCTGCCCTTTGACGGGCTTACGGTCTAATCGGGGGAGATGGACAGACAAGAACGATAGCAATAAATACAATCAAGTTAAATAGAATCAAGGCCCATGACCTCCTGCCCCAGGGCCCAGGTTTCCAGCTACTCACATCCTGTCACTGTCTCCTCGCCACTTAGAGGAAGTGAACTGGGACTTGACCAAAGCTGTGGAGAGGAGGCTGCAGCAACAGCAGCAGGAACCACCACCACTGGAAACTTTCCGAGAACAAGTTTGCGGAGACCGGAGCTCAGGCCAAGGTCAGCGGGTTTGGCCCCGTGGGGTGCCAACCAAAGAGGACATGGGTGAAAACAAAGGAGAAAGGGGCTTCTGGGAAGCACCATGGCCTAGTGGAGAGGCCATGAATCCATTGTTGGGTAGGGGTTGTCTCTACCTGTTGCCGAACTGTACTTTCCAATCGCTTAGTACAGTGTTCTGCACACAGTAAGTGCTCAATAAATACGACCGAAAAATGAATGAATGAGCCCGGGCCTGGGAGTCAAATGGATTCTAATCCTGGCTCTGCCATTTGCGTGATGTCTTACCTTGGGCAAGTCACTTCACTTCTCTGTGCCTCAGTTTCCTCATCTGTAAAATGGAGACTAAGACTGTGAGCCCCAGGTGGGACAGGATTGGGTCCGATCTGAAAAGCTTGTACCTATCCCAGAACTTGGCACATAGTAAGCACTTAACAAATACCCTAAAAACAAATGCCACCTTACCAACAAGCAAAAGAATTCCATGCAAGTCTAGCAGTGTGACCTTGTGGATAGAGAATGGGAGTCAGAAAGATCTGGTTCTAATCCCAGCTTTGCCACTTGCCTGCTGTGCGATCTTGGGCAAGTCACTTCACTTCTCTGTAACTCAGTTACCTCAGCTGGGGATTAAGACTGTGATGGGATGTGGAACGGGAACTGTGTCCAACCTGATTACCTTGTATCTACCCCAGTGCTCAGTTCAGTGTCTGACATATAGTAAAGCCCCTAACAAATATAATTTAAGAAAAATTAAAAAACAAAAACCCTGGGTCCAGTCAATCATCCTAGTTAGTGAGCTGTCATGGAGAAAATCCAGTCAATCATTCTAGGTAATGAGCTATCATGGAGGAAATAAAGGGTAAAATCCATGAAGGGGTTTGGAAGAACTCTGTCTGCCTTCTCCAGTTTGGCACTGACCAGACCAAAATATGCATTGCATGAAGTTGGGAAATCAAATTTCTGAATTTCACACTTTAGTCTGGACTTGCTGAAGGTCAGCCCAAGCTCAGAATTGGTTGACAGAATTCCCTCTCCTTCCAGGAGAACGCAGACTCTCTTGGGGTCCGTCTTCTGCTTTTCAGCATCTGTGGCTTCTGATCACCACACCGATTCTTCGTTTTAAGACCAACAGCTGAAGTTCCTGCTCTCCAACTTGAGGAGGGAGGAGTTGACAGACAGCAAACCCATAAATGGCTCAGTAGAACGGGGGTAACGCCACAAAGCAAGGATGGCTGTTGAATTCAAATACTTTCACCCCACACGATGCCATTCACTCAAATTCAGTAGCTAGATTTGCAACACCGTTTCCCTTTTTGGTTTAACCAGTGTTGGTCTGAATAGGATTTGCAGAGGCCTGTAAATGCAGTCAAATCACTGGGAAAAGTTCGTATCTAAAGAGCCCTTAAAGAGCATTCCAAATCATCCCCCAAACCCCGAGTCCCTGAGCACTAGAAGCTGGGGAGTAATGAGCTTGGTTTATTGCCCAAAACATCAAGCTCCTATGAACATATCCCCTTAACAATTAAAAAAGTTAATAGAAGAGACATCCTACATCCCTAAGGAAATCTGACTTGGATTCGGACTAGATCATTCGGACAACATTTTGGTTTTTAAGGGTTGGTAACAAGCAGTGTTTTCTGGGAAAACTGGAAAAATAAATCCACTTTCACTTCCTATCCAGATTGGGCAACTGGATTTGAATCAGGCTGGCCAAAACTATTGAGACAGTGATATGGAAAGGTAGTGAATCAGTGAGAACCAGAGAGGTCCCGAACTCTCCATCCAAATGGCCATCACCCAGGTCCAGGCACTTTTCATATATCCCAGCCTAACTAGCCCATCAGCCTCCTCACTGGCTTCTCTGCCTCCATTCAGCCTCTCTCCTCTCCAGCCCATACTCCACTCTGCTGCTTAGATCAAAAACTCAATTAATCAGTGGTATTTATTGAGTAATTATTGTGTGCAGAGCCCTCTACTAAGCGTTTGTGAGTGTAGGATACAACAGAGTTGGTAGATATGCTCAATGGCTCCCCGAGGAACAATTCTATTGTCATTATTATTATCATTATTATCATCATTAGCTGCTAACACTATTATCATTATCATTAGCTCCACACGTGTTAATACTATTAGTATTGTTTTTGTCCATCTGTCTCCCCCGATTAGACTGTAAGCCCGTCACTGGGCAGGGACTGACTCTATCTGTTGCCGATTTGTACATTCCAAGCGCTTAGTACAGTGCTCTGCACATAGTAAGCGCTCAATAAATACTATTGAATGAATGAATATGCTCCCTGCCCACAACGAGCTTACGATCTAGAGGACAAGCTTTTAGTTTAGAGGATTCAGATCATTCTAAAATGTCATTCTGCAGATATTGCTCCTTTCCTCAAAAATATTCCACCTTTACTCAATCTTCTCCCCAAGAAGCAGCATGGCCTAGTGAATAGACCACAGGCCTGGGAGTCAGAAGGCCTTGGGTTCTAACCCCAGCTCCTTCACTGGTCTGCTGTGTGACCTTGGGCAAGTCACTTCACTTCTCTGTGCCTCAGTGACTTCATCTGTAAAGTGTGGATTGAGTCTGTGAGCCCCACGTGGGAGAGGGGACTCTGTCCAATCTGGTAAGCTTGTACTTACCCCGACACTTAGTTCAGTATGTGGCACATTAGTAAGTGCTTAACAAATATCATCATTATTAAACACAACTCACTATGATCTTTAAAGTCTCTCATCAGCTCACTTCCCCTTACCTAACCACTCTCTGCTCCCTCACCCCAGCTTGCAATCACCATTCCTTCCGAATTCACCTTTCCCCTGTGCCCCTTTCTCAACTCTTCCACCTCTGACCCCAGTTCATTCTCTTCCTCCTCCCTGGAACTCCCTCCCCTCCTTCAAGGGGCTTACAGTCTAGAAAATTACCAAGGAAGATCTTTGGCTATGTGAAGATATTTCTTATTGCCAGTCTACAGAGTCTGGCTAATGCCACAGAGCAGTTTACAAATCTGCCAGACCTTGGCTTTCCCCATCTTCAAAGCCCTTCTGAAATCCCACCTCCTCTATGAAGTTTTATTATCATCATTAGTAGTAGAAATAATAATTCTACTTATTATTAT